>NC_139144.1:99408224-100033980 GCF_964270905.1 Leucopleurus acutus | reverse complement strand
GACACATTATAATCTCCCCAAATCCATAGCTTATTTTAGGATTCACTCTTCATGTCATACATTTAATGGGGGCTTGAACAAATGATGATGACATCCATGCATCACTGTAGTGTCACAGAAGAATTTCACTGCCCTAAAAATACCCTTTGCTACATCTATTCATCTCCCCCAAACTCCGATTTTATTTTACTGTCTCTATCATTTTGCCTTTTCCAGAATGTCATATAGTTGGAATCACAGGGCATGTGGCTTCTTTCACTTGGTGGTATGTGTTTAACTCTCCTCCATGTCTTTTCATGGCTTAATAGCTCATTTCTTTTTAGCGCTAAAGAATATTTCATTGTCTGGATATATCACAGTTTCTTTATCCATTTACCTACTGAAGGATATCTTGATTGCTTACAAGTTTTAGCAATATGAAAAAGCTGTAATAAACATCCAGGTTTTTGTCAGGGGTAAGGACAGTTTGATGTTTTAATATTTAACGAAAACATGGGAGGATAAGAAAAAATTCATTAGATAGAAAATGAAAGACAAGAACATTCCAGGCAATGGAATCAGTATCACAAAAAGGCATAAGTATAGGAATGCCTACTGTCTTTAAGGAGGAATGAGACACAAGCTAACAGAATCTTAAACAAAACAAAATAAAACAAAACAAACAAATAAAAAACCTCAACAACTTATTGCACCTGCCTGACATGCTCTTTTCCCAATTTTCTCTTGGATAACTTATCACATCTTAAATGACAGGAGAAGAGACCTTCTCCAACTCTACCATACGTTAAGCTACATTTAGTCTGTCTCCTTTCTTTCTCAGAGAACCTACTCCCTTTCCTTTGTAGCAACTATGATGAATAGGACTCATGTACTCATCTGCGCATTTCCTTTTTTAACGATGACTCCACCGTGAGCCGTTCATCCTCACGGATGAAGTTCTCGATAGTTTGCTTCACTTCTCTGTTCCCAGCACATGGCACAGTGACTGGTGTCCAGAATGAATGAGCAGCAGATGGTACAGCGGGTAGCAGTCATTGAATTCATAGAGGGTTTGATCAGGATAAGGATGCTAAGGCCAAATTGTGTAGAAAAATCTCATTTGTTCATTCCTGTTTTGCTTGTTCTCAATTATTCTCTCAACAAATGTTTATTAGGTGCCTATTATGTTTAAATCTAGGTATCTTTTTTTTTTTTTTTTTTTTAATTGCGGTAGGCGGGCCTCTCACTGCTGTGGCCTCTCCGGTTGCGGAGCACAGGCTCCGGACGCACAGGCTCAGCGGCCATGGCTCACGAGCCCAGCCACTCCGTTGCATGTGGGATCCTCCTGGACTGGGGCACGAACCCGTGTCCCCTGCATCAGCAGGCGGACTCTCAACCACTGTGCCACCAGGGAAGCCCTAAATCTAGGTATCTTTTATCCAAGACTTCACAGGCTAGTGAATTCCACGCTATAAATGTGGGTTATACTCTGTGGGCCTTGAGAAACCACTTAAATGTTTTGCTTAATAGGGTAGTGATATGATCCAATCATATCTATATTTTAAAAGAAAGAACACTTTGGCAGCGGGGTGAAGGAGACTTGGAGGTATGTTCTGGAAACGATCAGAATATTACATTATAAATTAGAAGTTGCACGAAGGTGAACAGAAGCCAGTGGCAGTGGGCTTATACGAGGGGGAAGATGCAAAAGATATTTTGGAAGGTGACTGAAGTTGGTTTTACAGGATGTGTGAAGTAATAGAGAAAAGAGAGGCAAACATTACTGAGATTTCTTATGTGCGTGACAGTAGTGTGAGTTTTTCACCAAGTAAAGACTATAAAATATGCTATTGGATTCATTTGCCTGAATTGTTTATTAAAACAAGAAGTTGAGTCATTTAAGAGCATATGCTGAGATTATATCTTTACTTTAGTTAAAAGTTAGGCTATTAACTAAAATTATCGGTCATAGGTTCTGTAATTCATTTGTTGAAACAATAAAGTTTACTTAACTAGGAAACAGAAAGCCAAGAATACAGCACCTATAAAACCTCCCTAAGACCCTTCAGATTCTCACTGGCCTTCTTTAAGACAAAACTATCCAGTGCTTCGCTTTACATCTACATATTAAATTGCAAAACTTTGTCTCCTTCACCAAAATACTTTGCTGTTGAAGAAGATTTCTCCAGCAAGTACAGTTCCCTTATTTGGTGTTCTGCTAACTTGGTACCTTTCTTCATAACGGTAAACAGTTGTGCACTAATGCCTGTCCATTCCAACTTCTGATGGACTTTTCTCTCACCTTTTTTTCTTCTTATGACATTTGTTTTTATCTTGTCCTTTCTAATGTCTTTGGCTTTAAGCACATGCAAATTTCCCTAGTTGAGGAAGAAATCCTTTTAATGTCACTGCTGACTCTTCCTCTCAGAACCAGGCCCCTTGTATAAGAGTTCTGTATGCCACCACTAAGTAAATGTCCTGGGAACTTGGGACAAATCTAAAAGGAAAAACATGCTGTATTGATATCCAGGGATGTATTCTATTCCAAAGAAAGTCACTTGCCTCGATATATATTTTTTGACAATGTTTAAATTCTAAACAAAACTGTTTTTTCAGAAGGCTTCTATAAAAGGCAAAACCCATACCAAATGAAAAGAAAACAGAAACAAAATAATTATTTTCAAATACACACATGTAGATGGAACGGAAGTCAGAAAAGGAGACTGACTGGATCATTTTTGCCACCATTCCCAGCCATGAATGGCAATGGATGGTGCTATTTCACTAGGAGTGCCACCAGTAGGAGGGTTTTGAGACAAGCAGACAGGGTCTGAAGCATGACTCTGGTCTTACATAGGCAAGGACAGGATGAAGTCAAGCCCAGAAAATTCAGATCAAGAAGGAAAAATCAAAAAGATTGCCAGCTGTAGGCAAATAAGGACCAGAATCCAGCTACGCTGCTGAGACCCAGTCCTGGGAGAAGCTCTTCCATCTCTGTGGTTCTTTACACAAACTGCTGGGCATGAGAAAAGAAGCCCTACAACCTCAGGAATTTTTAATAGTTAAAAGGAAATCTTACACTTTCCACAGGGAGGAAGAAAGAGAAACCACAGGCAAGCAAAGGCCCAGAAATGAGACTAATTAGAGGTTCCAAAATTAAGTTTGATTAATATGCCAAGTGCATTTGGGGAAATGGTAAAGAACAGGGATTGAAAGTAAGTAGTGTGCTGAGCCTTGAAAACTAGCAGATAATTTTCAATCTGCTGCGGAAGGGAATTGGGAACAATCGAACGTTTCTAAATAGAGAAATTACAGAGTAAAAGTACAGGGAAAATTACCAAAAAATAAACACTGCTTGGTTTTTAAGCTTTTTTAGAGAGGGAGGTTCCCAGAGAATGAATTCCAGATGAAAAAAAAAATGCATCTTGAGAAAACAATGCAATCAGAAATAAACAGGAAATGGAGACAACCCAATTCACAGAATTCTGTAAAGTTCAAGCAGCTACTGAGAGATGACGAAAGTTGCTGATTTTACATTTTGAAATAAGACGCAGAGCCATCGTAGTGAGAAAATAAATGAGACATATATATTCATGACCATCACAAGGGAGAGATGCCCGCAGTCTCATGGAAACCATCACACTGTTTTCCCAACACACCTGCATTTTTACACAAGTTGGCCTCCAAACTTGAATTTAGAAAAACTGAGTGCTAATTTCTACTCAACCTCCAACTATCTTGAGCAAATCCCATATTCACAGTGAATCTCATTTTCTCCATCTACAAAGAAGGAGGATGGGACATAAAATCCTCAGGGTCCCTTTCATGGTTGACATTCCCGGATTCTCTAATGTCATAAAATGCTCATGAGAGTACAAAATTTTAAAGAGCTACCCTGTTCCTTACTCTCCAAAAGATGCTTGCTTAATCATTTCTTGTTTACACAAAGGAAGTCAAAGTATTTCAAGAAAATTACAATATAGATCTCTTAATGCTGGCATGAATTGATAGCAAAGCACTGAAAGAAAATTCTTTTGCGCCGTACGTATTTCTCTCTCTGCGCTGGAAGCACGTATTGTGATCTAAATGAGCCATTGTAAGTAACGGATAATGACACTGCATTCCTTTGTCAATAAAGCCTGAGATATGCCTCCAACTCTGCTCATTTGAACATCCCCAGATTTTCAAGAATTGACATTCATTTCCTCCTGCTCTCCTAGCACGAGTGGCTGGTCTTGTTTTATCATCACAGTTGAAAGGCGGGGTGGATTAGAAATAACTAGAAGTCAGAACCTGGATCTATATTTAGGGAGCAGTCCTGTAAAATTAATATTTTTGATAGTACTAAACATGTGTTTTATAAAGATTATTTAAAATCGTCATAGAAACAAATATATATATATTACACAAAAGTTTAGTGCGATTTTAAAATACTTCTATATTCATTATTATAATATTCCTTATATTGTAGCTCTATAATTTCAAATAGGCTAAGGATAGGGAAAGATGGAGAGTAAAAGCACAGGCTGGGGAGTTAGAGTAAGGACGCCTAGAACTGCATCCTGGTTTACCTCTCAATATTATGTGTTCCTGCCTGCATCTCTTAATGTCTTAGAGCCTCACTTCTAGCTTAGGTAAGATAGTAGTTAAATCAAAATTAATAAAGTTAAGCATCAGTAGGCAGCCTACATTTACAGATGAAGTTTGGGGAGGGGGGAGTGATGCAGATAATAAACATCTCTTGCTGGATGGGATTTTAGAGCTCAGAAAAGGATAGAACATGAACAGATACCTACCATACAGTATTCAGTGCTGTAATAGAGATATAAATGTCACAAGAAAGTGACACGGGTGTATAGGGGTAGAATAACTAATTTTGTCTAGAAGATAACATCACCAAGCATATCACTATATTAGTGGAGAGTTCCACAAAATTATATAAAAGAAAATGCTTTTTAAACTTTAAACTCACATAGGAATATTAGTTTCTTTCACTTATATAATTGAATAAACAACACTGGAGTTGACTATTTGATATTTTCCATATTTCTCATGATGAATTTATCTTAATTAAAACATGAGACATTATTAGGTATATAAAGATATACAATTAGTTTGTGCAGGTAGTTGAAAATATTTCATTATCTCTTGCCTGCCTTTGTGTAAACAATGGAGTAGACCACAATATTCCTTTCACCTATTTTTTTTCATAGAAAATCCACTTTGACTCTAGAATTTCAAATTGATGTTTAATTTGGAAAAAAAAATGCATGTCAACTAGAGACATCTGGAGAATTCCTTCAGCTAGCTGCCCACTTTCTATTCATACTCATAATCATTTTTAAATCTTTACTAAGTATATTCTCTTTAAAGAAGTCCACCATCATATGGCAAATAAACCTGTGTTATGAAACCAAGGCAGCCTGTCTGAATTGGAGACCCCACAGGACAAGAATTCCTTCTGTAATAACTGCAGGAATATCTATAACAGAGTCTCCTATAAATAGCACTGTATTATTTGAATGCTTCAATAAATCAGTTTCCAGATGCACTCTGCACAGTTACATTTCCATGATACGTTTTCTGACTATGTCACAAGTTAACCTAAAAAGATTCGAATTTTGTGTTTGCTGTTATTTCATCACTTGACATTCCATATTTCTTATTGTTCAGAACAAAAGAATATGCACGTTTATACATTTTTCTAAGTTCCACTCATTGGTGTGTGTTATTTGAAACATCATATGAAAATGCACTTGCAAGTTACCCTGGAGGTGACACAGCAATTTACAAAGAGAAGTATGAACATCGTGCATTCATGGCAGAGCAATGTTCCCTTTTTGATTTGAGTTTTCTAATACCTACAAATGCCACTGTACACCAATAACAATTCATTTTTTTGGTACCACCATTGGTCATGTGGAAAATATTTTTCCTGGATTTAAAAGAGCACATATATTCAAGCATGCATTTACAGTCTGTCCTTGTTCAGGATATAATTTCATGTAGATTGCAGACATTCTCTACTGTGTCTGATTCATCTCTGAATTTTCATGCCTAGCAAAGTCCCCAACACAACACCAATGCTAGACACATGTTTGTTGGATGACTAAACATGTCTGTTTATTCCTATCTCTTAGGATGGGAAGTTTGTGGGGTTTACAGGCACAAACTCCAGTTACATCTCCAACTAGCACAAACCCTAGAACTGCTGAGTCCAATCCCATTGCAGGAGAATGCCCCCCCAAAATACTCCAGGAGATTGTATTCTGGGTGTTTTTTCCTTCTATAAATTGGGTTATATAATCCAGATATAATGGAGGAAAGACTATCTTTGTGAAATTTGAAGTAGTTTTCTCCTGGAGTAGAAGCAAATTTAATGTGAGCTGCAGCATCTTTTGCTGTTGTTTTTGAGAATAATCCTTTACTTTGAGATGATTAGAATAAATTTTGAGGGAGAAAAAGGAAAATAATTTTGAGAATATGATGTGTGGTTTCCCGAAAATTGCACTTCTTAGAAACAGATCACCTAAAAAGTATTTTCCATCCAAAACTACAGAAGCAGAATAAATAGCATCTCTTTCCTAACCCCTGCCTACATCTGCTACACATTTTGCCCAGGAATTCTAAAAAAGACCTGCAGAAATACTGCTTGGCTCTATGACACAGCAATAGAACTAGTACATGGAGATAATTTGGTCAAGGTCAGCATAACTATTGTGGTCAGGGAGATTCAGTAAAAAAGAAAAAAACAAAAACAATGAACAACCTGCATCATTTAATTTTCTTTCTCAGATAAAAGCCATGATAGGGTGTGTGCAAGACAAATGGTAGTCAGCTGATGTGCGTTTTTATTCCTATTTCCAAGGACAGCAAAAATTGCAATGAAGGATAAATCAAAAGGTATTATTTAATGGACATCCTATTTTCTCCCGGAAGGGGAAACATGTTTTAACCTTACTTTGCTCCTTTTATTGTTTATTGCAGGCCTAACTCTCCATGTTAACACATCTGTTTGTCCCAGGGTTTTATCCATTTTCCTTGAGAATTTGATTCCTACTAAAATAAAATGTTTCTAGGAGAAATACCATTGGAAGGTGCTATCAGGTTCTGAGAAAGAAGGCTTTGAATACAAGCTTTCATGGGTGGTTGGGATGAAAGAAACAAAAGAAAAACATGAAACTATGAGATATGAAACTGCAGGGACAATAAAATTTAGGTCTTGGCTGGAAGCAGGGGAGCCTGTTACTACACCACCAGTTTGTCTTGGACTAGATCCGCCTGTAAATAATTTATCTATGTGTCCACAGAAAAATCAGGAATAAATGTAGTCACAGCTGACATTTTCTCACATAACAGCCTAAAAATAAATTATTAAGCTTATATATTTTTAAAAGATTTTGTAGACTGAATTTTCATAAAGATTCCAAACATCTGGATCTCCATGGAATTTCACCCTATATCTTACTCACCCTTTCCACCACCGCTTAGTATTATAGATAAGTCTAAAAGCAACACCAGATGGTAGAGTGATGGCTGAGAAAGGAGAGCTGGCAAATAAATGTGCGTAAGATGGAAACTTTCAATGATAAACATGGGTGAAACTGGTTTGAGTATTAAGACAATGTTTGCCAAGATCATATAAAAAGAAATCAATTTCCACTTGTATATTCTCTAAGGAATCTATGTTGCTTTAGTAATGTACAAGAGATGAAATTCAACATTATTTCTATGTACTTTGACTTTTCTTTTTCGGTCTCAATTTTATATAATCGAGTCTAGAATGTTGAAAGCCATTCCTACAGTATTTTAAATTACATGGAATTAAAAAAAATACCATAACATGAAAGAGCAATAACATGTTTTAAAATGAATGGTACCACAGATGATACATAAGGAGACTTCCTCTGGTCTATTTTTTTATTCCTGAATTCTGATTTGACTTAAAAAGAATGTACCAATATGTGCACTGGAAAATTGTAGAAAAATACTAGACATAATTAGAAACTTTCATAATTTCTTTTTTGAGAATATATTTTATTTTAATCACATAAGCACACACACGTGTGTATCTGTAGATATACATATGTACATATAAAGCATACATATGTGTATATATGTATCTATAAATAGCACGTACCTGTAAATGTATATATTCTAGATAGGTAGATATTGAGTAGAGAGGGAAAGAAATCTCTCACAATACCTGATATATCATATGCCCTCACTACATATTATCTTTAGCAGGAGAACATCTTAAAAATTAAAGGAGATTCAACAGCTTTGAAACAAACTACAGGTGATTTGTAGTCAAATGGCTGAACTGTAGGCTTGCTGGGCATAAAGTATAAAGACCACAAGCAGAGGTCGATCTATTAATATTTAAGAAACAGCTGAGTCATAAACTGTTTATATCTTAGAAATTGTCTAGTTCACCTCCCGCCTATTTCTATTCAGAAATTTGCCAATCTTCTTAATAGATAGCCATTTAACCTCCATTTAATCAAAAAGTTTACTCTTTTACATGAGCCATTGTCAAACAGTTCCATTAAAAATGTTTCCATTGTATTCTAAATGTTTTAATTATATCGAGTTAAAATCCTTAGCAAATTTTGCAGTCTAAACTGGTGACAGGTGACACAGGATATAAAAAATCATACCTTGGTATAATCATAATAATTGAACTTTCACCTTTTATATCATCATCCTTTTATTGCCTTTTTGTTTCGTAAGAGGAACCACGGTTTGAGGTGAACAAAATTGGGTTTGAAATCCCAGCAATTATACCTAAAAGCTGTATAGACTTGAACAAGCACCTTTTCTCTCTGGGTTTCAATAATCTCACATCTGAAATCAGAATGGTAATTTATATGGTTAAGAAAAAATGAAAAAGAAAAAGGAAGAAAACAGAAGGAAAGAAATAAAACAGAATAAAATTCTGCTTTATTTACAGAACAGAAGTAGAGTCACAGATGTAGAAAACAAACTTATGGTTACTAGCGGGTAAGGGTGGGGAGGGATAAATCAGGAGACTGGGATTGACATATACACACTACTATATATAAAATAGATAACTAATAAGAACCTGCTGTATAGCACAGGCAACTCTACTCAATACTCTGTAATGGCCTATATGGAAAAATAATCTTAAAAAAAGAGTAGATATATGTATATGTATAACTGACTAACACAACATTGTAAATCAACTATACTCCAATAAGATAAAATTTTATTAAAAAAGAATAAAAGAAATAAAACGTCTATTTTTTTTGTATGTTGTGTTATTTCAGCTCGATCGCAGGCAGTTTCACCCACTGTGTCATTTAATGCTCATTTATATTGGATAGATATTATCAAATATATGTTTAAATTTGAAAAACTAAACAGTTCCATCAAATTTAAATCAAAATCCCTATATTTATAAAGCTAGGAAACAGTTCACATTTATTTTAAACCATTATGTAAGAACATTCCAGGGCAACGTTCTAAGAATCTACATTCATGGGAATCACTTTGTAGTGCTGGCCTCATATAGCTCACTTAAAAAAGAAAAAGGAAGAAAAATTCCCCCAACTTATATTAACACAAATTTCAATGATTATTTTGCTCTTTGCTTTTCATTTCTGTTTTAAAATATAAACCAAGTCTTTAAAGAATGCTAATAATATTTTTGCAATGCACTTGGAAAACTTTCATGGTGGTAAAGAGTGATATGCAGTTTGCATTATAAAAAAAAGACAAAAATACTTCTAATGAGCATAGGATTTTCCCCCCAAAGAATAAAAACAATTATTCACGGAAAAGACAATGACAATCAACTAATTTCAAATCCTTTCTCAAAAGGATACATAGACATAGAGATCGAATATAAGGAAACTACTACCGGTCCAAGTAGGAAGACTAAATTCTAGCCAATGTCCTCTCTGAGGCTCACTTTTTTCCTCTGAAAAGTGATGATCAAACTCTCTTCCTTGTGTTTCTTGCAAGTATGTCATAGACTTCAAATCAGATAATATGGGTGAAAGTTCAGTGAAAGCTATAAAAATCTATTCAGGTACAGAGGACTATTATTCGACAGCCATGCAGATAAAACAGCCACATATATATGCCATTTCAAAAGTTTTAACACCTTTAAAATGTAAGTAATGAGCACATTAGGTGCCATGCCAGGGGCCAAGGCTACACAGATGGATCAACCGTGCTCCCTAAGCATTCAGAACCTCTATATCAGGAGCTTCAGACATATTCATACTGTTTGATTCAATAAATCCATTTCTGGGGATTATTTTCTACAGAAATAAAATCCTAAATATGGGGAAAGAGATCATATCAAAAGTCTTTTGTTGCGTGGTTATTTATAATAGCAAAAATATTTGAAATGGTACAATTATCAACTACAGGCATATAGCTAAATTACATAATTTCATTTTCTTAATGAAATATTAGAGCCATTAAAATTATAAAGAATATGACTGGTAAGTCCGTTGATCTAACGGTCAGTTGAAATAACCAGGATAGAAGATTGTGAGTTAACTATAATTACCAGTGGGTAAAATTTTATAAAATAAATATTGTCATAGGGGAAAAGTAATGAAAAGACATATACAAAGTTATTAATTATTGTTAACTTTGGTTGGTAATATTACATGCAAAAATTCAAAAGGGGAGCCTCATTTCTATATTTTGCAATTTTCTGATGGATCTACTATACTTATAATGGCTTTTATTATATATATTTATATAATATACTTATTAATGGCTTTTTATTACAGAGATAATCGTGTGATACAAAGGAGTGAGCTCAGTAATAGATTATATTACTGCTGAATACATGTAAAACTCAGATATTTCTAATTTGCTGCTGATCATGTTTGCCATAAAAATATTAGAAAAAATAATATACATCAAAAATTTCCCAACAGGGCTTCCCTGGTGGTGCAGTGGTTGAGAGTCCGCCTGCCGATGCAGGGGACACGGGTTCGTGCCCTGGTCCGGGAGGATCCCACATGCAGCGGAGCGGCTGGGCCTATGAGCCATGGCCGCTGAGCCTGCGTGTCTGGAGCCTGTGCTCTGCTAAGGGAGAGGCCACAGCAGTGAGAGGCCGGCGTACCACAAAAAAAAAAAAAAAAAAAAAAAAAAAAAAAAAAAATAATTCCCAACAACTTCATTTAAAATATATAGATCATGCTTTAATTAATAGCTCTCTGGGCTAGCAAATTAAAAAAAAAAACACACAAAAAACCACACTTTTCTTATTTCTACTCATTATGTCCCCAACATTAATTTCAACTATCCTAATTTCTCTTGAAAAGTTAACTTTTATGACCAGTGCATTTTGTCAAGATCAAAATCTAAATGCATGAAGAATTAACCTTGTACAATAATGAATTAACAAGATCTGAAAAAGATAAAATGAATCACTAAATGATTATCATTACTAAAATGTTCCACTCTGTTCTCTTATGGGGAATGATGGAACACTCTTTTATTGAACCCCATTATCCTAATGAGAAGATATTCTACACTTGATCATAGCCAAAAGGCTGGAGAAGATATTGTAATGACTTAGTGCCAGTGCTTAATGAAGAGATTTCTTAATTATTGAAACCACATCTGTTTGATTAACGAGTCCCTTCCAATATCCATGCATGCTCTGCTCTCTACTGTGTGGCAGAATGTACAGACTGCACATAAACTTTGGTTTTTCTTTCATGAAGGGAAACCTTATCTACCAATGGCAAATGCTGGTCTGAATGAACTTAAAAAAAGGTTAAGTTTCCATTTTGTGCAGGCTTTGTTTAAATCTTGGTTCAATCACTTACTGATTTGTGACATTGGGCAGATCACTTAATACTCCATTGCCTTAGTTTCCTTTTCTGGGAAATATAATACCAACCTTATAGTGCTATTGTGAGGATAAAAGGAGATAATAAATTAAAAGCTCTTAGAATAATGCCTGCACAGAACTAATTCTGTGTACCTAGCACTGGACATGATTCTAAATAAAGTGAAAATTCTGGAATCCATCAGAACCTTGATATTATTATTGGGTACATAAATCAGTAATGCATTAGTTGTTTCTTTTTTAAGAACACGATAGGATGATTCTGTTAACGTTTCTAACGTTTCTATGCTCTTCAAATGACAGTCTCACAGACTTACAGACACAGAAAACAAATTCATGGTTACCAAAGGGAGTAAACATAACATTGCTACCAAAAGAAATTTATGGTTACAAATTAGGAGTATGGGATTAACAGATACAAACTACTAGACATCAACTAGATAAGCAACAAGAATTTATAGCACAGGGAATTGCATTCAATATCTTGTGATAACCTACAATGGAATATAATCTGAAAAACATAACTGCAGCACTTTGCTGTACACTTGAAACTAACACAATATTGTAAATCAACTATACTTCAATAAAAAAATAAACTAGCAAACATGATTATTCTGTTACTCCGACTTACAATGCCCTAGAGCAAGCAACCTTGAAATTCCAAATTTGTTCTAACAGAAAATTGGAATAGGAAGTTGCATATTTACAACTTTATTATAAAAAAAGAAAAAAAAATACAAAAATCACATCAATCTCGTTGGCTTCACAAAACGCAAGTATATTCTCTACAGAGGACATATTCTTCCCATTGTCTTCAGCCCTCAATTACGAAGGTAGGGAAAGTGGGACTAACTAGGGCATAACTTTAGCTACATGTGTAAAATCATATTAGTAGAAAGGCCACTGGGTATCAAAGCCTCCTTTATTGTATTCACTCAGGTAACTGGGCTCCCCTGAAAACATGTTTACCACCAGGATAGAAACCTGAAACAGCCACGTGTCCTACTGAATTTGTGTAAGATGAAAGGTAGTTCCAACACGGGAGGTCTTGGTAATCTTTCCTAAAAACGTAGGAAAAGCTGTTGGCATCTTAAGAGTTTTGTCCTAACAATTCCATTTTCAGGTAATGCAGGCACACCAAGAAACGCAATTTGCTCCTTGAAATTCTACCATCATAAAATCTCCAGAACAGTGCCAAGTACATAGAAACTACTTGGTAAACACTTGCTAATTAAATGAGAAAAGTAGGTGAGCCAGAATCAGTTTCTGGTCTCTCTACTAATTTTAAATAATGAAAGAAGAATCAGCTTGAAAATGGAAGTCTTTGAAATCATCTCTTTAAATAAGATTTACTTTTGCTAATATTTAGTATATATCTAGTTTAATTCTTTGATATTTAACTAGGTTGTCAAGATTCTTGTTAAAATGTTATTTAAAATTAAATATTTTGTTTGTTTGTTTGTTTTGTTTTTTGTGGTACGCGGGCCTCTCACTGTTGTGGCCTCTCCCACTGCGGAGCACAGGGTCCGGACGCGCAGGCTCAGCGGCCACGGCTCACGGGCCCAGCCGCTCCACGGCACGTGGGATCTTCCCGGACCGGGGCACGAACCCGTGTCCCCTGCATTGGCAGGCGGACTCTCAACCACTGCGCCCCCAGGGAAGCCCTAAATATATTTTTTATTGCAAAAACTACTAACTTAAAAAAGAAAACTCTTCCTGAACCCTTTCAAATGTAAGCAAAAACATTTGCAATTATTCCCACAAGTTAATGCCGAAGTGATATTTCCCAGAATGCTTCTGTTTCTGTCATGACTTACAGTTTGGCTTTCTTTGGGCTGCTGTTTTGGGCTTGGCGCTTAAAAATATTAGTTCTCCTTTATAAACATCATTCATTAGTGCTACTGACTGAAGGCCACATATAGTCATATTACCATTTTATTCACGTAAATTTATCCAGCGGCTAGTGCCATGCATGCCTATGATTTTCAGACATACACTGAAAAGACACATGTTAAAATAAAATGTCACTGCATCAGGCAGGAACTGCAAAGAAAATGGTGAGTTACAATGGAGCTTCCAAAATGTCCTTCTAAAATGAGTGACCTTTTTATTTTTTTTGAGCTAAAGACAAAAGTATACATGCATAACTTGATCTAATCATCAGAGTGTAATAACATGCATTTATAAGCATTCTGGGGATGACACATACCCCTGGTGAATAAGGTCATCGTGTCAAGTTCAGAAAAACAGGCCTCTACAACTTTGTCCAATGAACTCTTCCGATGGTTCGATTTTAAAGGAGGCACACGAGCCATCTTTTCAAGTCCCTTGTCATATAATACCTATTGTTATTTCCTCTGGACTCTGACACGCTTTCCTCATAATAACAAAATAGGGGAAATTTTGGAGTGTTGTGTGCAGCTTCTGTACCCCGCCCGGAGCTGAGCTGTCAGCACAGCCCTTTCGCACTAGGAACTCTGGTCTGAAGTCCTGGGTGAGAGGCCTGTGGACACCGCACCCTATGAGCAAGTGAAATTGGACAAGCGCCAAGGAAATAAAGGATCAAAGAACTAAGTTAAGGAGTGTATGGCATTTCCTTCGGATAGGACTGCACTTACCAATGGGCCTGTGATTCACGAAAATATAACATTTTACTAAATGCTGTCATATCGCTATCTAACAGGACTGTTGAGATTAGAGTCCACCGTCAAGCCGTGTGGGTGAAAGGCTCTTGGTGCTGCAGGCAGGAGTCAGGGCTGTGCCTCTGAGGTGGGAGAGCCAACTTCAGGACACTGGTCAACAAGAGACCTCCCAGCTCCACATAATATCAAATGGCGAAAATCTCCCAGAGATCTCCATCTCAACACCAGCACCCAGCTTCACTCAACGACCAGCAAGCTACAGTGCTGGACAACCTATGCCAAACAACTAGCAAGACAGGAACACAACCCCATCCATTAGCACAGAGGCTGCCTAAAATCATAATAAGTCCACAGACACCCCAAAACACACCACCAGACATGGACCTGCCCACTAAAGAGACAAGATCCAGCCTCATGCACCAGAACACAGGCACTAGTCCCCTCCACCAGGACGCCTACAAAACCCACTGAACCAACCTTAGCCACTGGGGACAGACATCAAAAACAACGGGAACCACAAACCTGCAGCCTGCAAAAAGGAGACCCCAAACACAGTAAGATAAGCAAAATAAGAAGACAGAAAAACAAACAGCAGATGAAGGAGCAAGATAAAAACGCACCAGACCTAACAAATGAAGAGGAAATAGGCAGTCTACCTGAAAAAGAATTCAGAATAATAATAGTAAAGATGATCCAAAATCTTGGAAACAGAATAGACAAAATGCAAGAAACATTTAACAAGGACCTACAAGAATTAAAGATGAAACAAGCAATGATGAACAAAACAATAAATGAAATGAAAAAGACTCTAGATGGGATCAATAGCAGAATAACTGAGGCAGAAGAACGGATAAGTGACCTGGAAGATAAAATAGTGGAAATAACTACTGCAGAGCAGAACAAAGAAAAAAGAATGAAAAGAACTGAGGACAGTCTCAGAGACCTCTGGGACAAAATTAAACGCACCAACACTCGAATTATAGGGGTTCCAGAAGAAGAAGAGAAAAAGAAAGGGACTGAGAAAATATTTGAAGAGATTATAGTTGAAAACTTCCCTAATATGGGAAAGGAAATAGTTAATCAAGTCCAGGAAGCACAGAGAGTCCCATACAGGATAAATCCAAGGAGAAATACGCCAAGACACATATTAATCAAACTGTCAAAAATTAAATACAAAGAAAGCATATTAAAAGCAGCAAGGGAAAAACAACAAATAACACACAAGGGAATCCCCATAAGGTTAACAGCTGATCTCTCAGCAGAAACTCTGCAAGCCAGAAGGGAGTGGCAGGACATATGGAAAGTGATGAAGGAGAAAAATCTGCAACCAAGATTACTCTACCCAGCAAGGATCTCATTCAGATTTGATGGAGAAATTAAAACCTTTACAGACAAGCAAAAGCTGAGAGAGTTCAGCACCACCAAACCAGCTTTAAAACAAATGCTAAAGGAACTTCTCTAGGCAAGAAACACAAGAGAAGGAAAAGACCTATAATGACGAACCCAAAACAATTTAGAAAATGGGAATAGGAACATACATATCGATAATTACCTTAAATGTAAATGGACTAAATGCTCCCACCAAAAGACACAGACTGGCTGAACGGATACAAAAACAAGACCCATATATATGCTGCTTACAAGAGACCCACTTCAGACCTAGAGACACATACAGACTGAAAGTAAGGAGATGGAAAAAGATATTCCATGCAAATGGAAACCAAAAGAAAGCTGGAGTAGCAATTCTCATAACAGACAAAATAGACTTTAAAATAAAGACTATTAGAAGAGACAAAGAAGGACACTACATAATGATCAAGGGATTGATCCAACAAGAAGATATAACAATTGTAAATATTTATGCACCCAACATAGGAGCACCTCAATACATAAGGCAAATACTAACAGCCATAAAAGGGGAAACTGACAGCAACACAATCAGAGTAGGGGACTTTAACACCCCACTTGAACCAATGGACAGCTCATCCAAAATGGAAATAAATAGGGAAACACAAGCTTTAAATGACACATTAAACAAGATGGACTTAATTGATATTTATAGGACACTCCATCCAAAAACAACAGAATACACATTTTTCTCAAGTGCTCATGGAACATTCTCCTGGATAGATCATATCTTGGGTCACAAATCAAGCCTTGGTAAATTTAAGAAAATTGAAATTGTATCAAGTATCTTTTCTGACCACAATGACATGAGACTAGATATCAATTACAGGAAAAGATCTGTAAAAAATACAAACACATGGAGGCTAAACAATACACTACTTAATAATGAAATGATCACTGAAGAAATCAAAGAGGAAATAAAAAAATACCTAGAAACAAATGACAATGGAGACACAACGACCCAAAACCTATGGGATGCAGCGAAAGCAGTTCTAAGAGGGAAGTTTATAGCAATATAAGCCCACCTTAAGAAGCAGGAAACATCTCGAATAAACAACTTAACCTTGCACCTAAAGCAATTAGAGAAAGAAGAATAAAAAAACCACCAAAGTTAGCAGAAGGAAAGAAATCATAAAAATCAGATCAGAAATAAATGAAAAAGAAATGAAGGAAACGATAGCAAAGATCAATAAAACTAAAAGCTGGTTCTTTGAGAAGATAAACAAAATAGATAAACCATTAGCCAGACTCATCAAGAAAAAAAGGGAGAAGACTCAAATCAATAGAATTAGAAATGAAAAAGGAGAGGTAACAACTGACACTGCAGAAATACAAAAGATCATGAGAGATTACTGCAAGCAACTCTATGCCAATAAAATGGACAACCTGGAAGAAATGGACAAATTCATACAAATGCACAACCTGCCAAGACTGAATCAGGAAGAAATAGAAAATATGAACAGACCAATCACAAGCACTGAAATTGAAACTGTGATTAAAAATCTTCCCACAAACAAAAGCCCAGGGCCAGATGGCTTCACAGGTGAATTCTATCAAACATTTAGAGAAGAGCTAACACCTATCCTTCTCAAACTCTTCCAAAAAATAGCAGAGGGAGGAACACTCCCAAATTCCTTCTACGAGGCCACCATCACCTTGATACCAAAACCAGACAAGGATGTCACAAAGAAAGAAAACTACAGGTCAGTATCACTGATGAACACAGATGCAAAAATCCTCAACAAAATACTAGCAAACAGAATCCAACAGCACATTAAAAGGATCATACACCATGATCAAGTGGGGTTTATTCCAGGAATATAAGGATTCTTCAATACACACAAATCTATCAATGTGATAAACCATATTAACAAATTGAAGGAGAAAAACCATATGATCATCTCAATAGATGCAGAGAAAGCTTTTGACAAAATTCAACACCCATTTATGATAAAAACCCTGCAGAAAGTTGGCATAGAGGGAACTTTCCTCAACATAATAAAGGCCATATATGACAAGCCCACAGCCAACATCATCCTCAATGGTGAAAAACTGAAAGCATTTCCACTAAGATCAGGAACAAGACAAGGTTGCCCACACTCACCAATCTTATTCAACATAGTTTTGGAAGTTTTAGCCACAGCAATCAGAGAAGAAAAGGAAATAAAAGAAACCCAAATCGGAAAAGAAGAAGTAAAGCTGTCACTGTTTGCAGATGACATGATAGTATACATAGAGAATCCTAAAGATGCTACCAGAAAACTACTAGAGCTAATCAATGAATTTGGTAAAGTAGCAGGATACAAAATTAATGCACAGAAATCTCTGGCATTCCTATACACTAATGATGAAAAATCTGAAAGTGAAATCAAGAAAACACTCCCATTTACCATTGCAACAAAAAGAATAAAATATCTAGGAATAAACCTACCTAAGGAGACAAAAGACCTGTATGCAGAAAATTATAAGATACTGATGAAAGAAATTAAAGATGATACAAATAGATGGAGAGATATACCATGTTCTTGGATTGGAAGAATCAACATTGTGAAAATGACTCTACTACCCAAAGCAATCTATAGATTCAATGCAATCCCTATCAAACTACCAGTGGCATTTTTCACAGAACTAGAAGAAAAAATTTCACAATTTGTATGGAAACACAAAAGACCCCGAATAGCCAAAGCAATCTTGAGAACGAAAAACAGAGCTGGAGGAATCAGGCTCCCTGACTTCAGACTATACTACAAAGCTACAGTAATCAAGAGAGCATGGTACTGGCACAAAAACAGATAGATCAATGGAACAGGATAGAAAGCCCAGAGATAAACCCACGCACATATGGTCACCTTATCTTTGATAAAGGAGGCAGGAATGTACAGTGGAGAAAGGACAGCCTCTTCCAAAAGTGGTGCTGGGAAAACTGGACAGGTACATGTAAAAGTATGAGATTACATCACTCCCTAACACCATACACAAAAGTAAGCTCAAAATGGATCAGAGACCTAAATGTAAGGCCAGAAACCATCAAACTCTTAGAGGAAAACATAGGCAGAATACTCTATGACATAAATCACAGCAAGATCCTTTTTGACCCACCTCCTAGAGGAATGGAAATAAAAACAAAAATAAACAAATGGGACCTAATGAAACTTCAAAGCTTTTGCACAGCAGAGGAAACCATAAGCAAGACCAAAAGACAACCCTCAGAATGGGAGAAAATATTTGCAAATGAAGCAACTGACAAAAGATTAATTTCCAAAATTTACAAGCAGCTCATGCAGCTCAATAACAAGAAAAACACAACCCAATCCAAAAATGGGCAGAAGACCTAAATAGACAATTCTCCAAAGAAGATATACAGACTGCCAACAAACACATGAAAGAATGCTCAACATCATTAATCATTAGAGAAATGCAAATCAAAACTACAATGAGATATCATCTCACACCAGTCAGAATGGCCATCATCAAAAAATCTAGAAACAATAGATGCTGGAGAGGGTGTGGAGAAAAGGGAACACTCTTGCACTGCTGGTGGGAATGTGAATTGGTTCAGCTACTATGGAGAACAGTATGGAGGTTCCTTAAAAAACTACAAATAGAACTACCATATGACCCAGCAATCCCACTACTGGGCATATACTCTGAGAAAAACAAAATTCAAAAAGAGTCATGTACCAAAATGTTCATTGCAGCTCTATTTACAATAGCCCGGAGATGGAAACAACCTAAGTGCCCATCATCGGATGAATGGATAAAGAAGATGTGGCACATATATACAATGAAATATTACTCAGCCATAAAAAGAAACGAAACTGAGTTATTTGTATTGAGGTGGATGGACCTAGAGTCTGTCATACAGAGTGAAGTAAGTCAGAAAGAGAAAGACAAATACCGTATGCTAACACATATATATGGAATTTAAGGAAAAAAAAATGTCATGAAGAACCTAGGGGTAAGACGGGAATAAAGACACAGACCTACTGGAGAACGGACTTGAGGATATGGGGAGGGGGAAGGGTGAGCTGTGACAAAGCGAGAGAGAGGCATGGACATATATACACTAACAAATGTAAGGTAGATAGCTAGTGGGAAGCAGGCACATAGCACAGGGAGATCAGCTGGGTGCTCTGTGACCACCGAGGGGTGGGACAGGGAGGGTGGGAGGGAGGGAGACGCAAGAGGGAAGAGATATGGGAACATATGTGTATGTATAACTGATTGACTTTGTTATAAAGCAGAAACTAAAACACCATTGTAAAGCAATTATACCCCAATAAAGATGTTAAAAAAATAGGGGAAATTTTAATTCTAATTCACAAGCACTGATCTTCACTAATCAATTCCACTATGTCAGAGTTGATAGCATATTGACTGATGTAACCAAGTTAACTCTAGATTTCAAATTACAAAAAAGCAGTGGCATGAAACACCTATCAGGGTTTCAATGCAGATGTTTGAAAGAAAAAAAAGTTTTGCTACCTTCAGCCAAATATTTTCCTGCAAAAATTATCTAATTTCTATTGACTTCTATATTTTTTTAAAAATGAAAGCAATTTAACCTTCACAATGTCAATCTCCTTTATGGGATCTACACCATCACATTATGAGAATACTGGTAATATCTTTAAAATATTTGTACATTTGTCTATACTCATGCTAGGGCTGAAAATCAGTGCGCCTAAAACCAACTCACAGTTTTCAGCTCCTTGTTAGTTCTCTTCCTGAACATTTTCCTTATGGCATCAAGTCATTTCAGCTGGATGTATGTCATCATTTCCTCCATTTTCACATCTAATAAATCATCGATTTTTACTGTTCTATTTTTACCCATTTAACTGCTCTCCTTCATTTCCAGCAAAATCAATTCACATTTATGGGACTGTACAGCCTTCTGGTTTCTCTTCACTGCTAATCTTCCTCTCTCGAGTCTGTCCTAAGACCATCCCCACACCCAGCTTTCTAAAGAGTTTACTTAACAGTATCACCTTCTACTTCAAACTTTACAGAGATTCAATATTACCCTTCGGTCTGGCATTGAAGACCCCGAATAATCTTTCTACCCTCACTATTTTCCACAAGTTATGTATATGAACCTTATGACTGGATTAATCTTGTCTCTTCCTTTGTAAGTCAGGAAGACGAAGGGTGAATAGGTTGGTCATCAGAAGGCGATCGTGCAAAAGTGTTTCTCAAGAAGACTCTTAAGAATGATGGGAACTGATGCTGAACATCTATCCTCATTCTATCTGGTTGCTGCTTTAGAGAAATAAATCTTATTTATTTATGTTCTGGAGAAGTAAATAAATAAAAGACAGGGAAAAAAAAAAGACTGCAAACTAAGCAGTCAGGAAACTAAGGCAGATGGATAAAAATTCCACAAACTGGCTTGCTGGAGCACTGCCAAAGCGAGCTTCAATTTTTTTTTTTTTTAATGTGATCTAAAAGGAGAAGCAAAAGAGTGAAAGCACGTAATTATTATTGTTATTATCATCACTACACTCTGTAACAGTTGTTCGGTAAGGAGAGTTTATTATATGGTTTGCAAAACAGGCCAGCACATCTAGCTAAGTTAATCACTTCACGTCTCGATTATTTTATTGCCGCTTGTTGAGTTTCTTCTTTCCAATCTCTTCTACTTCCTTACTATCTTCCAACTCCATCCTTCTCAGACCCAGTCCTCCCCACTCCTGTTGCCACCCTAGTATGGACAGAGTGTGCTCCGGTTTCCTACCATCTACTACTTCACTTTCAGCTCCTGGAGACTGCTCACAGCCTGACAAGACTTTCAAGTCTGTTTCCTTTCTCTCCCAGATTAACCTTGAGCTTTGGTTATTCGTATGTCATTTCTCTCCCTCCAGGCTCATATCAACATCAGAGATTTTGCTCTTGATATTTTCTCCATTGAAAATAGTCTTCAGGGGCTTCCCTGGGGGCGCAGTGGTTGAGAGTCCGCCTGCCGATGCAGGGGACGCGGGTTCGTGCCCCGGTCCGGGAGGATCCCACATGCCGCGGAGTGGCTGGGCCCGTGAGCCACGGCCGCTGAGCCTGCGAGTCCGGAGCCTGTGCTCCGCAACGGGAGAGGCCACGACAGTGAGAGGCCCATGTACCGCAAAAAAAAAAAAAAAAAAAAAGCCTCACAATTGCTTTCTAAAGTAACTTGCCAGCAATAAAAATCCTAGCTCATCTTACGGATTCTTTACAATTTCATACCAACATCATATTTAGGATTGTTTTACTTTTCCTCACACTTTAATTCTTTTCTTAAAGGAATACAAACTCACGGTTAAAAGCTCCCTCTACTGGTTATTTTTAACATATCAAGAAGAAATTTTAAAAACAATTATCCAAAATTACCTAAAATATATTTCCTAAGAAGTTATCATTCATCTCAAATATAATTCGTAAAAGTCATCAGTGATATGTCTTTTCATTCATCCGTGTTTTACTCATATGATCCAGTTTCTGAGGAATGTATGCTACTATAGTTTGTAATCCTTTATTTCTTTGGATGAAATACTTGATTTTTCTTCTTTCCATAAATTCTACTATGCTTCATTCTATACACTGCAATCACGCTTACAACTCCAGGATTTCCTGGGAGGCGACACAGCATAGCGACAGAGCTCTAGGATTCTGGAGTCAGGCTGCCTTCCTCTGAACTGCCCCTGGCTTGACGCTTTATTAGCAGCAATTACCCTGATGAATTCATAAACATCTGTGCATCTCACTTTGCTCACAAAAGAAATGGGAATAACAATAGTTCTTCTCGCACGCTATCGTTGCAGGTTTTAAATGTTCAGTCAAAGCATTTAGCACAAGTAAATATTACATCTTCAGGTCCTGGTTAAGGCCACGCCTCACTGCTCCCTCAAAGGCAGAGAACGAATGCAATCTGTGGAGTCGTTTTCCCAGTGTCTGACTTTTTTTATTCTCTGAACTTTGCCATGATTCTGTTGTCAATGTCCTCTATCTTCTTCCCAGAGCTTCCCAACGATCTTGTTTGTATTGCCTTCTGTTCATTTATTTTAGTTTTTATCACTGTGGTAAGGACACTTAACATGAGATCTACCCTCCTAACAATTTTTTTTGTTTGTTTGCGGTACGCGGGCCTCTCACTCTTGTGGCCTCTCCCGTTGCGGAGCACAGGCTCCAGACGCGGCCATGGCTCACGGGCCCAGCCGCTCCGCGGCACGTGGGATCCTCCCGGACCGGGGCACGAACCCGTGCCCCCTGTATCGGCAGGCGGACTCTCAACCACTGCGCCACCAGGGAAGCCCCCCTCCTAACAATTTTTTAAGTGTATAACACAGTATTGTTATCTAAACACACAATGTCGTATAGCAGAACTCTAGAAAGTATTCATCTTGCGTTAACTGGCATTTTTATCCCAAAGAATTAGAAATCAGGATCTCAAAGAGATATTATCATCCCCATGTTCATTGAGGCACTATTCACAATAGCTGAAATGTGAAAACAGCATAAATGTTCACTGATGGATGAATGGATTTTAAAAAGTGGAATATATCTATGATGGGATGTTCAGCATTAAAAAAGAAGGAAATCCTGTAATATGTGACACCATGGATGAACCTTGAGGACATTATGCTAAGTGAGATAAGCAGACACAGAAGCACAAATACTGCAAGCTTCTAAAATAGCCTTCCCCATATTTTTTGATGTCTTTCAATTTACTTGCTAGATATCACCCCAAATGGCTCATACTCTTGACGTGTTCCTTGAATGAAACACAAAGGGAGTTGGCACACACTTTCATTACAGTCTTATTTTATCCTTTTCATTATATCTCACCGAAGACTTTAAACTTGAAAGAGGTGATTGAATGATTACTGGATTTCAGAATCATGGCTGCCAACTAAATCACATTTTCTTCAAATTACATTCCCTGTGTTTAAGAGCATTGTTTATTGATGTGAAGTATATTGCTTGTAGAATATAAGGTTAGGCATGTGGACCCTGCAGACAGAAACGCTGGTCCTATAACGTGTTTGTCCTTGGCAGTTAGGTAATCTCGTCATTCAACTGTAAAACAGGTATTATGTTTATTTCTATTATTTTCATATAATTAAAGATTATTGAAGTAGGTTATCATGTAGCCTGGTTCTAAGCCCTACCTATTATCTCACAGGTATATAGTTGAAAATATCTGTAATGAGCAGTGCTGGTAAGATTAATATGAGGTATCACCACAGTATGTATTTAAGTATATATATGTTTCAAGCTAATTTTTTTAACTTCAATTTAAAATCATATTGACTTTGGTTTTGGTAAGAATGATATCCCAGGAATCTATTTTTAGCACCCAATGGTAAAGTTAAGATGAAAAAGAAAGAATACTTCCCACAGAAATCTCAGAATGTTGATACTGTTCACCATGAAGGTCATTTCAACAGCAAACTGTTTTGGTCTTCATGATATTTCGGAAACATTTCAGTGCATTTCCAAAAGACTGTTTCAAATTTAGATTTCATGGTTAAACATCTGGGTTTCTTTCTTGGTCCATTTAGCTGCATTTCATATATATACCCTCCACTGCTTCAGAAAATAAAAATAGATTTTGTGAAAACTCAGGAGGTGAAAGATAACAGCATTACACAAAATTAAGGGGTCTGGGTGACCTAGTTTGGATAGTCAGTTTTAATTCTAGAAAACACATTGAGATGAGGAAAGGATATTATGCATATTTTAGCATCACTTTGTGAAGGCAGAGTTTTCAGAAGTCGGGAGTACAGCTAAAATTCATTTGTTCAAATACAAGCAGCATCATCAATATTTAAAATTGTTTAGCATTCAACATTACTCATCTTGCATTGTACAGTCCTAAATACTTGATCCACAGTTTTTCCCTTTATAACCAAGCCACATTTTAACTTGTTGTCTTGACACTGGATATGTTGATTTATGCAGAATCTATATTGTATAAACTTTATGCAAAAGTTATAATCAGTCAGCTCTAGAAAGTCACGAGATAATTTTCTGTATTCATAAAATTGTTATTTTTCCTACATGAAGATTTTTGAACTGGGCTGTTGGACACTTAAATCTTCAGATGTTGTTTAGATTTTTATCTTGTTATTTTCTAGTAGCAATGTATTGACACTAAATTCAGGAGTCTGCATCTCTTCCTTCTTCTACAGTTACCCCCGTCTTTAGGTAACACCCTAATATGTTTTTTGAAAACTCTTTGAAGGTTCCATATTTCTATTTTAATATGTTCTCCCAGTTATCCCAGAACAACTTTCCTTTCTTTTGATAAGCCTTCCATAGTCTTCAAATTATATAGCAGATGTATGCCAAGTCTCCAAGATTACAAGCAATCATGGTTTCTATATTTATGTACAGGCTGTGTGGAGCCTTTATAAATGTTCCAAGTTAAACTAGGGCTTGATCTACCTAAGTGCTAAGTATTAGTTGTTGTTGTTGCTGTTGCTGGATGCATTAATACTCCTGCCTTTCTCAAGAGAACTCATACTGCGATGATATGAAAAGAAGATAAGTGTGGAGAGTGCAGCTCAACAGGGGGATAGCCCTAAATTTATCCTCGTGAAATAGAAATATATATTTCCCCAATTGAGGTCACATAAATGAAGACGTAGGATCCTGCCATCTTCGTTTTGGTCTGAGGTACCAGCAGGGCAGTAGAGAAAGGTCATGAAGTGACCACGGTCCACTCCACCCACAGAGCTCCCAGTGTAGAAGAGATTTATCTGACCCACTATCCCCAAATGATTCTGGTTCATCTTTAATAGCACTGTATGATGAAAAACAGTTTTTGTTTTGTTTTGGTGATCAGAATCATGGATACAGACTGCCAACATCTTTATCATTTATTATTTTAAGCAAAGCAATGGCAGACATATTGGAACTGACTTATTCAATCATTGCAAGAAATCAGTATACCAATGTAGCAAGATTTGAGAAATTCTAGAAGATGAGAGAGTAAGGAGAAGGGTTTTACATTCTATCAAAAATACTTGTACATTCAAAAACAAAGAAACGAAAAGAACTATGAAAAACTCTCATTCCATGTATATGATTAAGAAACAGATGTAGGAGTAGAAAGCTCTTCTCCCATCCCCAACCTGACTCATCCCTCTTTCAGCGTCACACTCAATACCCCCCATCCTCACCTCTCCTCAAGTCTTGTCTGGTTCCTTCTCTTCCTCACTTGTCTTTCTCTTTCTCAGTCTGGGCAATTTCTAGATGATAGCACATTTTAACCACTCAACCTTAACTGTTAGCGTGCCGCAACTTTTTAGATGACCATTTATTCATATCAGGAAACGGTAGTAAAATGAGGTAATTCTTGTTTAATCTTACTTAGAATATGAAACCTCACTAGGACCAACAAACTAGAAAAAAGGTTAATTGAAATTATTTCAAAATCTAAAGTTAGATTTTTAAAATACAGCTTAAAATGTTAAATTAAAAATATTAATGTATACGTTTAGTTTTATTTCTTGGGTTTTAGCTCTTTGAATGTAATAATAATAATGCAAAGAATGAAAGAAACAAAAATAATAAGCAAAAGAGAACTATGCTTTCTCCCCCAATATTCCATTTCTATGTTTGATTTCATGGATAAATACTGTTATTGACGGCACTAAGTAAACTTAACATTGGCTTAGTTTGCAGTTCTCACAACTTCAAATTGCTGAGGGTCAGGATTTCTGAACATTTGACAAAACTGAGTAAATGCCTATTTACCATGAATTTTGGAGAAAGTAGCTACTAGCGAAATTAGTCTACACGGCCCATTAGAGATTCTTTAAAGCCACAGTAAAATTTTTATTCTTAATCCCAATAGGATTCTTTCCAGTAATACTCTATGATTATGAGTGGATGGTAGTTTTTCTGATTACAATACCAACTTTTGAAAATGTAGTTTCTCTTCCACATATCTTAAATATATTCCTTCTCTCTCTCTTTTTTTTTTTTTTGGTATGATGATCAAATCAATTATAAAGAGAGGTTGGAAATCTATTACCTGAAGAACAAAATGTGGGTAAACCTTTAAATTATAAATGCACTGAATTTCTCTCTTCTTTATAAAAGTGATAGAATATTATATAACAACAACAATAAAAGCAGAAGATAATTTCAACAAGAGAGAAAAATGAGGCTAGGCCAGGTAGCTGACATAAAATACTTTCTTCACTGACAATGGATAGAAGCAAGGAATGCATGACACATTCTGAGTTTCACCGGAACAGCACGGTAAACTCATTTCAAGTTGAAACAAAATAATGACATTTGAGGGAAAACAAGTTTTAGAATATGTGACATGGATGTGTTTGTATAATGAGCTTTATACATTATCCATGCTAAACACAGAAATGACACCTGCAAAATCATTAAATTTAAATTGTGTGAGATCTATGCAAACCAGTCTGAGGTTACTACTACAAAACTCTTTTGAAACATCTCCATGAAGTTTAAATTCTGGCATTAAATGTTCATAAAGAAAAATAGGATCTATTGATAATTTCTGGTCTCTGTATAAAGTGATTTACATACTAATTCCCTGATGTATAATAGATTATCACTGGGAATAATTATGTAATCCAAACTGGGCAGTCAGCACTAAATATCATCGTATTTTCTAATATATCTGGATGCTCAGATATATGTAAATTTTAAAAATATATATGATTATTACCAAAACTCAAGTAACTATTAAAAACTTAAAACTAAGAAATATATGCTGATACATTTATTTAACAAATGATTTAACACTTTCTAAGTTCCAGGCCCTGCACTGTACGCTGGGTTTCAATGATGAGCAAAACAGAACCTCTGCCCTGAAGCAACTTCTGCAAAAATGTTAAAGAAATCAAATATCAGGCACAGATGATAGTTTTCTACTTTTGTAGCCCACATCTTTCTGTGCTGTTTAGCTTAACAGAGTTCCTGGCAAATTCTCAGTTTGAGATTTTCAGGTATTCCTCAACAGAAGATACACATTTCCAGGTTGCCAATCTGATACGGTGAGTTATATCCAAGGACTGCAGACAATGTTCTAAATTTAGGAAAGGTTTCTTGGGTCACTCTCCCTGTACTGCTTAGGTCTTTGAAGCCAGATCTCTTGGGCCCTGCTTACTAAATGTTCCTTAAACACTGAATTAAAAGCCTGACGGAGACAAAAAGCAGTGGGCAAATATTCATGTAATTCCATGTTTCCCCGTGATCTGCTCCCTAGTCTGACAACTCTGGTGCCTTTGGCCCGCTCCTTTTCCTAAGCTGTCATCCAGCCTGAGACCTTAGTAGCTTAGAAATCACAAAGGCTCTTGTATAATCTGGACACAGCAAGGCCTAGTGGACTTTGATTTCAGCCTCAGCTGGTACTCACGAGCGATCTGACCTTTGGCAAATCATTTAACCTTCCCAACGTTCAGGTTTCTCACGGGTAAAATAAAAGTTTGTCCTAGATGCTCTCCAAAGTCACTCCGAGGTGGAAAATGTCACGAGTTTATGAACACAATGAACACGAGGCTCCTGCCGTTATGGCACAATTCTAGTTCAGTTTTTATGGCTGGAAAATTCCGTGAAAAATAAGCTAACACTGCATTCAATGAAAATTTTTAAAAAGTAACTATTATTTGCCGATGTGGTAACCATTTAAAACAAAGGTATGAAGGCAATCATTAGAAGCGCGGAGTGATACAATCAATAATAAGGAATCCAAAGGAGAAATGAGCTAAGTGAAAGAATTACGAAGTCAATGAAAGAGAGAGTGGGAATTCTATTCACTGAACATTAATCACTCACTGGGAAACTTTTACTGAGCATCTATGTTCTAAGTATGGTTCTTGACCCTGAGGACATAGCTGTAAACAATACACACATGGTCTCGGTCCTTATATATTTACACCATAGTCAGGGAGAAGGAAGGAACATAGGTAGAGAAAGAAATGAGATAACTTTACATAGTAATAAACAGTAAGTTATAAATAAGGAATAAACTGGGTGAAAGAAAAAGGAGGGGTCTAGTGTTGGGAGGCTGCTAATTTAGGATGGTCAGGAAGGCCTCTCTAATATAAAGTAACAGAAGAGTGGAGACCTTAGTGATGACAGGATGCTGCCCATACGACCTTCTCAGCATGGAGCCTTCCAGATGAAAGGTACACCGACACTGGATGATACCACAGTAGCAAAGTTGGAAACAAGCTCAGACTTGAATAATGGAGGCCAGGGTGCCAGGACCACAGTGAGCAAAGGGAGGATGCTGCAGCCTGATGGCAGATACAGGTGGAGCCCAATCTCCCTAAGGAGTGGCATGAATTTGGGGCTTCATTCTATCTCAGTGGAATATGGAAATGTCAAGCAGCAGACATTGGATGCTTTCAAGAAAGGTGGCAATATCAGTATTATCCATTTGAAAACATCTGTTTGCCTGCTGGATGGAGATGAGATCTAGAATGGTAACAAACAACAGCCATGAGATATGTTAGTATTTTAGAACTACAGGAGAAAAAAAATGATGAAATTTTAGGAGACTTAGGTAAATAGTGCATTAAGCAATTCCTAATTAAAGTGAATAAAGCCTTAGGGTTAAGTGAAATAAGAAATGTTTGCCAGGTGAAGGCAAGAACTAGAAGAGTCCATATTTAGTCATACTTGTTTGTTTGCAAATGGAGGAACTATTGTGTCATTGCACTGTCAGCAGTAAATTAGGCTTTTTTTTTTCAGAGTCATAGTGGGCCCGGACTTTAGCTTGCTCCATTTTCTAATGTTAACAGTTAGAAAGCTAACAGTCTAAGTTAACTATGGCTTCAGTGAAGGTGGCAAGATGCAAGTTTCCAACTGTAGTGATTTGGAGAAACAGTAGCAATGTACTGAAAATCAATGAATCCATGTTGGCTTTGTTTTTACCCCAAGGTATACAAAACAGGTGAGGATACTTAAGAAGCCAAAAACTATTCCCATGTTCTGCCTGGATGAGGGTAAGTTGGAAAAAGAGATGGAATGAAGATTTGTAACATACTTTGCCCTGATGTTTAAGCAAACACAATTGTATAGCAGTATAATTGCCCAATTTGTCCATTATTCATCTAAAAGAGAAGTTATTACCACATTTCTCCAAAGAAGACATACAGATGGCCAACAGGCACATGAAAAGATGCTCAACATCGCTAATTATTAGAGAAATGCAAATCAAAACTACAATGAGGTCCCACCTTACACCGGTCAGAATGGCCATCTTTAAAAAGTCTACAAATAACAAATGCTGGAGAGGGTGTGGAGAAAAGGGAACCCTCCTACACTGTTGGTGGGAATGGAAGTTGGTGCAGCCACTATGGAGAACAGTGTGGAGGGTCCTCAAAAAACTAAAAATAGAGTTGCTGTAAGATTTAGTGATCCCACTCCTGGGCATATATCTGGACAAAACTATAATTCAAAAAGATACACGCACCCCTATATTCATAGCGGCACTATTCACAATAGCCAAGACACGGAATCAACCTAAATGTCCATCGGCAGATGAATGGATAAAGATATATACAATGGAATACTACCTAGCCATAAAAAAGAATGAAATTATGCCGCTTGCAGTAACATGGATTGACTTAGAGATTATCATACTAAGTGAAGTAAGTCAGAAAGTGAAAGACAAATACTGTATGATATCACTTATATGTGGAATCTAAAATATGACACAAATGAACCTATCTATGAAACAGAAACAGACTCAAAGACATAGAAAAGAGACTTGTGGTTGCCAAGGGGGGTGGGGTAGGGGAGGGAAGGATTGGGAGTTTGGGGTTAGCAGAAGCAAACTATTAGATATAGAATGGATAAACAGCAGGGTCCTACTGTATAGCACAGGGAACTATATTCAGTATCTTGTGATAAACCATAAGGGAAGAGAATATGAAAAAGTATATATATATATATATATATGTGTGTGTGTGTGTGTGTGTGTGTGTGTGTGTGTGTGTAACTGAATCACTTTGCTGTACAGCAGAAATTAAAACAAAACTGTCAATTAATTATATTTCAATAAAAGATAGATAGATAAATAAATAAAGTGACCCATTGTGCCCCTTATTCAATTCCATCACTGGTTCATTCAGAAATCCATATTGCAGATGTGACATAGTTAGGCACTGTCGGGTACATTTTACAATACCAAAGCTACCAACTTACTGAGAAAATGTCACAGGCTCAATTCTGTTCAGCTTAATTATAGATATTAATTTAATATGTATAATGTGGGATGAGACAAGGGACTGCAGAGGATGTTCAAGACACAGGGGCTTAAAATCTATTGGGGAAAACAAGGCACATATAGAACAATTAAATGAGAATGAAAGTTAATGTGATATTAAATGACAAAATTAGTTACAGAGACAATAATCTTTATTGAAATCTAGAAAAGAGAAAGACAATAAATCGAGTTTGTCACCAACCAATCCCAAGCAGCCGGTGAAAACACTGTTATATGTTAGAAGCATTATTTTCATCATTGTATTCATAGAATGTTGCTCTTGATTTTGGGTTAGGAAAGAGTTGTAAGGGAAATGATAAAATTATATCGTCAGATGATAAAGGAAACATAAATTTAACAGCTGTTTGGATGTAACAGATAATGGCAAGATGTTGCTGACTTACAATTAATTGTGTACTAAGAAGCAGGCTTTCCTGACTGGTGATGATTAACTACCCAGCTATTAATCATCTAATTGTTAAACTGATTAACTACAACCTTGCTAGCATGTTAAATTAGCTTTACTGCCCCTCACCTTTCGGGCTTCCCTGGTGGCGCAATGGTTGAGAGTCCGCCTGGCTATGCAAGGGACACGGGTTTGTGCCCTGGTCCAGGAAGATCCCACATGCCGCGGAGCGGCTGAGCCTGCGTGTCCGGAGCCTGTGCTCCGCAACAGGAAAGGCCACAACAGTTTTCAAAGTATATTAGAATTTTGATTAGACTAACAACAAGCTGTCCATTTTAGGTTATTTTTGAGGTGAAGAGTCCTTCGAAGGGTTTTTGGAGAGGTAATTGCTCTCACATTTTGCAGAGAAATGGATGCAAACAATAAACAGATGAGAACAACCAAATTGGCATAATGGGCCTTTAGACTAAGCTCATTAGATGGGCTACTAATTTAATAAAATCCAAATCTGTTTTCTATTAGGTAGAAAGATAGATATATCTTTATATATACATATATATGTATATACAAATATATATCTACTTACCTAATACATACCACGCACAGTAGAAAAATATATAGAAACATAAATATGTATGTATATGCATATATGTTTTAATTACATATCTGTGCTAGTAATTGTTTAACACAATTTCCTTTTATTTTTGGAATCATACAACAGCATAAACTTGCATTTCGCTAAATTTCCTCCTGTTCTTCCTTAGTATCAATGGCGTAGTACTGACTGTTGGAATGACCTCCTGTCTGGCTTGTCCTTCTCAAATTGATCCTTCCCCTCTGCCTTCAGCTTTCAAAAACTGGAATCTACTAATATCAATCCCATGTTTAAAACTCATTGTTATAATGTCTATATGTTACTTTAAAAGACTTTTGTCTCAACAGTGGGATATACGCGTATATGTTGTTTTGATCCGTGCCCTAGAGATGGTGAGTTGACATATGAAGAACCCTCGTGGAGAATGGGGTTAGTGTGCTAGAGAGTGAGTCACCAATGGAGAGACTAACCAGAAGCCCATCTCCCTGAGGTAAGCACTAAAATTTCAATGGCCCTCGTCTCTCATCAGCCCTGGAGAGTTTATTTGAATACTGAATGACTGAAATGAGTTTTCACTGGTGAAATGAGAGGTATTCAAGATATGTGGAGACTAGTAATATTGAGTGGGCATCTCTCCCCTTTCCTGAACAGGGTTCAGGAACCAAAGTCAGCAGTCTATACCAAATACGTTTCCATTGCGAACAATGACCCAGCCTAACAGCCCCTCTCGTTCTACCCTAAGCTGCTGACAGAGGATTATGCTGCTTGTTTCTGACTAGATGTAGCCAAGTACTGCTGCTTGAATACTGTCACATCTGCACATGAGCCTTGAATTTAAGATCTTGTTACAGTGTCTAAAAGGCCAGAAAGCTGCAGATTTCATTTAATTCACAGAACAGATTGTGTGACTGCTTCTTGTTACTGCCTCTTAATAAATGTTTTAATTTGTAGTAGAGTTAGGACTGGGGCTCGCTTTCCTGTTAACAAACTAACTGTAGCCATTACTTACATCTAACTACCGGAAGATATGAATATCGAACAAAGGAACAAACCTAATAAACGTGAATGACCAAATCGGCTTCCGTCGTTTGCAATGCACCACTGGGTGCGTGATAAAGGTGAAACTCACTTTTACGTCCTACAGGCTTTCCACGACCTCTCCACTACCTCACTCTGCAGCATCTTAACAACATCCCTGCCATCCTGTACTGTTACATTTTCCCCCAGAACCAACATACTGTTTGTTCATGCAATTTATCAAGATGTTCCCTTACCTGGAGCATCCGCCCTGCACCTAAGTCTGAATCATCTGGACAACCCAATTTAGACGTTCTCTCCCTCACAGTGCTTCCTGGTCTTTGAAGAGTGGGTTGACCACCTCCTCCATATGCTTCCAGAGCACCCTTCTGATACCATTTGCCACAATGTGTTAAAACTGTCTGTTTAGCCATTGAATCCCATCTCTCTACTTCATAAGCAACATGAAAGCAACTGCTTTGTCTTTTCCTGACATGCATAATACCCAGTAGAATGCTAGTTGATCCGGATACAATCTCCTGTGACTACTTCCATGGACATTTAGAGAAAACAATCCTTGCTTCCCTTGTCCAAGAAAAAACTGTTGTTTACAATGAGCATTTTCTTCAGATGTGGGTCCACAGAGTAGCAGACTAATACAACTGTCATCAGATGTCTCCTCTGCTAACAATTGTAGATGCATTCTTACAGAAATACCTACTGGATAGATCCCACCATTCTAGATTTGAAGATGTTCTTACTTAATGCCAACCTGTCCTAGAGAAGGTGACACTACATGTCCAAGATCTGTATTTAGTCAGCATGCCAGTGAAAATAACAGGTGCTTGGGAAATATCTACATAAATTACAAGCAGGCTATCCAAATTAGTTGATTTTGGTGTGTAAAGATACGTGCTAGTCGAAAATTTCTTCTGTGAGGAGCCACAGAAATTCTCTCACCATCTGTTAGCTGATGGACGTGGCTTACAAATGACCTCATCTCTGTATCCTTCCTGTGGTAAGTGGCCTGGATCTAAGGCAGAGTTCTCTTCAGTGGTAGTAAATTATTGACTTTGTTTATCTTTAAGGACGATAACATCAGCTCCATTAGTATGTGCATTTATATTCCAAATACACCACCGAGGCTTCAGTGAGTCAGTTGCTTCCTGGAAATTAGCAAAACGGGTGTACATAATCTATCCTGTTATCCTTTGCAATGCAAAGGACACTGTATAGCAAGTAAGAGTTTACTGGACAAGAACAATATCACGGGTGGTATTTCTCACATTTATTCTATTGATCACCTGCAAACTGCTGATGGCGGTTTACAGGACCAAATGTTTTCTATAGTAAATCCTCCTTCATAATAGCAACTAGAATGACAGTCATTCCAAATTCAGGCATTTATAATTTCAACAGAAAAAAATGCCAAAAACAAACAATGCCCTATAATCTCCCCACAAGAAAAAATGAAAAGCAAAACCCAAACAGTAACCTACACCTGTTTTATTTAATCGCCATGTCTGAGCGTTTTTTTAAAAATGGAGAAGGGAAGAGAAAAACATATTTTGAATATTTACCATGTCAAAATCTGTTACAGGCACTTTACCAATGTGGACTATCTTAACTTGGCAATGTCATTATGGTTATGCATTTAATCCTCATTTATAAATGAGTAAACTCACATTTAAGGTCATTCACAATCCAGGACTTTTCTTATTTCTTATACCACATCGATTTTGGAGGTATCTGTAAAAGTTGTAATTTTTAAGAATAGCTATATTCTATCTGTTGGCATTTGTTTCATTGTCTGAGCAAATTTATAGACATTTCTTTGGAGAACGAGGAAAACAGATTTTCACGCAAAAATATTAGAGTTTAAAATATCTTAGCATTCAGCTCACTGTTTATACAATTGAAAACTGAATGATACTTTAAAAATATTGAATAGGTCAAAATATAGAGATGAAGGCCCACAAATAAGGGAAGATGGAAAAACAATGTTTCTATTACTAATTTTCTCTCCCATATTTCTTCCTTGAAGTTGGAAATTCTACGCTGTGAAGTTAATCTTATAATTACAAAATGTTTAAATATAGTATTCATATATTACCACCTAGGTATGTGTTTCCCTAAATAGTTTCTAAAACTCTGCACTAGAAACATTGGAGAAAATGCTATATTTTTAAAGAGAACATTTTCATTTCTCTACACCAGTGACAAACTGCATGGGACATCTCAAATATTACAATAAGCTTCATCTCTACTGTTATCAAAAGCAATTCTGAGGCTCTCAGAAAGCTCTGAAGCGTAGACACAAGGTTGTTGTGGGTTGAATCGGGTGCCCTCACAATACATGTCGAAGTCCTAACCCTGAGTACCGTGAGTGAACTTAGTTGGAAATAAGGTCTTGGCATCATGTCGAAGTCCTAACCCTGAGTACCGTGAGTGAACTTAGTTGGAAATAAGGTCTTGGCATCATGTCGAAGTCCTAACTCTGAGTACTGTGAGTGAACTTAGTTGGAAATAAGGTCTTGGCATCAATCATGTGAAGATGAGGTCATACTGGATTAGGGTAGGTCCTAATCCTATATGACAGATGTCCTGATAAGAAGAGACACAGACACACACAAAGAGAAAGCCATGGGAAGATGGAGGCAGAGACTGGTGTTGCTGTGACACAAGCTAAGGGAGGCCAGCCAGAGATCCCTAAGGAATGCCAGAGATTGGCCAGAGATCGCTATCACCAGAACCTAGGAGAGGCATGGGACATATTTACCCTCAGAACCTCTAGAAGGAACCACCCCTACCAATGCCTGGATTTCAGACTCCTAGCCTCCAGAACAGTGAGAGAATAAATTTCCGCTGTTTTAAGCTACCCAGTTGGTGGTACTTTGACACAGCAGCCCTAGGAAAAGAATACACTGGTGATATCAACGGATCCATACTCAACAGGCGGACTCTCGGATGTTTCTCAAGTCAGATGCTTCACCAGGCACTAAGGATTAGAGATTATCCTTAACAAATGCACGCACGCAGCCGTCTCTTGTATCCTGCCTCGGGACACAAGATAGTTCTCTACTAAGCATTACTTTGGATGATGAAAAAACAGTCTGATGCAACATTTACAGGGTCCTGACTGTTCCACAGGAGCCATTCCAACACAAATAATGGACTACCTCATTTAATCACCAAAATCACCCTAAGACCTTAGTATTACAAATGGCTCTGAAAATCGTTACTGACCCCTTGAGATAGTAAGTAGGCAGTAACAGGAGTGAAGTTAATGTAGTCACTTCCTGGTGATGATTCTTTGACTCCTTGGATATGACTTTTACCCCTACCTAGGTTGCCACACTTAGCAAATGAAAATACCGGGCAGCAGCTGGTAAAATTTGAGTCTCAGATAGTGAATATTTATTTTAGTGTAAGTATGCCACAAATACTGCATAGGACGCACATATACTAAAAAGAGCAAGTAGTGTGTTGTTTATCTGATATTAAAAATTTAACCGGGGGCTTCCCTGGTGGTGCAGTGGTTGGGAGTCTGCCTGCCAATGCAGGGGACACGGGTTCGTGCCCTGGTCTGGGAAGATCCCACATGCCGCGGAGCGGCTCGGCCCGTGAGCCACGGCCGCTGAGCCTGCGCATCCGGAGCCTGTGCTCCGCAACGGGAGAGGCCACAGCAGTGAGAGGCCCGCATACCGCAAAAAAATTTAACTGGCCTTCCTGTATTTTACCTGGCAAATCTACTCCTGTAAGACCTGAGCTTTGGGAACAGAATGCATGGTTAGCATATAGAGAATTCTGAAATTCACAGAAGATTACTAAAAGGAAATATATGGTCTTTGTTACGTGCAGAACCTGATTTTTAACATCACCTCTTATCTTTGCATCCTTCTTTTCCCAAAAGGAAGTGGGATATAGTAAATTCACTAAATGTTATCGAACAAATTGAATTGACCACTTTAACTTCTCTAAATACAAAATATACTCTCTGAATAACGTTAAAAGTCCTTCCCAGGTGAGTCACTAGTGACAATGCTTCTCATCTGTAATTCATTAACTGAATCTAATTGCAGCTTTATATGCCATAACTCTGGTCAACTTCTTTCATCCAACTTGTGAATTTTTTTAATAGGCATAATTTTAAATGTTAAGGAAAAGGTTACTAAGTGCATATCAAAGTACCACAAGGTGAATAGCTTAGAACAACACAAGTATATTGTCTCGCTGCTCTGGAGGATAGAAGTCTGAACTCTACTAAATCCATGTGTTGGCAGGGCCATGCTCACTCTAATCCTTCCTTGCCTCTTCCAGTTTCTGGTGGCCTCAGGTGTTTCGTAGCTTGTGGCAGCATCACTCCAGTTTCCACCTCCATGTTCACATAACTGTCTTCACTCTGTACCCTTGGTTGCCACAGCATTCCCTCTTTTATCAGGATACCAGTCAGACTGAGTTAGTGCCCACCCCAATGACCTCACTTTAACTGGATGATATCTGTAAACACCCTATATCCCAACGGAGTCACGTTCACAGGTACCAGGGTTCAGGCCTTCCCCTTTCTCTGGGACCTAATTCCACCTATAACACTAACCTATCATATAGTTTTGACATAATGCCCACTGTTTTCTAACAATGGCAATCCTTCAATTTACCTAATAAATGTTCTAAATCACTAATCCCTTGGACAAAGGAGTCCTATCTGTATCACCATATCTCACCAGCTAGAAGTAGAATGAAATTCCCCAAACCATTAATGCATTAAGGAGAAGAAAAATTATTGTTGCTGGTTCTAAACCTTTGCATTAATCTCTAGATTATCCATCTAACTAAATAGAACAATGATCATCACTAGCATAGCACTGATGACACATCAGTACAATTCATTAGTAATTTCATCCACTCTACCCCAAGCTATACATGTCTGGAGGGCAGAGATCATGGCTTAGGCATCATGGGATGCAAATGGGCCAAGGTTCATCTAATGCATGGTTCAGGTGCCCCTCTCTCAGCCCCTGTTCATGTTGTATGCCTTACAAACTAGTGTACACCCCACAGTCTGACATGTTTAACCAGATAATCTCTCTCTTTATAAATAATACCTTAGTGATAATGTCTTGTTTGCTTTCTGTATTTAATGGTCCCACACACTTTACACATTCAATAACATGTTATTAACATATAACATAGACAGTAGTCTTAAAGAATTAAACCAAAGAAAGATATACAAGCTACCAAAAAAGCATGAATATATAACACACGCTGAGTGGAAAGGGAAATGAGACACTCCAAAAGAGGTGTCCATTTTATTTTTATTTTAGAGTTCCTTTGAACATTAGTATTCACCGTGAAAATTATTCAATATTTGCAGCCACCCTAGAAGGATGATTCTTCAGTAAAAAAAATGTGGTGTTTTGAACCCTCTATCCAGAACTCAATTTGTATTTGTTGGCATCTTAAAGTGATGCGGGTCAGCCCCAGCAGGAACGGAGTTTGTAAGCACTTCCCTGCATGAGCTGTTTTTTTGTGTCCCCAAAGCATAATACATAATTGCCTTCTCTAGGGAGACTACCAGGGTCTTTTGTATTATGGAAAGCTGCAACATTAGCAAACTCAGGTATTCTAAAGTGAGCCAGTAAAGAGGGACCACTCTACAGGATGATAAATGGGGCTGGAGAAACTGTACTGACAGCATTTCGGAGCAGACGATAGGGATAAAAACCACAAACATCAGAAATGGGCACCAAACCAGAAGCCCTGTCCTTTCTTGTGAATATAACTGGAAAATAAGTTTTATGTGAGGATAATAAAACAAGAGACCGCAGAAACACTTTGCTCTCCTTTATAAACAATTAATTGTGAAACCAGAAAAAGGTCTTTTTTGGGGGGGGAACGAACTCAATATATTCAGTTCAATAGACGTTTCTCTCCATATGTCAACATTTGGGTCACCATAGGTCTTTATGGAATGGAAACCAGAGATCCTGGAGGCTGTTCCCTAGGGTTTATGCTATAAAGATAGTTGGGGACATTTATCAGTTTGTTATTTCCGGTTCCTGTTTTTTTATTTTAAACAATAGTTTCCTCTTGGAGAAGAACAAAACCAAAAAGCCACCTTGCTTTAGAAACAAAACATTAAAGGGGGAGAGAGAGAGAGAGAGAGGGAGAGAGAGAGGGAGAGATTTCAGACATTCGGATGTCTTTGAGAATTGAATTCAAGGACAAGTAAGTCATGCCTTTTCAATTAGAAATACGTTCATATGAAAAGATAGCAAAAATATTAAGCAAGTCATTGGGGGCTAATGCAAAATAAGAATAAAGTCTCATCGAAGACCATAGCTCAAGCAGAGGTAACTGCTAATGTGGTTTTGCTTTGTCCTGTTTTAAAATCTGCAAATCTGCCTGTGAACTGAAATGTGGATTTCTAACATAGTTCCAATTAATTCATTTTGAAGTCTGAAAAAAAAAAGAGGAAAGGCAAAAAGAAATAGAATTTTATCACTTTGGATGCCACATTTCTCCCCAATTCTTTTCTATTTCTCTCAGTTTACTCCATTTGAAGTTGTTTCAGGGCATAGATTAGAACTCGCTAAAACTGTATTTTCTCTCAGAGGAGCAGCCATAGTGTTGTTTGTGAAATGTCCACCTTAGCTTTCCTCTTTTATGTTAAAAGCCAGTGGCGACGTTGGACATCTTTACAGACTCAGCAAATGTGACTGTTGGACTAAAGAATCAAAAAAGAAAAGAAAAGAAAAGAAAAGATGCTGAAACCCAGAAAGGAACAGAACAGAGAGGGCCAAGGAAATGACATGACATTCCACATCCTATGCAGGCAACCTTTGCTTCTTATGAAGAGCGAGAAGAGGCAGAACCTTTGGAATTAGAGAGCAATGGAAAAAATAAATACTGTTTTTGCTTTAACATTGGATACGGGAGAAACTAGATTTAATGAAAAAATAGAGGGATATATTTTTGTGAGAGACATCTTCCTTTACTTTAGGAGCTAATAAATGTGTATCATCTCGTGAATATGACAATTCTAGAAGAAAAGCAGATGCCACTTTCAATGAATGAACAAACATCATTGTAGAAGAAAAACAGACCATGTTCAAGTAGTAAACATGAAGACAGAAGTCGCACACTTAACTTTGGCGGATTTGGAACACAGAAAGGAGCCTTCTCAGGTAAAGAACTGTCAAAGGAACCAAATAATGAGACAAACGTGAACATCTTGGGGGAAGAGGCTATTACTTTTTCTGTATTTATGATTTCTTGATGGAGGGAAGGGGAGCCCCTGTTAGCAGGTCATTAACTATCAAACAATAAAACAAATACTAAGAAAATGGAGACAGGTATGCCCTCAGCCAAACTGCAAGGATTATTTAGTTGAATGATAACAGATAGTGTCAGCCAGGGATCCGGAATTTTTATTGCTCCTAAGTTGTAAAAGTAAAGCTTGCTGTTTTCAATCATTTCATTGCTCTTTAAGTGAGCATAAAATCCGGCATCCTTCATTCTAATTACGCAGAAAATGGTTTAAGGAATAGATGTTGTTTTCAGCGGCGGAACGCCATTGTTCTCCCCACTTATCAGACTTACAGCAGCCCTGGCACTCACACGCACAGCTACCCACTAAGAGACACAAGTCTTCCAGTCAGTGACCACAGACCAACCACAGAATCTTTTATTCCAGTCCTCACTTTTAAGAACCTGGTCTTTGAAAGAAAAGATTAGCCTCAGGTTATTGAGAGAAAAGGGGGAATTCAATTTATTTCATTGGTGAGCAGACAACTCATCTTGTGCAATTGGAGGAAAACAACTGAGATTTTTATAAGGTGACAGTGTAAATATTTAGTCCAGTCAATAATGTGCGCCTCGTTTACAGCTTTGCAGATGGTAAACAAAACGGACGAGCGTATGGAATATTAAAAGAACACCTGAAGTTGGAGGCACGTACAGCAAATTAAAACTGTACTTGGTAACATCTGGGAGCTTATTGAGCTGCTGCCTAAAATGTGTTTTCTTTTTTCTTTTCTTAAGATTTTTTTGATGTGGATCATTGTTAAAATCTTTATTGAATTTGTTACAATGTTGCTTCTGTTTAATGTTTTGGTTTCTCGGCCACGAGGCATGTGGGATCTTAGCTCCTCGACCAGGGATCGAACCCGCACCCCCTGCATTGGAAGGCGAGGTCTTCACCACTGGACCACCAGGGAAGTTGCTAAAATGTGTTTTCTGTCATTTAGTTGTTAAACACGTCGAATAAGCATCAGAGAATAATTTCAAATAAGTTGTTTAATGATCTAAAGTCATTTCATCCCTATTTTCACAATGTCTTGGGTCATCCGTATGACTCATTGACTCAAAGAGCTGACATCACTAAGCCTCTGTTTAAGCATCTGTACAGTGGAGAGCAAACGTTACCGAATCGCCAGGATCACCGGAGTACTATATAAAATACTAGAGAGCTGTGAAGAGTCTCTGGCACAAACACTGTCATTGCCTGTCCTTGTCATCATTACTCGATGAATAAAATCAAGGTGAGCTAAAGGAAAGTGCCAAATTTAAAAGGTTTACGTCTAAACATTTTGTGACACAAACCAATTCACAGCCCTCTGAATTTTTTGACGGCTCTCTCCTTGGCAATTTAAAGTAGACTGTTTCTAACTTATGCTAACCAGACATAAGAATCTTCCCCCTCTATGGCTGCGCCCAAGGAAATCCACCCAAAGTGAATGTCTATTAATCAAATCAAGAGAAGCATTTCACAACCAGTCAAGAAAACATACTGGAGTTGTTCTGTATCTTGCCACAGATTTCCCCTGTAATGAGAGTCTGTCTTCTTGAATGTCTTTCTAGATGTAATTGGGGCCCCAGTTATTTTAATTTCCCTGATTATTGAAGGCACTGTATTATAAAATACTATAACTGCATAATAGAGGTGTGACCTTATCAGGCAATTATCTAGTCCAAGCTGCATCCTTCCTCACTAGTGAACACTTCTTCCTACCTAAAGACTGCCAAGCATGCTCACATATTGATCACCTTCAATCCTAATAACCACTGATATAGGCAGACAGGTATTATAGTTCCCCGCTCCACAGCAGAGGTGAGAAAACTGGGACTCGGCTACATTAAGTGACTTGTCCAAAATCACCCAGGGAGTCCACAGAATGATAGACTCCTAAAATGTTAACCTGATTATCTGCTCAAGGTGTGTCAGACGTAAATGCATGCAAGGGGCAAACCCTTAACATAAAGGCATGTACCAAGCCTGTAGAGGCGTCAGAAGAGAATGTGGTTGTATTGTAACAAAGCACAACTGTCTAGTAGCACTGCCTTTTAAGAAACACTTCGGGAGAAATTTAAAGTTGTTGAACAAACAAAACACTCTCAGGGCTAGATATTGTTGAAGGATCTGGAGTTTTGATCTCTGATTTCTTGAACCCTGGTACTCTCTTGTTAGCCCAAGGAGAGGAAATAGTAGGTTCACGTTCACCCCGCCAGCATTAGATACCCCCGAGGCACGGCTGACAATGGGCCTTCCGCAGCCCAGCCAGGAACTCAAACCACCCTTTTCTCCGCAGACTTAGCTTTTTGCCAGTGGGCCACACACAGCTCAAGGCAGGAGATTCAGACAAAGTGTCAAGCCATTGTTTAGCTGTAAGTAGCGTACTTTAGGTACTTTGGCCCCTGTGCCAAAAACCTGTGTACTTTCCGTGTGGTTGTGGGTAGGTGAATGATGGAGAGAGCATGTTAATGACCTATTACAGCTACTCTGTCTCTCTCCGGCTGGCATATGGAAGTCATCACCCCCAAGGCCCAACACTGAGACTGAGATGCTTTTAGGAGCAGTTTGACATTTTCTGAATCCTTGGATCAAGTCTTGGAGCCAACGCTGGGGATGGAGAGATGAACATGACAGAGCTCCACATGCCAAGAGCTTACGGCGCTGCTAAAGCAGGAGCTCCCATGTTTTTCCACCGAGTCCTTTAGATAGGCAATTAATTGATATCCATTAGGCTAAAATGTTGCAATACAAAGGGATCTATATTATAACTTGGCTTGTACCAATAGTCTTTTCCTAAATAATAATTGCTACGATCCTGGAGAAAACTATATTAGTGATTCATCAAAAGCTGTGCCTATCAATTGGAGTAGGGTGATGTTCTTTTCTTCTCCCAGAGGTAAATGAAAATGAATTCAATACACAGTCTACGGAGAGTTGTTTGCTGCTGAAACTGTACATAATCACAACTAGAGCCACTGCAATGTGAGAGGTCCAGCTAGATCAGCCCCTGAGAAGATGAGTGAGGTAGTAGACAAACAGTAGTGGATAATATATGAGGTCTAAAGTGACAGGCCCCTCTTACTGTACATATACTTCAAAGACCCAGGAACTTGCTCTACTTCACAGTACCTGCAACTTTATGGAACCTGCAAGTATAAAAAACTTGCACTTGCTTTATCTCATTTCCTTCTCGTAGATACCATTTTAGCAGGTAGGAGAGTATTATTACTTCCTATTTACAGAAGAAAAAAACTGACAAGCAAAGAGATTAAGTGACTGGCCTCTGGTAACACAGATAATAGGGTTAAAACCTAGAGTCCAGAACTTCAGACTTGTGAAGACCATCTACCACAGTGATTCTCTCTGTGTCACGTATTTTGAAGGAATAGTGAAGAAATTCAGTAATGTGTCATCAGGCATTTGTATAAGTATGCATTTATTTTTCTCAATTATATATCCCCCCAGAGCGAATTTTCTATTTACTTTCCGTGCCCGGACAATTACCAAGTGGTCATTTTAACATGAATTGACGACTTTGTCTGATTCTGTGTTCTTATGGTCACGGCTACTTCTGTTTTCTACAGGCACGTACTTCAAGAAAAATAAATAATAAGTAATGCAAAACTTATAAATAGGTCTCTTAATCCTAAACTTACCAACAAATCTCACCTGAGCTTTAAGTAGGAAATAATTTTAGAGTCAGCCTCAAAATAATTCCCAGTCTAAAATAGCTCTGACATAGTGTCTTAATTCCACTATTAGAAACTAGTTATTTTGAGTACTGCATGGTATTACCAGGGTCCTACTTACAAGCAAATAGCCTATCGTGTTCCAGGCACATGATAACAGAGGGAACTGAAAGGATGAACAAACACATTCGAGCAATAGTGATTCTCACAGTCTAGGAGAACAGCCAGACGTGCAGTGCAGTGCAGTCAAAGGCAGTGTAACAGGTTGTATAATGAAGCACACACAAGACACTGCGATTGAAGGGACAAGGAATGAGTGACAGTGAGTCAAGGAAGGCTTTCGAGTGGAGGCTGAGACAGATCTTAATGGATGAGTTAGATGGAGAAGTGCATTCCAGAGGAGAGAAGAGCAATCATAAAAGAGAGTACTAATAATAAGAGCCAGATTTGTTCATATCTACTCTGTCCCATTCATTCAACAAATTATATTTCAGTATCTTCCAACCTCCAGGTAACAAGCTAACTCTTTTTTTTTTTTTTTTTTTTTGCGGTACGCCAGCCTCTCACTGTTGTGGCCTCTCCCGTTGCGGAGCACAGGCTCCGGACGCGCAGGCTCAGCGGCCATGGCTCACGGGCCCAGCCGCTCCGCGGCATGTGGGATCTTCCCGGACCGGGGCACGAACCCGCGTCCCCTGCATCGGCAGGCGGACTCTCAACCACTGCGCCACCAGGGAAGCCCCAAGCTAACTCTTTATATACATACACTTGCTCATTTTTTTCTTACAGCCACCCTTGGGGCTGGCTGTTAGCTCCGCGGATAGGAGGTGCAGTCTTGAGAGCTAAAGTCACCTGTCCAGTGTCACTGAGCAAGTGGCCGACAGAGCCAGGATTCAGCTCACATCTCCTGAGTCTAGAGCCTGGGTTCTAACCAAGCTCTCCTAAGCTCTATGCTGTGATGGACACAAAGGATGAGCAGGAAATCCAGGCTGGAGTCACACTGGAAAGGAATTTGTTATAATTCGAAAACAACATAAAATTAGCTCTTCCAGCATTTTATGCAGGAAGAATCAACGTAAGTGACAACACTGTGAACAGCGGATTGCAGGGGAGATGCTGGGGTAAGAACCGGGATCTGGGGAAGAAAAATTCTCCACCTTCTCTAGAGCCAGCACAGCTTATAGACACTGTCAGGGTAGTCGTTATGGGCAGCAGCGACAAACACGACGACAAGCTGAATCCTCTCCCATGAAGAAGCAAGCTACAGGGCTTCCCTGGTGGCGCGGTGGTTGAGAGTCTGCCTGGCGATGCAGGGGACACGTGCCCCGGTCCGGGAAGATCCCACATGCCGCGGAGCGGCTGGGCTCGTGAGCCATGGCCGCTGAGCGCGCGTCCGGAGCCTGTGCTCCGCAACGGGAGAGGCCACAGCAGTGAGAGGCCCGGGTACCGCAAAAAAAAAAAAAAAAAAAAAAGAATCAAGCTACAAAGCAAATGGCCTGCCAGAGAAGCAAAAGTATTGATGGGGCATTTAGTGCAAATGATGGAATACTAATGAATAACCGCAGCTGTCAGGAAGCAGTGACTGTTTGCTTTCCTTATAGATTTCTTCCCTTCACTTTCATTTGCTTTAATGTTCAAAGCTTTGTTTGATGTGAATTTAACGCCTCCTTTTCTCATTCTGTTAATTCTTTGAGTATTTTGTACTGTATCCTTTTGTGTATGTCTGTATGTTTTATTTTCCCTCTTGCATTCCTGATGTTGTATTTAGGGTCCTGAAAGTCTGAGCTTTCTTACAAGTTTTACTTTTGAAAACCAAATGAAGTACTTCAAAGAGGCGAGTGATATTCAAGCTGAAGGTTAGGAAGGGCATTTCATCTCTGGCAATAACTTTGAAGGCAGGGACCACAGGTCAGCTTGAAGAAATCAACATCACGGGGATGTGTACACATTAAAAGAAAAAAGGGAACCAACAGACAAAATAAAGGCAGCACAAAAAATCCCAAGAAGATTACCTAAAATATATTATTATGAAGTCAGAGTGAAGACTTTTGAATTCAGTGACAGAAAGGGGTAAAAAGCGAAAGGTAAATTCTAAAAATTAAGTAAGGTGTAATTTGGGGACGAAAACACTTGTTTATAATCAATTTTGACCAAGATGTGCTGTGAATGTTAGGTTACCTATTTTATCTTAAATTGAAAAAGCTGATCAGAACTCTAGTGGTAGGAGGAATTTTTTTTTTTTTAAAGGAAAGAAACTGGCACACAGGACGGCAGAACGATCAATTATTAATAGTTTTTTAAGGGTAATACTTTTATACAAATTGGTCTGTTTCTCCAACTATCTTCACAGCTTTGGGGGAGGGGGGAATCTTAATCAAACACCCCATTCAAATACCCCCAAATGATTATCTTTTATCTTCCTCCTCTATATTTTGGTATCATGCATTTTTATATCCTTTCCATCTTCTGCATATATATATATAATATATATATATATATTTATAAAAAATATACAGAATCTTTTCAATCTGGATAGATAATAGATAATTATATATATATATTATACATATGTAATACATATGTAAGATCTTTTTAAGAGGAGCAGTGATTATATCGTGCCAACCTCTGTGTCCTTCCTATACTGAGACATGATGTGGCAGAGGAGATCACCGCGTGAAGTGAAGGATTAGTGGGCAGTCAACGCCCAGGGAACCAGGTGCACACCTGAACTTTTGCTCAGTCTGCAGTGCCTTGTTATTGGCCAATGGGACAGCTTTGCACTTGACTGATGATTCCCAACGACAAGACTAGCTAGATATGGACCTATACTGAGTGAGGAGTCCTAGCCCTTTATCCTGAACTATCCTATAATCTTGTGACATAGTCTTGAGAGCTTTCCAGTGGTCACTGATCCCAAGTTAGCGACTACCCTGATGACAGTAAGTAGCGTCTGCAATGACCACTGTCTTGAGACAAAACCTTTAAAGTGTAAATTACATGTAAAAGGCCAAATAAACTAAGGGAGTAGAAAAGAGAAACCAAACTGCCTTAGTGAAGCTGAGGGGAAGGGACGTCCCCAGACAATGGCTCAGGTGCCCCTAGAAAAGATAGAAACTTTTCCATATACTCCCCATCCCTTCTCTGCTATACCAAAAAACGAAATAAAACTAATTAAAACGACAAAAAAACTACAAAGAGTGGACGGCAGTCGATGTTGCTTACTTAGTAAGGTCTCTGTGTGTATAGGGAAGACATAGTTCTGATGGCTAATTTCAAACCTTATTTAAAATCCACGTCAACAGGAGGGAGATATGGAGAGAGCCAGGCCCCTTGTTCTGTACTTTCCCATGGATACATTTGCCCCACTTGTGGGATCAGTGCAACAACTTTCAAGCAGCAACTGTTAAGTTCCTTTGAGACTCAATTCTGAGGATCCCTCCACCACATTTCTTTTTGTCTGTCAAGGGTGGTTGTTAGCTTTTGTATCTGTGTCCCAATCTTGATCTGAATCCATAATTCTCCCCCTCCTCTCCCTTGCTTTCGTGCATCTCTTATTCCTCCAACGTTGCGTTCCAGCGTGAACCAGCCTTCCTGCCTTGGTCTCTGCAGGCATATGAGGTGGCCAAGAGTAGAAGCAGAAGTTTTATTAATATCCTGTTAACTTATGAGCCTCCCCCTAGAGAATCCAGGTACACCCACTAGCTCTTGATCTTGGCTTCTAGAAAATGAACCTGATAGGGAAAGCACCAATGGCTACCGAGAAAGACATGAAAAATGTCACCACTACCCCAATAGATTATATAGAATAATTCCTGAAATTTCTGAATTCACATAGAGTCAGGCTTGCCAACTTTTACAAGGGTGACTTTCATTTCAAGGATGCATTTTGCTAGGTTATCCCGAAGCTCCACCATTGGATTTTGCAGTTTGTACTTCAAGGCAATGGAACTTAATGCATTTGAATCTCAAGCATCCAGAATTTGGACATTCAATGGCTTCTCGAGTTACTTAGAATAAATTCTTAATTTATTAGCGCGACACGCATGAATCTGTAAGATTATGGCCCTGATTCTCTCCCCAGCCTCAGCTTGCGTCACTGTTCCCCTTACTTATTCTGCTCTGGCCATCTGAACTTTTATGATTCCTCTATTGCATCGAACTCTTTCCAGACCCTCGGCCTTCCCTCCTCCTGAAATTGATTTTCCTATAACAATTCATCTAGATAAATCCCACTCATTCTTCAGATTTCAAAACTTGCCCAGATGGCCTTTCTCTGGCCGCCCAGGCTGAGAAGATCCTCCATGGACCTCATTCTTTTCCTTCATCTCACTTACTTATTACAATTAGTCCTTTGTATTTATTTACTTGCTTAATGCCTGCCTTAATCACTATGCTATGCATTAGAACAGAATGCAGGTGCATTTCTGTTCTGGTCACCAGTGCATCACCAGCACCCACAGAATACATGAAACACAGCAGGTACAACACAAAGGTGACTTCACATCCATTCCTCTACCACAGTGGCTCTCAGCGCGGGGAGATTTGACTCCTTGGGGAAGATTTGGCAATATTTAGAAATATTCTTGGTTGTTGTCACCAGTAGGGTTGTAACTGGCATTCAGAGGCTAGGGATGTTGCTAATCATTCTACAATGCACAAGACAACCGCCGCAACAAAGAACTATTTGCCCCAAATGTCAAGTGTTTCTCTGTCCTATCTAAATGGATGACGTTAGTTAATACACTGAGACTGAGGTCAACACCTCACCCTAAAAGCTTTTTAGCTCAAATCTTTTATTGAAGCATTACCACAAGGGTAATGTTTGAGCATCTTAAAATCATGAGATTACCAAGGGAACAAGGGTCCTTCCCAATCAAATCATCAAATCCTTGCTGTTGAGAGGCCCCTCCTCTCAGCTCGGTGGACAGCAGCTGATCATTTTCATGAGAAAATTTCAGCATTTTATATCCCAGAAGTTTTAGGGATCTGATCACCTAGGTAGAACGAAGGGCCCTTTTATTTTTTTAAATGAATGAATTAATTTATTTTTGGCTGCACTGGGTCTTCGTTGCTGCACGCAGGCTTTCTCTAGGTGCGGCCAGCGGGGGCTACTCTTCGTTGCAGTGCGTGGGCTTCGCACTGCGGTGGCTTCTCTTGTTGCAGAGCATGAGCTGTAGGCGCACCGGCTTCAGTAGTTGTGGCACGCGGGGTCAGTAGTTGTGGTGCACGGGCTTAGTTGCTCCTCGGCCTGTGGGAGCTTCCTGGACAAGGGCTTGAACCCATGTCCCCTGCATTGGAAGGCGGATTCTTAACCACTGCACCACCAGGGAAGTCCCAAGAAGTGCACTTTTAAAGAAAGGTTGCCAGGAAAGGAGCTTTTGGTGACATTTCTCCCCCACTCTTAGAGTCCATATTTATGCTTGGATTTTGCTTACCTTGAGTCAACAGACAATACCTAGATAGGGTTCGAGGGTGTTTCTAGCCTAATATCCTAATAAAGAATCAGACTGAATTTCCACCTTGTCAGTTACTCAAAGTTCCCTGACTGCCCTTGACTGTTTTCCGCCAACCTGACATATGTAAGATGAGGGGAATATTTGACGTCAACTAACCGTACATTAGTTTCGTGTTCTCTAGCTCAGGGGTCCCCAACCCCCGGGCCACGGACAGGTACTGGTCCATGTCCTATTAGGAACTAGGCCACACAGCAGGAGTGGAGCGGCGAGCGAGTTAAGCTTCATCTGCCGTTCCCCACTGCTCGCATCACTGCCTGAATCATCTCCTCCACCCCATCCGTGGAAAAATTGTATTCCATGAAACTGGCCCCTGGTGCCAAACAGGTTGGGGACTGCTGCTCTAGCTTACTTGGCAAACACAGGACCCAGTTTACGTTTAAGTATACACTATTTGTAAGAGTCTGATAATAACATGGACTTAGGATCTCTCTATTAATTACAGTCTGACCTTGAACAGTCACTCAGTCTATCACTATATCAGCTTCTTCATCTGTCAAATGATGAGTTCTAAGATTCCCTCTAAATTCACAATTCTATATAATAAATTAGTATCTGCATTTATCAGATTTCCATCCCAAATCATGTTATCTGAAACATTTTTTAGTCCCCTGCCCCATATATCATTACTAGAATATAATATAACATAATTTCTGGGAATGGGCAGTGAGGCTAAGCTTACAATGCATGTGGCACCCTGGAGACTGCTGGCATAATTAAGTAATTTTTACAGTGAGTGGAAATGACATACTTTAAAATTGACCATGTGTGTCAGTGCAAAACTATTCTGTCTCCATGCTTGCAGGGTATAAAATGTATTTATTATTTGACAGTTTCCTTCTCTTTAGAGCTCCAACTTTTTGTATCAATTAATTTTTTCAAAGGCCATTTTGAAATATGATTCACCTAACAGTCAAAATGGATGGACATATGACCTATAGAAGTCTCTTACTTAAAATATTTGAAGATGAAATGAAAGAAAGCACTGATGGAGGGAGTTGATCAGAGAAGAAAATAAAAATAATGAGAGACTTGGAGCAAAGAAGGGAGAGAGAAATTGAAAGACAAATAGAACAAGAACAGAGGTAAAGTAAATACAAGAAAAAAAACTGATAAAGATGAGTTTGAAGCCTATTTAAGACCACAGATGTTTGTTTTGCTGGACTTAAGGATGATAGAGTTACTAGTTCTAAAAGTAGTTTACTTGGTTTGATTTCTGCCTTCTTTGTAGACATAACCAAATAAAGCAGTCATGCCATGATGCTATTATGCTTAACCAGCCCTCCTGGAATTCCTTCCAGAGAAATGTCTGTTGCCTCTGTTTCACTTTGTTGAGGCCATGTGGCTTATTTCCGTTTAGGATGTTAATTTGTCTGTAGCACTGAAAATAATTGTGTTACTGAAGTTCCTATTCATTGACTAAATGTTAGGGCCCAATAGGTACAGGATATCTTACAAGCAGAGATGCATCTGCTGACTCTGCGTCCTCTCCTGTAACAATAATGAATTCAGAATTTATTGGAAGGATAACTTGCTTTGTGAGAAAAAATAAATCTTTGTTTTTAAAGATTCTCTTGAAGATTTGTTTCACATAAAAAACAGACAGACACTATCAGTATGATGTAAGAGAAACAGCCAAGCTTTCCTGGGGTATGTTAGCAACGTGGTCAATGCATATATTACTTGGATGGAAGTAAATTTGTCTTAATTTTGAAGTTTTCAGTATTGTCTACATATGATGCTTAGTATGTTCAAGGACGTTAAAAACAGGCATCTGAAAATTAAAATGGAAGACATGCAAAACCATTACTTTTTAAATACAAATTCTGACACTATTAATAATCATTCAGAAATGGGAGACTCTGGGTAAATGGGTTACCAGATGACTAAAGTTCAAAAATATATGGTGGGGGCTTCCCTGGTGGCAGAGTGGTTGAGAGTCCGCCTGCCGATGCAGGGGACACGGGTTCGTGCCCCGGTCCGGGAAGATCCCACATGCCGTGGAGCGGCTGGGCCCGTGAGCCATGGCCGCTGAGCCTGCGCGTCCGGAGCCTGTGCTCCGCAACGGGAGAGGTCACAACAGTGAGAGGCCCTTAGGCATGTGAAGGGTTAAATTTAAGATAATGAAAAATTAAATGAAATTTAAAAATCAGACCCTTGTCACACTAGTCAAATTTCTAGCCCTCAATAGCCACACGTGGCTATTGGCAATTATACTGGATAAAGCAGATACAGAACATTTCTACCACTGCAGAGACTCTATTGGAGAGCTCTGATTTAGAGTATAGAAAAATCTTTCTCAATAGAACTCTTTCTAAATAAGTTTGCAATGCTCTGCAATTAATAGACATTTCCTGATTTATGTTCATCTATTTTGCTTCAATGCTTCAGAGGTAGTAAAGTGCACAGATGTAGGAATAAGTGGATACCAACTTGAATGGTTTCTCTAGAACTTGCATTCAAGAAAAATTACTTAATATGAATTAGAGTTTGAGTTGTTGTTTCACAATGAAAAAGGAAAAGATTTGCCTTACTTGCTTTCAAAGAAAATACAACATAGCTACTTTTCTTCAAAATTAAATATGTAATAAAAAGCAAATCTTCCTCAAAATGATTAATTCACTCTTCAGCTCATCCTTCTCCCTGTCTCCTGTTGTCACTTTGTTGTGACAAGAAATTCAACTCAAATGTTACTTTTTTCATCACTTTCCAGGTGGGTCACACGTATATCTTGTATTTTTTCCACTCAAGTTCACTGGATTGCTTGCTGATTGGATATGAGAGGCCATCTCTTTCATGCTTGTAAGACTTGGCGGAAAGAGTAATTTGGGGATGGGTTACTCTAAAACCTACGAATTTCTCAACTTCAGAATAAATCTGCCAATTGGATACCAGAGTATATATCATCCTATTAGTTCTACTTCAGAAACAATTGTACATACATGCAATATTTTAAAATCATACTCAATGATATCATTTGTATCCAAATCACTACAGGATTGAAATGAAAGGTATTAAACTCTAAATAGCACCCCAGTCTATAGGTTAAATCATTAAAATAATTTTTAAAGATGGGAAGGAAGTTTCTTGACATCATACATCATAGTGCAGACATCACAGTCTGCTTCTTCCACAATTTAAAGGATGATATTCCAAATATTTGACAACCAGTAAAGCATGGACCCTGGCCCAGCATGACAAACGTGAGAGTAGGGTGGTGGCAGTACTGTGACCGTTAAGTGCTACCCACAGCTTCAAATAGTCCAGGCGCTTTGAGGAGACCTCCACGGATGGCTAAGCAGCAAGGAACATCTGGGGGACTAGGGTTAGTGGCTTCACCAAACATTGAGAAAAATATTTAAGTAATGAATAGAGATTTCCTGAAGCATACCAGCTATCAGCCCTGTACAACTGTCTAGCTAAAGAATAACACTGCTGCCATCAGATAAGCCCCTGGCCTTATTTATTTTTTCCTCTAAAGAACAAAATGGTGATAAAATTGCTTAGGAAAAAAAAAGTCCTTGTTTAATCTACATTTTTTTTTCCCCCCAGAGCCTTGACTCCATATTATTCAGGTAAGTGATACTAAGTAGAACCTAAGCAATTTTTTGTGCATATCCTTTTTGGATTTTGCACTGCCCTCGGATTTCTTTGATAAGGCTAGTATAATTTTAGGTATGCTTCCTAATTTTCCTTAGAGGATATTGTGATCCTTATCACTGGCTGGCTTGCAAGCATATGTTCGGTGTGCAGTATTTGATGGGTTGTATCTTAGTTTTGCATTGTGCTACAGGAATCCCCCCGCTGGACTGCAGACTTTGTGGGTGTTCATTTATGGTGGTCTACCTGCATGCAGAGCTAACTAACGAGATTTCGAGATAAACAAAGACTGGTATTTTATAGTTTCTTTTCTATAGAAACACATGGCTATTGCAATCAAAGATGCATTAAAAAGATACAAATATGTAACTATGTCTTTGACCTCTTATTCTTTAAAACCTTCCTTTGAATGCCTGGCACAATATATTTTTACTACCGAGAGAGGTGACTTTTTCATTGTCAGATGTAATTTTTATAAACATATAGGTACTATGTCTTTATGTACCATTGGGCTTCCTGAAAGCAGACTCTCAGAAAACTGAAGTGTTATCCAGTTGTTGCAAACTTATTTAAAAAAAAAAAAAGATATTAGTTTGCTCAGACATGTCAAGTGCTTGGAAATCATTAATCTAGTCCTCACAAGAACAAAACTGAACAAACAAAAAATCAGTAATGCTTCTTAGCTTAATCAGAGAATTGAGGTCACCAGGCAAAGCAGAGAGAGGCAAATGTAGTGAATCACAACATACCAGGAATAGAAATCACTGCTGGAGCCAGCAACCCGTAGGAGAACATAAAGAGTAATTGACTAATTACTGGAGACAGAGTGTGGACTAGCTTCAGAGCCAAAAATCCTTGGGGGCCCAGCCTTGGGAGGAGGCACCCACACTTTCATGAGATTTACCTCTGGGAGGACCACCAGGTTTTCAGAATAAAGGTGGGATAAAATCCTTGGGCTTTCAGCAGGGGAAAAGGAAAAGTAAAAATTTTGAAAAACAACCAGAACATTATGCACTCCTTAAAATAGGCCTAGCCTAGACTGACCTGGCCCTAAGACCGGGGTTTGACTACAGCCAAACCAGTCTTGGCGAAGAGAAATGCCCAAGTCCAGCCTCCTCTAGTCTTCCACATGGTGGAAGAGAAATTACCGATTTCAGCCACCTCTGGTCTTCCCGTATCACATAAGGGGGGGAAGGTACTTGTGAAGGTCACATACCAGGTGCTTATGCCCACTAGAAGCCTGGGACCTAATCACTGGACTACAGAATGCTTGCTCTCCACTCAAACCTAACTACACATCAACAGAACTACTGTATAATCATGGGGATACAACAGAAAGATCTTCCCATCTCAGATTAAACAACATGCTACGAATAACCAATGGGTCAAAGAAAAAAATCAAAAGGTGAATAAAAATGAACTTGAGACAAATGAAAATATAACATACCAAAACTTATGGGATACAGCAAAAGCAGTTCTAAGAAGAAAATCCATTGCAATAAATGACTACATTAAGTAAAAAGAAAGAGCTGAAAGGAACATCCTAACTTCATACTTCAAGGAACTAGAAAAAGAAAAATAATCTAAGCCTAAAGTAGCAGGAGGAAGGAAATAACAAGCATTAGAGTGAAATAAATGAGATAGAGCATAAAAAGACAATATAAAAGATAAAATAGAGAAAGTTTTAACTGGACTTACCGAAAACAACGACAAAAAAAGACAAAAGTATAAGTGAAAGAGGAGACCTTACAGCTGATATCAGACAAATACAAAGGAACATAAAAGACTACTGTGAACAATTACATGCCAACAAATTGACTAACCCAGAAAAAATGGACAAATTTCTAGAAACATACAACCTATCATAAAGAAAATGAAAATTTGAACAGACCAATTACTAATAAGGAGAATGAATCATTAATCAAAGGCCTCACAACAAAGAAAAGCCCAGCACCATATGGATTCCTGGGTGAGTACTGCCAAACACTGAAAAAAAGAATTAATACCAATCCTCTCAAAATCTCCCAAAAAACTGAAGAGAATGGAACATTTCAGACTCCTTTCATGAGATGAATATAACCCTAATACCAAAACCAGACCAAGATATTACAAGAAATGAAAATTACTAACCAATACCTCTCATGAGCATAAATGCAAATATCCTCAACAAAATATTAGCAAATACAATCCAGCAGTGTATAAACAGAATTATACACCATGGCTAGGGGGACTTTATTCCAGTTATGCAGGTTTGGTTCAATACTGAAAATCAATTAGTGTAATCTATCACATCAATGGGCGAAAACAGAAAAATCTTTTATTTATTTATTTATTTTTAATTGAAATATGGTTGATTTACAACGTTGTGCCAGTCTCTGCTGTACAGCAAAGTGACTCAGTTACACACATATATACCTTCTTTTTTTACTATTCTTTTCCATTATGGTTTATCCCAGGAGATTGGATCTAGTTCCCTGTGCTATATGGTAGGATCTTGCTGTTTATCCATTCTAAATGTAATAGTTTGCATCGTGTCATCATGTCAATAGATAAAGAAAAGACTGAAAAGCCAATACACTTTTATGATAAAAATTCTTAGCAAACATGGCATAGATGGCACCTTCCTCAACTTCATAAAGAATGTCTACAAAAACCTACAGCTGGGCTTCCCTGGTGGCGCAGTGGTTGAGAGTCTGCCTGCCGATGCAGGGGACACGGGTTCGTGCCCCGGTCCGGGAAGATCCCACGTGCCGCGGAGCAGCTGGGCCCGTGAGCCATGGCCGCTGAGCCTGCACGTCCGGAGCCCTGTGCTCCGCAACGGGAGAGGCCACAACAGCGAGCGGCCCACGTACCGCAAAAAAAACAAAAAACAAAAAAACCCACAAGCCTACAGCTAACATCATACTAAATGTCAAGAAACGAAATGCTTTCTCCTTAAGATAGATAGCAAGACAAAGACGTTGACGGTCACCACTCCTATTCAACATTATAAATTGAATGGAACAACTAGCTAATGCAATAAGATAAGGAAATTAAAGTTACACATACTAGGAAGGAAAAATGGAAACTGTCTTTGTATGTAGATGACATGATTGTTCATGTAGAGAATTCCAAAGAATCAACAACAACAACAACAAACTCCTGGAACAAATAAATGATTACAGTAGGTTGCAGAATTCAAGGTTAATATATGAAAGTTAATGCTTCGCTATATACCAGCAATGAACAATTAGCATTTGAAATTAAAAACACAAAACAATTTCCATTAGCACATGAAAAATAAGATACTCAGGTAGAAGCCTAGCAAGATACATACAAGATTTATATGAGAAAAATTATAAAATATTGATGAAATAAATCAAAGATGAACAAAATAAATTCAGAGATATTCCATTCTCATGGGTAGGAAGACTCAGTCTTGTTAGGATCTTCTTTCTTCTCAATTTGATCTACAGATTATACACAATCCCAACCAAAATCCCAGTAAATTATTGTGTGGATACTGATAAACTGATTCTAAAGTTTATATGGAAAAACAAAAGACCTAGAATGACCAACACAATATTTCTGAAAAAGTTAGAGGACTCACAGTACCTGATTTCAGGACATTATAAAGTTACAGTAATCAAAACAGTGTGGTATTGGTGAACAAGCAGACAAACAGACCAATGGAACAGAATAGACAGCCCAGAAATAGACTCGCAAATACAGTCAATTGTTCTCTGACAAAGGAGTAAAAACACATGAATGAAAAAAGGATAGTCTTTTCAAGAAATAGTGTTGGAATACGTGGAGACCCATGCAAATCTAGATACTGAAAATGAAATTATTGTTTATACACTACTCCAACTACTTTCATAGAAAAAGTATTTTCTTTATTCCTTACAAACAGTAGCTCTCTTCCTCAGCTCTCTGGGGGATCTGAGTTTTAATTTCATCACTTGTTTTTTTTACATTAACACTTACCTTTCTAATTTTCTAATTATTTTCTTAAAGTACCTAATTTTTCCCTAAACTCAAAATATTATTTTCAGCTTCATAAAACCAGGGTATAAATATTTAAACTTCATGTTTACCGATGTCTTTATTCCGGCATTCTTTAATATAGTAACACTACTTTGTAATTTAAAAATGTACTTAATTGCTCAGAATTTTGTTTAATATTGATAAAAATAGTCACATCAGCAACATCATCATTTGATGGGTGAGAAAACAACAGGTGAGAGAGTGGAGGTGACTAGTCAAAGGTCATAATGGTAGAATGGGAACTAAATCTATGATTTCCAACACCTTTCTCTTTTCTAAGGACCCTGGAGCCTAGGTTAGCTTAGTAATAATTTATACCTTAACCATTTCCAATAAAAAGAACTCACATGCAATGAGAAAATTAAAAGAGGAAAACTCAAAAATACATATAGAGAATATGAGGAAACAATTCTAATGGATTACAGAAAGTGGACTGAATAAATTAGTTCTGTTTGCAGAATTTTTTTGGCAAACAATGCCCAAAAAAAGACAACTAAGCCTGGATAGGAGGGGAGTCTGGGGGAGAATGGATACATGTATATGTATGGCTAAGTCGCTTTGCTGTGCAGCTGAAACTATCACAACATTGTTAATCAACTATACTCCAATATAAAATAAAAGTTTTTTAAAAAAGACAACTAACTCAAAGCATTGGCATAAAAAATATATCAAATTGTAAAAGAAAACAGACTTAATTCCAAATATAAATTTCTGAAGGCACTTACTATATTTGGAAGCAATTTATTAGCATTAATTAAACACTGTTAAGTCCCTAAAATGTCAAGCACAATGCTACCTTCTTTCATATTATGTAACTCTTTCAATGATCTCATGAAGTAGGTCTCTGTTTCATAGCTAAAAAGTCTGAGGTTCACAGATGTTAAATGATTTGCTCAAGATCACATGAGTAAACAACAAGACCAGAATTAAAACTCACTTTCCTGATTTCAAGTGCAGAGCTCTTTTACTGTATATTAGAGCTCAATGGAAGGAACATTGGTGAGTATGATGGATAATGTGTTTCATAGCAGTTTTACACCATAGTGACTGGTTAAATGTAGGGTAAACAAAGGATTACGTTTTGATGTTACGGTAGGGTGAGCATCAAGGTGATTAATATTCATATGAATAGTCATAATAGCCATCACTTCCTAGAGTAGCTGTCATGTGACTTACGCTGCGTTAGGTGATTTAGAGCTTCTATCTCATTTCCCCACCACAACTTTACAATAAAAGCACGATGATCCCATTTTACAAAGGAGAAAACTGATGCTTAAAGTAACTAGGTGACTTGTCCAAAGTCAGACAGCTCAATGTTTGAACTGAGGTTTGTTCCTTGAGGGTCCACACTCTTCTGGATATATTTTAATTCTTTCTTAACCACAGTCAAAATGGTTGTTTTCATCCTTTCAATTTTCCCTCTTGAAAATAGGTTAAAATTGCACATGCAATTAAACATTTCTTCAGTTTGCTTATTGTGTGTCCCATTGCACGTTCTGGCTGAAAGCACCTACAATTAGCCAGTGCTGATTAGAAGCGTATGCAATTTCCTAAAGGATAACTCTTATTAAGCATAAGAGGAGGCCAGCTTTTAAGATGTTGGCCTTTATTGGTATACGTTTTGAAGATTTTTATGCAGGGAAAATGTCAATTCAAATGTAACACGAAGGTGCATTTTCTAAATGCATCTTAAATGCTTGCAACTGTGACAGGCCTCGATGTAAATGTTTATCATATGAAAGCATAAACTCTGACACAAAAGTATTTCTACAAGACAACAGGGAGTGTATAGGAGACTAGATAAGACCGCTGAGATGACAGTAACTAGAGATGAAAAACACGAATGTGCCCGCCGTCTCCAGGAACCTGAAAAATACATTCCTCGTCTTCTGGCTATGATGTCATCTCTGACCAGTTTTAAGGCATTTTAAAGTCAGTGATTCTGTACAACCTGAGATGTCTCAGCAGATTAGTAATGGGCTTCAGGACCTTAAACTTTTAGGTCACTGGTTTGAATCCAACCCGAGTCATTACCATTTAAAGGTCATCCATTGTTAAAGTAGTCACTGAAAACTGATTTGCCCATTTAATACATCTCTGAATACTGTTGAATTTATACATTAAATCCTTGTACTCATGCCAATTTGACCACTGCCTGATACACGGATTTGAGATGAGCCTGAGTGAAAAACGTGTAAGGGGTAACTTGAGGGCGTAGTTAGCAGGGGTAGAATTCTAACATTCAGGAAAAAATACTGGGGGGGCTTCCCTGCTGGCACAGTGGTTGAGAGTCCACCTGCCGATGCAGGGGACACGGGTTCGTGCCCCGGTCCGGGAAGATCCCACATGCCGCGGAGCGGCTGGGCCCGTGAGTCATGGCCGCTGAGCCTGCGCGTCTGGAGCCTGTGCTCCGCAACGGGAGAGGCCACAACAGTGAGAGGCCCGCGTACCACAAAAAAAAAATATTGGGTACGTACAGAGCGTCCTCTGCTAACTTCTGGTTGAAAAGAAAAAATACACATTTTTCTCAGTGAATGAATTGCTTAGAGAAAAGAAACATAAATTACTACATTACTACATAAATTACTACATTTATCTTTATCATTATTTCTCAGTATTTTCTTAAAGAAGCTGAATACCCAGTGGAAATACTAAGAAAGTTGCGAAATTTGCTTTGTTAAAGTGGTTATCAATTGCATGCAATTAAGAAGTTATACATGTACATAGGGATATGCATCACATATCATGTAGGTATTAATTTGGAGTAAGATTCCAAGACAAATTAAAATTAGGAATGAGTGCATTGTGCATTTTCCCAAATCATAGTAGAATCACAAGATGGCGAATTTGTGAGGAATCATTCGTTTAGGAATTGTTCCTGTGACAGTTTTCAGGATTATTTGAAAAAATTTTTCTACACGTTTTTAATCAGGAGGACAAATGCAATGTACCATTTGCTTCACAAACTAAATTTCATTTTCTCCTTTATACCCAAAATAAACTGGCTCAGAGATTAGAAAAAGAAAAAAGAAGGCCTCTAAAAAAGTCAGTCATGATGCATTTCCCTTTCCTTGATAATACATGGGAGCATAAGAAAACATTAACTTGTTCCATAAAACTGCTTTTTACACAATTACACGATTTTTGGCAAATGCTACAATCACTTTCTCCTGGTTAAGAGCAGATTCTTGCTTCAAGAAACTTGCAAATGAGGACGTTAAAAAGCCTGGAAACTTCTTAGTGATACAAAATATTTATTTCAATCCCTGGTAATTTTAGTTTCCAGACTCTAGAGCAACCCAAACCTATTAATAACCATGTGCTGAAAAGACTTATACGGTATGATAACACCTACATGTGGAATCTAAAAAATACAACAAACTTGTGAATATAACAAAAAAGAAGCAGACTTACAGATATAGAGAACAAACCAGTGGTTACCCGTGGGAGAGGGAAGACAGGAGAGGCAATATAGGGGTAGCAGGGATATATTGTACAATATGGGGAATATAGCCAATATTTTATAATAACTATAAGTGGAGTGTAACCTTTAAAATTATGAATCACTGTATTGTACACCACTACCATATAATATAGTACATCAACTATACTTCAATTAAAAAATATGATGGTAAGAAAAAAAAGCATCGATAGTAAAAACAGTTCAATAAACAAAACAAGACAAAAAACTTATAGATGTTGTGACAAAATGCTTAGCCACAAGGCATTCTGAGAGCTCTAAGTGGCCAGAACAGCAGCACAGAGGCCCTGTCCCTGCAGGACCTGAGTAACAGACGTGCAGTGACCAGTCACCGCCTGACTTTGAAAGACGTGACATGATTGGTTACTGATCTTGATGAGCATCTGTTACTTCTGTATCTATGAACTGAAGAGCTAGCAGCAGCAACGTTTGTACTTTATGCAATTACAGTTCAAATGCCCTGGACTGAAATGTGAACCCAGTTGTTGGGAGACTGGTATTATTTAAAGAAACAGTGGTAAATGAAATTGCTCAGATAGGAATCCTGTTAAGAGAAGACTTCCTGTAATTATGTGAATCACACCACATTTAGGAAACTCTTATGTGAGGTTATTTGCAAAAAATATCTCCTTAGAGAATAAGAAATTTTAAAAATGTATTATCAGCGAATCAAGTTTTGATTAAAATGTGGTTCCTCTTTCTATGGGGATCCTGTCATATGTGAAAACCTGATACTTTAATAACAATTTATTTAGATATCCTGCTCACTCTCTTTAGCAAGAGAAAAAAATGATACACAATATTTCTGCATGATAAAATATAGTATATTCACATAAAAAGACTCCAGAAAATAATTCAAAATGTGAAACGCTTTTGATTCCCTGAAGAAACCAAATATAATCTTTCGTGTACCTCACAACTGCAGGTTTTTATCAGATTGTTTTAATAATGGTACCACTGTTCAATTTGTTATATTTCATCAGGCATGCATGGCAGTCAGTATAAAGGAGAAGTCAGACTTTAAAATATGTTCAAATCTTCTGATAATAAAAAAGGAGTGGCAGATATAATTATAAGGCAGTGACAGATAAATGAAAGATTCTCACGGACGTTGTTGGCCTACTGTTTAGATCTTAAGGAACAAACGTCCCAAGAAAATTCCTTTTTCTCAAAAGAAAATCCATTCATCCATCTTTTTCTTTTTTTCTTTCTTTCTTTTTTTTTCAGTTTGCCTATGGTTCCTGCCCTTGATGACCTCATGGTCAATTAGTGAGATTGACATTTAAACACATATTTAGAATACAGTATAAAAGTCATAATAAACACACACAGAATTTCATGGCAATTTGCTGCCTTATAACTCATCTATCTCATTTGGCTTTCAGAAGACAGGGTGGGCATTTGGAGGACCAGTCATAAATGAGGGAACTAAGGATCTGCAAAATGGACTGATTTGCTCAAGGCCACCTGCTCATCAGAGGCCACGTCAAAAAGTAAACAGTTCACTTTTGACTACAAGAGTGTTTCCAAGGTACCGTTGTGGCTCTTTCCTTCTGATTATAACAGGATTCTCAAGTAAAATTGTAGAGAAAATGTTTTTAAAAATGCCAACATTTACAATTATTTTGATTTTTGGGGAAGCATCCCGTAGGCTATATACAAAAGATAAAGGCAGAAAGTTTTAATAGCTAAATATCTTAGTTTTGCAAGTTATAATTTGCTGACCCATTTTATACATGGGTGCTCTAATCAGCTAATAAGAGTCGTAGTTAACTGATGAAGAGCTTTGATTTCCTTCCTAGGATAATTAAGATAATCATTAATAGTCTCTTCTTCATTTTTATGTCACCCCATGGCAATATTTTCCAGTGGGTTTGTGATACATGATGACACAATAATTGTTATAAAATTCAAAGTAGAACTTGTAGAAGAACAATTCTTATGACTATTGCTGTGTCATGAAATAAGTTCACTCTGATTAATATCATTAAAGTTAAGTATAGAAATTAACCGTGATTAGAGTGGTATTTTCAATTGGTGCCCCCCTTATAAATGAATCACTTCATTGCAGAGCTTGTGTCAAAGAAAGTCTGTTTAACACCAGGGAATTCCATCTCTACTTTGGGTCAATAATTGTTAGGGAATCAACCGTGTCTGTCTTGAGAACTCTTCACCTTCAGCCATTTTTAGACACAGAAATCAAATTTCCGCACGACACCCTCTCCACCATGAAATAGAATCCTTAATTGATTGTCATGGAGAAAGTTGGTGTTTAGCCAAGTATAACATAAGAAAACTTGAACACAGACAAAGACACACACACAGACGTCCTGCCACCTCTTTCTATGGAAAGTGTTGTTGTTTGATTGCAATAAAATTAAAAGAATTTCACTATGAACAACTAAATCTTGCAAAAGCAAATGAAGTTTTTGCTTATTTCTTCTGTCTCCCTTGTCACCCCTCCTTTTTTGCATGATTATCTCCTATGGCTAAACATATTCCCTAAATTTTCAATGCAAATTTCCATTTTCACTAGCTTTAAAATACCTGAGAAAAGAATCATCGAATACCTTGCTTCTAAAAACCAAACCACGTAATACCTATGCAGCCTAAAACTATCACAAATATATTCCCATGTAGTCTAAATTCATATGTCTGTATCATTTACGTGAGTACCACCAAACAACTTTTAAGTCTAGTTTACCCCTCATTGCTATGGTGATACGTGACAGAGGGGAACAAAGGCTACTACAAAGGCAATGACACCGATCACAGATAACATTTGTTAGGTGCTTACAATGGCAAGACATTGTCCATGTATTATCTCATTTAAACCGCACAGTGGTCCTATAAGGCTGGTGTTATATTTCTTCTGTTTTTGTATATCAGGAAATTGAGGCACAAAGAAATTACCATCTTGCTCCAGGTCACATATCTGGTAAACGTCTAAGCAAAGATTTTATTCATGGCAGTTTAACTATAGACCCTGGACTTTTAACCACCAGTTATTACTTACAGATCTTAAGGACTGTTTTCTGATAGATTGTGTGGTTTTTGAGAGCTAGGCACTAGAGATACTGAGTTCTAGAGTTACTCAATTGTTGAGAAATAAAAATTTTCTCAGTGAAATGATAAAACTATGATTAAATGACACAATTAGTAACAATGATCTCTTAGGTAACTCATGTACCTCTCTCAGAGAAAGGATGCTAGTTAGACATACAAGTTAATGTGCTTTATTGGCAGAACACTTGATTAAATAAATGTAATCTACATAGTATTTAATTTTTCTAGTACAGCATTGGAACCATGTGGGCAGCAAGGACTAATGGTACCATCTGTCCCTATGTTATGATAAATATTGGCTGAATCTACTCCAAAGCCCCACGAAAAAATACACTGACCACATCCTAAGATGGTATCTGGAAGTTGTATGTTTCATTATGAAACTTCTAGAGAATTAAAGGAGTCAAGTCATATTTCTTATTATTACATAGTATTTTTAGGCACATATGTATAGAGGCCAATGTTTTGTTCTAATATACCATCTGAAAAGCAATGTTATAGAAAGTCATCAAGAATGAGGAGAAATAATAATCCCTTAAAACTTATATTTCAATTTCCTTTTCTACTAAGTCAGTGGACTAGAAAAGTGGGCAGTCTGGCTACATGAATGAAAAGAAGATTCCAAATTAATTGAAGATAATTTAAACTAATATTTTAAAAATTTGTGGTTAGATTTTTTCTCTTTTTTTTTTACGGTACGCGGGTCTCTCACTGTTGTGGCCTCTCCCATTGTGGAGCACAGGCTCCGGACGCGCAGGCTCAGCAGCCATGGCTCACGGGCCCAGCCACTCCGCGGCATGTGGGATCTTCCCGGACCGGGGCACGAACCCGCGTCCCCTGCATCGGCAGGTGGACTCTCAACCACTGCGCCACCAGGGAGGCCCTGTGGTTAGTTTTTAATCCCATAAGAAGATAATAAATGCTGTTCTCATGTATAATAACTTTCTTGCACATGACTACCACATTGATCTGGCATTACAGAGAAGGGAATTATTTTCAAATAATAAAATTTTCATAATAACTGATTCTTCCTATTAGGCTAGGTATCAACATTTATTTTTTAATGGGAATCCTTTAGAAACCAATGATAAGAAATATTCAAATGCATCTGGACATAAAAGAATATATTCAATATATATCCTTCATAGGTACTTCAATATCTATGAAGTAGTCATAGCACTGATGCAATTCAAACTCTTGGATTTAAAGATTACCTATTCCCCTCCCCTGTCTTGTAGAAAACAGAGCTCTCCAGCAGAATGTAGGCCCCATGAGAGCAGGATATTAGTCCATATTTTTCCCCAGTGCCTAGCACATATTTAGTGTCCTTTAAATATTTGTTTATAACTTGAGAAATGAATGCAGTGGAATCTGATTGAAATTTCGGAAGTACTCATGGCATCGTGCTGTGCTCACCATATGCGATACATACAGGCTCAACCTAGCAGCACTGTTACTCTATTCTTGACTTCAAAGGTGGTTTTGGATTATTTGTTCATTAACACTGCATGGTCACTATCACCTTAAGTGTTATTAAATATTACCTTTCAGTTAAACCGAGTAAAAGAAACATATTTTCTAGTACCAATTACTACCACTGGGCACCTAATCGGAGGGATTTAGACTGAATGCTTTCCTCTTTAACTTCATTTTCATGTACATGTATTACAAACAATTCATTGCATTTGACAGATAATTATTTCTAAGCTTAATAGAAAATATACCAGTAAGTGAAATGGATATACTCATCTATTAGATGTCAAAAACGTTTTTATTCTAATTACACACCCAGAAGTCTTTCTCAAGTAGTCTCTTTTACTTTATGACAGAATAATTACTCCTTTTCACATTATTATTCCCACTGAGATTTTTTTTTCTTTCCAATGATCTTTATCTAGTGTCTATTATGTGCAAAATACTGTTCTGTGTGACTCATCATTTTTCAGTTTATTTGGCCCACACACAGGCCACACATGCTACATTATTGAGTAGTACGAGGCTTTACAGTGATTTAAAATGATCAAATAAGTTTTTTTTTTTTTTTTTTTTGCGGTACGCGGGCCTCTCACTGCTGTGGCCTCTCCCGTTGCGGAGCACAGGCTCCGGACGCGCAGGCTCAGCGGCCACGGCTCAGGGACCCAGCCGCTCCGCGGCATGTGGGATCTTCCCGGACCGGGGCACGAACCCGCGTCCCCTGCATCGGCGGTGGACTCTCAACCACTGCGCCACCAGGGAAGCCCTCAAATAAGTTTTAAAATGGAACGATAACTAGCTTTAACAGATATTGATCTTGATCTCCATTTTACTGTGATACACATATAATTGTGAAAAGTGCCACTACATGCCCCTTGCTAAGTGAACAGGGGTCACAGTTTAATGAAATTCCATTTTTGGTACCGCTTTGCTCTTACTTTGCTCACTGATAACAGCAGTTGGCCTTTGCCCTCAGCCTGTTCCACGCGAGTTCTTCAACTGGTTTGTACACTGGTCTTCTATTTGGTACACTGGTACTATACTATTTGGTATAGTATCCAGCACCCCCATCCCTGGGAAGCAGAAGGATGGTGCAAGAGATCTACTGAAAGGCTTTGCACCTTTGAAGGTAGGGCCAGCTCACAAATGGTGGATCAAGGGGGGCTGTTGCGAGAGGTAGCGCACTGACTGACTTGTTATCTCTGGAGGGCTGGACAGAAGGAAAAGAGACAGGCTTGCCAAAGGAGAGCAAGAAGTCTTGAACTGGAAGGTGGGATAAGGAGCTGGGGCAAATTCCCTGGGTCATATGAAAAGGGTGGCTGCTGTGACTACTTAAAGGATGCTGGGCTTCCCTGGTGGTACAGAATCCGCCTGCCAATGCACGGGACGTGGGGTTGAGCCCTGCTCCGGGAAGATCCCACATGCCGCGGAGCAACTAAGCCTGTGCACCACAACTACTGAGGCTGAGATCTAGAGCCCTCGAGCCATAACTACTGAAGCCCGGGCGCCTAGAGCCTGTGCTCCACAACAAGAGAAGCCACCGCAGTGAGAAGCCCGCGCACCGTAAGGAAGAGTAGCCCCCGCTCTCCGCAACTAGAGAAAGCCTGTGTGCTGCAATCAAGACCCGACGCAGTCAAAAATAAATAAAATAAAAATAAATTTATAAAAAAAAAAAAAAACGATGCCAGAGGTCTCAGGTGGAGCGACAGAGTCAAGAAGAGCACCGATCCTGCAAAGCCACAGAACTATGTTCATATCATCCATCATATGTAGAGCATGTGTCTTAGGAGCAAATATCTTACATAACCTGTATCATGTGCCACAAGTGATACACTTTAATCTCCCATCAATAGGAGAAGCATTTCACTCATTATCCTCAGGCATTTTAAAAATTCCTCTAATATGACAGGTGGCGTAAGGCTCTCTTAACACACATAAAAAGGCGTAGTATGCTTTAAATGGGAAATAAACTACTTGCATACTTCTTTGTTTTTGTGGTCTGTCTAAAGTAATTCAAATGATTTGAAAAGCAATTAATGTCCTCTCTAGTATGACATACTGCAGAAGTTTTATGTGTGTTTTATTGAACTTTGGTTTGAGTTTCACTAGTTCCGAGGGATTCTGAGAGCTTCAAGTGCAGTGATGACCACTGTAAATATGAAAAGGGAGATATCTATGGAGGAAATCAAAATTATCTGATAGAGTAACAGATTTTTGAGGATCATTTTAAGAAACAAGGACCCCCCCCTCAAATATTTTAGGTTAAAAAATCTTATACATTTATTATAATAAATATTATGTATATTTATTATACACACAGAGTAGAGAGAGATTAACGTGAGGATGAATAGCATAGCTCTTCTGCCATTTTAGTGAATCACTTAATCTCACCAAGATAGAATGTTTTCATAATTGAGATAATAATGTCCCCCTATAAATTATCATCAGGATTAAATAATTTAGTTTTTGGAACACAGCTGGCACAAAGATTGCAGTATATCTAGCACAAAGGAGGGTCTTAACATGTTGGTTCTTTTTTCCTTCTTTACTTATAATCTACTGATTATATACGCATGGTGTGTCTGCTTGGCAATGCAAAAACCTTTGCCCTGAAATGTCGGTTTTGACAAAAAACCCTTTTTGTCTGGGCATATTCTGGTTATTGCTGTAACTTTCACAGCCCTTTTACATATGAGGGTTATTGTTAGACCTTTAACTTAATGTTTGTCTGTGGTTTGTGCTGCTTGATAAAAAGAAGTTTTCTCTTCTCTAAGTTTATGTAGTTTGATATTTTTTCACACTATTATGCTTGCAACCCAAGAATAAAGACAACTCATGCCAAATAACTAGAAAAAGTGTTAGGTATTAGATCTATAGTCTAACATACAGCCAAGTAATCATGATTTGCTTGTCACCTGTATAATAAGACACTGATAAAACCTGTTAACATGGTTCTTATTATATGTTCCCCAAACTCCTATCTACTGAGCAGTGTTCAAAGATTAGTCTGACATATCCTTTGTTGGCTCAAAGTTATCATGTTCTTACCCTGGGTTTATCACTCTACAGTGAGAATTTTCTGAATGAGAGAGCTCTTGCCTTTTAAAACAGTATATATATATATATATATATATATATATATATATATATACACACACATATATATATACACACACATATATATGTATGTATATATATGTGTGTATGTATATATGTATATATATAAACACATACATATTCATATATGCATATATATCATCTTTCTGTAGTGAGGAAACTAGGTCAAAACTCTAATTTAAAATTTGATACAGAGAATTTATAAGATTAATGATATATGTGAAATTCACTTTCTCATTTCACAAGCCATGATATTTATTGTCTTATTCTGAGTAATGGTTCTGTGACTTCAAATATCAAAGCGATCATACATGGTTGTGTAGCTTATACATGCGTCTTCTGTGTTTTCAACCTGTGAAACTTCGGGTGGTTTTATCTCAAGCACGATGTATTAAAATACTCAATATTCTGAGATACTATGTAGAATATTTGGATACAGACAATGAACTAGAAACCTAGATATTATAGTGGGAGAGGGAAGGAAACCCTAAGAGCCCCTTGTTTCTAGATACGATGCAATAGCATACGTCTCTATAAGTTTTAGCGAGGCATTTACGCTTTTGAAGCCCCCATGTTCTCATATATGAAGTAGGAGTAAGAACAATCTTGCCAACCTAAGATCTAAGTTGAGGGCCAGATGAATAATAGATATGAAAGCACTTTGTAGATGATAACTCAGTATACTCAAAGAAATACTTATGTGTGTCTGATATACACTAGATCCTAAACAGTTAGAAAACGGTCTAAGAGGTCATCAGAGGGATGAGCATATGTCCAGCTAAGCTGTGGCAAAAGTTGTGGACCCAAAGGAAGCCCTTGGGAGAGAGCAGGATTTCTTGTGAAGGATGAACAAGTCCATTAGAATGTTAACAAGCAGAGACATGCAGTAACAGAGACATAGAGAAAGACTGAGAAAGAAAACCTAATGCACTGAAAGCCAACAATCAACCGAGGTTATAAGGCGCCATCTAAGGGCAAAACTCTACGTGAAACGTCCCAACAGAGATTTAAAAAGTTTTGTTCTGTTATTCCAACAACATGTATGTTTCCAAAATAAGCAAGGAAATTCATAAAGAACAAAACTGTAAAATGTGGTAAAAGTGTGCTCATAAGTTGTTTAAATACTAAATACTACATGCAGGGAATAAAAAACAAACGTGAAAATTATGAAGTTTTACCAGTTTACGTAATTTTCTGCCTCAACAGACACTGAAGGATTTTGTAAGTTCATTTAACATAAACGTTATTTGGATATTTAATTTAATGCATTTTTACAAATGTTATTTCACATATCAATACTATACTCCGTGACCTTGAGAAATTAGTGAAGTGAATTTTTCCTTGGGTTTAAAATAAATCCCAGAAGTAGTTCAAATTATCTACACAAATTAAAGTTCTTCATGCAAAGTGAAAACTGTCTATTTGCATACAGAAAACAATTTTTCTTTGGCCTTAAACTAATATAACTTTATATATGAGGATCAGTGACAATAGCATACCTGAATTCACTAATCTGCATAAGAAATCATTATATGTAAAATAATTTAGATTAAAAAGACCAAATTTCTGGTAGACTCCAGATACACAGTATATGTCATAAATAAAAGTATGAAATTTGAAAGATATCTTATTATTATGATATATGACAGTTTTTTATACTTACAGGTAATACTATTTATACAAGATCTGGGTACATAGTAAATGGGTAGCTTCTTTGAATTTGATAGAAACCTACTGAGATAATGAATCCCACTGTTTCCCTATAGCTCTAATCAATTTATTTCTAACCTATGTCTTTCTTTTGAGTATGCACTGAGAGGGGGAAAAAAGGCCAATAATTATAATAATTAGTCTAAAATTGTTGCGCAGTTGACATAAATGGCAATAAGCATTGATCATCTCCAACTTGTGGCAAAATTCATGACATTTTGCAATCAACATTAGTTAACCAGCAACCTGAAGTGTCTTGACTTACATGTTCCATAGATGAAGGAAATATAGTGTATCTCTAGAAATAGGTCAGCTGATTGGAAGTACTAACATCCTACACACACACACACACACACACACACACACACACACACACACACACACACACACACAGGGATGGAGGGGACAGAGAGAAAGACAGAGAGAAAGAGAGATTTTAAAAAATAACTTTACAAGGGACTGGTAGAAAAATATTTTTTTCATTGAACATTATTACACTTTGAAAAGAAAGCTACACTGAGGAAGGAGAATGGAGGGAACTCACATGAATAGAGGTCTTAATATTTTTCTGGAACATAGTAGGCTTTTATGTATACTATCTCATAGAAAAAAATTCAAGAGGTATAGGTTCTTGAAGAGTTGTTTTCAACATCTACAGGAAGAATTGTAGGGAGAATGAAAAAGAAGCAGCCTGTACCCATTCTTATTCTATAAAACCATACATTCTGCAAAATCACATGTAAAATATAGCTTCTAGGGCATAATGGGCCATTATTTACCTATGTATAATAGTAACTATGGATTTAGTAACTGTTATGCTATTTGCTAACGCTGTTGAATATGGAAAATGGAGGTGTGGAACAAGGCAAGATTGATGCTTGAGGGTGGGGGCAGGGGAACATTTTCTCAAAAACCATGAACAAAATTTTGAGAAGAAAGAACTTTAATAGGGGAGATTACAGTATTCTTCAGGGTCCCTAGGAATAAAACTAAGAATTTAGCACCATTCAATTTCTACTCTATATACACACATAGAAAATATATGTTATATATACATGTTTTAAATATATAAGTATATATATGTGGTATATTTATACACATGAATTTAATAAAAGCAACAGCATTTCAAAACATTAAAAAATTGTAATTTACAAACTTAACTAGCTTCCCTAACTCCTCCTCCCCCCACCCCCACCCCCACCCCCACCCAATGCACACCTTAACCACACAGAAAGTTCCAAAGTCCTCTGAACATGCCATGAATTTACCTATGTTGGACCCTCTTTTACTTCTCTCCCTTCTCTGCAATACTTAGTCACCTTTCCCGTAAAGCTTTCTGTGAACCCCCCCACCCAAGTCACAATTGATTACCATCATTCTCTGATCCCTTAGCAGCACTCTGTTGACACTGCCACTAGGATTATTTTAGGATATTCAAAGGTTCTAGCGTTTCGAAATTAGTAGACCTGGCTTCTTAAAGGGCCAGCGTCAAACTCCAATCAACAGTTCTTCATATTCACCTCACTAGCTTTCCCATGAGGTCCCACAATCAATCCATATGAATCCCATCCATCTTACAACACCTTCATCCAATTTCTTCAGAATAAATAAAACATATAGTACAATCCACGTAAAAATGCCTTTGTTTGCCTCAGGAACATTGGCTTTACAGCATGTCCCTGGTCAATATAACCACAGTTGATGTGACTTTGCTACATTTTGCATTATTGCCATTTGTGCACTACATAAGGCAAAATAGATGGTGTCAATAAATTATAATCTGACTTACAGGAACACACAGAAAACTGTACTCCATAAAGTCAATTTGCGCAAATGCTATGATATGACAGTTGGATTGAACGTTTTGTATTGGACTAAGAATAGTGCAGGTGAAAGATTAAAATAGCTTCTAAGAACACAGAATAAGAGAAGGATTAAGAAAAGCCATAGCTTCCTTCTTTTCTCTCAAGAGTTCTTCAGTTGCTGTGATCAATATTACAAAGGTTTTCCATCTTGCTTCAACACTCCCCTCTACTAAGCTGTTAAGAAAGAATAAGTATAGAAGCTGACAGCTGACATATTGACATAGCCTAGAAAACAGAATTTAGCATTTAGTTTTTGTTTGGGGTATTGTTTGCTTATTGTTGTTTGGGATTTTTTAATTTGTTCTTCTTTATTTTCGTCTGCATGCATAATATATGATTATACAATTTAGACAGCCTGGGCTTGAATCTTAATTCTATGGCTCACAAACTGACTACCTATACAAAAATTACTTGATCTCTTTGTGCCTCCGTTTCTCAGCTATAAAATGGTCATAATAATGATACCTACCTCAAAGGAACAAGGTATGCACATTTAATGATTTAATTATGACAATTAAATCTATTAATTTTGGGAAGTGCTTCTTATAATGGTATCTGCCACATAATAGGTGCTACATACGTGTTTTAAAAATAAAACTATAAATGTATCATGATATAATTACTCTTTACAACTAAAAAAATGGAACATAGTTCTTAGATGTTATTATTACTACTATTATTAATTTATATTGCAAGGCAAAAAGCCCTTTAAAATGTCTTAGAATTAATTTGGAATATAAACAAGTATAAAGCTTTAAAAGGGAAAATCCAACCAACTTATATAAATTAATGTTACTGCTTTGTTTGGGAACACAGGCAAAAAAGGAAAGAAGGAAGAATGGAAAGAGAGATTGACCAAGAGAGAAAAAAAGGAAGGGAAAAGGCAGAATGACAGAGCGAAGGAAGGCATGAAGAACGGAAGGTAGGAAGGCTGGCAGACAGAAAGGAAGACTTTAATATACCTGAAGAAAATATAATCCTGAAAAGTTGACATAATAATCAAAATACCTAAGTTGACATAACTTTTATGAGTGTTAGATGGACTTTTTGAAAAACTAATTTACAACCTGAAGACACATTAGTTATTATGAGTAGCACCATACAACTTCAAATTATTTCACCTACTTTACCTGTCCATTAACTTTTCAATATTTAATTAGCCTACTTTAAAACATTTCATATTAATTTTGTCCAAAATTAAAAGGAGAAAAGGAAATCGAGGATGTGTTAATGTTTTTTATAATGTTTGAATTAAATTAATTAGACATTTTCATAAACCTTTTATGCAAAGTTTGCTTTCTTTGGAAATACACATACCTAAAAAGTGTATAAGCATTAATTTGTAACTTTCTAATATAAATTATCCTAATTGAACCTAATATGTTCTATTGAGTATTGTAGAATTATTCCTTACTAAATTATATATGCAAATTTTCAACAGTGTAAATTGAGTTATTTCTAAGCTACATTAAAATTAAAAGCAATTATTTTGCATTTGTTTGCTTTTTTATATTTGAATACTTCTTGGTTTGCTTTAAAATATTACACTTGAAAATTATAAATATTACAATTAAAATAATAAATATGCCACTTATATGTATATAAAACTATATTCATAAGCATCTTTATAGTCAAATATCTAAACATCCAACAGCAGAAATTCTAGGGCCAATGTATTATATTTTCGACTACATTTCTCAATGAATATTGTTTGATAATTACACTTAAATTATTAAATTATGTGGAAAACATAACACGATTGATTATATACAAACTGTGTTATGGTATACATCTTATAGTTAGTTAGCCTAATAAATGTTTTCCTAAAAATATTATACATTATAGAATATTATATAACACAGTATTATAGAAAATATTATAGAACATAGAAAATCAAGAATAAGTTTATATTCAAAAATAGTTCAGAAAGGATAGAAAATTCTACCGACATAGCATCACTGAAGTAGTTCAAGCATTAAATTTCCCTTTGAGCTTCCTGGTATCCAAGAGAACTAGCAAAGAGGGTTATGCAAGTCCCTTTGACTTACGAAAGGAAGCATGAATATTGATATGGAAGGCAACTTTTATGTCACTGAATTCGTAAGAATAGAAAACATTAAGGACATTATCTCCAACAACAGACATGCCTATGGCTCATTTACATAAGAACTTTTGAAAAAGCCAATGCCATAATAAATTGTTACAATTATTTGTGTGGTGAGTTGCACTTACATAGTAATAATGGCTAAGTTTATTGAGCTTTTACTATGTGGGCACTCTTGAAACACTTAATATGTATCAGCCTGTTTAAACCCCACAGCAACCAAAAAAAGTAGGTACTATAAGGCATGCATTTCTTCAACCATATGTATCGATTACCTATTCTGTTCTAGGCACTTAGAATCCATTAGTAAAGAAAACAGCAAAGAGCCTTTCCCACTGTTTTAGATTAAAAAACCCGAGATTTAAGAGGGTAGGGAATCTAAGGTCACAAAGCAAGTCACCTGACCTGGTGGAGCCACTGTTTGAACCAGGCAGTCTGTTTAGCCTGAGTTCTTACAAATTAGGCCAGACATGCTTCAGATATGTAAATATATATTAGTAATACATGTTAGGATTTTTGTAAATCCATTTCAAGTGACCAAAGGTCTGAGTTCTCTCTGACCAAATGGGAGGATGTGTTGCCGGTAGGAGAAAAAAGAGAAAGTGGGGAAAGAGCCAGTTTGGGGTGAAAATAACCAATCTCCCCGAAGCCAAAAATATTAATTAATTAATCCCTCAATTTATTTGTCTTTCTCAAACCTCTACTGAGTACCTACACTGTGCTACGCACTCTTACACACCCTAGAGATCTCTGGATGACTAAGATATGATGTGCTTGTCTTTCAAGAGTCACTGTCTTGCTGGCTACCAGGTTGCTGAGGAAGATTCACTGCTGACAATTCAATGAAGAAAGTACAACTATGTCCATATGCTCTGAATATTGAGGCACGGAGAGGAGGTGCCTATCCAGCTTGGGGGACAGGACAAGGAAGCAGTCCTGAAATTTTTAGAGGAAGTTCGTAGTCAAAACATCAAATATCCCAAAATTAAGATGAATGTAGATTAAGGGGAAATTGTTTTTAGAAAGCAAAGGAGAAAGGCAAGCCAATCAATCTTACTAGATAGGCACAGAGAACAAGAGAAAAAGCAGATGACAGAGCAGGAGGGAGAAAAGAGAGCAGAGAACGGAGAGAAGAGGGTCAGGGGATGGGGGAGAGAGAGCATTAGAGAGACTGACAGAGACAGATAAAACAGAGACAAAGAGACAGAGAATGAGACAGACACACACACACACACACACACACACACAGAGAGAGAGAGAGAGAGAGAGAGAGAGAGAGAGAGAGAGAGAGAGAGAACTGACTAGATGACTAATGAGAGACCCTAGAAGAAAACACGGTGAGAGAATTAGCAGTTTTAGCCATTTTGAACTGGGATCAATACTGGTTTTACCACCTAGTAGTCTGGGATCTTAAAGAACTTCTTACCTCTCTTATCCTTTGTTTCCTTATTTCTAAAACTAGATAAGTAATATCCATCTCAAAACATTGCTGAGAGAGTAAATACGATAATGCTTATGAAATAGCTGACACCTAGCTACTCAATAAATAGGACTTTTCTCCTTTCCACTATATATATTATTTTGGATAAACTCGAGGTCTGGAAAGTGATGGGGTTCCATCAGGACTCACTACCCCTATATTTGACATATTGCATATTTTAAGATAAAGGAACTTGAGAAATGGTAGCTTAAGGAAGAACTTTCCAACCTTCCCCTGGAAGCAGGTCATAAAACCCTCAAATGAAAGGTGCCCTCGCTATACCTAGAGGAAAAGAGCTCCCTTGTCTCCAAAGACAAAAGGATGCTGAGAAGAATCCTAGTGAACTGGCCTTGCTAAGTCTTTCCCAGTTCACTACACCTGGCTCAGACCCTGTGTCTTGTCCTATTTTCCCACGACTTTCCATTCTTCATCACACCTAGAACAAAAAGGCTCAGGTGTAACCTCTTCTTTGGGTCTTCATTTCCTTATGGAGTCTCCCATGTCATGTAAAACTTAAATACATTTGTATGCTTTTCTCTTGTTAACCTGTCTTTTGGGAAAGAGACCCAGCCAAGAACCTAGAAAAACATTTTTTTTCCTCCCCTACAAAAGAGCACTAACTTGGACTTTTGAAGATTTTAGAAATTTCCCTTTAAACTAATATCATGTTAGCTTAGTAGTTGTAGTTGGGAATGACTTCATTCATTCATTCTTTCTTTCATCCAGTCTTTCTTTGGTAACTGTTTATTAAACAGTTAGTGTTTGGTGACATCATACTAAATGCCACAGGATCAAATTCAGTGGCTCCTGCCTGAGAGAAATTACTCAAAAGTAATTGCAGGGAAACATTCCAGTAGGGAGATGTAAAGAGTGTACCTAGAACACAGAGGCCTGAGTAATGTGATCTGGGCTGTGCTTTGTTATTGTTGCTTGTGTTAGAAATCAGGGCTCCCACAAAACATGAAACATTTCTCAACTACATATTCTTCATTGGCTGAAATGCTTTTTCCTAAATCAAATCTAGTTTGTGGTTCTAATAATGCAATTCTATCGGAGATGATGAATAATTGGCAGGAAAAATTGTACAGGGCAAATCCCTCTAAGAAAATAAGGGGGTTAAATTTTTTGTTCTAGTACTGTGGAAAATGCAAGTGGTAGTTTGATAGGGATTGCATTGAATCTGTAGATTGCTTTGGGTAGTAGAGTCATTTTCACAATGTTGATTCTTCCAATCCAAGAACATGGTATATCTCTCCATCTATTTGTATCATCTTTAATTTCTTTCATCAGTGTCTTATAATTTTCTGCATACAGGTCTTTTGTCTCCTTAGGTTGGTTTATTCCTAGATATTTTATTCTTTTTGTTGTAATGGTAAATGGGAGTGTTTTCTTAATTTCACTTTCAGATTTTTCATGATTAGTGTATAGGAATGCCAGAGATTTCTGTGAATTAATTTTGTATCCTGCTACTTTACCAAATTCATTGATTAGCTCTAGTAGTTTTCTGGTAGCATCTTTAGGATTCTCTATGTCATGTCATCTGCAAACAGTGACAGCTTTACTTCTTCTTTTCCGATCTGGATTCCTTTTATTTCCTTTTCTTCTCTGATTGCTGTTGGAGGAATCAGGCTCCCTGACTTCAGATTATACTACAAAGCTACAGTAATCAAGACAGTATGGTACTGGCACAAAACAGAAATATAGATCAATGGAAGAGGATAGAAATCCCAGAGATAAACCCATGCACATATGGTCACCTTATCTTTAATAAAGGAGGCAGGAATGTACAGTGGAGAAAGGACAGCCTCTTCAATAAGTGGTGCTGGGAAAATTGGACAGCTACATGTAAAAGTATGAGACTAAAACACTCCCTAACACCATACACAAAAATAAGCTCAAAATGGATTAAAGACCTAAAGGTAAGGCCAGAAACTATCAAACTCTTAGAGGAAAACATAGGCAGAACACTCTATGACATAAATCACAGCAAGATCCTTTTTGACCCACCTCCTAGAGAAATGGAAATAAAAACAAAAATAAACAAATGGGACCTAATGAAAGTTAAAAGCTTTTGCACAGCAAAGGAAACCATAAACAAGACGAAAAGACAACCCTCAGAAAGGGAGAAAATATTTGCAAACGAAGCAACTGACAAAGGAGTAATCTCCAAAATTTACAGGTAGCTCATGCAGCTCAATAACAAAAAAGCAAACAACCCAATCCAAAAATGGGCAGAAGACCTAAATAGACATTTCTCCAAAGAAGATATACAGATTGCCAACAAACCCATGAAAGAATGCTCAACATCATTAATCATTAGAGAAATGCAAATCAAAACTACAATGAGATATCATCTCACACTGGTCAGAATGGCCATCATGAAAAAATCTAGAAACAGGGCTTCCCTGGTGGTGCAGTGGTTGAGAGTCCACCTGTTGATGCAGGGGACATGGGTTCGTGCCCCGGTCCGGGAAGATCCCACGTGCCATGGAGCGGCTGGGCCCGTGAGCCATGGCCGCTGAGCCTGCGTGTCTGGAGCCTGTGCTCCTCAACAGGAGAGGCCACAACAATGAGAGGCCTGCACACCGCAAAAAAAAAAAAAAAAAAAAAAAATCTAGAAACAATAAATGCTGGAGAGGGTGTGGAGAAAAGGGAACACTCTTGCACTGCTGGTGGGAATGTGAATTGGTACAGCCACTATGGAGAACAGTATGGAGGTTCCTTAAAAAACTAAAAATAGGACTACCATATGACCCAGCAATCCCACTACTGGGCATATACCCTGAGAAAACCATAATTCAAAAAGAGTCATGTACCAAAATGTTCATTGCAGCTCTATTTACAATAGCCAGGGGATGGAAGCAACCTAAGTGTCCATCAACAGATGAATGGATAAAGAAGATGTGGCACATATATACAATGGAATATTACTCAGCCATAAAAGAAATGAAATTGAGTTATTTGTAGTGAGGTGGATGGACCTAGAGTCTGTCATACAGAGTGAAGTAAGTCAGAAAGAGAAAGACAAATACCGTATGCTAACACATATATATGGAATCTAAGAAAAAAAAATGTCATGAAGAACCTAGGTATAAGATGGGAATAAAGACACAGACCTACTAGAGAATGGACTTGAGGATATGGGGAGGGGGAAGGGTAAGCTGTGACAAAGTGAGAGAGTGGCATGGACATATATACACTACCAAACGTAAAGTAGATAGCTAGTGGGAAGCAGCCGCATAGCTCAGGGAGATCAGCTCGGTGCTTTGTGACCGCCTGGAGGGGTGGGATAAGGAGGGTGGGAGGCAGGGAGACACAAGAGGGAAGAGATATGGGAACATATGTATAACTGATTCACTTTGTTATAAAGCAGAAACTAACACACCATTGTAAAGCAATTATACTCCAATAAAGATGTAAAAAAAAAAAAAAGAAATAAGGGAGTTAAAATGTAATTTCTGAGCAGTCTTCCTCCTGAGTTAATTTAGTGTGCCTGAATTTGTGTAACACAACAAAGCAGATTGTGTGGGGGGAAGGTTTGTTTCATTCCCCTAGATATTTGACGATTAACTCTTCTAAGGACTACTTGTGCTACTGACAATACTTTTTAGCTACTACTGTCTGGCTTACATGAATTCCATCACATCATTCCTCCTATAACTCAAGAATGCTTTTCTGCAAAACATTTAGACATTATACAATGTACAACAATATGCAATAGTGTTCCATGGTCATACAAGCTAATAGTATCAATAACCATCAGCTTTTTATTTATAGAGTACCCTGATTATAATAAACTCTTAACACAAATAAAAAGTAGGAGGGGAAGAGTATAGAACAACAAGAGTTCATTGTTCTATACAACTTACAGGAAATTAAATGTGTGTGTGTGTGTGTGTGTGTGTGTGAGAGAGAGAGAGAGACAGAGAGAGAGCAGCACCTGTGAATGTATCAGGGGAGCCAGATTACTTAGTATTATGATTATATTTATGAAAACATCTCCCCTTTCAGCTGCTTCACTTTGCTTCCATCTCTACAAAGAGACACCCCCACTGGATGGTTAACAGACTTCATGGCCAAGTCCAGTGGCCCTAGAACTCATTCTCTTTGCTGCTCGATTACCCTTGACAGTTATAACTTCTTTAAAATCCTCTCCTGAGTATTCTTCTCTTAACTGCTTTCTAACAGGCCTTGGCTTTCTTTGGGCTTTCTGATTTTTGCCTCATAAATGTTAAAGCCCTGGCTTCCAGGTATCTTTAAACTTAAATTTTTAATGACTTCTTCCATTTTGTTAGTTTCTGTGAAATGGATAAAGCAAATAGTTCATTCTCTTGTACTCATCTTTAACTAGATCTCTTAGTCACTCTTCAAGTGCTTAGGGGTCATTCCCACCAGTTCTTTTAACCATCTAATATCATCGTTCTTCTGAAACTACCTTCCCTTTCTCACTTCTTTAATTTGTCTCTACAGATTCTTCCTTCCTCCCATTTCCAGAATCCTAGAACCATTTTCTGTCACGGGCTTCTCTCTCTTCTCTCTTGTCTTCATGCCTGGAAACTTCATCTATACTTCTTGTACACCCCTACCAGATTTCTATGATTTATATCTAATTCTCTTTATACTACTATAGTGGAAGAAACACAATTTGAAATGGTTTAGAAGATAAAGCCAAGACTCCTGAATCTGTAATTTTAGGCTATCTGTTACCTTAACTTTTCATGTGCATCCTTAATGAGAGCTAAAAAGTGCTAAACAATGAACATTTATCATGATCCTTATTAATTTCTTTGCATATTTTTCCATTTCTTCTTCATTAAAAAACATGAAATAGAGATGACTGTTTTGCTCCTTTAATAGAAAAAGAATATGAAATTTTGAGTGGTAAAATTCCATACTCAAAGTCATAGACAAGCAAAGATTGGTGGAGAAAGTGCTCTAAGCTAGGTCTATAGAGACTAAAGCATTTGCTTAACCTTTTACTGCCTCTTCAATACAATGAACCTTCTGTCTACTCATCCTCCAAATGGAATTTCTGTTCTAGGAAGTTCAGCATCTCTTTATCAACCTTCACTCGACCTCAAATTTATTTCTATCCCATCTCCTAACTCATCCTTCTTTCCTATGTTGAAATAATTGTCTCCTATTTCTCCAAAAGTGTACATCCAACATTTTCCTCAAAGCCTAGTTCAAGCTTTTCTTCTCTGTGAACCCTTCTTTGAAAAGCTTTACCTTAAGTAATATTTTTATTGTTATGTTGTCTATCACATAGATATGCTCTATGCTATATTGGCTTGCAACATTCTTTAATGTTCCCACTGCTATACCATTTAGCTCTGCAGTTTGGTTTAAGTTTCAGGAGGGTAGAAAGCATATTTTCTAGATCCCCTTCCTGAAGTCAGAGGGGGAACTGGACCAGACTGGAATGTGTTTGTGGAGCTGGGTGGGTAAGATATCCCTTTTCCAAGAGGAAATGGAAAAGGATTGCCCAGAGAGACAGTGTCCAGTGATGGGACATATCTCCATCAGAGGTGGACACGTCATCCAACCTGCCACCCATCAAAAGGCATGTGCAACAGACAAAGCTGGAGTAAAAGGCAGAAATAAGGCATTTAACAATTTTTTAAAAAAATGATCAAGGTGGGACCCTGAATTGGATCTTGGAACAGAAAGAAGGTATTAATGGGAAAACTGGTAAAATTCAAATGCAGTCTGGAGTTCAGTTAATAGTAATGTACAAATATCAGTCAGTATGGGGAAGGAGACGTAAAGGACTTTAAAGACACATTTTGAGCTGAGGCAACATAGGAAACTTTCTGTAACCTCTATAGGATGATATGGTTGCAGGCCATAACAGATACAAAGCTTTTTATATCAAAACATACTTTATTTAATAAAGGAAATAGGAAGATTCCACTTTATTTCTGGCATAACTGTTAAATATAAGATGTAAATTCTTCTATTATATATTTTAAACCTACTATTACGTGCGATATATTGTGACCAAACTTTAGTGAAAACCGAAATGAGCATTGTGATGAGAAAAATTTACAGATAAGTGATTTTTTTGAAAATAGAATGGATGGCTTACAAATTATTGGAAATAACACAAACCAGAGGAATTCAATGACAGGCAATAAAAGATTCTGAAATGAAAGTTCTAAAATATCAAAACCAATGAGGGTCATTCGAGTATCAAAGAGCCTATGCATGAATCTATGATTCTGAACTAATGTCAGAAGAAAAAATACTCTCCTAAAATTTACGTCATTTAATGGGAAAAAAAATCAAGAATTAAATCAACCAGGAAGAATTTTGATAAGAAAAAATTGCTGAGCAATAGGCAGTAACCAAAACCATAATGACAGTTTTAAGTGGAAAATTACATTTATGGCTTTAATATATTCAGATTGTAAAAATAAAATAAAAGCCCAATAAAAATATTGGTCTTACCAGTATAGGAACACGATGATACAAAAACAAATGATTCTAACACTAATAGGAGGTTGCAATTGTACATGTTCAAACTGTGTGTTCTCAACAGGTGATTGTTTCATGATTCTTTTTAAGTCTCCAATATTGCAGTACCTTGTATTTCCTTGAGGAGTCCTAAAACCATGGCTTTTACTCTTAGAGAACTTTTAATATTGTTTGGATGTAATAATAAGACTTATTAACACAATGTCAGTGATGCCAATTATTTCCCAAGAGGAGTATAGCCAGTACTCCTGGCTCCCAGGAGCCAGGAAATGCTTCCATTCCCACAAGCACTTTTGTGATGTGATTTTATCACCCTTTCCATAAAATCAGGAGTCTCTTTCTCAGCTGCTTCCCCCACCATTAATCTTGCTTTGGCCAAGAGAATGCAGCAGATGCAGATTTGATATGCTACATGGCTAACAGTCCTGAGCCTTAGAAAACCTTACAGCTTCTATGCTTCACCCTCTCGGACCTCTGTCTTTGTTCAAAAGTGACATGATTGTCTACGTAAAATATCTCACAGAGCCAACAACAACAACACAACCCTGCTGGAACCGATGAAAACTACTTGTGTATAAGAATAAAAGAAAAGGAAAGCAATGGGGGTTGTTTCAATCAAGAGGTTTATAGGAGAGGAAAGCATGGGTTTTGGAATGGTTAGGTGTAAACAAGAGGGGAGAGAATTTCTGGTGAGGGTACATGATGGGGAGATAACTTCAAATGAAGATAAGAAGGCCATATCTGCACAAAGGTAAAGCTATTTTGACTCAAATGGTGGGAGAAATACAGGGCTACATGACAGCTCTTTACTTTTACTCTGGTTTTGGGCCTTGTCCTAAAGGCCGTATGTGAATTATTGACTTGTTTATCACAAAAATTTATATGAGTTCTGAATTATTAGCATCCATTTTACAGCTGGGGAAACTGAAGCTTAGAAAGTTACGAGCTTACAGAAAGCACTCTCTTCAAAACTAACGTAGCCTCAAATTCTAACCCCAAATTATGGTTGACACTTTGAACTTTACCCAAGAAGCAACAGAGATGAAATGTTTGCTTTGTTTTTTACAGGGTTGTCTCCACGTGAGTGTGTGTGTGTGTGTGTGTGTGTGTGTGAGAGAGAGAGAGAGAGAGACAGAGACAGAGACAGAGAGAAAGACAGAGGGAGGGAGGGAGGGAGGGAGGGAGGGAGGGAAAGAGAGAGGGAGAGAAGGATATCAGGAGGAGGGAGACAGCTTAGAGAAGGAGCATGCTAGAAAAGATAAAGACTAAAAGTAGCCCTCCTCCTTTTTTCATTCCTCTGCTCATCTGGTATATGCACCTTGACATCACTTAAGGGGTCCTGGAAAATCCCAGTGCCACTAAGAGTGGACTCAGTTAGAAAGGCAGACAAATAACCTCATTGTCTAGGGAAAGGGGAGAACAATCAGGTCATTTAAATTTTGAAGGTTTACCAAGAAAAACTACTTAATCCCAAAGAGGACTTAAGTGGAGGGAATGCTTGGAAGTTTCTTTTAGTTAACCTGTCTTGCTTAAGCATTCAAGGACCTGGCTGGCGCCATGCAAATTGGTTGTGTTTATGACTTGGGAATCTGAGCGCTAACAGTTGTCACAGTTGGAGAGCATGGGTAGAGAATATCTAATTAATTAATAATGAAGGAGCAGGGTGGTCTTCTCTCAAAACCCTGGATTCTGAGTGAGGCTTCATCTTAGTAACGGTCCCTCAGAGTGGGCATGCCAAACCCTCAGGGGTTGCCAGTACAGGAATGGGGCTATGGCTCTGATAGGATGTACAGCCCCCTTATGGCTTAACTGTGTAGGTACTAGGTTTCTTGCATCAATGTGTGTGATGGGATCAAGATAGACATCTGATATTTTCTGTTAATAAGACATGTGAGAGTGTAGGCCATTAAGAGGATAAAATGAAGATGAAGTGCTTATAGTCACATCCCAAATTTGTGGAGCAGGTTTTATCTGTTTTATTTTGAAATAAGCCGTGAAAGTATGCTTAATCACAACGTGTCTCTAAGCCTATTTAACTAGGGCAGGAGATTTCAACATCCCCTTTGCCAGACTTCACACACCTAGAAGTGAGAGTTTTGTTTTGTCCTCTGGGTTTCAATGCCAGGAATCTCTCTGCCTATGTTTGTCATAGATATAGAAACGCTGTCAATGACATAGGCTGGTATTCACTAGGGGCAAGGCTGACAAAGTACACCCACAGGTCAGCATTTAGCTTCTTCTGCAGCCTACAGTTTCCACAAGTGATATTCAAAGATGGGATTTTTCCAAACGTCCTCTTACCGAAGATTTGAAAAACACTGGAGTGAGCAGCATGGAACTAGCTCTATGTCCTTAGTACGTGTTGCCAAAAGAAAAGTGAAAGGCCTGCAATTTCTAGTTCCTCAGAAGGTATTTACTCGCTCTAGCGGCGTCTGACTCTTCCTAAACTATTACATAGTCTTTTTAAAAAAAGACAAAACTACATTGAACAAATGCACACACTAAAGCATCAGAAGAGCCAGGAAGAGTGCCTTCCTTTAGAGGGACTGTGGCAGACTGAATCATTTTTGAACAAAACATGAATATATGCTCCTTTAAAGATTACAAAATGTGACTGTTCTGTGGAGATTCTGAAAGACAAGAACTACTAAAAAGCTGTGTTCATTCCTTTTTTGTCCCTGCGAGTTGTCTAAGAAAAATAATGTGAGAAAGCACTTGCATTAGAATAGAACTGCACAGCTGCTTTGAAAACATGCTGTAGTTCTGGTATTAGAGTTTAAAGGAAAAGGCTGAAATAATTTTTAACGCAGGACATTGATTTTTCTTAAACTCTTTTAAATACCCATTTCTAAGGTGGGAGGAGATAACGTGACCTTTACATCTCTCCCAGTGTTTACACCTGAAGTGTGATCTGTACAACACTGCTGCTCTGGGACAGTTCTATCAATACATGTTGGTCTAAAACCAAAATCACCCAAAATTTGATATACTTTAAAGCACATTTTCCACAGAAGGTGTTCATATACCTTTAAAAGCACAAATAAAATCCTAAGCAAACATAGATTTGCTTTTGGCATGTGACTGGTTACACGTGATTGATATTATAACTGAATTATATTTGAAAAAATAGGACTCTTAAGCTCTCCCCTGCTCTGAACATTACTTAATCTCTGGTCTACAGTAAATGGGGATGAAGACCAAGTGATAAAGTCTGAAATGTAATAGGTTATTTTTTAGGTCTGTGTCAATACAACTACAGCAAAACCGCTATGTCAAAGTGACGAGAATATACTAATGGAGAATGTGGGTCACTGAAAATATATGCTTATCGCCTCTTCTTCAATTTGTTGCTATGTGGCCTCAATAACTCAATTTCAAGACCTTGAAAACAAAGTAAAAACACACTGTGCTCTCAATGTGGTTGGGACAAAAGTTTCCCTAAAGCTTCTGGCCTAATTTTTTAACTACAGGCATTACTAACTCTTATACTTCTTATCTTTTCCTGTATCTTTCAAAATATGTTTGCAAGATAGTATCATCATATCAATTTACTCGATATTTATAGAACACCCATAACAGGAAAATGTACAAGTACAGATGAAACACCCACCAAGATCTATCATATCCTGAGACATAAAACACACCGCAACAAATTTAAAATAAATGAAATCATACAATGTAAACTCTCTAACAATAAGAAAATGACACCAGAAATCAATAACAAAAAGATACCTAAAAAAATCCAAAAAATTAAAAAAATTTAAAAGCCACACAGATTTCTAAATAACCCATGGGGCAAAGAGACGCTCACAGGGAAACTATAATTAGAAATCAGTAAATTTTTAAAAAGATTTTAAAATTACAGGAAAGAAGTAAAGCAAAAAGCTGGTTCTTTATCAATGATAATGATAAACCTCTAGTCAGACAAATCAGAGCAAATGAGAGAGAGAAAAAGAGGGGGCATAAGTTACCAACATCAGGAACATAAAAGGGAATACCATGAGGATCCTGATGCTATTAAAAGGGTGATAAAATAATATTATTAACAAATGTATGTCAATAAATTCAGCAACTTCGTTGAAATTAACACACATACAAAGATACAAACTACTAAAATTTACTCAAGAAGAAGTAGATAGCCTGGCGAGTCCCATATCTAGTGAAGAAATTAAATTCATAGTTAAAATCCTTTCCAAAAAGTAAATTTTAGGCCCCAATTGTTTCCTGGTGAATTCTTCCAAACACTGCAGAAAGAAAGAATACCACTTCCATACAAAACTTCTTGAAAAAAGAAAAGGAAGAAAACCTTTCCAACTCATTTTACAAAGCCAATATCACCCTACAGCAAAACTTGTCAAGAAATTACATAAAACAACAGATGAATATACTTCATGAATATGACACAGAATTATTACAAATATTAACAAGTCGTATCCAACAATTTATGGAAGCAATAATATATCATAACAAGTGGGGTTTATTCCAGGAATATAAATTTGATTTAATATTCAAAAATCAATCAATATAATTTGCTGTATCAACAAACTAAGAAGAAAAAGTATATGATCATCTCATTACATGTAGAAAAATCATTTGACAAAATTCAACTTATAATAAAAACTTCCAACAAACTAGTCATAGAAGGGAACTTCTTCAACCTGATAAACTATCTCTATAGAAAGCCTTCAACTAACATTATACTTGACAGACAAAGACAGTGCTTTTCCCCTAAGATTGGGAACAAAGCAAGGACTCACTACTCTCATTTGGAGGTCTTAATCAGTGCAACACAGCAAGCAAAAAAAAAAAAAAAAGAATGAACGAAAACAAATTAGAAAGGAAAAAAATAAAACTGTCACACTCGCAGGAGACATGGTGGTCTAAGTAAAAAAAACCTCAAATAATTTCCAGAGAAGCTACCATAGTTAGTAAATGAATTTAGCAAAGTCACAGGATACAGGATACAAAAATCACTGCATTCCTTTGCATTAAATGAACAATTAGGAATTCGAATTAAGAAATAAGAGTATCATTGAAAATAGCAACAAAAACAAAATAGAGCTGGCAAAATATATGCAAAACATGCATGCTTAAAAAATTAAAACATTTAAGAGATAAATTTTAAAAGCCTAAATAAATGGCACTATATAACATGTTCATGGACCAGAAGACTCAATATTGTTAGAACGTCCATTCTTCTCCGAAAATAGATTCAATACAATCCCAAAAATAATACCAGCGGGCTTCCCTGGTGGCGCAGTGGTTGGGAGTCTGCCTGCAGATGCAGGGCACACGGGTTCGTGCCCCGGTCTGGGAAGATCCCACATGCCGCGGAGCGGCTGGGCCCGTGAGCCATGGCCGCTGAGCCTGCGCGTCCGGAGCCTGTGCTCCGCAACGGGAGAGGCCACAACAGTGAGAGGCCCGCGTACCACAAAAAAAAAAAAAAAAACCCAGCATAGTTTTTGGTAGAATTTGGCAGACTGACTCTAAACTTTATGTGGAAGAGCAAAGATTCTAGAATGGACAAAACAACTTTGAGAAAGAGAAGCAAAGAAGGATTCAACTTACCAATTTCTATAGGTACTTAATTTAAAGCTGAGAATTAAGACAATGTGGTATTGGTAAAAATGATATAAGTATACATCAGTGACACAGAATAGAGAAACTGAATATAGACTCACAAATTTTCCACAAAGTCACCAAAACAATTCAAAGGAGAAAAGATATTTTCAACAAAATGTTCTGTAACAATCATGTCTCCACATACAATTTTTTTAAGAGATTCCCAGCTTGAAATACATCATAATCCTAAATGTAAAATATAGAACTATAAAACTGCTCAAAGAAAACACAGAAGAAAATATTTGTGACATAGGTTTAGGCAAAGATTTCTTATATAGGACATAAAAAGTATGAATCATTAAAAAATCTGATAAATAAAAATTAAAACTAATGCTCTTTGAAAGAAACACTAAAGAGATTTTTTTTAAAAAGCACAAAACAACAACAGAAACTCCACACAGACTAGAAACAGTATTTGCAAAACATATATATGATTAAGGACTGGTATGCCATATATATATATAAAGAACATATACATATATAAAGAATTTATATATGTATAAAGAATTTATATATATGAAGAATTTATATATAAAAAGAATTTATATATATAAAGAATTTATATAAAAAGAATTTATATATATAAAAAATTTATATATATAAAGAATTTATATATGTATAAAGAATTTATATATATAAGGAATTTATATGTAAAGAATTTATATATATATGAAGAATTTATATATAAATATTTTATATATATAAAGAATTTTCACAGCTCAGCAACAGGAAAACAACTCGATTAAAAAAGTAGACATAATATTTGAACAGACACTTCACCAAAAAGAGATAAAGATGTCAAAGAGGCACCTGAAAAAATGGTCAACATCATTAACCGTGAGGAAATTGCCAATTAAAACCACAGCGAGAAACAACTACATACCTATTAAAATGAATAGGTATATATATAAACAGACAATAGCAAAGGCTGAGGAGGACGGAAAACAATTGGAACTCTCATATTTTTCCTGGTGGAAATACCAAATGGCACAGCCTCAGCTTGGCAGCCTCTTGTAAAGTTAAATACACAAGAAATACACTTGCCATACAATTACCCTATCTAGGTCGTCACCCAACAGAAAGGAAGACATCTATCCACACAATAACCTGTACGTGGAAGCTTATAGGAGCTTCGTTTAAAATCTACAAAACCAAGAAAAAACTCCAATGCCTGCCACCCAGTAAATGGCTAAACAAATTGTGCTACAGTGACCAAGAATGAACTACTGATGTACGCTATGCAACTAGGAATCCTAAGAGCTTTACGATAAGTGAAAGAAGCAAGAATCAAATTGTTACAAAATGTATTTACTTTTATATGACATTCCAGGCAAGGGTAAACACTGTAGAGACAGAAAAGAAAAACAGTGGGGTCACCAAGTTTTGGGGACTGAGGGAGGCACTGATTACAAAGAAACATGAGGCACCTTTTGGGGGCAGTGGAACCAAAATCTGATTTTGGCACTGGCTTCAGGACTATTTATCTTTGCCAAAATTCATAGTCATATATCTGAACAGGGTGGATTTTAATGCATTAAAGTATGATGTAATGGACCTGACGTACATATTATATATTACGATTAAATTATAATTACATTAGCTTAGGTATGGCTTGCCCCAAGGTTGCCTGTAGACATTTGAAACAAAATGCTGAAGAATTAAAAACACAGGATTTTCAGACAGAAAGCAGAAGGAGACTGTTATTGGGGAGAAACCTTTCTGGAAACCCACGACTCACCGCACAGGAAGCCCTTATTCAACCTGTGAGTCAATCCAAGTCAGAAGCAACGTGTGGAGTGACAGCTCAGTGCCTCTGCGAAAATGCCAGCCTCAGAACTGTGTGAATATCGGGCCAGATCAGCTGCTGAATCTTTCAGTCCAAAAATCAACACTGGACCTATTCCAACACTTTTTACCCTCCATTTCCCATCCTTATCTCTGTGTTTCAACCACTTAATCACAATCCTTTCACATTCCCAGCCTCACTTCATATTCAGAACGTCGCTCCTCATGAGGATGGTGAAGTGACTGGAGCCGTGAAATATGAGAAAAAGATGGAGGGATGAGGACCTTTAGCCTATGAAAGAAATGATGAGGGAATTTACGATTCCTCCCTTCAAAGATTTCAAAGACTGTCAGTAGAGGATAAAATACCTTTATGGCATGAAGCTCCCAAGCCATAATGAGGACGAGTGGGCTCAAGTTACAGGGAAACTGAAATGTGTTTAATATAAAGAAAATGCCTATTACCATTAGAAGCTGCCAAAGAATAATAATAACCGCGTTCATACATCTGAGATAGTGTTATACACATTATCTCTTTTAATCTTATTACAGCCCTTTGAAGCAGACATTTACAGATGATATAAAATACTTAAGTTCATACAGCTAATGACCAGAATAGCAAAAATTTGAACCCAGGTCTTTCTTTGCTCTGCTATCCTATCTCCCAGTGGGTTGCCTATGGTGGTCCTGACTTCCCATCATTGATTCTACTCCAGCCTACGGGGAACCACTTGGCTGGGATACTTTATAAGGGATGCTACAGTAGCTGAGCTGGGTTCCATCTGCTTGCTACTTAGATATCATCAAATGATGAGATAGCATGAGATTCTTTACTAGTGTATTTTCTTATTCACATAATAAATGAATCTGTACTGTCTCCTTTCCTTTTTGCGTGTGTCCATTACTTTCCAAGTTTATTTCTCTTACATGTAAAGGAAATACATCATTCTTCATCACTACCTTACACCACTAGAGTTATGTTCAGGTGAAAGAGAAGGATTTTCAGTCAATAACAGTGTAATTGCACCCCTGCCAGCGAGTGGAGTTTGCCAATGGGATAATCTGCTCACACACAGATGCTATTCCTGGCCCTGACATTTGAGGTTGGCAAGTTGGCTGTCACCCTTCGATGTTGTGCCAATGTCTGCGTAATATTTTCCCACCCAAATCTTGCACAGAACCCCAAAGGCTTATTTGGAACATTGATGGATATTTATAAGAAAAGTTCAGAATCCTGAAAAGGGCTGACAAGAAAGGCTTGATGTTGATTTCGTACTCTTTTTTCCAGGTTACTGAAACTTGTCAAATATATTCAATTCCTTTTGTTAGTTTCTTTTAATGTTTTGGATGTTAATTCATCTCTTTTTCATATTTTGTTATTTTTAGATGAGTGGTTTAGAAGTCATAAAATTGTAAAAATGTAAGGACCTCTTGATGCCATTCAATCCAATCTACCACCTACTACAAGACTCCCTTCTAAAGCATCCAGGAAAAACAAAAAACTATCATCACAGTTTTGCTCGAACACGTCACTTAATGACAGAGTGATCATTCCAACATGCACTCTAGTTAGGGAGAAATGACTTTTATAAGTACCTAAATTTCACCTCTGAATAACTTCTATTGTGTACTCAGGGCAACAAAGAACATCTTTTCTCTGCCTTACATTTGTAGGTATGAATCCTTCTGTGAGCATTTTACCAGTTGTCTCTACATAACCTGCCTGGGTCTCTGTTTCTATAGCAACTTTTAGCCCTATTTGTGCCAGCTGGTAACCAGTCTCATACCTACCCCTCCATCATCTCCCCTGTGCACTTTTCCTGGATCACTGAGAATCAGAAAACTAACATTTCCAAGACTCCATTGCCAGTTGGATTTGGTCAGGTTTGGAGGTTAGATTGAAGGCCAGAGAAGAAAGAAGGCATTGAGTTTCTGGCAGCAGCCACCTGGAATACCAGCAGAGTACCCTGCAGCAATAGCAGCAGTGGCCTCTCCTACAGCCATAGGGAAGGTAGCCCCTGCTCAAGACAGCAGTGAGTGTGGGGTCCTAGGATCCAGGTACAGCTCCCTGATATCTGAAAAATACCACCTTTTTCCCCCTTTTCCCTATATTCCATCTCTCTCCACCTGTGGTATTTAGAGGTATTTGTTTTCCTGACTGTACACTGACTAAGAACCATTATAAGACCACATTCTCCACTGTGGTACAGATTTCTGTGTTCACGCCTTATCTCACCACTCCATCAGGCATGAGGATGGCACCTAGCATTTGATCATAAATTTTAGGTTGCAATTTTTTTGTCATTTGGAATCATGTCTTCCCTTATCTTCCTCTTCTTCAGACTGCACACACCCAGTTTCCTCATTGCTCCTCATAAAGCATCACTTCTAAATATCTCATCTATCGGAGGCTCTTCGTCATATCGTTGTCTTTTATTTCACTGGCTCTGAAAATGTGGAAATAAACAAACCATTCCGGTTCTGGTCTAATAATAAGACTTTAAAATGAGAAGAACAGATACTTGTTTCATTATCTGAGTACTCTCTGTTCATTAATGCAAACTTTGATTGTATGTGCTTTTCAAAGAAATCACATAATGTAAAAAACTCATTCAAATTTTGTTCAAAAGCCAACATCATAAATTAGCTTGGAATCCCAAACTCAAGATAATTTCAGCCATTCATTCCTTTATTAAACTGAAGTATAGTTGATTTACAATGTTGTGTTAGTTTCAGGTGTACAGGAAAATGATTGAGTTATATATCTATGTTTTTCAGATTCTTTTCCACTATAGGTTATGACAAGATATTGAATATAGTTCCCTGTGCTATACAGTAGGTCCTTGTTGTTTACCTACTTTATATATAGTAGTGTGTATCTGTTAATTCCAAAATCCTAAATTATCCCTCCTTCCCTGCACCCCCCTTTTCCCTTTGTTAACCATAAGTTTGTTTTCAATGTCTGTGATTCTACTTCAGTTATCCATCCTTTTATCTTTACCATTTGTAAGTTCAACAAGCTGCTGTTCTATGCCCTCATTCAAGATACGGATAACATGTTCAGTAGGACCATCCCAATACAGAGCCCACACTGTGCAAAGCTGGTGAATCTAGCCTATTCCTGACCAGGAGTTAGACAGAACTAGAGGGCTCTTTACTTCTCTCCACTTCATTATTCCTCTACGCTAGGTGATGATCTCAATCTCTCACTAGTCAAGAGTTTCACAATTCAAAGTTGATTTTAAATATGACAGTTATTTTTCAAATGTATAAATGCTTGAATTTACATTTGAGAGGCTAAAATTTATTTTTAAGATTTGGCACTGTTGATTTCTAAACAATAAATTCACTTTGTCAAAAAGAAAAAAATTATAGTTATATCATTTGTTTCACTGTTGTTGATGCTTAATAAAATTGAATCTCCTAGATACTCTGTATTCTCAAAGGATTCTTGTTTTTGGCAAACCATTACTTTTAAAAAATGAACTCTTCTTAACAATGAAAATTATTGATAGGATGGACATATGGTTCATGGAAGTGCAAGCAGGAGGCCTTGCAGCAAAATACTGGATTCTGGTTTTGATTTGCATTTCCCAGATGATAGGTTGATGTTTTCATGTACCTGTTGGCTATCTGAATTTTTTTTTCCAGAAAAATATCTATTCAGGTCCTTTGCCCATTTTTATTTGAATTATTTGGGTTTTTTTTTTTTTTTTTTTTGCTACTGAGTTGTATATATATATCCTTATATATTTTGGATATTAGCACCTTATCAGATATGTGGTTTGCACATATTTTCTCCCATTCTGTAGTTTGCCTTTCATTTTGCTGATCATTTCTTTTGCTGTGCAGAAACTTTTAATTTGGTGTAGTCCACTTTTTAATTTTTTCTTTTCTTGCTGTGCCTAGGGTGTCATATCCACAAAATCATTACCTTATATATGGAATCTAAAAAACACAAACTCACAGAAACAGAGAACAGATTGGTGGTTGCCAGGTGTGGGGAGTGGGGGGATGGATGAAGACGGCCAAAAGGTATGAATTTCCAAATAACAGATGAATAAGTCCTGGGGACGTAATGTACAACATGGTGACTATAGTTAACAGTATTATATTGTAAATTTGAAAGTTGCTGAGAGAGTAGGTTTTAAAACGCACACACACAATATAACTATGTGAAGTGATGGATGTGCTAACTAACCTTATTGTGGTGAACATTTCCCAGTACAGTATATACATATATAAAATCACTATGTTGTACACCTAAAACTTACACAATGTTATATTTTAATTATATCTAAATAAATCGGAAAAAGAATACTGTATTTAGAGAATATTAAGGACCAGGCTGGAGATCTGTAAACCAGGGCTGGGGAATAAAGTGCAAAACCCAGAAGAACTTTAAATACCAGTACAAGACGACCTTAAAGCAATGCCAAAAGACAGGATGGAATGTGGAATGAGTTATAAAGAGGATAAAAGCTCAGGAGACACATATACTACTTCTTAGTGGAATAGTTAAGGAAAGTTTTGTGTTAGAAGTCAAGCCCAATTCAGGGATAAATAGGGAATTAGTATGAGGACCGTAGAGATCATCTTGGTTGTTGATCCAGTATATATGTATAGACATGCACATGCACACAAGCAATGAGGTCCTTGGCATATTCTGGTGAGTAGCTCAATCTGTTTGCACAAAGTGACACTGTCTGAGCCAAGGCTGTAATAAGATATGGAAGAAGATGGAGGCAAGATTGTACTGGAGCTTCAATACCCCAAAAATGTTTACTCTAGTCTATAGGGCATGGGAACATATTGAAGCGACTTGAATAGGAGATTGATATGATGAAACATAATATGTTTATTTTCTATGTTAATTGTCACAAAGGCTCTGGTCAATGATATAGCCTCTCAGGCAATGTGTCTAGTAGTAAATATTCATTGATTAAGGTGTTTGTAGTCTGCTCTTTTAAAGCCAGACACCAAAGAAAATATTCTGAGAATATTTTGCCAAAGGTGACATATTTTAATCACCAATTCAGATTAGAGGTTTGATAGGTAAGGTCTTGACAAAATCTACCCGACTGCCTTAAAAACACCAGCTTTTGTCTTTTCTTGCCTACGCTGGTACACCCGTTAAGCCACCGAGCCCCTAACTGCTCAGGAAACCAACAGAGTCAACCAGCCTGGAAAACATGCAGGCTCTCCCGGATGCTTAAAAGTGGCCATTTAGTAAAACGTGAAAGTAGATTGCTTCAGTTTTGTTTGCTGAATTTGACACGGATCAGTGGCCATTTCCAACATGGAGCAGTTTCAGAGGGTCAGATATACTGTTTCAAGTTTTTGTTTTTAATACACCTGATTACTCTTTTTGTTGTTACTTGTAATTTTAATGGTCCAGTATTTGCAAGATAAAATGAATAATCATGAAGATGGAAAACAGCTTTGCTTAGTTCCTTTGCCAGGTAAAACTGTTTGGAATGCAGAACAAGTGTGTGTGCAATGATCTTAGCAGACAGCAAGAAAACGGCAATGATAGATGAACTCTGGTCTTCAGCCAAAAGACCATAAAGGGTGAAACATGCAGAACCAGTCAGAATGATTGAAGGTTGTTTTGGTGTTTAAAGAGGGTACAGTTTTATTCAGTGGTTTGTCTTTACTGCCAGATAGTAAATTACAAATTTTCTAATACTGCCTGTTTGCCATCTGCTTTTGAGAAATTATATCTGCTAATAGATGATACAAAAGCATGACCTTGCTAAGCTTCCGTGGAAACCGCCCAAACAAAATGCACTGCATATCTTTTCCCTTATTTCTAGAGAGATACTCAGAGAACAGACAGGGAAAGGAAAGGAATCTGTACAATTATACCATAATAATATTAAATTTTGTTTCATTTATTTAAGGGGAGATCACAGAATGCTGGTCTTATGAAGACTCTATTTCATACTTAGCCATGATTACATCAGAGATAGTTTCCATAAATATCTTTAAAAGGCCTTAACAGATAAAACAGAAAATCAACTAGTAATATATTTTCCATGCCTATGTTTGTCAGAAACACCTGTTGTATTACATTAGAGTCCTCATTTGTGTTTATTTTAAGGAAATAATATCCAGAATGATCAATTATTTGCTATATTTACAAGCTTTGATTTTAACTGGTATTTATCTGCTTCCAAAAATCAAACACACCTTGGAATGGAAAAACCTTTTCACTAAGGAAGATTTTCAAAGGAATGTATCTGCAGACAGTGCAAAACAGGGCATGATTTTAGGCAATGAAAGCGATATTAAAATAAGTATATCCTTTAAAAATGTACACATTTAGAGAAAACTGTATTCATATCACATATTGTGGGCTATGACTTGAGTATGCTTGGTAAATACCTGTCACATAAGTTTATAATCATTAAATATATAAGTTAATAACATGCTATGTTGACATGTATAATTATAGATTTTCCATAAATTTGTCTATTGTGTAAAAGTGCATTTAATTTTTATAAGAGAAATCCACTTAATTTTCCAATGAAAATATTCATAAATGCAATTTGGATTTTCATCAAAGTTCCTAGTCATCACATGATTTCATAACAAATGCCTAAAACTTGTCTTAGAATTCAAGAAAAATGGCTAGCTGTTGAAACTCTTGGAATATAAACAAGAGTCTAAAAGGAACTGTTTCTACTATACACCACCTTATTTCTTAAACTGTCACACCACAAATTATTTCATTCAAGAAAATGGTAAATTAAAAAGCCACAACATAAATATTAAAATATGTAACCAAATAGATATATGAAATTAAATTCAGTCAATGCTTCAACAACAAATTATGCAACTCTAAATACTTGTTTTGGACTAATTCGGTATGTTCGTACTACAAATAATATTATTCTTAATCCTTAATATTCATGTCGTTTTATCTAGCTGCAAATTGCTTTCACATGAATCATATATACTTCTGGGAAGTCAAGATACTAGGCTACTTGTCTCTCAATAGAAACAGAAAGATACATTCTAGAGAGAGTTATGCCTGCTACAAAACCCACACAACTCAATATAATGATGCAGACTAGGGATACCACACACACATTCATCAGTGTAAACACAGGTGACCCAAGCATGCCAGGCCATCTATCTGCTTTGAGCTGCCATCTTGCTGAGACGGTCCAGCTCCCTGACAGTAAATCTTTACACCATTATTTTACCCCCGGTGCTGACAAGACATCTCATGCTGTGAGTAGCCAAATGTTTATGTGCAAGGACAGCACGTCCATTATTGTTATTAGTTCTCTGCCCCCATGCATGCGCGAGGAACATTAAAGGCCAAATGGGTGAGAAAGTTTCCCCTGAGCCTTCACTTTACAAACGGAGCCTGGTTCCTACGGAATGTGTGAAGGGATTTACCTTTTAAAAATATACAAGCAACTGTTCTGAGACTCTAATTTCTAACCAGGCAGTCCGTGGAAAAAAAAAAAACTCAGAAGAGCAGAGTAATGAAGTTTGTACTAGATCAAGTGGTGAGAGATGTGATTTCTATTTCTTCCACTAACCAGCTATGTGACCTTAGCAAATCCCTTACTCTGGTTAATTCTCTTCTATTGCTTTCTCTTTAAATGAGAGGTTTCCTTTCAGCCTCTCCAAAAAAATGTATTAAAGACTAAGTGCTCAATAATGCCCTACCCATCGCTCTCTATAAATAAACTTTCAAGATAATTTCCAATAATTCCTAAGGTAATTTTGCCAAGTGATTAGGATCTAAGGGTACTTAAGGAAACCCTTCTAAATTGTTTTCAATTACAATCTTTTCCTAGTCATTTTCCATTGCACTGGCGTTCAACTACTGAATAATTTGGGCTAATTTTAAAACGTAGTATTTCTTTTCCAAAAGACACTTGGAGATTTTGTATTCTTTTCAAAAAGTAGTTTACAAATGTTGATAAGTGTCAATACAAATGCTCCATTTCTGTTAAAACATAAAGGATTACTCTAATATTTACCCAAAAGCTTGTGTGGGAAGCTCTATGGAGGCAGTGGCCATGAGTGTCTTGTTCACTGTTACATTTTTAGGTGCCTAACGAAATATCTGACACACAGCAAGTGCTCAATAAATTTTTTTTTTTTTGCGGTACGCGGGCCTCTCACTGTTGTGGCCTCTCCCGTTGTGGAGCACAGGCTCCGGACGCGCAGGCTCAGCGGCCACGGCTCACGGGCCCAGCCGCTCCACGGCATGTGGGATCTTCCCGGACCGGGGCACGAACCCGTGTCCCCTGCATCGGCAGGCGGACTCTCAATCACTGCGCCACCAGGGAAGCCCTACTCAATAAATATTGATAGTGGAAACTGAGGTTAAGCCACTATGATTAAAAGTGAAGGTTCTAAGAACCAAACTAGCATCCAGGAAGAATGCGAGCTGTCCCAGTGACTCGAGAAGTTACGGAAAGTCCAGCATGGACCAAAAATATAAAAAGATTACTCAGTGAGGAAGAAAAGTACATAAACTAGCAAGCCTTCCAATCTTTTTTTTTTTTTTTTTTTTTGGCTGCGTTGGGTCTTCATTAGTGCACATGGGCTTTCTCTAGTTGGGGCGAGCGGGGGCTACTCTTCGTTGCAGTGTGCAGGCTTCTCATTGCGGTGGCTTCTCTTGTTGCAGAGCACAGGCTCTAGGCGCGCAGGCTTCAGTAGTTGTGGCCCACGGGCTCAGTAGTTGTGGCTCGTGAGCTCTAGAGCGCAGGCTCCGTAGTTGTGGCGCATGGGCTTAATTGCACCGTGGCAGGTGGCATCTTCCCGGATCAGGGCTCGAACCTGTGTCCCCCACATTGGCAGGCGGATTCTTAACCACTCCCCTACCAGGGAACTCCCAAGCCTTCCAAATCTTAATCTTCTTTTCATCTGAAAGCAGTCTGCAGTTTTTGTTGCAATCAAAACACTGTCCTGTGAATTTGGACATCCTGCCAACTAAAGTGGAAAGGCTTTTTCCACCAGATGGCTTCCGGAAAGGAGTTCTCATTTTCCATTCTCTGGATGGTAGCAAGAAAGTGAGAGTACAGGCAGGCTATCCATCATTTTTCACCACAGTTAAATCTTCATAGCTACTTATATATACTTGCTTTCTTTTTCCTTTTGTCTACAAAATTGCAATGCCCAATAGAAATAGACTAAAATAATACAGTTCTATCACTTCATTGTAATTCCACCCTTCGACCCATGCCATGATCTATTTAGTCTGAAAATATCCCTATGTTCAAATACTCATTTTTCTTCTTTCAGTTCAAAGTTATTTTACATGTCTCGACTTATTATGAAAGAAGTCTATAATATCCTTCTATTTCTCTTCCCTTAAGAATAAGTCAGTCTTTCGCAATTACCCAAACTGAAAACCCATCTCCAGAAGTAAAAAGATTTTTAAAGGGCTCATGACAGTAAAACTTCTCGTAAAGTCAAATGTTTTGAAATCTCATTTGCCAATAATACTTGTCAAGAATCTTCTATTCAAAAACCTCAGAGGAATTTACACATTAATTCTGACAGCAGGCTGGTAATGTACCCACATCACAAATAATGATGGGAAAGAGAGGTAGCCCACAGTGAGATAATCAGAGAACTGATAATCTTAGGTCAGTACAGAGGTTCCTTAAAAAACTAAAAATAGAGCTACTGTATGATCCAGCAATCCTGCTCCTGGGCATATATCCGGAGAAAAACATGGTTCGAAAGAATCGATTCTCCATTCCGACTCTCTTCTCTCTATCCTTCAGAAAATGTTCCCCTTTAGAGTTACTTCCACTTCGTGCCATGGAAATCACAAAATAGGGTAAGAAGCCTTGGAAGTTTTCCTAAATTCCTGTGATCCCAGCAATATGTTATCTAAAATAATACGATAATCTATTTTACAGAGGATTTAGTTGTTTTCTAACGTGAGAAGCTTTCTTTTCAGAGTAACTAATGTACCCTCCTGCCAAAAGCCACGATTACACATTTATGCTTATTATCACTACTGTTTCATTTTACCTTCAACTGAAATGTACATCTTATCATCTACTCTTTCTAACACATAGTTGGGTGTAAAATGATCAGTTTTGTATTCAGTTGATCCTTGAACAACAGAGGTTTGAATTGCACTTGTCCACTTATATGTGGATTTTTTCAATAGTAAATACTACAGTACTACACGATCTGTGGTTGGTTGAATTTGCAGATGTAGAACCAGGGGTACAGAGGGCTGACTATAAGTTATACATGGATTTTCGATTGTGCAGAGTGTCAGTGCCCCTGATCCCCCCATAATTTTCAAGGGTCAACTGTATTTCTTTTTAGGTTCTCCCAGACTGTAGTTTGGGGAAAAAATGGGAAGACAAGAAATAGGAAGAGGAAAATTCTGTTGGGCGATGACTGTAATAGTCCAGAAGAGAAATTATGGCAGTCTAGACTAAATGACATCATGAAAGATAGAGAGAAATCAGCAGAATTAAATAAAGGACACTTTTCCCATTGAGAAAATGTAAATTTGGGGAAAAGTTTTACGTGAGCTTATTTAACAAGAATGGTTATTCATACTAAAAAAATGTACAATGTTCACTTTCTTCAAGTTTATTTTGGGATAATATTTTTTAAAAATCACAAAATTTTAAAAACAATAGTGAAGAATTCCTGCATTCATTTCACTGAAGTTTGAAACTATGGCAATGTGTAGCTACATGAAGTTAATCCTTTGGTAAAGTAGTCAGATTATTTTAGTTCTGTGACTTTACACATTCATCACAGTCAGTATAAATAAATGTATCACGGTATACTGCAGAGATTTTCATTACCATTTTATTGGAGACTGCCTTTGATCAATAGAACTGGTTTTGCCCATGTTCTAATTATTCAGCTAAACTTATCAGCTGGAAAACAGATGAGTAGCAGAAAGTGTTGAAAATAATGGTCACTCAACAAATTAATATATGTATCGACTTGAATATGAATGTTTTACAAATTACAATTAGTTTTCTAATTCATTTACCAAGTTTTCATTTGAGAATGCAAAGGGGCAGTATCTCCTCAAGAGGTTCATTTTGGTTTCCATTGTCAGTTTACTCTTTGATTCATCTTACTGACATTCTGGCCTTTTCTTCTTTTTTCTCTCCCTCTCTCTGCCACAAAGCAAAGCTATATTTCCTATCATCTGTCTGCTGACGATTAGAGTTAATATGATTAAATTGGGAATTATCCTGTGAACTACAGTAATCAGCCACTTTCTCCCCTCTGTTGATTTGATTCATTCTTTTCTTCTATTTCCATTTTAATAATTATTTTATCATTTCACATTACTTTGCTTCCAATAAATTAAATTAAATACATCAAAGGGCCTCAAAGTAAATTAGCTTTTTGCTAAGTCAGATCTTAAAGATCCAGAATGTGACTTTGTTTTTCACTCTAAATTATAAAGATGCATTACACATTGGAAAAAACACTTTCAAATTAATTTTCCATTGCTTCTGAACTATCTGAGAATTCCTTCAAGGACAAAAGAACTTTCATCATGAATCCATTATGTCATTTAGACTCAAAATCTTCATGAGAGAAGTTTATTTTAGAAAATATTAGTTTCCTTGTAAAAAAATTTAAAAAGCATTGCATGACAAAAGTTTCACTGACAGACTAAAAATCTGACTTTTTCTCTTTCTAGGTAAAGAATTCCCTAATTTTTAATGTCCCCCTACTATTTTTTATAGTTTTGAAACGGTTTCTTTTTTATTTTTATTTTTTAATTAATTAATTTTTTTGGCCACTCTGCACTGAACGCAGGATCTTAGTTCCCTGACCAGGGATCAAACCCATGGCCCCTGCAGTGAAAGTGTGGAGTCTTAACCACTGGAACACCAGGAAAGTCCCAATGTCCCCCTACTATTGCTTTCATTATTTTATCTTTATTATAATTATACAGAGAAAAAGACATTTCGTCATCAATTTATAAAGGGTTCCATCCTTTCTCATGGGGAAAAGTATTCTTTCACCTCCCCCCACCCCCGCATATCCTTGGGACACAGAAAGTTACAGCCATAGAGTTTATTCCAACAGATCACTCGAAAACTTATACAGAACTGAAAATCTATCCTTTAGAAGATACAAAACACTGTATTGAAGTTTCTCCACTAGTCTGCGTGATACCGCTGAAGTGGAGAAGTATAAAAGTATTTTGAGAAAAATTTATCCAACCTGTGATATCGGACAGATGGACTTCCGATGTAAGATGTCAGAGTTCTCAGCTCTTAGGTGATGTGTGAAATGTCTATGGCCAAGATCCAAGCTTTGGTAGGATAAGGATTGTGGTGGTTTGAGTGATGAGAAGCAATGGGGGCTAAGCTCTAACTTAGATGTTTATGAATTCATTTAGTATTTATTGAGCGCCTCTTATGTCACACTGATATCTACCTCTGGCATATGAATATAAAACATGTTTCTTACATGGGAATCCCTCTCAAGATAAATATAGGTTAGGAGAGTAGTAAGACCTTCACAGAAAACTCGAGTAAAAAGAATAGGTAAAGAGATGAAAGTTTACAGGAGAAAGTGAATAGTTCTAACTGTTGGGATCAAGAAAGACTACCTGGAGTTCAAGCCCTGGGTTCCCCAAGCCAAGTGCTTTCCCAGATTCATCCTTATTTTCTCCTCTTCCAGTCACTATGGGAAATCCTCTTCTTCTAGTGCTCATTGCTTCCCGCCAGTTTCTCTTTCATTGCTCATCAGGGAACAAGGTGGAATTTTATACCTTTTTGTCAACAAGATTAAGCGATTTATGTTTTATTTTTTTTTTTAGTGGTATAGTAACAAAGAAACAGACAAGAGTAACGTGTTTATGCATTGTGTTCTTAATTACTAACCATTTTTTAATCTAATCCCTCGGCCAAGACTCTTACAAAGATACTAGTAGTTTTCTTTTAATGTATATGGAGGGCCAAAGTAAGTTACTTTTCGCCCTTCTTCTTTTAAAAAAGAAGGACACTATGCTAAGGTTTTCTGGCATTTCTTTCCAGGAACTGAGGCAAGGCTGAGACCGCAGATAAGGTCCAGAATAAAGTCCTTTAAGGGAGGGAAACTGGATTCCAGGCTGAGACATCACAGGAACTCAGGATTCGCCTGCTCTAGTGCTAGCAACAGGTGCTGGGATTCACCTGCCTCTGTACTCCCTTCTGTCATTGACACGGCAGACTCTGCCCTTGGCCAGGCCTCTGATAAGATACGGACATATGTCATGGAGTCCCTCGGCTCCTGCGGCGGCTGAACTGGTACCCAGCCTCAGATCCTCCTTCGCTGAAGAATAATCACACATCATTTCTCTCCAGTGACCCCCAGGACTCGCTTTCCGATTTGTCCTGTGGCAAACTGGCTGGATTCTGTCGATCTCGTTCTTGTTCTTCTTCCCTGGCCACCAACCCAGTGTCCCCAGCAGACCTGTGTTTTCACCCCTTCTTTCAGGTTCAGTGGCTGCGAATCACAGAAGACGAACTCCCCCTGCCTGTGGCTGTCATGGTCAGGTAGAAAGCCCAGAGATAAACCCATGCACCTATGGTCAACTAATCTATGACAAATGAGGCAAGAACATACAATGGAGAAAAGACAGTCCCTTCAATAAGTGGTGCTGGGAAAACTGGACAGCTACATGTAAAAGAAGGAAATTAGAACACTCCCTAACACCATACACAAAAATAAACTCAAGGGGCTTCCCTGGTGGCGCAGTGGTTGAGAGTCTGCCTGCCGATGCAGGGGATGCAGGTTCGTGCCCCGGTCCGGGAAGATCCCACATGCTGTGGAGCAGCTGGGCCCGTGAGCCATGGCCACTGAGCCTGTGCGTCCGGAGCCTGTGTTCCACAACGGGAGAGGCCACAACAGTGAGAGGCCTGCATACCACCAAAACAAAACAAAACAAAACAAAAAAAACTCAAAATGGATTTGAGACCTAAATGTAAGGGCAGACACTATCACACTCTTAGAGGAAAACATGGGAAGAACACTCTATGACATAAATCACAGCAAGATTCCTTTGACCCACCTCCTAGAGTAATGAAAATAAAAACAAAAATAAACAAATGGGACCTAATGAAACCTAAAAGCTTTTGCAAAGCAAGGAAACTATAAAAAAGACAAAGAGACAACCCTCAGAATGGGAGAAAATATTTGCAAATGAAGCAATGGACAAAGGATTAATCTCCAAAATATACAAACAGCTCATGCAGCTCAATATTAAAAAAGACAAACAACCCAATCAAAAAATGGGCAGAAGACCTAAATAGACATTTCTCCAAAGAAGACATACAGATGCCAAAAAGCACATGAAAATATGCTCAACATAGTTAATTATTAGAGAAATGCAAATCAAAACTACAGTGAGGTATCACCTCACACCAGCTAGAATTGGCATCATCAGAAAATATAAAAACAACAAATGCTGCAGAGGGTGTGGAGAAAAAGGAACCCTCTTGCACTGTTGGTGGGAATGTCAATTGATACAGCCACTATGGAGAACAGTAAAGAGGTTCCTTAAAAAACTGAAAATAGAACTACCATATGACCCAGCAATCCCACTACTGGGCATATACCCAGAGAAAACCATAATTCAAAAAGTCACATGCACCCCAATGGTTACTGCAGCAGTATTTATAATAGCTGGGTCATGGAAGCAACCTAAATGCCCATTGACAGATGAATGGATAAAGAAGATGTGGTAAATATATACAGTGGAATATTACTCAGCCATAAAAAGGAACAAAATTGGGTCATTTGTAGAGATGTGGATGGACATAGAGACTGTCCTATAGAGTGAAGTAAGTCAGAAAGAGAAAAACAAATATTGTATATTAATGCATATATGTGGAATCTAGAAAAATGGTACACATGAACTGGTTTGCAAGGCAGAAATAGAGACACAGATGTAGAGAATAAACCTAAGGACACCAAGGGGGAAAATTGGCGGGGGGAAGCGATGAACTGGGAGATTGGGATTGACATATATACACTGATATGTAAAAAATACATAACTAATAAGAACCTGCTGTATAAAAATAAATAAATTAAATTAAATAAAAAGAAAAAAAGACCGTACCATTAGATGCTGATGAGACACAAGTCTGTTCAGTAATAGGACTTTAAAAGGAAACCATTTATTCCAGAAAATTTGAAGGCTATGTTTACAAATAGGAGAACTTTCAGAAAACTATTTAGAAATGAATTAGTGTCCTCAATTAAAATTTAAAAATATATATTACATATTATATCACTATTTAGATCTATATGACTATTACATATAATTAAACTATATATGAAATCATATATTTATATATGATTTTTATATATTTGACATATTTTATGTAACAAAATAAATATTTATATAGTATATATTATAAATACTATATATACTTTTTAAGTGCCCTTTTAAAATTTATTTATTTTATTTTATTTATTTTTGTTTGCATTGGGTGTTTGTTGCTGCACGCGGGCTTTCTCTAGTTGCAGTGAGCAGGGGCTACTCTTCGTTGTGGTGCATGGGCTTCTCATTGCGGTGGCTTCTCTTGTTGCGGAGCTCGGGCTCTAGGTGCGCGGGCTTCAGTAGTTGTGGCACACGGGCTCAGCAGTTGTGGCGCATGGGCTTTGTTGCTCTGGACCAGGGCTCAAACCCGTGTCCCATGGATTGGCAGGCAGATTCTTAACCACTGTGCCACCAGGGAAGTCCCTACTAAATATGTTTATACTAGTTATGTTATTTATTTCTGAAGCCTGTAAAGAATTTGCTATATATAATTAAACTGAGTAAATTTTCTAATGTAAATATATATAGATAAATATGCATGTGTGTGTGTGCACATGCACACACATATGTTGCACACTTCTCTAGTGTATAAACACAAAAGCAAATGATCAACATGTTTGAGCTCCCTTCTGGAACGTAGAAGCAAACTACTTATGTTATTTTCTGAAATGAGGATTTCTCTACACCTTATTTTGCCAGGCTTTTAAATAGTTATGTTTTCACTTTTATAAGAACAGCTGAGGCTTAGCTAACCTTGGCAAGGTGTGAATAAGTTATGAATAAGAGACTGTACATCATTAATGTGAACTTAGTGTTGGAAGTCTTTTCCCTGATGGTTTTAATACTGTAATTCATTTGTCACCTGAAACAGTGACATATGTGACTTTTCCATGTAGCTTATAAAATTTCAGGCAGTACCTTCAGATAAAATACAGTTCAGAGAATTCACAGGGAAAACTTGCTGATTTGATAAGGCAATGACCAACACTTCTGAAGAGAGACAGATCAGGATGGCCTGGGGACTTGGTGTCCCTCCCCCTGCTCTCCTACCATGTACACACATACTCACATGTATGTGTACACATGCACAGATGATCATACACACACACACACACACACACACACACACACACACACACACACACGTAGGGTAGAGCATCTGCGAGCTGACTCCAGAGGTCTGACTTAGCTCAAGGGTGCATAACTCTGTAAAATACTTAAAGCCCTTGAATTATATACTTTAAAGGGGTCAAATGTATGATATGTGAATAAGTATATCTCAGTCAAGCTATTAAAAAAAGTGATGCAGTTACTGTGTTCCTGAATACCCCCCACTTCCATCCCCTCACCCCTCATCTCCTCAGTCGAGGAGCGTTCACTGTTTCACTGTCTCATATTCTCTGCCCTCATTTCCTGTAAATACGTACAGCATTATCAGAGTGAAGACACTCCTCTACAGGAACTTTGGCCGTGGGGAATGCAGACCCCCTAAGCTTGGCATCGGATAAGGGATGGTCATCAAGGTCGTTGTGTGCTCTCTACTATTGCTTTGATTTTAGGTCCCCCCATTCCCGCCCCAACGATCCTATGTTAGATCCCTACCCTGCTTAACATTAATGGTGAATCTCTGAATGACAACCATGTCTATGATCTTCTCTTGTGTTACACATACTCATTCACTCACTCATTCAATGAACTGTGCGTCAAGGTGAATGTGGAGATAGAGCAGTGAAAAAGACAGATGGCATTCTTGCTCTTGGGAGCTTACCTTATCAGAGTATACAATTCCTGGGTACTCTAAGCACTGTTTTCAGAAGTCCTTGCCAATGTTACTAATTGAATTTTTTATTTCTACTTCCTAAATAATTTATTTAGGAAGAAATAATTTAAAGGTTTGCTTTCCTTTTTCTCTTTAAAAACCAGGCAATCTAGTTGCACTGACCTAAAAGTTCTCTTCATATTTTTATACATATTTCATATCCACCATATTCCTATTTTGTTCCATGGTCCCTTTTCTTGAAAGTTTTCATTTACAAACTAGGGGTGATTTTTAAAAAATCAGATCTCTCTTGGAGCTTTAAGAATAATTTTATCATCACAGTGGCTATACCAAGTTTACAAACAATAAAACTAAAACCACAAAAAAACTAGATTTTAGTGTGCTTACTCTTGGTTAGGCATATATTTAACTGTTCTGAATCTGCAGTGTCTTTGTAAAAGACAAATTTCACAAACAATTGAAGTTGTTTCTTTTTGAGATGTTAAAATTGTTAGGAAAAACTCTGCTTTTTGCTCTCTCCTCCCAAACACCTTCACAGACCTCGAGTACGGATCAAAGAGAATATAAGCTATTAGACTGTCAGTGGCAATGGGCCACTGTCACACTAGCACCTGCCTTTCAGAACCACAACCTGAAGGGCGGAAATAGATCGACACTGAAAGAAATAGTTGTAGAAACAGAGAATAAATGAAAAGCAAGGAATCCAAGAGGAAGCAAGACCGAAACAAAATTAATTGCGCTCCTACTCCTTATTGAAAAGAACTTGCATAATAACTAAGATAAAATGTGTTCTCTTATAAATCATCAGTATAGAATCACCCAGGCACTTGAACTTGTTCTGGGAGAGGCTTGTTTTCCTTCCTCTCAAATTCCAAACTATGGGAGGGCTGTCTTCACTTTATTCCCAGTTAGGCTTTTATACATTTTAGGCAATTTTTCCCTCTAACTCAAGCATTAATAGATAAGCCCTATTCACTAGAAGCTGTCTTCCTTACACTTGCTTATGATTCTTTCCACATGACCTCTAGCAGAGAGATTTATTTCCCTTTTTCTTTCTCTAAGCCTATCTATTATTTTCCTTTGCAGAGAATCAACATCACTTTATCCTTCAGACACTGGAGTTTAAAATTCACCCAGCTAAGATGCTTTATATCAAGGAAGAGAAAAATCTACCAAAGAAGAGCAGATCTGTGCAACCACAGGGCTATTGGCCCCTTTACAGGAAGCGATTACTGTGGACAGTCTGGATAACCTCAGCTGAAAAAGAAGTTGCATGGCAAAATCCCCCTTTAGTCAAATAGAAGTCCTCAAATAGGTACTATAGTGCTATTAGACTAATTTGCTAAGTTTATCCCCTCATGCACAGTTTATCACTCCACTTAGAGAACATACTCTACGCAATGCAAAAAAAAACAAGAAAGAAGGAAAGAAAAGGAGAAAGAGGGGGGAGAGGAGGAAGAGAAGAATTGGCACATCTTCACTAAGGTATCAGATTTAGTCACCAAAGATGTCTTTCTGGCCCTAAGGAGTTCATTCGTAACTGATCTACAATATTCACAATATCCAACGACAGTGCAAATTATAATCAGCCCCCAATGACACTCACTCTCTAAATGATTTCCTGACATTTCAGAGCTTTAGAGAAGAAGTATATCTTTCCTTTGGGATTCACGTCAGTGTTTGGTCTAATTTCCTTGAACTCCAGACAGAAATAGTCCAAAGGAGGAAATAACAAAACAAAGCCATAACTATGACAAGGGGTTTAGGTTTTGCTAAGATGTTTCGTAAAAAGCAGAGACTTTTACAGTTATCTTGTTTTCATCTGGACAGAACAGGTGGGAGGAGTGCCCAGGCAGGTATCCTGCCAGGTGAGTTCAGAAGCCCCGGCAAGACTCTCTTATTTAGGTTTCCCCCACTATCTGAAAGTAGAAGGTTCCTATGACACCTTTTGTAAGCCAGAATGAAAGGAAGATGCGATTACCTTAGGATACCTCTTGCTAATGGCTGCACAAAATAAACTGAGGTGAAGAACAGATGCTCACGGACACAGTTCAAAGCTGTGGCGGCTGATACTGAGATGCTGAATGTGGATACCCGGAAGGAGCCCGGTGCCGTCACTCTTGCTACCTGGTGTGTGCACCGCCTCTGTAATGGCTTGATGCAAAACAAATGCACACAACTTTTGCTTTTGGCCTTTTTTCATAAAAGCGGCAATCCTATTGATTTCTTTCAGTTAGCAAAAACAGGTACTTACGTAGATCTTTCAGAAAAGCAAAGTGTAAGGCAAACTTTTGAAAAGCAGGGGATACCTGTACTCTGAACTCACATGAAAACAACAACCACCACCAAAAAGAAAAAGAGAAAAAAACACATCCTCAATGGTGAAACTTCATAAACTACTAAGACTAGGGTGATGCTGGCTACCTCCAAGTAGTTACTAGAACAAATTCTGGGGTCAGATTCCCTTCCTTCCTCTCCTGACTCCATCACTTTTTAGCTATGGTGTAGCCATGGGCAAAGACTTAAATTTTATAAGCTTCAGTTTCCCCTTTGACTAAAATTTTGATGATAGTATGATCCCCATCTTTGGTATGTTCTGAGTACTACATGACATAATGCCTGTAAGTACTGACCATGACGCCTGGCACATAGAAAGTGCTCAGCGATCACTAACTACTGTCTTTATTACTAGTGATTACTCAGATTAACTCTTCTCCCCTGAGGGGGGGATTGGGAAATGGGAGATCACAGGGCTAATGTGGAGATCGTAACATTGACAAAGTGCTCATAAATGCATCAGGATAAAGGGTGGTGAGGGGTAATGAAAAGCCATTTTACCCTCAAGGCAATTTTATTTTAACTTCTGAAGTTCAGTTTCCTTCGTCCCCAAAATGGGGATAGTATCAGGATCTCTCTTAGGTGATTCTTGTGGGGTTTACCTGAAATAAGATAATGCTTATAAAGCTGCTGGAACACACAGAATGAGGCACATAGTAAGTGCTCATTGAAGGTGAGTGGTTATCAGGTATTTTTATTGTTGAGAATGATGTTTTCTGCTTTTTACAGTAATACAGTTTTTTCTCTTTAAATATTGGCGATGAGAACAGCACTAGTTTATTTCCGATAGAAAAAAACATGCTCACTTCTCCATCTCTCACCTTAGAATTATCTAGGAAGAGTAAATAATGCTGTACTACCCAGATCCTGGATGAGTCTGTATCTCCAAACTGAGAAAAAGCTCTACATACAAGAGGAAATATAATTTGATGTTTGGGAACCAAGGAAGAAAGCAAGGAACTTGAGACAACCAAGGTTCACAAGTGAGTCAAGATTGCAAAGCACAGACAAGGGGAGAGGACCAGGAGCAGGAAAGCAGAGGTTAACCATAGCGAAGGGAAGACCTGGGGAATATGAACAGAGCTTGGGGAGGCTTAGAGCTTCCCTAGAGCGTGGATCTGGGGTCTCAGGCAACTCTAGACCTGAAGGGCTGGGTGGTCCCTGTTGATGCTGAGGTCACGTAAAGATATAAACTCAAACTTCCATGCCCTAATGTTTCTACAAGCCACTTTTAACTCACATGTTTGAGCATAGTTTCTATATGTTTCTGTAAACTGTGGCTATTTCCACTTTAACTGCAATCAAACCCAGATTACGTTCAAAATTTTAAACGATAGTACAGAGAATACCTAATTTAGGGAGACCTTGACTACAATGCTTGCTCTGCCACTAACCAGATGGAGGACATTGTCAACTGTTGTACATCCCTGGACCTCAAGCTCTTCATTAAAGATATTAGATAAATGATTAATACACTTATATTAAAAATGTATCTGTACTCCTAATTTCTTCACTGGAAAGGGTTACACGACAAAGTGAGAAGGAATATAATCTGAGAAGTAAAATGACACGATTTTTAAATATATATACATATATAAAATAAAACATTGGAATACTGACCCTTTAGCTTCAATTACGTAATATTCATAGCAATGTCTCAACTACCAGATGGAATCAGAAGTACAGCACTGAGATACAGCACTTAAGAAATGTCATTGTCAGATCCACGAAGATCTGCATATTTTTTTGATGGACTGCCAAGTGAGATTTCCAGTGATAGTTGCCACAGCCCAGATAGAATATGTATATCAGGGCTACCTGCACATCCTCACCTACCATGTCCAACAAGCTAGAGGTCATTTGTCAGAGCCTCAAGGAACTTAGTGCTGCAGCGAGACAGGGATCGCTTGCAATGCTTAATAATTTAAGCCCTTGTCAGTTCATCCTTTTGGATATGCTACCATTTGGGAATAGTCATAAACTCCCCTTTAGTTCAGCTTCTTTTAACCTTGACATGAGCTCAGAGACAAGAATATAAGAATGTTCGATGCAAGCCAAAAAAAAAAAAAAAGGTTGGCCTTATCACTAGACTGATGTGGACTGCCACATAACCTGTCTACACAGCATGAGCTACTAGGACAGGTGTGCATATGACTTAATGTAAGGTCATTATAGGCTCCCTGTGTGACCACATGGGTTATGGACAATAATTATGGACTATAGATACTGATGATTCTATAGAAGAATGCAAACTTCTACAACTCAAATAATTTAAATATTGATATTGGGTTTTGCTCTTTTAAAAAAAATCAGGAATAGGATAAACATGTTTAATACTGACTTGAATAATTAAACTACTATAGCGATACTTTCGGATATCTTAGTATTTTGCAATTTCACATTCAATTGCTTTTCTAAACCAGTCTGAGTGACACACCTGTGGGATGCAGGAATCACTTCTTTCTCTACGTAGGTTGGAGGCACCCTGTACACAGACATTACATACAAGTGTCTGTTCTACTTCAAAAACTGCCCGGGCTCTGAGCAAATAGAGATTAAGAAGGATCAAGTCTACGAGCATTTTCTAATTGTGATTATATAATTCAAAGAATATTGGGCAAGAGTAATAAATACACCTGAGCTACCTCTGAGAGACTACTGGTAAGACGTAATATAAAGCCGTTAGTTGTTGGGGCAAATTAATTGGGCATAGAGCTTCCTATTAAAAAAGAAAAGAAAAAAATGCTAGTGAAATTACAAGAAGAAAGAAAGGCAAAGCACGTGACCCAATGAGGTTCAAACTGTGGCTACAAAGAATATTTTAGGAAATAAATTGTCAATCAATGGGTAAAGCGCAAACTCAAAACTCCCTTTGTTTAATGTAAGATTTCCAAGCAGCTTTCAAGTGTAATATGACTTGAAAAAGTGTGAAATAAAAAAACGGAACGGTTGGGCTTCCCTGGTGGCGCAGTGGTTGAGAGTCCGCCTGCCGATGCAGGGGACACGGGAGAGGCCACAACAGTCAGAGGCCCGCGTACCGCAAAACAAAACAAAAACAGAACGTTTTTATGTTTCTGTAATTTCACTATATAACAAGGTGTCCTGATTAATGTATCAGGGAATCTTCTGGTCATGTGACTTATGACGCTGCTACTTGACTTTATGAAGCATTCCTTTGATCATTTAAAGTGAGCTACTCAGCAAAATTTCAATATTAGGTTTTCAGGAATAAACCACAATTTCTTCTTAGGTTTTTATGTAATTAAATTTGTTGCTACATTACTGCCCAAATTGTGAATTCCATATTAAAATTTTCAGAGATGTGCAATTTATATGTGTGTCCACTAACACTATGAGAGCGTACTTCTCTCCGTCTATGCCTCTGGCTATGACTGTAGGGTCAATTTCAGTTTTAAGTTTGGAATACAGTTGAAAAGTAAGGTTATGAGAGGATTTTGAAATCACAGCTTAGACTTGGCAAAAAGAGTCCTAACGTTTTCTATACAAACAAATGAAATGCCAGAGCAGACTCTCAATGCCAGAGCTTTTGAAAGAAATCTGGTTTGGCTCAACTAGAGTTAGCTGTGTGTGCTGAGACAACCTGACCTAGAAACAAAATACTCTCTACAAATAATCAGCGAGACTGAAAGGAAATGAGTATGATTTTTAGTGTTTGACTTCAGTTGAATACTAGACAATTATGAGAAAATAATAATTATTATCTGAGCATACATTGTGGAATAATGACCCTTCCTAGTATGAAGATGCCGAGTGATTTCAGATTTATTTAGTTGTTTAAACATAGACTCATAAGAGGCAAAAACTGGAAAAGATATTGGAAATAATAGCCAATTGTGGCAATGTTTTAGCAGAAACTCAGGCTTGTTTCCAGTAATATTCTAGTATATTCATATATATGTGTGAACCTTTAGAATCGTAATACAAAATCTTTCTTAAAATTCATTTTTAAAATGAAAGTATAATTTACATTCCATAAGATTCATCCTCTTTAGTATAAAGTTCTACAAGTTTTGACAAATGCAAAAGTTGGGCAATCCCCAGCACATTCCATATATAGAACAGTCCCGACATTCCCCAAAACTCCTCTGGGCATCTTTGCGGTCAACCCAACCTCCAGGTCCTGAGAAACACTGGTCTGCTTTCTATTTCTATAGCTGTGCCACAGAGCCCACATTTTAATAGCAGAGAAAATGCACCTGTCTATTTTTTCAAGATGGTTGAAGGAAACAGTATTATAAAATTCTGCTTATACGTTATAAGGCGGTTTCCTAAACGTGAACAAGCGTTACATAGGATGGGTCCATTTATTTGCTACTGGAATCAAAGCTCCTTGTCGCGCCTGTACTTCCAGACCCAGGCTTGGCGACTGGGCATCTGAGTCTTCTTGGTAGATTAATTTGATATCCCCTCAAACTGACACTGTAAGTATTTAAACACTTTTTAGAGAAGCCCAGAACCTGGCTGAGTGCAAAGGCAGAAAAGGAGGATTTTGAAAGATAGCATCCTTGCTTCTTGCCTAATCCACTTGGCTAAACACACAATTAATCAACAACTCTTGGACATAAAGCTTTGTTATGAGCAGAACCAAGATCTTCTTACTGTCTCTCCCAGGCAGTTTAACCAAGAATCCTTTTTAATACATCTAGTAGTCTCTTTAGGAAGAATTCTGAAAAATACAATTTTCTTCTTTGATTTACACTTTCAGGGACGTTTTATTGCAGAGCGTCCCGAATTATTGCCAATCTGATCTTTTGTTCTTTCTCTACAATGTATTAGCTCTACACCTCACCTAAGGAGCTCAACTAGCCGTCGAGGTCCCCCTGACACTTTAGGACTCTCATCCTCTCCCCTAACTCCCATGGTACCCTGGGGAGTTGACCAGATGTATGGGAAACAAGTGCCTCCGTTGCTAGTTGCTAAGAAACAGAGGAGTGGGAAGAGTGCCCCTGTTTCTTAGAACCAGCATTGAAAATTGGATTAAGTTTTCATATTGAAACAGAGTTTAAATCATAGATTTTTCTACTCTAATGGTACAACACATTCGAATATTTTTTGTTTATTTGTTTCTTCTTTCATTCATCCACGTACCGAGTACCTGCTATGTCTGAGGCATTGTGCTCATCACTGGAGACATACTTTGCCCTCAGACAGCCCAAATTAAGTGAGGTTAAATCAGCTTCTATAAGCTGGCCTAAGATCTGCTCATGCTTTGTTAAATCATTTCTTAAGGAAAATATGTGACTCAAGTTCCAAACGGTAGATTTATAAATAAGCTTTGGTAATCCCCAAACCATTTATCAACTTGGAGTTGCCTGCATATTAGAAATGAACTAGTTCTCTACTCATCAATAACATGCCTTATTTCATTAAATTCAAGTACCACTGATTTAATTGGAGTGAGGGAGGAAAAAGCTGATTGCTATCCCTGTGTTTTGGATTTAAGAAATTCTCCTTTCCCTTACTGCAGATATGTTACATGAGATTTAACAAAAAGAAATACAATCCAACAATAAAACCCATCTTACTTGCTCTTCTTTCCTCACAACTTAGGAATGGAAGCTTGTCATCACATTACACGACTGGTTGCATTTTAATATTCAGAGTCTAATGACTGGCATGTGATAAATCTCTCATTAAAATAGTCATGAATAATCAGATTAAATGTCACATCTCTAAAGAAAGATCATCTGATAAGTGGTAACATCAGTTAATTTCTTTGTTTATAGAGCACTATTAAAGTAAAAGCAATCAGTATGAAAAACCTTTCTATCGGTATGTGAATTACATATAAATTATGCGTTGCCTCCCACTTGGAACAGCAGAGAAAAATCAGAAAATACTATTTCCTCCGTTTTTAAGAAAAATGGATGGGAGGGACCTATTTTCAATAACGCTCTAATAATTTTTTTTTTCCACCAGTACACTACTTCTGTATTGATTGTTATAACTTTTCTAACTAAGGATTAAAGGAACTCTGATTTCCAGAACGATGTGAGAATAAGACGCACTGAACAATCAAATGTTTTGGTTACAAAAGAACTGCAATACCATAATCTTGTAGTGAGCAGGTGACCTCACTGAAAGTCTTTGTGCTTAATTTGGCAATTACGTACCAACGTGAGCTACAGAACTGAAGTAAAAAGGGTAGAGTTAGGTGGTAGAAAGCTGGAGTTGGTGCCTTGAAGAAAGGCATCTTACCCTCCTTCAAGGAGAACTAAAAGTGCCCCAACACTGGCCCATAGGAGCTCCCAATACTGGCCCAGTCACACTGTAGCCACCCTGCCAGAAGGCAAAGGGGGAAAAGGCTGTCATTTCTTTTAGAGGGGACTCAAAAATGATACCTGCTTACCACCTCACAACGGTCAGAATGGCCATCATCAAAAAGTCTACAAATAATAAATGCAGGAGAGGGTATGGAGAAAAAGGAACCCTCCTATGCTGTTGGTGGGGATGTAAACTGGTGCAGCCACTATGGAGAACAGTATGGAGGTTCCTTAAAAAACTAAAAATAGAGTTGCCACATGATCCAGCAATCCCACTCCTTGGCATATATCCAGAAAGGACAAAAAAATCTAATTCAAAAAGATACATGTACCCCAATGTACAATAGCCAAGACATGGAAGCAACCTAAGTGTCCACTGATGGATGAATGGATAAAGAAGATGTGGTATATATACACAATGGAATATTACTCAGCCATAAAAAAGAATGAAATAATGCCATTTGTGGCAATATGGATGGACCTACAGTTTATCATACTAAAAGTGAAGTAAGTCAGATAGAGAAAGACAAATATCATATGATATCACTTATATGTGGAATCTAAAAAAAAATGACACAAATGAATTTATATACTGAACAGAAATAGACTCACAGACAGAGAAAACAAACTTACGGTTACCAAAGAGGACGGGGGAAGGGATAAATTAGGAGGTTGGGATTAATATACACAAACTACTATATATAAAATAGATAACCAACAAGGACCTACTATATAGCAGAGGGAACTATACGCAATGTCTTGTAATAATCTATAAGGGAAAAGATTCTTAAAAAGAATATATTCTTTTTCAGAACATATCTATATATATATATAGCTGAATCACTGTGCTGTACACCTGACACTAACACAAAATTGTAAACCAACTACACTTCAATTAAAAAAAATGACACCTACTAATGCTCTACATGTTAAATATGACTTTCTAATACAACACCCGCATATCTATTTTTAACCAAGGTTACTGAAACCAAAATATTCATGCTGTTCAGATAATAACAGCATTTATATACGTAATTTATTATGGAATTATATGACAACCTATAATGGAGCTTGTGATTAACTTCACATTAACATCAAAGTCATATGATATCTTACCCATTCACTGAACAAAGCTATCTCCTTAACATCATTTACTGTAGATTAATGTATGATTTGGCAGAAATGCTACAGAAGAACACTATCCCTTCTCAGATAGAGAAATTTTAGCAAATAGAAATGCATTAACCTTGTTATTTTTTACCCTCGTTCCATCCAATACACAATGGCTCTAGGGCCAAAGGTATTTGCCCTCAAAATTTCTCACTTTAGTTAGAGTTGTGGATACATTTGGTAGACCTTGAGTTTAGAAATTTATCTAGTCTGAAAAGTTCAACCTACAGGGTGTACATACACAAATATTCCCGGGATTGGATGTCTCCCACCGAGAAGAGAAAAGTGTTCATATGGTAAAACCGGAGGCAAACAGTTTATTGAAAAGGAGACAATGGAAGAAAAGACAGTTTCCTTTTGTTTCAGAGTATCTTTTCCACGATGTTGCCAGGGGGAGAGCTTTCATTTTCTTAATTCAATGACTTCTTCCAATATTCAAAAACATTTTTTTTTGCCCCTGGTATTTTCTTACGTGTATAGTCACTTAAGTGACCATATTATTTACAAATCAGCTAACCCAAGTTGCTAAGTCATATAAATAATAAACCATCCACTATAAATCCAGAGTCTTGTGAAATTCTAATACGTCTTTCAATATCTATGTCATAGATTATAATCTTAAATTCTTCATGACTATGTGATTGTAATTTACATTCTTAATTACACTAAAAGATAATATATCCTATCTAAAAATAGGCCAACAGCTACTGACAGTCTTTGTAAATTTCAGATAACTAGGCAAAGATTTTTAAAGAATATCTGAATTATAAATATTATTCTACATTATTTAAGGTCTTATTTTTTTTCATTTTTGTCCAGAATTTGTTGTTGATTTTCAAATAATTAACTCAAAAACAATCATTGGGTATTCACAGTACATCATATCTCAATAGTTTTTATATTAAAATCAGATTTCTCAGAACATGGGATGAAGGTTTCTTATGTCTATATAGAACTTTAAATTCTCATTTTTCCCAAACTTGCTATCATTGGGTATAAATATATTTGAGACGTTTTATATTTGGTTTTGAAAATTGCATTTGCTGTATTATGTTGCTCATATATTTTTAACATCATATTTTCTTAAATGTAAAATAAAAAAACTGTACTCACACAAAATGAAAATTGCAGTTTATTTTTTAAATTTCAAACCTTAAAATCTCTGGAATGGTTTTGGGAATAGGTATGAGAGTTTATGAAAGAAAAACATGACCTCTAAGAATCCACTTAGGTTTCCTGATTTAGTCATTCTTTTCTATTCAAATAATCAAACGTCCTCATTCTTCATTTGAAGAAAATGAAGCACATGGAGATGCAGTAACACGTCCATGGTCACCTCTGTGAAACCAAAGCCACGTCTGTCTTATTGGCAGAGCACTGCTTTTCCTAGAAGTGTCCCTGACACTGAATAAGCATATCATACCGATTGTTTGGATAGATAATAGTGTATTTATAAACAAATAATTTTAAAATGAGATTTTTAAAGTATTTTCTGAAATCTTCTGGGCAGACTTTAAACAATAGACTAATTGTAAAATATTGAAACTTTGTAGTTGGTGGAACAAGAGAGTATATTCACTGACTTATTCACACTTGTAAATTAGTCAAGTGAGTTATGTATGTGAATGAAAGACAGCTACCAGCCAGTATGCAGTTCACCATGAAATAATTTATGTATTGCCTGGATCTTAATAAACCACAGTCTCAAGACAATTCGATAGTGTGCCACATGACTAAATATAAAACTTGTTCCTCTTAGAATTGTCGCTTTAAAAAAGAGATTTGTAAACTAGAGATGGATAACAAGAATTTTGAGATGACTAGAAGCTTTCTCTTATGAAGAACAACTGAAAAAAAAATGGCATCATTTAACGTGGCTGGTAAATGCATCTTAAAGAAAGCATTCAGTATCCATCAAGTCCTCAAAAGGCTCCCAGGTAGGAGAGGGTGAAGACTTACCTTGGAGCAGAACTGAAAGCACTTAGCGGAAGAGCAAAGAGGTAGATTTCAGCTCAGTGCAAAGGCATTTCCAAAATAAGTGTCCACAATGGAAATGGGTCCCAAAGAGCTATCATTCTGATGGAATCACTTTCTGATAATATTAATTAGCAGAAATTAATTAACCTTCTTCAAACTCTTCCAGTGTGATTGACTTGCATTGACCATTTCAAATCCTTGCTTTCTTTTCAATGCAGTCTAAATATTCATATTAGGGAACATAATATTCTATGCATTACATGGATGAAATTATTTTATTAAATAAAATTTCTTAGCTATCCAATATCTAAATCTTCATAAAATATGAAGAAACTTAATACAATACAAAGTTTACTTCTCCCTAATGAATTCATTATCACAGCATTTCTTATGTTAACTACTGATGTCAGTTTTTGCATGAAATACTCTAAAAAAATCAGGTTTTGATTTGCTTTGGCCACTACTACTTATGAGCAGTGTACAGTAAACCTTTGGTATTTTTCTAGTAATAAGTAGTTTTCCAAAAATTATTTTTATACTGCCTATTTTACAGTTCCAATAACTAGTAAGAACCTCCAAAAACATCTTTGATGATGATCAAAGGTCATCCAGGGTCAACAGAAATTTTAGATAATCAAGGGGGAAATATTCCCTTGCAGGAAATCATATGACATGATACATTCTTTGGTGTAAAATATTCCATTATTTAAAATATTTTAAATACTAGCATACACAAATAGTATCAAATGATAAGCCTAGGGAAACCGTTCAACTGCTCTATTATACATTTTAAAATACACATTTTAAAATATAATTATTTTTGATAAATGCATTTTAAGAAATCACATTTAAAGAATACATACATGTTAACCTTCTATGAGTTTTAGCAGGAGTGGTACTAAGACTATTTGACAAATAGTACGGCAAAGACACTAAATCTAGCATGCCTGCCTTACCCCTAGATTTCTAGATTGTGTGAATTTCCCAGTTTGGACTAACCAGGAGAGATGGGGTAATTCAAGGGAGGAGACTTGGGAAAGTAGCTATTGTCAACCAGAAGAAACTGCAGGCAGCTTGCAGTGTGTGACATGCATCATATTACTTTTCAGTAAGTACATTTTTGAATCATGTGAGTATGAAGATAGCCGTCAGCCAGGAGCATGAATCATGACATTAAAGATAACAAAATCATTAAAACAAAATAAGGATTACTTTGGTAGACTGGAACTGTAGGTTATCTCATAGGTATGTAAAAGTTTGAGGCTCAATGTACATGCTTATTTCTCTATAGTATACTGTATAGAATTATAATTATATAGAATAGAGTAGGTTGTTATGAGTCTCCATTTCCATTCATAAAAGAAAGCCCTCAAACACTGTGGCCAAAAGACCATTCTGGAGTTGCTTATTAGTGCCCTAGGTCTGATCACTTTGCTCTGGTCTATGCAGGATCACTGTTTTTGCTTCAGAGCTCTTATTACTAGTTCCCTTTCTACTCATGTTCTTGCTTCAAGTAAAATGTCTAAACACTGACATTAATTTGATGGGAAAGTTTTTCTCCTTCCAGCATGCTCCAAGGTTTGGATGAGACAATGGGTACTCTGGCTGTAGAGTTCTCTGACGCTATACTTTAGGCCTATAAGCAACTACTCTTCCCTTCAGGGACCAATACTGTCTGCATGCTGTGATCATGGGAGTGATTGGAAGCCCATTTCAGTCTAAAGAATTACTTCTTCCTTAAAAGAAATAGAAAAAGACATCCCCTGTGTGCAAGCATGGGTGCCACAGAACATCTACACAGCACTATCAAATATCTCTTTGGAAAACACTGGACACAAATATTATTGCATAATCAATCACACATATATATGTAACCAACTCTCACAAACACATATAAATTAATTTATACTTAATGCAGTGCTTTCCAAAACCAAACAGAACAACAAAACTGAAGAATTAAAGCTGAAATTTAAAACCAATTAAGTTGCATAAAAGGAAATAGTAAACTTTTGCTCCTTCTGGTGCTTCCACAGAGCTGAAAACAGTCTTCTAAATTTTAAAATGCACTTATATTCTCGATTTCTGATTTTTTAAATTTTTATTATATTTTTCTTTTTCGCCACGGCACATGACATGCAGGATCTCAGCTCCCCAACCAGGGATTGAACACGTGCCCCCAGCATTGGAAGCCTGGAGGTCTTCCTAACAACCAGACCGCCAGGGAAGTCCCTATATTCTAGATTTGTTAATCCTTTTGGATGTAAAGAGTGAAATTGGTGAGAAGACTATAATAACTGTAAGTGAAACCATGATCTGAGACATTAACGATGTCCAAAAATAACAGGTCAAAAAATACACACTATTAAGGGTCACTATATATAATGTTTAAGTTCCTTGACTTAAAATTCAAAATTTCTGGGCTTCCCTGGTGGCGCAGTGGTTGAGAGTCCGCCTGCCGATGCAGGGGACACGGGTTCGTGCCCCGGTCCAGGAAGATCCCACATGCCGCGGAGCGGCTGGTCCCGTGAGCCATGGCCGATGAGCCTGTGCGTCCGGAGCACAACGGGAGAGGCCACAACAGTGAGAGGACCGCGTACAGCAAAAAAAAAAAAAAAAAAAATTCAAAATTTCTTCCCAATATTAGCGAAGTCAGTTCTCTTTGAAGTTTTTAAAGAATCAGACATGATAGGAGAATGATATGAAGAGGTAATCATTATAATCAGTATTTCTCTCAACTTTGGTTTTGAGTCTTTACTCATTCTTTTAATCCAGACCAATGAAGTATTTTTCCCTAGTTATGGTACAAAATTGCTTTCTTTAGCATAATAAATCATCTCTTGTTTGATCAACTCCTAAGTTAACACGAAGGGATATGCATTTTCATACATAATGCATAAAAATATCAAACTGTCAACTTAGGAAATGAATGAAAATGATTGGGGTATTGCAAAAGAAGCATGGACTTGTGGAGTTAGAGATGACCTCAAAGAATGGGTCTGCAATCCACCAGAGGGCAGACAGCAGAAGAAAGAAAAACTAGAATCCTGCAGCCTGTGGAACAAAATCCACATTCACAGAAAGATAGACAAGACGAAAAGGCAGAGGGCTATGTACCAGATGAAGGAACAAGATAAAACCCCAGAAAAACAACTAAATGAAGTGGAGATAGGCAACCTTCCAGAAAAAAGAATTCAGAATAATGATAGTGAAGATGATCCAGGGCCTCAGAAAAAGAATGGAGGCAAAGATCGAGAAGATGCAAGAAATATTTAACAAAGACCTAGAAGGATTAAAGAAAAAACAAACAGAGATAAACAATACAATAAGTGAAATGAAAAATAAACTAGAAGGAATCAATAGCAGAATGACTGAGGCAGAAGAACGGATAAATGGCATGGAAGACAGGATGGTAGAATTCACTGCCGCAGAACAGAATAAAGAAAAAAGAATGAAAAGAAATGAAGACAGCCTAAGAGACCTCTGGGACAACATTAAACGCAACAACATTTGCATTACAGGGGTCGCACAAGAAGAGAGAGAGAAAGGACCCGAGAAAATATTTGAAGAGATTATAGTTGAAAACTTCCCTAACATGGGAAAGGAAATACCCACCCAAGTCCAGGAAGTGCAGAGTCCCATACAGGATAAACCCAAGGAGAAACATGCCAAGACACATAGTAATCAAACTGGCAAAAATTAAAGACAAAGAAAAATTATTGAAAGCAGCAAGGGAAAAACAACAAATAACATACAAGGGAACTTCCATAAGGTTAACAGCTGATTTCTCAGCAGAAACTCTACAAGCCAGAAGGGAGTGGCATGATATAATTAAAGTGATGAAAGGGAAGAACCTACAACCAAGATTACTCTACCCGGCAAGGATCTCATTCAGATTTGATGGAGAAATCAAAAGCTTTACAGACACGCAAAAGCTAAGAGAATTCAGTGCCACAAAACCAGCTCTACAACAAATGCTAAAGGAACTTCTCTAAGTGGGAAACACAAGAGAAGAAAAGGACCTACAAAAACAAACCCAAAACAATTAAGAAAACGGTCATAGGAACATACATATCGATAATAACCTTAAACGTGAATGGATTAAATGCTCCAACCAAAAGACACAGGCTTGCTGAATGGATACAAAAACAAGACCCATCTATATGCTGTCTACAAGAGACCCACTTCAGACCTAGGGACACATACAGGCTGAAAGTGAGGGGATGGAAACAAAATTGATAAACCTTTAGCCAGACTCAGCAAGAAAAAGAGGGAGAGGACTCAAATTAATAAAATTAGAAAAGAAAAAGGAGAAGTTACAATGGACACTGCAGAAATACAAAGCATCCTAAGAGACTAATACAAGCAACTGTATGTCAATAAAATGGACAACCTGGAAGAAATGGACAAATGCTTAGAGAGGTATAACCTTCCGAGACTGAACCAGGAAGGAACAGAAAATATGAACAGACCAATCACAAGTAACGAAATTGAAACTGTGATTAAAAATCTTCCAACAAACAAAAGTCCAGGACCAGAAGGCTTCACAGGTGAATTCTATCAAACATTTAGAGAAGAGCTAACACCCATCCTTCTCAAACTCTTCCAAAAACTTGCAGAGGAAGGAACACTCCCAAACTCATTCTATGAGGCCACCATCACCCTGATACCAAAGCCAGACAAAGATACTACAAAAAAAGAAAATTACAGACCAATATCACTGATGAATATAGATACAAAAATCCTCATCAAAATACTAGCAAACAGAATCCAACAACACATTAAAAGGATCATACACCATGATCAAGTGGGATTTATCCCAGGGAGGCAAGGATTCTTCAATATATGCAAATCGATCAATGTGATACACCATATTAACAAATTGAAGAAGAAAAACCATACGATCATGTCAATAGATGCAGAAAAAGCTTTTGACAAAATTCAACACCATTTATGATTAAAAACTCTACAGAAAATGGGCACAGAGGGAACCTACCTCAACATAATAAAGGCCATATACAACAAACCCACAGCAAACATCATCCTCAATGGTGAAAAACTGAAAGCATTTCCTCTAAGATCAGGAAAAAGACAAGAATGTCCACTCTCACCACTATTATTCAACAAACTTTTGGAAGTCTTAGCAATGGCAATCAGAGAAGAAAAAAATAAAAGTAATACAAACTGGAAAAGAAGAAGTAAAACTGTCACTGTTTGCAGATGACATGATACTATACACAGAAAATCCTAAAGATGCCACCAGAAAACTACTAGAGCTAATCAATAAATTTGGTAATGTTGCAGGATACAAAATTAATGCACAGAAATCTCTTGCATTCCTATACACTAATGATGAAAAATCTGATAGAGAAATTAAGGAAACATTCCTATTTACCACTGCAACAAAAGGAATAAAATACCTAGGGATAAACCTACCTATGGAGATAAAAGACCTGTATGTAGAAAACTATAAGACACTGATGTAAGAAATTAAAGCTCACACCAACAGATGGAGAGGTATACCATTTCTTGGATTGGAAGAATCAATATTGTGAAAATGACTACACTACCCAAAGCAATGGACAAATTCAATGCAATCCCTATCAAATTACCAACGGCATTTTTTACCGAACTAGAACAAAAAATCTTAAATTTTGTATGGAGACACAAAAGACCCCGAATAGCCAAAGCAGTTTTGAGGGAAATAAGTGGAGCTGGAGGAATCAGACTCCCTGACTTCAGACTATACTACAAAGCTACAGTAATCAAGACAATATGGTACTGGCACAAAAACAGAAATATAGATCAATGGAACAGGATAGAAAGCCCAGAGATAAACCCATGCACCTATGGTCAACTAATCTATGACAAATGAGGCAAGAACATATAATGGAGAAAAGACAGTCTCTTCATTAAGTGGTGCTGGGAAAACTGGAAAGCTACATGTAAAAGAATGAAATTAGAACACTCCCTAACACAATACACAAAAATAAACTCAAAATGGATTAGAGATCTAAATGTAAGACCGGACACTATAAAACTCTTAGAGGAATACATAGGAAGAACACTCTTTGACATAAATCACAGCAAGATCTTTTTTGATACCCTCCTAGAGTAATGGGAATAAAAATAAGCAAATGGGACCTAATGAAACTTAAAAGTTTTGCACAGCAAAGGAAACGATAAACAAGACGAAAAGACACCCCTCAGAATGGGAGAAAATATTTGCAAACAAATCAACAGATAAAGGATTAATCTCCAAAATATATAAACAGCTCATGCAGCTCAATATTAAAAAAAAACAAACAACCCAATCCAAAAATGGTCAGAAGACCTAAACAGACATTTCTCCAAGAAGACATACAGATGCCCAACAGACACATGAAAAGCTGTTCAACACCGCTAATTATTAGAGAAATGCAAATCAAAACTACAATGAGGTACCATCTCACCAGTCAGAATGGCCATCATCAAAAGTCTGCAAATAATAAATGCTGGAGAGGGTGTGGAGAAAAAGGAACCCTCCTATACTGTTGGTGGGAATATAAATTGGTGCGGCCACTGTGGAGAACAGTATGAAGGTTCCTTAAAAAACTAAAAATAGAGTTACCATATGATCCTGCCATATATCCAGAGAAAACTGTAATTCAAAAAGATACATGTACCCCAATATTCATAGCAGCACTATTTACAATAGCCAAGACATGGAAGCAACCTAGGTGTCCATCAACAGATGAATGGATAAAGAAGATGTGGTATATATATATACAATGGAATATCAGCCATAAAAAAGAATGAAATAATGTCATTTGCAGCAACATGGATGGACCTAGAGATTATCATACTAAGTGATGTAAGTCGGACAGAGAAAGACATACATCATACGCTGTTGCTTCTATGTGGAATCCAAAAAAATGATACAAATGAATTTATTTATAAAACAGATATAGACTCACAGACATAGAAAACAAACATGGTTACCAAAGGGGAAAAAGGGGAGGGATAAATTAGGAGTTTGGGATTAACATACACACACTACGATACATAAAATAGAGAGCCAACAAGGACCAACTGTATAGGACAGAGAACTATACCCAAAATCTTGTACTAACCTGTAATGGAAAAGAATCTAAAAAAGAATATATGTGTGTGTGTGTGTGTGTGTGTGTGTGTGTGTGTGTGTGTATATGTCTGAATCACTTTGCTGTACACCTGAAACTAACACAACATTGAAAATCAACTATATTTCAATTTTTTTTTAAATTAGTAACTCTAAGCCAACATACTTGACAATAGAATTAGGCAGGATTGTAGCTTACATTTTTCATGTATGCTGGACTCCATTAAGTTTTTATTATTTGTTTTTAATATTTATACACACCCCTAAACTAATCCTTTCAGAAAAGAATAAGAGATATAGATATAATGAGTTGACTTGCAAACCAATGCTATTTTTTTTTTAATTTGACACCATTAATTAAGATTTTGGATGTCCTACAACAAAAGTATTTCCTTATAAACAGACTGCAATATAATTTTGCTTTAATATGTAAGTGGGCATATTTAGAAAATTGCCCACTTACATATTACTGTTAACGTGTTTCTTGTTAATAGCTATCACCTTTCGATATGGCAGTTCATTTGTTTTGTGCTTTGTGTTTGTGTACATGTGTGCATGCTACTGCTTCAATTAAAATGTCACAAATTTGAAGATCTGAAATTGGAATTTGAACAAAAATACAATGCATATCTTTCAGAGGAAATGAGAAATGATTCATCCATTTCCTATCTAGGGTTTGGAAGATAAATAACTTCTCATCATTTAATATGTAGCTCTTAAGGTACATATTGTGAGTATGGCATTGTACCTAATAAGAAACAGTTCTTTTTCAGCTTGAAGTTCCCAGTAGCATTCCAGCTTTTGTGGGTACACTGAGAATAAATTATTCCTTTGTAGGAGAATTCATTACCAGTAGCTGATAGCTCATGGCTGAATTGCTTATGGGAATTACTGAAACCATGTTTTTCTGATATAAAAAACAAAAACAAAAACAAAAACGATTTTTTAAAAACCAAATCTTTTGCTGGCATGTTAACAACTAAATCATTGTTTGGAATATTTACTTCCTCGTATGTCTTTGCCGGTCTTCCCTTTCTATTGCATTTTGAAATTAAAAAAGAAAAAATGTCTTTCGAGCTTCCCTGGTGGCGCAGTGGTTGAGAGTCCACCTGCCGATGCAGGGGACGCGAGTTCGTGCCCCGGTCCGGGAAGATCCCACATGCCGCAGAGCGGCTGGGCCCCTGAGCCATGGCCGCTGAGTCTGCGTGTCCAGAGCCTGTGCTCCGCAACGGAAGAGGCCACAACAGTGAGAGGCCCGCGTACAGCAAAAAATAATAATAATAATTTTTGACAACTTCTGTAACGAGTTTGGGAGAAGATATTCTCCCAAGGAAAAAAAAAATGTCTTTCATTTGAAAGACAATGTTCCTTAATGTGCTAAGAACTCCTTTAAATATATAGAATGGGCAACTCTCAGAACAATGATAGGCTATTAATTTGAAAACAAACATTTGGATTCAAATAATAAGCCTACTGTATTTTACTTTCTAAACATTCTATGATATCTTGATCATTGCTTTTCAAGTTTAATTTTTTGGGTAGAGAAGGATGCTATTCTAGGTCATTCTTTCTGGCCCTATAACTTGAAAATCTTACTTATTTTCTTCCAAGTATTCTTTACACCACTCTTTGTTCTTTCTGAATCTCTACCCCAAAGAAACAGTTTCAGCTTTTTCCTAGTTTCATGTCCTTTATTTTCCCCTCCAGAGAGCTCTGTAACTGGCCTCCTCCACCATCTAATTAACAGTGAAGCACTGCTCCTTGAGACTCCTTTTTTCTCTTACCATATGTGGCAATCTTCTGAACAGTGAATTTCAATTTCATTAGTGTCTATAATATTCAAAGCAGACTCATGATTAATATAAATCCAAATATATTCTGATAAAGTTCTCATAGGAATATGTTTGGAAATCTATTAGAATGACTCAGGTGTTTGCATATCTATTTAATCTTGAACTTTGCTATTTGTTTTATGCAGGCAATTTGTCTTTTTTCCTCTTCTGGAGTTAATGAATTATAATATATATTTAACAGGGCAAACGCACATGCTGTCAGATAATGGTACAGAAATTTTTATTATTTTGCAGGATAAAAACAAGAGACTGTTGAAGATGCATTCCATGTCATGGGTGGTTAGACTCAATATTGTTAAATGTCAATGATTCCCACATCAATCTATAGATTTGACACAATTCCAAAAAAAATTCCAGCAAGTTTTCCTGTTATACTGACAGACTATTTGTATAATTTATAGAAAAAGGAAAAAGACATAGAAGGACCAACACAATTATGAAGAAAAGAACAAAGTTGGAGGACTCACACTACTAGATTTTGAGACATACTGTAAAACTATCATAATCAAGACTGACGTTGATGTATAAACCAATGGAACAGAATAAGAAGCCCAGAAATAAACTCATATAAACACAATCAGTTGATCTTTGACAAAAGAAATTCAATGGAGAAAGGATAATCCTTTTCCTTTCTTAAACCGTGTAGAAAAAGTGGTGCTGGATATTCATATTGAAAAATAATAATAATAACATAGACACAGACTATACATCTTACCAAAAATTAACACAAAATGGATATAGACATAAATGTAAAATGAAAACCTATAAGCCATTTAGAAGAAAACCTAAGAGAAAATCAATGTGTCTTGGATTTGGAGTGGGTCTGTAGATACAACGCCAAAAGCATGATCCGTGAAAAAGAAATTGATAAGTTGGACTTTACTAAAATTTTAAAGGTTGGATTTTTAAAAGACACTGTTAAGAGAGTTAAAATCAAAGCACAGACTTAAAAAGCATTTGCAAGACACGTCTTGCAATTGTATCCAAAATAAACAAAGAACTCTTAAAACTCAGGAATAAGAAAGCAACCCAATGAATAAATGGGCAGAATATCTGTACAGACACTTTTTCAAAGAGAATATACAGATGACAAATAAGACAACATTTATGGAAAAATGTTCAACCTCATTTGTTATTAAGTTCATGCACATTAAAACAACTGTAAGATGCCAGACAACTGAGAATATTAATTCCTAGTGAGAACGTAGAGCAACAAGAACTTTCATTCATTGCTGGTGGAAATGCAAAATGCCACATATACTTTGCAAGACAGTATGGGCGGATTCTTAGAAAGCTAAACATAGTCTTACTATATAACCCAGCAATCAAATTCCTATTTACCCAACTGAACTGAAAACGTATGTGCACACACACACACACACACACACACACACACACACACACACAGACACACATACACATACACCCACACACTCATGGATGTTTACAGCAGCTTTATTTATAATTGGCAAAATCTGGAAGTAACAAGGATGTCCTTTAACAGGTGAATGAATAAACAAACTGTGATGCAACTGTACAACAGATAAAAAAGAATAAGTTAACAAGCCATTCAAAGACATGTGTGAATCTTAAATGCATATTTCTAAGTAAAAGAAGCCAGTCTTCGAAGGCTATACGGTTTATGCTTCCATTTATATGACATTCTAGAAAAAACAAAACTAAAGAGATCAGTGGTTGACAGGGATTTGAGAAAAAGTGGAATACATAAAGCACAGGACACTTTCTTAGGGTAGTGAAACTGCTCTGTATGATATCATAGTAGTGAATATATGACACTATACATTTGTCAAAACCCATAGAACTTGACAAAAGAAAGAGTGAACCATAATATGCAAACTAAAAATATTTAGTAAGTCAGGGGATCACAGGATGGAATACAGAAGGTGACAAGATAACCTAACTAATGACAGTGTGTGAAACAGCCTCATTGATGTGGGAGTAGGGGGAAAAGCTTCTGACCTAGGTAACTTTGGAAATGCGTAGAGTTTGTAAAATGAAAGCTAGAAGTAACTGCCCATAAGTGCTGTACTCTAGTTGATAAAGTTACTCCCCATGCAAATATGAGTTAACAATTCTGAAAGTATTTTACACGTGGACTGGAACTGAGAAATTAATTAAATGGATGGAGGATTGTGGGATCCACATTTCTCACTTTTAGAGTGAGAATTTACAGATAAGCAACAGGGTGGTAGGCTAGAATGACTGAAGTGGTAACGGATTATCGATATCAGTATTAACCCACTGCAGTTTAATACAGATAGATAGATATAGATACAGATAGATATAGAGATACTTATAGATATGCATATACACGAGGGTTAGTATACACACATATATTCTCTTGCTCTGTCAGCTGAGAGGGTCTAGAAGCAATGACACACCAGTATCAACTAGTATAACTGGCACCCAGATCTTGATTTTCTAGTACCATCCTCCAATAAAAAGAACCAGGATTTCTTAGAGAAATGATTGACTCTAAGATTGGGGCATAAGATATATAAAATGAGCCTGATGCTTCTTGTATACTTTCTTGTCCACCAGAATGTACGGACGTGCTTTAAAACTTCATTGGGCTTCCCTGGTGGCGCAGTGGTTGAGAGTCCACCTGCCGATGCAGGGGACACGGGTTCGTGCCCCAGTCCGGGAGGATCCCATGTGCCGCGGAGAGGCTGAGCCCGTGAGCCATGGCTGCTGAGCCTGCGTGTCCGGAGCCTGTGCTCCGCAACGGGAGAGGCCACAACAGTGAGAGGCCCGCCTACCGCAAAAAAAATCCCAAAAAAACAAAACTTCAGTGATGAGGGTATGTCAAAGGGACACAGGACAACTGAAAGTGCCCTCCAGTGGCCAAAGCTGGAACAATTTTAGCAACAAATATATAAAGCAGAATTAGATTATAACCAAAGTATAAAATCAATATTCATGTGTCCAAACAGATATAAATCAAGGATTAATTACATAAATAGGGAGAACAGATACATTCCCCATGAAGAATAATCCCAAGTAATTTATGTTGATAATGTGCCTTCAAAGAAGTAGGACATAAATCCCCAATCCTTAAATGTGGGCTGTACACAGTGACTTCCTTCCACAAAGGGTTTACTTTACAGTAGAGAAACCAAACAACCTGACCTAAGCTAGGTAATCAAGATTAACCTTGACAGTAATGAAGCATCTTGATAGTACATACCCTAGATATCATGTGATGAGAAGAGCACTTTACTTGTACGATCTTCCTCTCCAAAATCAATAATACCAGTCTAATCATGAGAACATCAGACCATCTGATGGACATTCTATAAATTTCCCAACCAGAACTCCTCAAAACTGTCAAGGTCATCAAAAGCAAGTTAACTCTGAGAAACCGTCATAGACAAGAGAATCCCAAGGAGACATAATGACTAAATGTAATTGGTAAACTGGATGGGATCCTGTAACAGAGAATGAATTAGGTAATACCTAAGGAGACTGGAATAAAGATTGAACTTAATAATATATGAACATTGGTTTTTTAATTGTGGCAAGTGTTAACACACTGAGGTAAGATGTTTAGAGGAAACTGGCCATTGGTTATATGGGAAATGGGGGCTCTACTTTCTTCACAACTTTTCTGTAAATCTAAATCTATTCTAAAATAAAAAGTTTAATTTTAAAAAGGGGGGTTGTAAAACTTTATACTGACACATAACAAAGGGGGGTTCTTTATCATTGTGCCTTCTTAAATTTCACTCTAGCTTGGCATTTGCCACTGGTAGGAAACTGAGTCAAGGTCAGGATCAATATTGGGTATCTGTTCCAGTACACTGTGACTAAGTGAGGAAATCTCTAAAGTATGCAGAGTACGAGATGACAAAGTTAATGGAGATGATAAAATATCACAGATCTTAACAATTCCAGAATAATGTAAAAGGTCACTTTATTTCCTCCCCTCTCACCACTTGATATTTAAAATTACTTGGTTTTCAAATTTTTTAAAAAGTAGTCAATTAAATCCCAGGCATGAAATGAGCTCCTAAAGACAAGAAAGAACCTGGAGAGAGGTGAGTATACATAGAAGTGATGTTAATAACAATATACAGTGCTGTCCTTTTCAAAATGCTCTCTCATACGGAATCTGATTCAATCATCACAAAATTCTTCTCTGCTAGGGTAAGTATAATATTTCCAGTGTATTTCAAGATAAATGTGGCATAATACACGTGGAATATATGGGACTCAACTTTAAGGAGTTAGAAAAGGCTATAAGAGTTAGCATAGTATATTTCAAACATCACCCAGCCTCTGCATTTCAGGACTGGAGTCGTGGGGTAGAATTCTCGACCCGTAGTCCCCTTGGTAATACTGATTTACCTCCTTCAGTGTCTATTTCTCACAAGAAAAACAGAAATGCTAAAGAAATGCCTTCAAATTTCAAGGCTATGATTAACATTTATGGGAAGAAAGGTGAAGGAGTTAGCTAGTAATTATCAATGCACCGCACTGCTCTACATCTCTGGCAAGAACCTTTTTGGATCAAGTACCACGCAGCACTGTCAACCATGAGCCCCCACAGTCACAATGAGGCTGTAGGTATGACAAGATCCAACAGGTGTCATTAACACGCTATGTCGGATGCAGGAAAAATGCAGTCATGTATAGTCAAATCATAGTCACAAATCCTTATCAACTTATATTATACTAACTTAACTGCACTATTTTCAGAGATGATATATGATCGGATTCCATACTATGAATGAATGAACAGACTTCCTTTATAGGAATAATGAAGGTCAACCAGGCTATAGAGATTGGCCACATTCATGTAGGGAGTTAACATTAACAAAACTATAACTGCATCCTCTTAACTCTTGTTAAGTAAAATAAGTTTTCCCCTACTTCTTGAAGTGCTGCACAAAATGTATAGAGATAATAAAGAGAGAATATTTTTCTTCATACAATATTTTGAATTTGGGTTTCATCCATCACTAGGATTTGGTATACCTTATATTTAACAAATGGTGTTGAAGATAGTAAGAAATTAGGCAAAGATAATTTAAATATTACACACTAATCTCTGACTACATTGTAGCTACAAAATTAGCTACATTTCAATAACTTTCATGATGCTTTCTTTACACTTTTATGAGTTTTAAAAAGGACTTTTATAATATAATTATTTTTTTAATTTTAGGAACTTCACTTGTACTTTTCTGTTTATATCATGTTTGACACAGTTATCCTTACTTTCACTTGGCTTCAATTACTTTGTATAAAAATATATACATTTTTTTCAACAAGATGAGTTGAGATTCAAGTCAAGCATTTAACAAAAATAAGAAAAACTAGCATTCTGCTCTTATCAGGTAAAACAAGTATGCCAAAAAAAAAACAAAAACAAGTATGCCTATGCTTACATGCTCAGAGTTGCTTTGTTGCCTCAGGATTGAATTATAGATATGGGTTAATTATGCTTTGGATTTTGGAAAATATATTTATTCATACTCATGGGAACATCCTTCCTAAAAATTATGGTCATGTTCTTTTCTTAGACATCATCTTTGTGTGGTACAGATAGGTTTTAAATAATTTGAAAGCATTATCCTAAAATAATACATATTGTGATCTCTGGTTAATTTAGCTAATCTTTGGAGAGAAAATCCTAAAATGTAAAAATCACAAGCTTTATCTTAATGGATGACTATTTTGAGAGAAATAACATGATTTGTAAATCAAAAATAACTGTGTAAAAATTACAAGGGTTAAAGATATTGAACCTCCATACTATATTACTCTTTCAAGCTTTTCTCAACACGTGCCTATGAAACAGGTGATTTTTCTTCTGAACTATAGCCCATAAAATAATTGAACCTAAAAAAATAATAATAATAATTGAACCTTCTTTCAATGAGGCAGCATATCTGCTGCATGCTGAGCAGTGAATCTGAAGGTTCAAGGAGTGATGAACATCCAATTCAACAAACTACTTTCTCAAGAGTTTTTTTTTTTTTTACTTGTTTCCTATATTTTTATTTCTTTTTCTTAACCTGGCAGAAAAGAGAGCAAGAAATAAAAGCAAACCAAATAACAACCCCACAACAAAAATCAAATAAACATTATTAAGACATACTGATAGTACGAATTAAGGTAATAGTCAACTCAGAAAAACACTGCCTTATTTCTTTAAGAAACTCATTTTCTTTTAGTCATTTTTATATGTGGTGCATTTATTAACCTCTTTATATTCTGAAGGACCTCAGATTTTATTTTTTATACTTGACTTTCATGAGCCTCCTAAATGAAAACTACTTTTTTTTACTTTAGTCACTACTACTAGGATTTTTTAAATGCCCTGTTTCTTGTTGTATTTCTGTCCAACTATACATCACAGTTTTAGTTTGTCCTAACATTGGACAACAGATCAATTTTTAATTGTCCAAGAACCTAAACTATCCCTTTATACGTGAAAAACTTCATAGCTGATAAACCATTATTTCAAGTTTATATGTAACTTTTATATTTATTTAAGGGACAAGTTTGTTTCATAAAAACGGCTATACAAAATCTCTACAGAGAGGTAATGACTCAAAGAATAATGAAGCAAAGAATATCAGACAGAAGTAAGATCTTCAAGCCATTACAATCCAGCAATCCTTAAAATGTTCTGAATGACAGCATCCTTTGAGAATCTGACTAATAACTGTGTTCTTTGTTTCAGAAAAAAATGTGCAGGTCCACCAATTTTTGCATTCAGTTTCAATACAACTGAAGCACAACTTGAAAGTCTATTCGTGGACTCCAGGGTGTAGAATGTTGGGGTATCATTCAACCTCCCTATTTTATAGACAAAGGAACATAGTTCATCAAAGTTAAATGACTTTCTAAGGCTAAACAGCTAGTTCCAGCTAAATGTGGAACAAGAAGAGGTTTCCTGGAACCAGCCCTTTTTCTGTTACACCCAATATTTTAATGATAGTCAACTAGAAAGAAGTATTCACAATAACTAAGCCCATTACACAATTTTAGGTTTTAGTCCATAGAATAAACTACACCTTATTTCATCATTGCCTGTTTCAGTATAAGTGATAACTCTGTAGAGAGACCCTCATTTCTCAGTGAGGTGAAATAGTCCCTGATACAGAGCAGGTACTCTGTAATGTCTCTTGAATTTCAAATAAGCTGACCTTCTTTGGACATTGGAAAAGGACTGTTGGAAAACTGGCCCAAGCATACTATAAGAGATGCTAAACTCCCTGAAAAACTAGACGTTTCAAGATTAAATCATATTACAAAGTATTAAGTAGGTCTGAAGATGTTAGCTGATTGTCAAGAAATGCCTCCCTCCATCAGCTTAATTTTTCTTTGATATGTACATTCACGGAATTGGTGGGGACTATAGAATAACATAATCCAAACTCATGTCACACACTCTCTGAGAAATACCATACACTCTGAACAACTTCAGCAATGCAGGGGTTAAGTCATGGACAGGTGGCTTTACCCTGGTAAGTGATCTTGATTAGCAAGTCCATCCTTATACTGAACAACCATCATCTTCACTGGAAGCTTCACTTACTTGTTGAAATTCTTCCACCCAGACCAATACACATAAAAATAATTCCCTTTCGGGCTTCCCTGGTGGCGCAGTGGTTGGGAGTCCGCCTGCCGATGCAGGGGACACGGGTTCGTGCCCCGGTCTGGGAAGATCCCACATGCCACGGAGCGGCTGGGCCCGTGAGCCACGGCCGCTGAGCCTGCGCATCCGCAACGGGAGAGGCCACAACAGTGAGAGGCCCGCGTACCGCAAAAACAAACAAACAAAATAATTCCCTTTCTTCTCCCTCTCTCTCTCTCTTTCATATTTGAAATCACTCTGTTGTTCATTGTCCACATTTTCACCAAACCATTTCAAAATAATCTTACTTTCTGCCTTCCTCGCAACTTTACTTTCTCAATTATGTTTCCTAGGTTTGATTCCCTCTTTCTTTTCACCTCCCTTTTTATTTTCTCTTCCTGTTTCTCTCCTAACCTCTCTCACTCCTATAAACCCTTCGCCCTCTCCCTTACGGATTATCCTTCCTTCTTTTGCTACATTTGGTGGGTGGCGGGGGGCGTGGGTGAGGCAGGTGGTCCTTAATGAAATTTTAAAAGATCACCCATCCTGATTCTGATGTTAAAATTCCAACTTCCAGAGCTACGACTGTAAAGTAAGTTGAATTCCTTCGTAAGGAGATCTTGAACAAATATGTGAATGCCAATATTTTTGATGGGGAAGTGATCCCGAGAAGCACCAGTATGAGAGGGGGAATGAGGCACAGGATAGAGGAAGTCAGTAAAGCATGTTCTCTGTGGGCACCTGGAGAACTTTGCAGCCCGATCCCACTGGACGACTCTGGGAGATGGCACAGACTATGGCTCTTTACCCCAACCAAGGAACAAAGGAACTAGGATATTAATCCACCAATGCTGTCAGTCATTGATCAGGACTGCTCCCTGGTGATACTAACCCCTGCACTTCTGTGCACCCTTCTGTTGAGCCGGATGCCTTGGGCAGAAAAGCCTTCAGAAAGAGTCCCAGGTGTTTCCAGTTGGAACGCCCGAGAATGGTGTGCACTGCTGAGATAGGAGGGCGGCACCCACAACACTTGCAAAAATTACCTGCCGGCTATATTTTTGTATACTTGTTTAATATTTAAATGGGACTTTCATTCTGATACAAAGTAGACTCCAATATCTGGTTGCTATTATATATTTACTGTTTCATTGGGGCAATCCCTTAGCCCCTCCGTCTGGCTCTAATGTGTACACTGGTGAAGCAAAGTGCAAAGAATTGAGCTTTACAGTTGTACGGACCTAGTTTTTCAGTTGATTTCCTGTTAATAATTGTGGAGTCCTGTGCAATTTAATTTCTTTTTTTAAAACTTATTTTATTTATTTATTTTTTCACATCTTTATTGGAGTATAATTCCTTTACAATGGTGTGTTAGTTTCTGCTGTATAACAAAGTGGATCAGCTATACATATACGTACATCCCCATATCTCCTCCCTCTTGTGTCTCCCTCCCTCCCACCCTCCCTATCCCACCCCTCCAGGTGGACACAAAGCACCGAGCTGATCTCCCTGTGCTGTGCGGCTGCTTCCCACTAGCTATCTATTTTACACTTGGTAGTGTATAATGTCCATGCCACTCTCTCACTTCGTCCCAGCTTACCCTTCCCCTCCCCGTGTCCTCAAGTCCATTCTCTATGTCTGCGTCTTTATTCCTGTCCTGCCCCTAGGTTCTTCAGAACCTTTTTTTTCCCCTAGATTCCATATATATGTGTTAGCATACGGTACGTTTGTCTCTTTCTGCCGTACCTCCCTCAGTGTCCTCCACTTTTGGGAAAAGATAATTAAAAGCACACAGCTGTGGTGAACACTAACAGAGACCGAGTAAGGCAGCCAGAAGAACACAGTTTTGTTACTTAGTAGGTGTTCAACTGTTGTTGACTACTTCCATCCCCCATGTTCACCTCAAATCAGCATGATTAGGATTTTATAACACAAGGAATTAAAACGGTAACATTATCCTGTACTTTTTCTCAAATGAAGGTCTAATCTTGTTTTTATATGTTCTCATAATCTGTGAAACATGGATGTAGGCAGCACCATAGTTGGATGTATAGAGTGGTAGATAGAAAATTAAAAAGCAATCTTTTGTTTTCTTTTTGGTATGATAATGGCCACAGTTCACTAGTTTCTGTAACGCTTTCTTCCAAAACTTCAGTTTTTCTAGGTCACCCAAATGTGTGGTATTTTATAAGCAAAACTGTTGCAGCGAATTGCAATGGAGTCTAGTTTTCTTCTTCAGGAAGACTACACATTATTACGGGCCATACTGACTTTATCGTCTTTTTTAAAGGCATGCAGAGAAAACACTGTAGGCACAACGTTCAACAAGTCTACCTTACCAGTTTCCCTGTGGGTTTTGCATTCAGCTGGATGGTTGTAATGTTACAAGGTAAATCCCCAGTAGACATGACTGTGGCCCTTTCTCCATCACTGCACCACCTCTTCACACCTGAGTAACCATTCATAGTCCCTGATTTCTCTTTTTTCTTAGTGTCTCTGGCTTTGCTGGTTATATTTAAGCCTATCTGATGGAAAAATTTTTTACTGAAATTTTCTAACCAACTTTTGTCTGTGAGCTTAGGTTACCAGTAAAATTCATACTTTGCTGACATGTATATGCATTTCCTTAACTCCTTACTTAGGGAGCATATAAACATAGCTTATGTAAATAAAGTCTATCTACGGACAATCGTTCATAACCTAACGGTTATTAGTCAATTTACCTTTATTACATCATGACCATTTAAATATATTTATAAGAGGAACTCAAGTATTAGCAGGAAATGAAAGGTTAACTGTAGTAAAAACAAATTATACTAATGTATTACTTTAAAATTAAATGGGATTTACAGGATATTGAAATAAAAGTTCAAAATGCATTTAAGTGTATCAAGGGGAGAATAACAACTGAGAAATAAGTGGTGTTCCTTGATGATAACAGGACAAAGGGTGTACATAGGGAACACTTCCCAAAAGCAGAGAGATGATGATGAGAAAAAAATGAATTACCTTCTCCTTTACTATCAATGCCTTTAGGAAGATATCTCCCTTCTACTTGTTTCTTGGAACACAGAGGTTAGAGATCTAAAAGTCATTCAATAGAAAAATGTAAAAGGTGAATTGAAAGGAGTCATAAAGGTCATCGAATCTATGTTCTTTAGTGTAGAATTGATTCTGCACCGACCAATATGGTAGTCACAAGCCAGCGTTACTACCAAGCACTTGAAATGTAGTTAGTTCAAACTGAGATGCAAGTGTACAATATACCCTAAAATTGGAAGAATTCATTACAAAAAGTCAAATATCCCATTAATAATTTTATATTGATTACGTGTTGGAATTATAATATTTTGGATTTACTGGATTAAATAAAATGTATTCTTAAAATTAATTTTATCTTTTTTTAAACTTGTTTTAAAATATGACTACTGGAAAGTTTAAAATCACACATGTGACCTGCATTATATTTCTATTGGACTGTTGGATTTTACAGTAGGCAAAAGTCACAACATAAACCAAATGAACAAAATAAACATGGGCATATCATGGAGACCTGATAACAATTTTCTTAAAGTTCTGAAATAATGAAAGAAGGAAATTAGGGAACTACTTGACCAAAATGTAAGCATCATCCTTATGGAATGTTTGTCAGAGGCCTTTTGTGTCAGAGCCTTTGTGTGACCACCGTGATAGTATCTGTTGCTGAAAAGTCTTCCAGTGATAGCTATAGGAATTACAGACAAATGAGTTTCATTGGGACAGTGGAAACTTTAATAACTTGTAGATACAACCAAGATAATGTGTCTGCAAAGGTCTGACACTTCTCATTGAGCTCTTTGAGGAAATAAATAGAGAGAAAAATATATTGAAGCCAATTATCCTGCCTACAAGTGTCTTGATAAATTGTCATATTGATTCTCCTTGGTAGTGAGTGGAAAGGCAAAAAAAAAAAACATGGATAACTACTAAATAGATGCAGGAGCAAAAGAGCTTGTAGCAAAAAAAGAAAGACACCCAGGTATGTAAGTAGAAGAAAAATTGTCCCCAGATATAAGTGATGGGTGCTAATCTCGTTTAACTTTAAGCAACATTGAACAATATCACTTAGCATTTTTGGAAATGAACTAAAGAAGGGACATTACAAAATAAACAATCTATGAGTTTTATGAGACAATAAGTTCTTCATTCAGATTAAGGAAAGGCCAAATTAATGAATAAATACTCAAACATTTTTCTCTGTGTATGTGGTGGTGGGGATGGTTGGGATGGGAATGATATGTGATTTTTTAAAACAGGTGACACAAGCAGTTCCCATCATAACAATCAGTCTCGTGTTTAAAATAACAATGGTTTTTAGAAAATAAAAATATCTTTTTTTTTTTTTTTTTTTTTTTTCCCGGTATGTGGGCCTCTCACTGTTGTGGCCTCTCCCCTTGCGGAGCGCAGGCTCCGGACGCGCAGGCTCAGCGGCCATGGCTCACGGGCTCAGCCGCTCCGCGGCATGTGGGATCTTCCCGGACCGGGGCACGAACCTGCGTCCTCTGCATCGGCAGGTGGACTCTCAACCACTGCGCCACCAGGGAAGCCCAAAAATATCGTTTGAAATATATATTTTTTAAAAACTTCTTACTACTCTCTGTTTCTTGGAGTTCTGACTCTTTTGCTTATTGCCTTAAAAAATAAACAATCTCTGGCAAAAAGAATGGGATCCAAGGTAAACTGTAGCCAGATTTCCTGAGAATATTTCTTTTTTGTTCTTTTATACTCTAAAACCATTGGTAGTATCTTTTTAAAAAATTTTTTTTAATACAAAGGTAAGTTGAGCATTTCCCTTTTCTTTTTTTTTTTTTTAGGTTTCTTGAAATGTTATTTATCTAAAGGAAGAGAATATCTGAAATCATCTCCCTTTCATTTCTTATTGGCTTTCTGACCTGAAAACTAATTTTGCTGTTAACACGGTATGCAATGAGAAAGTGCATGTTTGCATACGAGAGCGAGACTGTCATTTTATAACATAAAGAACATAAATCACATATTTAATAATAGTAATAGCTATTTTTATTAAATGATGATCCTATCTACTACGGACTGTTCTAGACTCTTTTTTAAAAAATTCAAAATCTAATTTAATCTTCACAACACTATGAGTCTATTATTGTCCATTTAAAGATATATCAACTATATATTGTCAATTTAAAGATACATCAGCTCAATATTAGAGACATTAGGTACCACAGTCTAGAACACATTGCAAACAAGAAATTTCAAAATAAGACTCCTAGAAACTAACATAAGAAGGCTGGATACTCAAGAGATGCATCTATAAGCTTGCTTATTTAGGAGGTGGCCCAATTCTGATATTTGTGTTTGAAGCATCTCCTCTGCAGAGCTCATCTCCTCTGCAGAGCTCTGCAGAGCTCAAGATCCTCTGCAGCTTGGGGCTGCTCTCTGACACAGCAGTTAAAACCTCTTATTTTTATTCAAGAATGTGTTAAATATATACATGTTCCATTGACTCACCTATGAATAAGAATAATCTTTTCTGTACTTTATGTACATATGAGCAGGGAACAGGGAAGTTTAAACAAATCCTCCTCAGATTGAAAGGTCTGAAAGGTAATTTTGCAAAAAAAAAAAAAAAAAAAACCTTTCTGTTTGGCCTGAGGACAATGCAGGTGCCCTGATGTTCCAGGCTAGGCCAGCTGCTTGAGCATAGGGTGTACTGAAGGCACAATGCATATGAGAAGCATTACTTCTATGTAAAACTCTCCTAGACTTTTACCAAAAGGTACAATTTATGTATTTCCTTTGCAGTTTTAACAATGGTTCTTCTCACTGAAGGGAGATATAGAAAACAAAAGAGAACGTTCTACTTTTAAAGAGTCTATCTTAACTATATAAAGAAATGCCCATTACAGAAAGACTGTAAAATTGTAGCACCATAAGATTCCTATTTCAGTAACCATGAATCTGCTTTTTTTCGCCTCAAGTATTTCTGCTGTTAGGTCTCAATTATTTTTACCTATGAATGGGCAGCAAATTTTAAGAAATACTGGGTAGTTTTCTCCCTTCACCACATTTCTACAGACAGAATAAAATAAAATATTTTCCAATTAATACTCTAGTGGTTTACTAACTTTTAAAGCAAAACACATAAATGGCTTTGCTTATAGATTCACAAGTATCATCTGAATGCTCCTTAAAATCATTAAAAAATTTATGGGCAATGTGGCTACCATTTTTTATGCTTTTTTAGCTTGTTTTAAATTCCTGACTCAAATCCCACAGGTTGGGACTTTCTTATTTTCATTAATATACTTTCTTCTTAAACATATAGGAGACTGACTAGTGTGTAAACAGCACTGGGGCACCCGAGGCTCAAGACAAGAATATAATTACTCTGGGGATAGAACATTTTCAGAACATATTCTAATTCAAAATAGGTTTACGTGCTAATGTGCTCACAAATGACTAGCACCATTTCTAAATCTAGAAGAACTACTTGACTTAATACGTTCAGAGACCAGGCTATCTGTTGAAAACAACTAACCATGTATTGAAAACAACTGAAACCTTTTAGGGTCTAGAGTTGTACAAGTATAAATCAAGATTATTTTGGAAGGAGATACTAATTAAGAGGAAGGTAATCAGGTCTCAAGAATGGGATTTAAAATATTGATGCATTGTGAGATAATAACAGGAAATCACAAGCAGGTTAACTACTTTTACTAATACTAAATTTCCTGGGATTGTTTGTCTTTTTTTCTGAAACTGACAATATCTACCTAGAATATGTTATAATCGAATCTTTTGCTTCATGCTACACTTTTAGCATTACCTCACCTCACTCCAAACTTGTACACATGAATACACACAAGGAAGCAGACAAAGGCAGTTTTTGTATTTAGGTACCCACAAAGTTACCATACCTCTTACACTTACATTTTTTTTCTGCCCTGTCAAGTCTTCCAAAACTACATGGGTGCTGCCCATGTTCCAGGCCTTTCCAATCTCTTAATTTTTTTACTTTAAAAAAATCTCCGAAGAAGAAACAATTTTAATTACCTGTGCAAAAACCTGGATGCAATCTAACCATTTTAGGAGAAAGTTTTAAAGTATAAATATTACTGGTTGTTGCGACAGTAAAAATTTAAAATCCAAAATCATAAATAGAAAAAACAATGGAAGACTTACTTTTAAGAAAAAGAAGAGGTAGGAATGGAACACATTTAAATGAAATGGAAGAAAGCAATAATTTACACTGAAGGCCTTTAAAAGACCTGATTGGTTAGTGGGAATCCTTGGGGGACAAATGAAAGTAAGTGGTGAAAATTTTCATGGCACAAAAAGACAATTTGTTATACTTACATCAATCATTTTGAATAGCATATTCTGTGAGAGAGGGATAAGAGGATAAATACATCACCTCACGACTCTATGCAGTTATGTACCCAACAACGTGCTTTATTTTATACAAAAGAGTGTGCTTCACTGAAGCAGTAATCTGTATTGCCATTATTATCTCAATGAAAAATTTTATTTTCTCTTGACCAGCTTCCTCGCACATATTTTCCTTCTAGAGAAGCGAAATAAACTCGCTTATTCACAGTTAACTCAAATGCATCTGTATCACTAAGTGCGTTTGTTCCACAAATAGTGAATTAACATTATATACTGTACGTGATCTATTTTCTACAAAGAAACATATAAGCATGTGCTTTGGCCTTAAAGAGTTTTAAGTCTGGCAAAGGGAACAATATATTTGCCTCAATACCTCCAACAAACTGTATGGGGCATTTAAGTGGTACTGACAGTGTGGGGCAGGAAGGAGCAAATAGTGCTGAAATGACTGAGAAATACTGGATGATGCAGATGATTATTTTTTTAGTTTAACAGTAAAAGATGGAGAACGTGAAGTGTAACTCAAAATATTAATAACGCTTAAATCTGGATGATATCTCAAGGGATTTCTATGTTCTTTAAATGTTTCTGCATTTTCTATTTTCTTTAAATGAACGTGTCACTGTTATAAAATGAAGAAAATAAGAAATATTATTAAAGCAAATAATGGAACTGAAGGCAAAGTATATATATAAAGGGCAAAAGAACAGAATCTGTTAACTGGTAAGATTTTGGACGTATAAAAAGCAAAGTATTATGTTTGGTAAGAAACTCGTGACAAAATACCAATGCAATAGGTGATTGGAGAGGACAGGGGATTCATCTGCTTTTAGACTTGCTGAATTTGGGTAATGCCTGCTAAGGGCCCATCAACACAGGTGAAAGTAACACTAAGAAAAGAAGCTCGGGGGGGTGCTGGGAGTTCAAGGACAGAGGCAATCATCGGATTCATGGGACGTAATTAATATTTGATTGAGATAAATCCAGAATCATATTGAAGACCGAACCTTGGGAAATACTTCTGCAATTAAAATCTTACCTAATGTATATTTGAGATTAGCTCAAAACATGACAGATTATTGATGTTTCTATACTGTTTTTTTTTTCCCTGTAGGGCTTTCTGACCAACTAATACTAACAGTAATCTTAGAAACGTTTTGAATTAGTAGGAAAAAATATACCTTCATCTCCTTTCTTAAAGGAAGAATGTGAGTAGTACTATGCATTTAACTGTGAATTCTTCATAAGAGTATAAGAAGGCTGACCTTAGCCTTGGTACAAACTTGCTTTGCTGTATAGCTCATGGCTGCCCAAAAGAGCAGATAGGGTTGTCAGCACGATCGCATTTAATTTCTGCCCTGCCTAACTGGACGAACTCCATGGAGATGACGACAGCTCCTTGACATCACGGGCACTCGCCGACTACTTATTCACTCATTGAGAGTAAATGAGTGTCAGCTGCCAGAAAATGGAAGGAACGAGGTCTAAGACAGCCAAGACACTGCCTTAAAATGATGATGATTTCAAGTACTCAATCTCAGGCACCTACTGGTTTTGTTTTGCAATTCCTAAAGCAAAGTAAGATTCTATTTCTGCTTCTTGAATTAAACATCTGAGGTCAAAGCAGACTAGGTTCCAGATAATCATGCGATAGGGATAAAACATAAAAGTAAATGTTTTATCTATCTATCTATACATCCATGTATCTATCTATCCATCTGTCTATCTGATCTCATTATATCTAGAGACATATATCTAGATATAAGTATCTAGGCTTAATTGACTGAATCAATAAAATATGGTAATATGACCAATATTTTTCAATCTTCTCAGTAACAAATAATAGATATTTAAATGTGCCTCTTTATAGAATTTGATATTGTACAACTTAAGAGTCTCTCTTGGCTCCCTATCAAAAATTATCTTTATGTCACCTAATTCCTTCTAAATCGTAAAGTCTGATGACTACTAAAATAATTTACATGAAAATTTCTTCGTGTATTATGCAAAACTCCATTAAAAATTACGTACACATAGTTTCCATGACCCAGTTTATTCATGACATCTAGGGTCAAATGACCATCTTCTCACTTTCCACAAGATTATGTAACTTTTACATAACTATTATCTATAATAAGAAAGCACACATAAAATATGATATAAAGTTGGAGAGGAAGAAGATTTGTAGTATTACGCTATTTTAAATAGCACACTCATTCATATTTATAGGTAGAATAATACTAATTATATTAATAATAATTCTGCCAAAATAGTAAATGGTTGGATGCCATCAAAAGCATTTAGCATTTTAGCAAGTTTACAACTGCAATCAAATCTGCCTCCAAAATGTATATATAAATACCAAGGCTCTAAGTAAGTCAGAGGTTTACATCTAGATTGATCCTAGGGAATAAGAAGAGTTGACATTCCTGCTCTACATATTTGACTTTTCTCAAGTCAGTGTAAATCCTTAGGTTCAATATGATATATGTTGAGCATTAAACCAAATTCTATATATTTATAACCCTTGGAAGAATCCAGCTCACCACTTTAAGACTTTTTTCGACAGCATCCAGGACAACTAATCACCTGCCCTCTGCCTGATCACCAGCAGTGAGGACTGATCACATCAGGTGTTTCACTATGCCAGTTATTCAACAATGCTCTCTGTTGAATGAAAATGTGTTACGTCTACCATACCTGGTTTTAAGTTCTCTTTTAGGATTCAAATAAAAATAGCAAAAATAACATTTAAGCATAATTAACATCATCCACCTATGATATCACAGCCTTCAAAATATTGCTCAATATCTGTTCTTCTTGGCTCCACCTTGAACATCTGTGGTTTATTTTTGCCATAACTTGGCTCTGGGACCCTTTACCATCTTAAACTCCTTTGTTCTGCATAAACCATATCTATATAAAGGGCACTAATACAGCTCAGGTACTGGGGCAACACCACAAGTTGGCTAAAAATTTGCCCTTTGGAGTCAAAGAGTTATGTCTGATCTAGAGCAAGTTACTTAGTTCTCTTCCTCACTGGTAAAATGTAAATAAAATAATAATAGTAATAATAATAAAACCCAGCCCAGTTGATAGCACTGGAGTATGCAATAAATACAATAATACATAAAACAGCACAGCCCCTAACAATATAGAAAGATGAATACAAATATAGAAATAAGACACGGCCCCTGCCTCCATGAAGCTTTCACATTAGAAAGGAGATAAAACCATCACAAGTAATAACATAAAGAAGGATTATGTATTGGAGGGAAGGTATAGCAGCATTTTTTAATTTACATATTTTACTAAATTAAATTTCCTTGCACATTTCTGTAAGTGCAGAGCCCCATGCTTTCATAGACATGTTTTATTAAGATCTAAGTTATACCCTCTGGTTATATTTTCTCATACTTTTAATGCATTTGGAAATTGAAGCAAGATGATCTTGTCATCTGGGAAAGACTAAGGAACTAGGGCATGGCGTTCTAAAAGCCCACCGAGGTGGGATCACCCGGGTGAATTTTGATATTACTTTACCTCCTTCATAATATTGTACAATCTTTGGCATTTCAGAGTTGAAAATTTCACTCTACACTCTCTCTTTCATATTATTTAGAACATACTGAATAATACTCCTGCCAGAACTGATCCTTAATAGATCCCTGTATAACATTTCTTCACCTCCTGAAATAAACTGTTCTATCTATGTATTTCCTCATCGGTGAAATTTCTATTTTAGCTAGAGTATAGGGTGATATAATTATGTAATATTTATCAGTGATAAGAGAAGCATTTTGGAAATGGTGACTTAGCAAAATACAATAAGAGGTCCCTATAACTAATCTCCTTTTAAATATCAGGTAAACATTTGTTTTGAAAGGGAAATTGAAGATGATTGAAAGAGTGTGAAAAACAGAAAAACTGTGGGTGAAAAATAGAAGCACCATCTCCTTGCGTTCCTTATTTTGCCACCTTTGCACCTCTTGTCCCACTCTGCACATATGGTGACCTCTTTGCAACATTTGGTGCTGCTGGTCACCTGTACATTCTTTAAACGACCTGATCTCCCGTTATGTCCGAGCTAGCATCTCACTACTCTCTTTCATTCTTTCACGTCTTTTCAGTGGATATGACCAAAAGTTCATTCTTTGCATCTTAGCTCTTTTCTCTAAATAACCACATAATATCTAAGACTTCTCTGTGCAAATGAATATAAACATTTCTTAGCCTCAAACACAACTTCCATGTTGTACATGGGACATCCCCAGGTTTCTATTGCCTCAAACGCATTATTTCATCCCAACTCAAATCAGTTATGATACCATGTTCTCCATCCTCCTCCAAATAAAACATTTGTCTTCACCTACAAGTTTCTGTTGATTTTTGCTTTGAATGACTTCATATCCATTTTCCCTCTGTCTATAAAATTACAGTCACTACTCCACTGACTACCACGTTAGTACATTTCAACCTTTGATCTCTTTGGAATTTTGTCTGTGTAAGGGGTGAGACAGAGACAACTTAATTTTTTCTACTTTGCTAATTGCATTCACACTGTTTTCTATGTACACAATTTTTCCACATGTATTTGAGTATATTGCTGTCCTGTTTCTTTGTATCCATTCCCTACTGTTTTAATTACTCAGACTTTATCATATGTTTTAATAGCTTATAAAGCTAGCCCTCCTTCACTGCTTCTCTTTAACAGAATTCCCCTAATTATTCTTGCAGACTTGATTCTCATATAAACTCTAAAATAAGTCTCCAATTCAAAAACACTATTGATTTATTTTTCTTTATTTCAGATTAACCTAAGTATGAATTAATACAGAAAGATCCGGCATCTTTCTAATATTGAGTCGTCCTATTTACAACCATAGGATTAATCACAAAGAGTGATTAATAATTACATTTTTCCACTGAGATTATTATTAAAATAGCAATTTAAGGACCATTTCATTTTCAAGCTTCCCCTGAGTATTTAGCTGACAAGATAACCATTGACATTGTTTGCATCATATAAGTTCTTTATACATTTAAGCAAAACTCTATTTTTTTCATATATACAATCTATCTGCCGTGTGATATTGCAAGCTCTCAGGAAAGAGTTGTATCTGTATCCTGAGTTGAACTTGGCATGTAAAGTGGATTCATGTCATTCTCAACCGAGGTTTAAGACAAATAGTACAACAGTCACTTTGTATTTATCTTAAGGCAGTCTAATTCTACAATTGGGGTATTTGAGAAATCAGGGGGAGAGATATAAAAAAGAAAACACTGGGAAAATTAGTTTGGTAATATCTTAAACAATGTTAAAAAGAATTACACGTTTTTGTCATTGTAATTTCTTAGAGAGATTAATTATGCCAATCATCAGTACAGCATTTCAAGAAGGGTTTAATATTCAGAGTGTTCCACATGTGAAACCCTAGAATACCATTCAGATATTGCAGAATTAGTATAATTCCGATAACAGTTTGTAAAAAGCTGGCTTAGTGCAATACATAGCACTAAAGACCAATTGCAACATTTATTGACCAGCTACTACATGTCAGACACAGAACTAGGTTTTGGAAATGCAGAAATGAATAAGAAAATAAGTCCCATACTTAATTTTGAGGCTCACAGTATGTGGCAAAGATATAAATATATATGGTATGTAATATACATATCATTTATGATGCAATGTAGCAATGCAACAACAGAAGTATGAAAAACTGCATAATACACACATATACATATATATATATATACATACACACAAAGTACAATATGAAAATAAGCAAATATTTTAGGACTGGTAACTTCTGTCACCTCATCTTTTAAAATTCTAATTGCACGGGCAAAAAGTGGAAAGAAAAAAAAACTTGGAAATAAAAATATTTCTTTGTGAAATCAGTTATATAAATTTTTTCTAATTTGGGTACTAATATGTACAAGTAATACGATTATTTAAGCATATTTTTAAGTGGCAATAATGTCAAAATGCAAATCACAAATATACAGTACATTACGTTCTAATAAAAAGAAAATATCCACCTTTCTGTTACTGCACATGGCCAGGACTTCAGGAGTGCCCTAGAATTAGCAAGCATTTCCTTCCATCTCAAAATTGACTATGTGGAGTGTTGTTAATAAATACTTAGAGAGTCACCTGGATATTTTAATACCTCCTTAATGGAAGTTGTGTAGGAGAAACGAATGTGGCTGGGTTGCAGGCTTACAAAGAGAAAATGCTCTGAGAGATAAACGTTAGACCCCTTAAGTGTGTTTAAGGTCATTTTACTCCCCAGGGAAACATGTTTCTGAAAGCATAATGGAGATTAATGGAAAAAATGTAAGTCTATATAAATCATCGTTTTGCACATAGTTTTACAGAATATCATCAATAGCATAGAGTACAAAAGCAGTAAGTAATGACTTGCTTAATTAATTCATCCACAAAATTAGTTAGTGTCAGATTTCACACATTATTGTAAAGCGCTAGTGATTCAGCAGTAAATAAAACTAGTATCTATCTATCTATCGCAATTTAAGTTTTTTGTGGGGGGGCTCACATAGCAACCAATAAATTGATAATAAGCCAGTGTTGTGAGTTCTAAGGAAAACACTGAAATAATGTAAATAACAGGAATAAGGCTCTTACGGTAGCAAAACGAGGGGAGTCCACATTTTTATATTTATAGGATGATCAGGGAAATGGCCTGATTTCAGGGAATATTTGAACAGAGATTTGAAAGAAGAGAGGGAAGAAGGCAGGTGGGATAGTTCTAGGCAGAAGAAAGAGCAAGTTTGAGGTAGAACATGCTTTACCAAGAGGGAGAGTAGTTAACAGTGAGATCAGCGTGGAAATAGGGGAGACACTCAGACCCACCCTAAGACTCGTGGGTTTTATCCTGAGTGAGATACTAAACAACTGGATGATTCTGAGCAGAGGAGACACACAGTATGACTTATTATTGAAGAATCATTCTAGCTAATACATTGAGCATAGATGAGTAGATGGGGGCAAGAGTAGAAGCAGAGAGAACAGTTAGCAACTTGCAATAATTTAAATGAAAGACGGTGGTTGTCTGGCCAGGGGTGGTCGTGCAAGAGTGGTAAAAAGTAATTAGACTCTGGGGCTTCCCTGGTGGCGCAGTGGTTAAGAATCTGCCTGCCAATGCAGGAGACAACGGGTTCAAGCCCTGGTCCGGGAAGATCTCACATGCGGCAGAGCAACTAAGTCCGTGCGCCACAACTACTGAGCCTGCACTCTAGAGCCAACGAGCCACAACTACTGAGCCTGTGCTCTAGAGCCCACGCGCCACAACGACTGAAGCCCATGCGCCTAGAGCCTGTGCTCCGCAACAAGAAAAACCACCACAATGAGAGGCCCGCGCACCGCAACTACCTAAGCCCGCGTGCCTAGAGCCTGTGCCCCGCAACGAAGAGCAGCCCCCGCTCGCCGCAACCAGAGAAAGCCCACACACAGCAATGAAGACCTAACGCAGCCAGAAATAGGTAAATAAATAAATAAATATTAAAAATAAATAAACTCTACTCCAATACAAAATAAAAAAAATTTAAAAAAAAGTAATTAGACTCTGGATACACTTTGAAGGGACAGAAGACAGGATTTGCTGATAGGTTACATGTGACCTGTTAGAGAAAGTAAAGAACCATGGATGACTCTGACATATATGTATGTGTATAGGGTATATACACACACACACATATATATATATATATATATATATATATATATATTTATATTTTGGCCATGCCTTGCGGCATGTGGGATCTTAGTTCCCTGACCAGGGATTGAATCCATGCCCCCTGCAGTGGAAGTATGGAGTCTTAACCACTGGACAGCCAGGGAATTCCCTGACCCCAATATTTCTGATCAAAGCTAGAAGGTTGGAGTTGTCAATGACTGAGATGGGGAACTGCCACGGAGGAAGTTTGGGGGGATTGGAGAATTTCCATTTTCAGCACATTCCATTTGAAAATTTAATCACTGAAGTGGAGAAGATGTAGTTTGGATTTGAAAGAGTGGAGTTCAGGGAAGAGTGCTGGGTAAAGATATACATTTAGTCCTCAGAGTATAGATGATATTTATAGCCATGGTCCTCAGCATGACCATCTCAAGGATGATTTAGATAGAGGAAAAAACTCTGAGGAAGGGATTCTGGGGCACTCTGCAGAAGTTCCAACCACAGAGATGGTGAGGAAATGGATAAGAAAAGGGTTCCAGGAGTCAAGTGAAAGTATTCCAGTAAAGAGAGTGGCAACTGTGTCAAACATTGCTGATACGATCGATTAACAAATGAGGAATGTGAACGAACTATTGAAGTTAGCAATGAGAAAATCATTGGAAACCTTGACAAGACCCATTTTTGATAGATTGGTGGGGACCACACCTAAACTGGAGTGTTCAAAATATAATTGGCTGAGAGAAAGTGTGAACAGTGAGTGTAATTAACTCTTCTCCAGGAGTTGTGCCCTGACGGGGTGCAGAGAAATAGGTAGGAAGTTGAGCAATCTGTCAGGTCAAGGTTTGCTTGAGTATTTAAAAGCAAAAAGAACAGCATGTTAGCATGTCAGTGGAAGTGACAGAGTAGAAAGGCATAACTGGAGAAACAGGAAAGAGGCAATTGCTGTATCGATGTCTTGAGTGGATGAGTGGGGATAGTGCCCAGTGCCATAGGCCCATTTAAAATTAGTGTTCAGGAGTGCTATTGCTGGATCATATGATAATTCTATTTTTAGTTTTTGAAGGAACCTCAATACTGTTTTCCATATTGGCTACACCAATGTACATTCCCACCAATATAAATCAAACGAATTATCTATCTATCTATCTACCTATCTATCTCAGTCTAAACTGGTGTACTAGGGTTCTGTTTTCTCCACATCCTTTCCAGCATTTATTATTTGTAGACTTTTTTTTTAACATCTTTTTGGAGTATAATTGTTGTACAATGGCGTGTTAGTTTCTGCTATATAAAAAAGTGAATCAGCTATATGTGTACATATATCCCCATATCTCCTCCCTCTTGCCTCTGCCTCTGACCTTCCCTATCCAACCCCTCTAGGGGGACACAAAGCACCAAGCTGATCTCCCTGTGCTATGCAGCTGCTTCCCATTAGCTATCTATTTCACATTTGGTAGTGTATATATGTCCATGCCACTCTCTCACTTCGTCCCAGCTTACCCTTCCCCCTCCCCATGTCCTCAAGTCCATTCTCTACGTCTTTATGTCTTTATTCCTGTCCTGCCCCTAGGTTCTTCAAAACCAAGGTTTTTTTTTCTTTTTAATTCCATATATATGTGTTAGCATATGGTATTTGTTCTTCTCTTTCTGACTTACTTCACTCTGTATGACAGTCTCTAGGTCCATCCACCTCACTACAAATAACTCAATTTCGTTTCTTTTCATGACTGAGTAATATTACATTGTACATATGTCACATCTTCTTTATCCATTCATCTGTCGATAGACATTTAGGTTGGTTCCATGTCCTGGCTATTGTAAATAGGGCGGCAATGAACATTGTACTACATGACTCTTTTTGAGTTATGGATTTCTCAGGGTATATGCCCAGTAGTGGGATGGCTGGGTTGTATGGTAGTTCTATTTTTAGTTTTTTAAGGAACCTCCATACTGTTCTCCATAGTGGCTGTATCAATGTACATTCCTACCAACAGTGCAAGAGGGTTCCCCTTTCTCCACATCCTCTCCAGCATTTATTATTTGTAGATTTTTTGATGACGGCCATTCTGACTGGTGTGAGATGATATCTCATTGTAGTTTTGATTTGCATTTCTCTAATGATTAGTGATGTTGAGAATCCTCTCATGTGTTTGTTTGCAATCTGTATATCTTCTTTGGAGAAATGTCTGTTTAGGTTTTCTGCCCATTTCTGGATCGTGTCGTTTGTTTTTTGATATAGAGCTGCATGAGCTGTTTGTATATTTTGGAGATTAATCCTTTGTCAGTTGCTTTGTTTGCAAATATTTTCTCCCATTCTGAGGGTTGTCTTTTCGTCTTGTTTATGGTTTCCTTTGCTGTGCAAAAGCTTTTAACTTTCATTAGGTCCCATTTGTTTATTTTTGTTTTTATTTCCATTTCTCTAGGAGGTGGGTCAAAAAGGATCTTGCTGTGATTTATGTCATAGAGTGTTCTGACTATGTTTTCCTCTAAGAGTTTTATAGTGTCCGGCCATACATTTAGGTCTTTAATCCATTTTGAGTTTATATTTGTGTATGGGGTTAGGGAGTTTTCTAATTTCATACTTTTACATGTAGCTGTCCAGTTTTCCCAGAACCACTTACTGAAGAGGCTGTCTTTTCTCCCTTGTATATTCTTGCCTCCTTTATCAAAAATAAGGTGACCGTATGTGCATGGATTTATCTCTGGGCTTTCTATCCTGTTCCATTAATCTATTTCTGTTTTTGTGGCAGTGCCATACTGTCTTGATTACTGTAGCATTGTAGTATAGTCTAAAGTCAGGGAGCCTGATTCCTCCAGCTCCAGCTCCAGCTCCTTTTTCTTTCTCAAGATCGCTTTGGATATTTGGGGTCTTTTGTGTTTCCATACAAAATGTGAAATTTTTTGTTCTAGTTCTGTGAAAAATGTCATCAGTAGTTTGATAGGGATTGCACTGAATCTGTAGATTGCTTTGGGTAGTAGAGTCATTTTCACAATATTGATTCTTCCAATCCAAGAACATGGTATGTCTCTCCACCTGTTTGTATCATCTTTAATTTCTTTCATCAGTGTCTTATAGTTTTCTGCATGTAGGTCTTTTGTCTTCTTAGGTAGGTTTATTCCTAGGTATTTTATTCTTATTGTTGCAATGGTAACTGGGAGTGTTTCCTTAATTTCTCTTTCAGATTTCTCATTATTAGTGTATAGGAATGCAAGAGATTTTTATGCTTTAATTCTGTATCCTGCTACTTTATCAAATTCATTGATTAGCTCTAGTAGTTTTCTGGTGGCATCTTTAGGATTCTCTATGTACAGTATCTTGTTATCTGCAAAAAGTGACAGTTTTACTTCTTCTTTTCCAGTTTGGATCCATTTTATTTCTTTTTCTTCTCTGATTGCTGTGGCTAAAACTTCCAAAACTATGTTGAATAATAGTGGTGAGAGTTGGCAAACTTGGCTTGTTCCTGATGTTAGTGGAAATGGTTTCAGCTTTTCACCATTGAGAACGATGTTGGAAGTGGGTTTGTCATATATGGCCTTTATTATGTTGAAGTAAGTTCCCTCTATGCCTACTTCCTTGAGGGTTTTTATCATAAATGGGTACTGAATTTTGTTGAAAGCATTTTCTGCATCTACTGAGAGGATCATATGGTGTTTCTCCTTCAATTTGTTAATATGGTTTACCACACTTATTGATTTGCATATATTGAAGAATTGTTGCACTCCTGGGATAAACCCCACTCGATCGTGGTCTATAATCCTTTAAATGAGCTGTAGGATTCTGTTTGCTAGTATTTTGTTGAGGAGTTTTGCATCTATGTTCATCAGTGATATTGGCCTTTACTTTTCTTTCTTTGTGACATCTTTGTCTGGTTTTGGTATCAGGGTGATGGTGGCCTCATAGAATGAGTTTGGGAGTGTTCCTCCCTCGGCTATATTTTGGAAGAGTTTGAGAAGAACAGGTGTTAGCTCTATTCTAAATGTTTGATAGAATACGCCTGTGAAGCCATCTGGTCCTGGGCTTTTGTTTGCTGGAAGATTTTTAATCACAGTTTCAATTTCAGTGCTTGTGACTGGTCTGTTTACGTTTTCTATTTCTTCCTGGTTCAGTCTCGGAAGGTTGTGCTTTTCTCAGAATTTGTTCATTTCCTCCAGGTTGTCCATTTTAGTGGCATATAGTTGCATGTACTAATCTCTCATGTCCTTTGTATATCTGTAGTGTCAGTTGTTAATTCTCCTTGAGTCTGGCTAATGGTTTATCAATTTTGTTTATCTTCTTAAAGAACCCGCTTTTAGTTTTACTGATCTTTGCTATCACCTCCTTCACTTCTTTTTATTTATTTCTGATCTGATCTTTATGATTTCTTTTCTTCTGCTAACTTTGGGGGGTTTTTGTTCTTCTTTCTCTAATTGCTTTAGGTGTAAGGTTAGGTTGTTTATTTGAGATGTTTCTTGTTTCTTGAGGTAGGATTGTATCGCTATAAACTTCCCTCTTAGAACTGCTTTAGGTGCATCCCCTAGGTTATGGGTTATTGTGTTTGCATTGTCATTTGTTCTAGGTAGTTTTTGACTTCCTCTTTGATTTCTTCAGTGACCTCTTGGTTATTTAGTAGTGTATTGTGTAGCCTCCATGTGTTTGTACTTTTTACAGACTTTTTCCTGTAATTGATATCTAGTCTCATAGTGTTATGAATAGAAAAGATACTTGATACGATTTCAATTTTCTTAAATTTACCAAGGCTTGATTTGTGACCCAAGGTATGGTCTATCCTGGAGAATGTTCCATCGGCACTTGAGAAGAAAGTGTATTCTGTTGCTTTTGGATGGAATATCCTATAAATATCAATTAAGTCCATCGTGTTTAATGTATCATTTAAAGCTTGTGTTTCCATATTTATTTTCATTTTTGATGATCTGCCCATTGATGAAAGAGGGATGTTAAAGTCCCCTACTATGAGTGTGCTACTGTCGATTTCCCCTTTTATGGCTGTTAGCATTTGTCTTATGTATTGAGGTGCTCCTATGTTGGGTGCATAAATATTTAAAATTGTTATATCTTCTTCTTGGATTGATCCCTTGATCATTATGTAGTGTCCTTCTTTGTCTCTTGTAATAGTCTTTATTTTAAAGTTTATTTTGTCTGATATGAGAATGGCTACTCCAGCTTTCTTTTGATTTCCATTTGCATGGAATATCTTTTTCAATCCCTTCACTTTCAGTCTGTATGTGTCCCTAGGTCTGAAGTGGGTCTCCTGTAGACAGCATATATACGTGTCTTGTTTTTGAATCCATTCAGCTAGTCTATGTCTTTTGCATGGAACATTTAATCCATTCATGTTTAAGGTAATTATGGATATGTATGTTCCTACTACCATTTTCTTAATTGTTTTGGGTTTATTATTGGAGGTCTTTTCCTTCTCTTGTGTTTCCTGACTAAAGAAGTTCCTTTAGCATTTGTTGTAGAGCTGGTTTTGTGGTGCTGAATTCTCTTAGCTTCTGCTTGTCTGTAAAGGTTTTAATTTCTCCATCAAATCTGAATGAGATCCTTGTTGGCTAGAGTATTCTTGGTTGTAGGTTTTTCCCTTTCATCACTTTAAATATGTCCTGCCACTCCCTTCTGGCTTGCAGAGTTTCTGCTGAGAAATCAGCTGTTAACCTTATGTGGATTCCCTTGTATGTTATTTCTTACTTTTCCCTTGCTGCTTTTAATGTTTTTTATTTCTATTTAATTTTTCATAGTTTGATTAATATGTGTCTTGGCGTTTTTCTCCTTGGATTTATGCTATATGGGACTCTCTCAGCTTCCTGGACCTGATTGACTATTTCTTTTCCCATATTAGGGAAGTTTTCAACTATAATCTCTTCAAATATTTTCTCAGTCCCTTTCTTTTTCTCTTCTTCTTCTGGGACCCCTATAATTCAAATATTGGTGCAGTTAATGCTGTCCCAGATGTCTCTGAGACTGTCCTCAATTCTTTTCATTCTTTTTTCTTTATTCTGCTCTGCAGTTATTTCCACTATTTTATCTTCCAGGTCACTTATCCTTTCTTTTGCCTCAGTTATTCTGCTATTGATCCCTTCTAGAGATTTTTAATTTCATTTATTGTGTTGTTCATCATTGTTTGTTTGCTCTTTAGTTCTTCTGGGTTCTTGTTAAGCATTTCTTGTATTTTATCAATTCTATTTCCAAGATTTTGGATCATCTTTACTATCATTACTCTGAATTCTTTTTCAGGTAGACTGCCTATTTCCTCTTCATTTCTTTGGTCTGGTGGGTTTTTACCTTGCTCCTTCATCTGATGCTTATTTCTCTGTCTTCTCATTTTTCTTAACTTACTGTGTTTGGGGTCTCCTTTTTGAAGGCTGCAGATTTGTAGTTCCTGCTGTTTTTGGTGTCTGCCCCCAGTGGGTAAGGTTGGTACAGTGGGTTGTGTAGGCTTCCTGGTGGCTGAGACTGGTGACGGTGTTCTTGTGGGCAGGACCACGTCCAGTGGTGTGTTTTGGGGTGTCTGTGAACTTATTATGATTTTAGGCAGCCTCTCTGCTAATGGGTAGGGTTGTGTTCCTGTGTGGCTAGTTGTTTGGTATGTGGTGTCCAGCACTATAGCTTGCTGGTCATTGAGTGGAGCTGGGTCTTAGCATTGAGATGGAGATCTCTGGGAGAGCTTTCGCCATTTGATATTACGTGGGGCCAGGAGGTCTCTGGTGGTCCAATGTCCTGAACTCGGCTCTCCCCCCAATAGGCTCAGGCTTGACACCCTGCTGGAGCACAAAGACCCTGTCAGCCACACATGGCTTTTGGGAAGTCCGAGGTCTTCTGCCAGCATTCAGTAGGTGTTCTGTAGGAGTTGTTCCACTTGTAGATGTATTTTTGATGTATTTGGGGGGAGTTAGGTGATCTCCATGTCTTACTACTCTGCCATCTTGAAGGTCCTCTATTTGTAGACTTTCTGATGATAGCCATTCTGAATGGTGTGAGGTGTGATACCTCATTGTGGTATTGATTTGCATTTTTCTAATAATTAGTGATGTTGAACACCTTTTCATGCGCCTGTTAGTCATGTCTATGTCTTCTTTGGGAAAATGTCTATTTAGGTCTTCTTCCCATTTTTCGTTTGGGTTGTTTGGTTTTTTTGATAGTGAGTTGTATGAGCTGTTTGCATATTTTGGATATTAACTCTTTGTTGGTCACAATGTTTACAAATATCCAGCAATCCATCTCCTGGGTATATAACCAGAGAAATGAAAACTCTAATTCAGAAAGAAACATGCACCCAATGTTCATAAAAGCATTATTTACAATAACTAAGACATGGAAGTAACCCAAGTGCCCATCAACAGAAGATTGGCTTAAGAAGATGTGGAGTGTTTGTTTATATGTATACACACACACAGTGGAATATTATTCAGCCATAAAAAATGAAATATTGCCATTTGCATCAACATGGATGGACCTAGAGAATAGTGTGCTTAGTGAAATAAGTCCGACAGAGAAAGACAAATACTATAAGGATATCACTTATATGTGGAATCTAAAAACTAATACAAATAAATCTATATACAAAATAAAAACAGACTCCTAGACAGAGAAAACAAACTTATGGTTACCAAAGGGGAGAAGGAGGGGTGGAGGGACAAATTAGGAGTATAGGATTAACAGATCCAAATTACTGTAGATAAGCTAGACAAGCAAAAAGGATTTATTGTACAGCATAGGGAATTATACCCAGTATCTTATAATAACCTATAATGGAAAATACTCTGCAAAAAAAAAAAGAAAAGAAAAAAGAATCACTATGCTATACACCTGAAACTAACACAGTATTGTAAATCAAATATACTTCAATAAAAAATGTTTTTTGTTTTTTCAATTTTTTTATTTTATTTTTTGCTGCGTTGGGTCTTTGTTGCTGCGCACGGGCTTTCTCTAGTTGCGGCGAGCAGGGGCTACTCTTTGTTGCGGTGCATGGGCTTCTCATTGTGGTGGCTTCTCTTGTTGCGGAGCATGGGCTCTAGGTGCGTGGGCTTCAGTAGTTGTGGCACGCAGGCTCAGTAGTTGTGGTTCGCAGGCTCTAGAGCACAGGCTCAGTCAGTAGTTGTGGCACATGGGCTTAGTTGCTCCATGGCATGTGGGATCTTCCTGGACCAGGGCTCAAACTCATGTCCCCTGCATTGGCTGTGCCACCAGGGAAGCGCAATAAAAGTGTTTTAAAAATAGTGGTCATGGGCTTCCCTGGTGGCGCAGTGGTTGAGAGTCCGCCTGCCGATGCAGGGAACACGGGTTCGTGCCCTGGTCTGGGAAGATCCCACGTGCCGCGGAGCGGCTGGGCCTGTGAGCCATGGCCGCTGAGCCTGCGCGTCTGGAGCCTGTGCTCCGCAACGCGAGATGCCACAGCAGTGAGAGGCCCGCATACCGCAAAAATAAATAAATAAATAAAATAATAATAGTGGTCATGGAACTCAGAGGAAACTAGTCATGCAAGGTGGGTGTTTTTCTTCAGCCTGGCTTAGTTGCCTGTGATAAGGAATAGAGTACGCAGGAATTGGAATTAATGTGAGCTGGGGTTTCTCCTGGTGAGTATGACAACACAAGAGAGAATACACCCATGCCCAGCAGGACATGATTTGAGGGAAAGCAAAAAATCACGACTTGAGAAGGCTGCAGGCTCTTTCTGGGCAGAGCCAGGATTCAGAGCCCAAAGATGCAGCACACTGAGAGCAGAGGGGATAGTGCTCATGGCTAGGATTTTAGCAATTCTGTGAGTGAATATTTAATAGTTTAATTAGGGCTATACTACTTTGTTTAAATTAATTTTTATTGGAGTGTAGTTGACTTACAATGTTGTGTTAGTTTTTGCTATACAGCAAAGTGAATCAGTATATACATATATCCACTCTTCTTTAGATCTTTTTCCCATATAGGTCATTACAGAGTACTGAGTAGAGTTCCTTGTGCTCTACAGTAGGTTCTTATTAGGTATCAATTTTATATATAGTAGTATGTATATGTCAAGGGCCATACTACTTATTATGTATTCTACCAAGATTAACATATAATTATGCTACATGAAATTAGCATAATAGTATGTTTTCTCAACAACACTGATCTATATAACTCGATATATTTTCCAACTTTATTTATAACTCAGTTAAAAAGCAGTATTCCTAGAAATTCTGATATTTTCAGTCAAAGATAGTTGTTTGTTTTTTAAATCATAAAATGATATCTTTCAATTATTTGTAAGTCAGAATGCTAAGTATAATTAGAGTGCAGACACGACAACGGATTAACAGACCAGTGCATGAGTATTATGTAAAACTACCAAGAATGGGCAAAAATTGAGTTGTAAAATACATGTGACAAAATAAATAAGCTGTAGAGTTGAGGCTGACAGTTCCGCTAAATGTATTCATTTGTTAATGGCCATTATGTACTATCATGTATTTATTTCATCTCTAAAAGTAACATTGAGATCATTTTCTGTGGCTGTGTAACCAGAGGCTACATGTTCCTGGGTATCACAGCAGACATTCCTATCACAGCAGAGGGCACTAAATCATCCTTAAAATCTTATCCAAATCTATAATTCTATGATTACGAATTACTTCCAATGCCATACCCTCTGTGAAGTTCTATCAAGAATGTTTTGAGGGCTTCCCTGGTGGCGCAGTGGTTGAGAGTCCGCCTGCCGATGCAGGGGACGCGGGTTCGCGCCCCGGTCTGGGAAGGTCCCACATTGCCGCGGAGCGGTTGGGCCCGTGAGCCATGGCCGCTGAGCCTGCGCGTTCGGAGCCTGTGCTCCGCAACGGGAGAGGCCACAGCAGTGAGAGGCCCGCGTACCGCAAAAAAAAAAAGAATGTTTTGAGAGTTTCTCAATGAGAATAGAGCACTTCTGTGCTGCAGTAACAATTTTTTTCATCTCCCTCTGAAGGAATGTATGCCCTGTTTCATGGTTATTTTTGAAAATGTCTTTGATGGCCGTGTGAATTCACTCAGTCCCAGTATTTATGGATGTTATTTGCCACTCTATTTTCTAGGCAGTGGCGATGAGAACATTTTCAGCATGTTGGGCACAGTGCCAAGGGCTTCCTTTGCATTATTTCATTTAATACTCACAACATCTTTATGAGATATGATATCATTTTAATTATCATTTCACAAATGAGGAAAGAGAGACATAAAGAGGTTAAGTTACTTGTCTAAGGTCACACAAGTAGGAAAATGGTAGAGCTCATATTCAAACCCATGCTGGCTAGTGCCTGAACCCAGGTTCTACACCAATATGTTACAGTAATGAATAAGACCGTCACTCCTCACATTAGCTTCCTCATCATCTTATTTTTCTTTCTTTTATGTTGTTGTTTGGAGTGAATGTAGCCAAAAATTGTTTGAAAGAGCCCTTTTTGGGTTATAACTGTAGTCACATTTATAAAAAGTGATGGTGTTTATAGCTTAGTCTTATAATGTCAGAGCCTATGGACTCCTTTTAATCATGATGCTCTTGAGTGCGGAGTATTTACTCTTCTGCCTGTTGCTGTTTCCTCTCATGATTACAGGGCCTGCTGTATAGCCAGGCATCGTGCTTCTGATGTCCCTGTAGCATTCCACCCCACTTTAGCTTGTCATAAGCAGCTGGTTTCCTCTCTCATCCACCCACTTAATATGCCCTGCAGAATTATCTAACCAAGATTCTACATGATATGGTTACATTCTACTCACAATAACCTAAAATCTACATGGCTATAGATTGAATACATGGATATACAGCAGAATGAATGCTACTGTTATTCTATAGACTCTTCTGGAGCACGTTGCTACATTGGTACATGATATCAAGGAGTTGAAGACATTGGTCTACTGCTTGACTTATCCACACCTTCCATAAATTTTAGACAACCCAATGACAACGCTTAGTGTTACAGTGCCAATTAATCTTTTTTTTTAAAGAAGGTATTAGTGAGAGCAAATTTGCTTTATATAAAGGCCTCAGCAATGACCACTTACACCTGGACAAGTTAAAAGCATGACTAGAAATCAATATCAAAATAGAACTGCAAAGATTCAATGGCTGCACTTCAAGAACAGCCATTGAACCACGTTATAGCCAGAGCTATGTCAAGAAACAAACTTTTATATATATGTATGAAATTAAGAAACCACTCTACCATTGAGCGTCATTATAGGAAAATTAAATATACATAGAAAGACTAGGTTTAGTAAGCAACTACTTGGATGTGTTTGATGTTATGAGATCAGGTGGCGATTTAGGAAATGTCTGGTAGTTATCCTGACTATAGGCAATTCTGTACCTTGGTGAGTAGATTTATACCAACTGTTTGCAGAGGTACTCCTACCAAAGGCTATTAGCAACTGTATAAGATACTTAGTTATAATATATAATGTACCAACCTTTTGGTCTGTGGATTAGTAGCCACCAGGGGTATAAGAATTTACCCAAATCTTTCTGAAAGTTTAATATTTCTCTAAAAGAATAATATTGTTCTTGATCACCACAATTCTATGTACTAACACTATTATATTTTTTTTTCCAGATGTGCTTTCTTTGTATATTCATGCATGATAACTGGATTATTAATATGTTGGATGATTGTCTTAAGAGGTTGGGATGATTCTCATAACAATTTAAAAGAAGATAAACAAAACTGATAAACCATTAGCCAGACTCATCAAGAAAAAAAGAGAGAAGATTCAAATCAATAGAATTAGAAACAAAAAGGAAGTAACAACTGACACTGCAGAAATAAAAAGGATCATGAGAGATTACTACATGCAACTATATGCCAATAAAATGGACAACCTGGAGGGAATGAACAAGTTCTGAGAAAAGCACAACCTTCCGAGACTGAACCAGGAAGAAATAGAAAACGTAAACAGACCAGTCACAAGCACTGAAATTGAAACTGTGATTAAAAATCTTCCAGCAAACAAAAGCCCAGGACCAGATGGCTTCACAGGCGAATTCTATCAAGCATTTAGAACAGAGCTAACACCTGTTCTTCTCAAAGTCTTCCAAAATATAGCCGAGGGAGGAACACTCCCAAACTCATTCTACGAGGCCACTATCACCTTGATACCAAAACCAGACAAAGATGTCACAAAGAAAGAAAAGTAAAGGCCAATATCACTGATGAACATAGATGCAAAAATCCTCAACAAAATACTAGCAAACAGAATCCAACAGCTCATTAAAAGGATCATACACCATGAGCAAGTGGGGTTTATGCCAGGAACGCAAGGATTCTTCAATATACGCAAATCACTCAATGTGATAAACCATATTAACAAACTGAAGGAGAAAAACCATATGATCATCTCAATAGATGCAGAAAAAGCTTTTGACAAAATTCAGTACCCATTTATGATAAAAACTCTCCAGAAAATGGGCATAGAGGGAACCTACCTCAACATAATAAAAGCCATATATGACAAACCCACAGCAAACATCATTGTTAATGGTGAAAAACTGAAAGCATTTCCTCTAAGATCAGGAACAAGACAAGGATGTCCACTCTCACAATTATTATTCAACATAGTTTTGGAAGTCCCAGCCATGGCAATGAGAGAAGAAAAAGAAATAAAAGGAATCCAAATTGGAAAAGAAGAAGTAAAACTGTCACTTTTTGCAGATAACATGATACTGTACATAGAGAATCCTAAAAATGCCACCAGAAAACTGCTAGAGCTAATCAATGAATTTGGTAAAGTTGCAGGATACAAAATTAACGCACAGAAATCTCTTGCATTCCTATACACTAATGATGAAAAATCTGAAAGAGAAATTATGGAAACCCTCCCATTTACCACTGCAACAAAAAGAATAAAATACCTAGGAATAAACCTACCTAGGGAAACAAAAGACCTGTATACAGAAAACTATAAGACACTGATGAAAGAAATTAAAGATGATACCAACAGGTGGAGAGATAAACCATGTTCTTGGATTGGAAGAATCAATATTGTGAAAATGACTATACTACCCAAAGCAATCTACAGATTCAATGCAATCCCTATCAAATTACCAACGGCATGTTTTACAGAACTAAAACAAATCATCTTAAAATTTGTATGGAGACACAAAAGACCCCGAACAGCCAAAGCAGTCTTGAGGGAAAAAAACAGAACTGGAGGATTCAGACTCCCTGACTTCAGACTATACTACAAAGCTACAGTAATCAAGAGAATATAGTACTGGCAGAAGAACAGAAACATAGATCAATGGAACAAGATAGAAAGCCCAGAGATAAACCCATGCACCTATGGTCAACTAATCTATGACAAAGGAGGCAAGGAATACAAAGGAGAAAAGACAGTCTCTTCAATAAGTCATTATGGGAAAACTGGACAGCTACATGTAAAAGAATGACATTAGAACACTCCCTAACACCATACACAAAAATAAACTCAAAATGGATTTGAGACCTAAATGTAAGACCAGACACTATAAAACTCTTATAGGAAAACATAAAACTCTTATAGGAAAACTCTTTGACATAAATCACAGCAAGATCTTTTTTGATCCACCTTCTAGACTAATGGAAATAAAAACAAAAAGAAACAAACAGGACCTAATGAAACTTCAAAGCTTTTGCACAGCAAAGGAAACCATAAACAAGACGAAAAGACAACCCTCAGAATGGGAGAAAATATTCGCAAATGAATCAATGGACAAAGGGTTAATCTCCAAAATATATAAACAGGGCTTCCCTGGTGGCGCAGTGGTTGAGAGTCCGCCTGCCGATGCAGGGGACACGGGTTCATGCCCCGGTCTGGGAGGATCCCACATGCCACGGAGCGGATGGGCCCGTGAGCCATGGCCGCTGAGCCTGTGCGTCCGGAGCCTGTGCTCCACAACAGGAGAGGCCACAACAGTGAGAGCAGAGGCCCGTGTACAGGGGAAAAAAAAAAAAAAAAAAAAATATATATATATATATATATATATATATATAAACAGCTCATGCAGCTCAATATTAAAGAAACAAACAACCCAATCCAAAAATGGGCAGAAGACCTAAATAGACATTTCTCCAAAGAAGACATACAGATGGCCAAGAAGCACATGAAAAGCTGCTCAACATCACTAATCATGAGAGAAATGGAAATCAAAACTACAATGAGGTATCACCTCACACTGGTTAGAATGGGCATCATCAGAAAATCTACAAACAATAAATGCTGGAGAGGGTGTGGAGAAAAGGGCATCCTCTTGCACTGTTGGCGGGAATGTAAATTGACACATCCACTATGGAGAATGGTATGGAGGGTCCTTAAAACACTAAAAATAGAATTACCATATGACCCAACAGTCCCACTACTGGGCATATACCCAGAGAAAACCATAATTCAAAAAGGCACATGCACCCCAGTGTTCATTGCAGCCCTATTTACAATAGCCAGGTCATGGAAGCAACCTAAATGCCCATCGACAGACAAATGGATAAAGAAGTTGTGGTACATATATACAATGGAATATTACTCAGCCATAAAAAAGAACAAAATTGAGTCATTTGTTGAGACGTGGATGGATCTAGAGACTGTCATACAGAGTGAAGTAAGTCAGAAAGAGAAAAACAAATAGCCTATATTAACGCATGTATGTGGAACCTAGAAAAATGGTGCAGATGAACCGGTTTGCAGGATAGAATTTGAGACACAGATGTAGAGAACAAACGTATGGACGCCAAGGGGGGAAAGCCGCGTGGGGTGGGGATGGTGGTGTGCTGAATTGGGCAATTGGGATTGACATGTATACACTGATGTGTATAAAATTGATGACGAATAAGACCCAGCAGTATAAACAAACAAACAAACAAAAAATAAAACAACTAATACTAAACTTTCTTTGGGTTATTTGTATGGAAATATGTTAATATAAATGTTTCAGACATTACATGAAATTTCTAAAGACCTTATATGTTCTGGTATAATGTTATAAGTCTTAATTCTAGTTATTACTTTAAAATGTATATCTCAGAAATAACTAAATTTCCTTGTCAATTGCAATATTATGAACTTTCATCAAATCTTTAACCATGGTCATTTTTAAGTCTTTTGTCATTTTCAGACAGTTCTGGGTGTACTCTGATGCTTTTGCAAAAATGTTCCTATAAAAGGGTTTCATCTTCAAGGGATTCATGGAAAAGACTCTGACAAGTACAGGTTTCTGGTAACTGACTATACTGCTGAACTGAATGAATAAGCATTTTCAGAACTCTAATGGAAAACTGATGAATTCATAAAAGTGCTAACAAAAGATCAAGATGAAAAAAAATTAATTACATGGGACTGAGTGAACTGATGAGGATGATTATAATTTTCGTGACTTTCTGTTTGAATAAAAAAAAAATCCCACAAGGACTCAGAGGCAGAGAATATATAAATCAATTTTCACTGCAATGTAAAGGAGCTGACAGTGGAGGATTCCTGGACTGAATGTCAATATTATGACATAGTGTGAGTCTGTTTCGTGTTTGGTAATTGCAGTCATTGTTGCTCCTGTTGTGGTCATCCATTTTCAGTGCTTGGTGTCAGTTTATCTCTTGTAAAAATAAAATACAGTGTGTGTGTGTGTGAGTTGTGAAAAAAGAAAAACCAGCAGAGATTTTAAGAATAATACTGATTAAATCAAATATCTTATAGTATGTTTCTTGATAACTGATCTATAATCAATTTTTAAAATTGATTTGTGAGTCAATTAATATTCCTGGTTCATTGTTGAGAATGTAATTATATAATTGAATATGCTATAATCCATTCTACTGGTGTGCTGGAGCGAACTCACATCAGTGGTTGAGTGCTGATAGCTGAATTTTCAAGGATTTGCAAGCCAGTTGTTAAATGTATCCATAATTAAAAGTTACATTTTATTATTATCTATATCCTTGATGTTATTTACATCTATTGTATCTATAGTGGAGATACTATATAATGAAATTGCACCACCCATATCTTCTCAACTCCAGGAACAGTAACATCGTTGTCATTAGAAATTTGTCACTGTGGGGGTATTTACACTATATTAGTCAGCAAACATTAAAAATTGGGGCTTTTAAATTTGGGGGGAGGAGCCAGTTGCTAAAAATATACCAGTATACTATGCCTACTATGTATAACGTATCCTCTCTTTATCTATTAGAATGAGTAGATCAGAGATGAGGACACAAAATTGCAGAGGATCAGTTATTTAAGTTAAAGCATCTATGCACCACCATCGACAGATGAATCGATAAAGATGACATGGTATATTTATACAATGGAATACTACTCAGCCACAAAAAAGAAGGAAATGTCATTTGCAGAAACATAGATGAAACTAGAGATTAGCATACTAAGTGAAGTAAATCACACAGAGAAAGACATATCATATGATATCACTTATATGGGGAATCTTAAAAAAATGGTATAAATGAACTTATTTACAAAACATAAAGAGACTCACACACATATAAAAGAAACTTATAGTTACCAAAGGGGAAAAGGGTGGGGGAAAGGGATAAATTAGGAGTTTGGAATTAACATATACATACTACTATATATAAAATGGATAAACAACAAGGACTTACTGTATAGCACAGGGAACTATACTCAGTATCTTATAATAACCTATAATGGAAACGAATGTGAAAAGAATATAATGTATATATGTACATATATATGTATAACTGAATCACTTTGCTGTACATCTGAAACTAACACAACATTGTAAGTCAACTATACTTCAATAAATAAATACATACATACATACACACATAAAAGCATAACTATAGAGTTTTGACTCAAAGAGCAGAGCCAGATTCCTCCCTTCATATGCAAGACTTACACTTAAGCGTTTTTCTTTTTCATTCAAAGCTCTGTTCTGATGGCCCCCCTCCATCAGAGCCCCAGGAAGCTGAAGGGCTTGTTAACCGCTAACCAGACATGCAATCCAGCTGCCTCCTTCCCAGATGCAACCTGGTTACTGATGGACAGGTTTAATTTAGGGCTGCCTCCAGGAATAAAGTTTTAAATTAATTGATTATAGACCAATGTCATCAAGACACATACTCTACGGTATTGAGTGTATCAGTATTATTCCTAAAAACTCTTCTACTGTAAAGTGTTGTAAAAACCATCAAAATCCCTCAAGACAATCACTGAAACCCATTCATAATCTAACTAGGAAGGTGTACGAATGTACCATTAAGGCACTAGCTCTCAGAGAAAAGACTGTGAGGACACCACGAATCAGAGACCAAACCATGTCCGTGTCCATGTGACAGCACTAATAATCAGGGAAAATATGCCCACGCAAATGAGGGAGAAAGATAAAATTGGAGGTTTCCACATGCATTAGGTGGCAGTCCTGGTCTTATTCAGTAAGTATATCTCTGTACTGAATGACAGACTACAGCCTTCCCACACGCTTTAACCTGGCAGAATATTTTTTGAACTTGAATTCCCACCTTGGTTCCTACCTGTTCCCAACGATCTTTCTGTACCAGGAAGTAGGAATTTGGAGGGTTTTTTTTTTTCATGTACTAGGAATAATCTCTGGAATGGCTGAGTTCTTGGGAATTGAGGCAACACACGGCTCGTGCATATGGTCCAGAGACCTGGTCACACACACTAACAAACACGCAGCTTCTCCACAGACTCAGGCAGGAAAGCAGGCAGACAAGCAGTGCGTGGTGCCTTTGGTAGCACCTGGTCCAAAGGCAGGAGTGCAAGCTCTACCAATATCTAAGAGGAATTCTTCCATGCCAGCCTTTTCCAGATCTTCTTGCAAGCCTCTTGTCTTTCTCTTTTCTGCAGACTATTCTCTCCCGGATACTCTCCCCTGGGCCTCCATCTCACTCCAGCTGCCACAGGGATCCCCAGCCCAGAATGCACTTTCTCTGCGGGAACCTGGGAGCCTTCTAAGCCATGGAGATTTTCCATCCTGCTGAGTTGGCACTGGCTTTCTTTTCCCATCCAGATTTCACGACCAGATGTGAGTTGGCACAGTTGGCCAAAGCAGACATCCTGGGCTTAGAAGTCAAGACTCTTCCTTCTCTTGGTCATGGCAAATGTGTCAGAGGAGATGAATAATTTTTTTTGGCTTTCACAACTGGTGGATGGTGATAACAGGAATGAATGTAGAGATGACTGAAGGAGAAGGATGAGGAAAGGAAGGAGAGTTATCCTGAATTTAATCTGGGACAGATTAAGCCTCGGATGGATTTAGAACATCTTTGAGTAAAAAGCAGCACAGAAAATAAAGAATCAGGACTCAGAAGAGAAGACTACGCTGGAATTATAGACTGGGCATATTTTACTTATTGATGATCCATGATGCTGTGAGACTAGTGACATCACCCACAAAAAGCTAGTTGAACACTAAGAAAACAAGGGTACGTGTACCTTGGGGAACTTCTAGGCATAAACGTTACACTGTGTAAGAGACGCCAATGAAAAAGACCAAGGCAATCCAGTCATAAATGCTGAAGAAAGATGGAAGTAATAAATGTAAAAATCATTCAAACTCTGCTATATTCCATGCATTGACAGTCGTATCTGGCAGCCAAGGGCAAGGGGACTTGATCAAGATTTTACCAGGAGAGCGTTAAAATACTACATCTATTTTTACAGTCTGATATTATTGGCCATTCTCTCAATTATTTTCTACATCCTGACATCCAATGACACAGTTAAAGGTACACATTCACAGACTATTTTGAACCTTTAAAAGTCACAAGTTTCTTTGAAGAACCTATAGTTTTGTTTCTGTGGTCAAGGGCTTGACCACATGAGCGTATGGGAGTTTCATCCTTGAGAGTCAGAGGGTGGAAATCGTTGTCTTTGTTAATTAAACAAATAGTCTTCATGTTCTAGGCACTTTGAAAGGAGCTGTGGTATACCAGAGGGCAGAGAGGCATGGTCATTGCCTTTGAAAGGCCTACAGACTAGTTGGGGAAATAAACGTTCATCAAATAATATTACAAATGTTACAAGCTGTGTGTTATGAATAATAATATGAGGCACCATAAAGGTGTATAGCAGATATCCCTGGAAAGATAAACCTTTGAATTGAGTCTACATGAAAATTAGAAGTGAACTGACTCAACTAGGTGAAGTTAAAAGCTTTCCTTGGAGAAAGAACAACCTGTATCAGGACCCTATAGTGCCTTCAGGAAACTAAAAAAAAAAAAAAAAAAATTAAATTAAAAGAAAAAGGTCAGTATGGGTCAATATGTCTAGAATACACAGTGAGAGGAAGACATAGAGATAAGTGAAGCCAGAGAGCCAGGTAGATGTCAAGTAGATACAAGGTAGATACAAGCATCGTTCCCTTTCTTCCTGGCCATTCCTCAGTCTCATGGGCAGTTAGACAGAGCTTGAGCTGCTGCCAGAGCTATGTTGAGTGTCAATGGCACATGTTCCCTCTACAGGCGGCTCATAAAAACCTTTCTTGTGTGATGTCCCACTCCTCCTCGTCTTCATTTTCCATCTGGATGCAGAAGAACCAAGGGAGAACTTTGGTTCCCTGTGTGACATGGAGGAAAGCCTTCCACAGACCATGAACACACGTTCGAACTTTGAGTGAGAAAGAAACTTATTACATTGCGTTGATCTAGTCCATATTTTGGGACTGGTTTTTTACAGCAGCTGGTGCTGTCCTCATTACCATACCTATTTTATGGTAAGCATCACCTCCACCCCTCCTCCAATCGGATCCTTAGAGCAAGAATATTCATATGGCTCAAAAACAATGTTCTAGAAAACATTCCAACAGCTTTCGAAAAATGGAGTGGGAGGGCTTGCGAGTATGTGAACTAAAGTTACAGGAAATATTCAAGGCGAGGTTCTGTGTCAGTCTTACAGGGATGCTGAGGAAGAGGAAAGATATTGAATAAGGTGCCTGTGGTTTTTAATTTTATGTGTCAACTTGACTGGGCTAAGGGATCACCAGATAGCTGGTAAAACATTATTTCTGCGTGTATCTGTGAGAGTTGTTCTGGAAGAGATTAACGTTTGTATTGGTAGGCTGAGTAAAGAAGCTCCCTGTTTCCAATGGGTAAGCATCATCCAGTTTGCTGAGGGCTTTAACAGAACAAAAAGGCAGGGGAAGGCTAAATTTGCTCTCCTGCCTGAGCTAGGATGTCCATCTTCCCCTGGGACTTACACCACTGGCTCCCCTGGTTCTCAGACCTTCAGATTTGCACTGAAATGACACCACTGGCTTTCACTACATGACAATGAAATATTACTCAGCCATGAAAAACAAAGAGATCTTGCCATTTGGGACAACATGGATGGACCTCGAGGGCATTACACTAAGTGAGATAAGTCAGATAGATAAAAACAAGTACACTATTTATATGTGTACTTGTACTCATTTATATGTGGACTCTAGAACAAACAAACGAAACTCACAGAAAAAGACATCAGATTTGTGGTTACCAGAGGGGGAGAGGGAACTGGAGAAAGGGAGTCAAAAGATACAAACTTCCACTTGCAAGATAAGTACCAGTTAACACTGTTGTATAGCACATATGAACACTGTTACGAGAATAAAACCTAAGAGTTCTTACCACGGAAAAAAATTCTTCTTTTCCTTTTTTTGGTTCCTTTTTTTTTTTATTGTCTCTATATGAGACAATGGATGCTAACTAAACTCACTGTGGTAATCCTTCCACAATATATGTAAGTCAAACCATTATGCTGTACACCTTAAAAGTATACAGTGATGTATGTCTACTATACCTTAACACAACTAGAAAAGAAAAAAAAAAGAAATGGGCATGTGACCTAAATCAGGTCATTTAGACAGAGAGAAGCTTCTGGAAAAAGAAGTTTCCTTCACTATGACAAAAGCACTCATGCTCTCTCTTCCTTTGAACGATGTGGTGTGAGGCCGTGAAGCCAGATTTCTATGAAGGAGGCCCCTGAAGACAAAGCAAGCACATGAAGGAATGAACCATGTGGGAAGGAAGCTGGACTCAGCTCATCTTCCAAACTATGCGAGCAAATACATTCCCTGCTTGTTGAAAATGCTTATCCTTAGTTGGGTCGTCTACTACTTAACAGCTAGATACATCTTTCTACTATTTTTGCTATGTCTTAAGCGCTCTATTAAGCATTGCTTAAATGAATTTTTATAACAACCCAATAAGTTGATTATCCACATTTTATAGATAAGAAAACCAAAGCTCAGCGGTGACGGAGAGGAACCATCATTTGAAACAAGTGTGTTTTTTTCTTCACTCCAAAGCCTATGACTTAAGCAGCTTCACTTTGGGAGGGGAAGAAACCCATAAATTACTTCAGTTTTCCTATATCAGTACTATCATGGTTTGTTAATAATTTTTGAAATGTTACGTCTTACAAAAATGGATACAAAAACTTGGGCAGCTACGTCCGAAGTTAAACCGGCCCTATACATGTAGATTTATAACCACATCAGAGAGCAACATATATAAGACCCATGAACTTGCCTACAAAATAAGTGGCATACAAAAACACACTTACCAAAAAGGGACCTGAATTCCAAGTCACTATTGTAAAACTAGCTGACTTATACCAGGAAACGTCACACAACTGTATATAAATATGGCTCATGATACGTTTAGGGTATGTGTCTGTATTTAATTTCAAAGGGTTATGCCACTCATAACAACAAGCAAATGTGAGTAAAGTGTACGGGCGAAGTCATTCAAAAGTAATGCTAAAGGAAATTTATAAGCATGTAAATTGCATTATTTTTAAGAATGGGAACATATGAATAGCGCAAGAACCACATGAACCTTGTTACCTCTGTGCTTTACAAGAACGGATTCAAACGTGTAATTTTTCCTGCTATTGTATCAACATTCTCTTGTTCTTTGCGTTTCTCTCATTAGTCTTCAAAAAGAATTCAGTCATTTGTTAAACAACAAAACCCAGAGCTTTTCTGACCCACCTCCCCGTGAGTTACAAGCCATCTGTGCCCTTTTTTGGTCCTCCTTCTGTCCTCAGACGCTAACCCTCGTCTTCATTCCGTCTGACCCCCAGACATCTCACAATTTTCACTCACTGGGCTTTAGAGACTGCTTTCACTACAGAGAAGTAATTTAATTGGAAATTCCAACCGATACATATGTCTTCCCTACCTGACCTCTAGTTCTTTTGTGAGACGTCCTCCTTCTTCATCTCCAGGACGCCATGCTCTCCTCCTATTCCTTCTGCCTGCTGCTTCTTCTCTACTTTCCAGATTTTTCTTTGTCCATCCCTTAATGCCAGTTCCTCAAAGGTATGTCCTTAATTTTCTTCAATTCTTATCAGACACATTCCACCTGAGCAGCGATTCCATCCACTCCCATACGCTTCAATGTTTATCTACAGGCTGATGACTCTCATTGCTCCCACGTGGGCATCATAGCACCATCGCGTACTACAAGATAATGATCTCCAAGATATTTAAAGAGAGACCAAAATACCATGGTGTTGCCTAGTTATTTATTAATGAGTATTCCATATATATCAGAAGGAGGATATTATAGAGCTACTCAGAAAAGTTCTTTTAAAAAAGCAAGAAAATCAATTCCTTTTTCTTTTTAGACACAGGAAAAGTTTATTCTGCATTATTCTAGATCCAGCTATGCTTCGTGAAATCTATGAAAAAGAAAGGCATTTAGAACAATCTGGTCTCTGCACTGCTTGGAACAACCTTAGCCACCATTGTATTAGTACCTCTCGGCTGTTACTCTGGGTAAGGCTTTCTAGTGTCGCCCATGTGAGAAACATGTTGATCACAAATCAGCACCTCCAATTCTGAGTGTCCGCCCTTGTGACTTTCAAATTGAGGCTCGTGTTACAAGTCACTGTTTATTTCCTCTCCCTGTAACATATTAATATCTATGGCAAGTCTTTTATCATCAGCAGTTACAGCATTCTCCAAGGATGACAGCCTTTGTCTTTGGGGTGTCTTCCAAGCCTTCCCATTGTGAATTTAAAGGATGAGCCAACCTCTGTTTTAAGTCAGGTCAGCCTAAAGTATCCTCTAGAGAAAACCCATCCAGTTGCTTTTGTGTAACCCAGTAAGAGAAACAGGGAGAAACTTATATTTATTTATATGACATATACAAGACACCAAACATGTTGTCAAAATATAATCTCAAAACCTTTGGGAAGTTATAATTGTTTTGCTATGGTGAAATCTTTCCTTGAAGACACCCTAGATTAGATTTCTTCTGATGGTAGAGGACCTGTTCACTACAGATCCAGAGAAGCCTTGTTTATAGGAGATAGAAATCTTATTTTCCCTAGTGTCAGATGACTCTTTCATACTTCACTGGTGCCATGGTGATCCTTACATTATAGCTACTCATGCATATGACTGTATTTCTAGACTGTGAAATCCTCTAAGTCAGAAACACCTTATATTATCAATTCCTGCCCCATGATTCTGTGCAAAAGGAAAGAAAGCCCTGGAAAAAGACACAGCGAGCTTGAACAATGCCATCTACTTGCTATTTATTTGGTGATCTACTCGGAAACCTATTTCCTCTGTAATGTGTTCAACAACAATGAAGTAACGATTAAATATTTTTAAAAACCACAAATATTCTCTTTTTAAATTTGAGAAAAAATATTGTCTTAGAGAAAGTAACGTCAGAAAATTCAAATAAGCTGGGTTTTCTTCCTTTACTAAAAGTAGCTGTCATTTTCTTGTTTACTATGATACATTACACTGAACCATAACTTTGATAACTATTTTTAAAAATTATGTTGCATTGGACTTCCCTGGTGGTGCAGTGGTTAAGAATCCGCCTGCCAATGCAGGGGACACGAGTTCGAGCCCTGGTCTGGGAAGATCCCACATGCTGCGGAGCAACTAAGCCCGCAGCCACATGAGCCACATGAGCCACAACTACTGAGCCCACGTGCCACAAATACTGAAGCCCGAGCGCCTAGAGCCCATGACCTGCAACAAGAGAAGCCACAGCAATGAGAAGCCCGCACAGCACAACGAAGAGTAGCCCCCGCTCGCCACAACTAAAAAAGCCCACGCGCAGCAACGAAGACTCAATGCAGCCAAAAATAAACAAGTAAATTTATTAAAAAAAAAACTATGTTGCATTAATTCACCTGATTTTTTGTGATGCAAATTTTCTCTGCTTCTTCTCAATATATGTCACTTTCAATATTTTATCAGCCAAAGTATTATTGTTTTCATAAAATCCCAATTCTAAATCAGATTTATGTAATCTTGCAGAAGTTCAGCTATTGCTGTTATAATTTGTCATTGTCTTACTTTTGTTGTTTCATAACGTTGAAACATTAAATATCATGGCAATATAACAAAATAAAAAATATATCTTAGGGAATGCCAATTCTGACCTTGCTATTATCTCGTGGAAAAAAGCATAAAAGTTGCTTTCATTTATTACACATAACGTCCTGTAAAAAAAAGCTCCTTCTGGAAACTCACGGTTTAGTCACTTAGTAATGGAGGCTTTATAATTCAAGCATAATTTACCATTCTGATAATGAGGCTAGATTTCCACCAATTCTTTGATCTGTATATTTCGTAGCACTGATCACACACAGAAGGTTCTCTTGTCAGACAGCATGTCCTTAGAAGGTTGGAGGCTGATGGTAGTCCAGAATTTTAGCCTTAGTAATTAGTCAGTCATATGGTTGTGAATCAAGTTATATTTGACAGTTAGTTCTATCAGCTGAATTAATTTTCCAATTTTCTCTACTGGCTTTTTATATCTTAGGGTGATTTTTAACACATTTTTGAGGTGGGAGTGTCATGTAGCCAAGCGTACACTTTCAATATTTTCAATGTATGTTACTGAACTCCTGCAGGCCCTTTCAGGCACTGATCTAGGTAATGGGAATAAAGTTCTGGTTAAAACATACCACATTTCTAGCCCTCATTGAGATTACACTTTAATCATCTTTACCATCATATAGCTTCTCAGCAATTCCAACCCTTCCTAAATATGATCTTAATAAACAAGTGTTTTAGGTATTAATTCATTATAGGTATTTCTTAAACCAAATATCAAACATTAAGACAAAGCATAAGTTGATGGGGGTACTAGCCAGCAAAGGGAACAGAATGGAGTAGCTGATAATAGCTTGGGCTTTGCTCTCAGAAAAACTTGGGCTTGGAAGAAAAAAAGAAAATTGGGCTTGTGTTCTAATTTTCTTCCTCATCTTGAGAGCTCACTGAGTTATTTACTAAACCTCCCAAGTCATCAGTTTTTCCTTTTGTTTTTTAATTTAGTAATCCATCTTTCAGGGTTGTTTCAAGATCCTGTAATTATAGAAAATACTTTAATTTTCACCATGTAGCAATTAATTGAGACGATAAAAAGGCATAGTCACTGTCTACTCCCTCCTTTAAAAACTTTAAAATCTAATTTGAGATGCAAAGTTCAAGAAAACATCAAAGCCACATGAAATCGTTATGTCACTTCCAACACAAAAATCATATAATTCTGATTTTCTAAGTATGAAATCAGGTGCTATGGGTAAATTATCCCTGACAGATTTCCACTGATACAAAATTACCCTATAGATTGAAAAACCAGAAAATCTAAACATTGGAAGCATTTAAACATTAGTATTTAGTATTTTTTAAAGTCATTTAAAGAAACACACGCCTTAAGGATAGAAATGTAATTGATTATGTAAAGGCAAAGAGTATGATTTGTGGCCAGTTCTGGACCTGCTGCCTTGGTTGGGTCTAAACTTGCAGGTCTCTGAGCAGCTAAAAGCATCACGTAAGATTTGGGAAACAGGATCAGAAGGGGGTTCAGCAGCATGTGGGTTAAAAATGAGAGGGCTTATCCTCTGCAATATTACACAGACTGAGAAACTTTAAAGCGAGCTGTTATTTTCATGCCAATACATTGTTTTGCATCATGTAATAACGAGGTACCAGAAATTGTATCTTATTTTCCACGCAATGCCATTCAGATGTTTGGGCTGCCTCTTAGCTTCGCGTTGGGGGATGGAATTAAACAGCTTGCGTGTGCAGTGATTTTTAGTCTCTTCCTGGCACCAGATCTGTGAAATGATCAATGATCAAGGATGAACTGCGCATCTTTCAATGAGTCAGCCTCCGGTGGGTAGCCGGTAGCAAACACAGCACCAGTTTGACTGATTTGAAAGCTTAAGTGAAGGTTAAGCGTCTGTTTAATATGTGTAGCTTTCTGGAGGGTTGCAAACACTATTTACTGTGATGTTAGCTCCTCTGTGGCTGGCATTTTGGCACACAGAGAGGTCTGAGGTGTTTCATATTACGACATTTTCATTAGTGAAGAGAACATTTTATGTAGGTTGCTATTATTATCAATACAATCCATCTAAGATTTCTAGGGGCTGTTTGCTTATTTATGTTTCTAAATCCTATCATATCTTTCCTTTATAGAGCTCAGCAGAGCATAAGATTTTGAGGAGTAGCTGTTTGAGACCAGATACAAATAACCCTTGTTTAGAAAATGTTTCACGAAGATGACGTTCTGAGAGCAACTCAGGTGTTGACTATTTTCCCAGGTGAACTAACTCAAGGACTGAAATTTCTCTGTTGGATCAAACATGTAATGAACCCACCTAGAGAAAGCAATTTCAGACTGGCATAGTCAGTGCTTTTTACCAGCTAGAATATTTATTTAGTAGATAAGCAAATAAACCAAAAGTCAAACAGTTTAGCTGTAATTTTGGAGACCCAAATCTCAAGGGAACGGCTATCTGCTATACAATGTTGAAGACTGTTTAAAGGGCTTCCCCATCTGGAGAGTGCTAAGAGTGATAATCTTGGAAATAGAAATAACTGAAAGGGGAGTTTAAGGAACAGAAATTTTTTAAAAAATCTGACTGTAACTCTTATTTACTAGGTGTCTAGAGTAGTCACCAAGCCACAACTATAAATATATTCATAAATACATAATTTAGAGTAGGAGTTTTGGAATTGACATCCTGGTGATTACCACTTAAAGATGTTGAGCATGACAGTTCACTTCTCTAAATATTAAATATTTTTATTTACAAAATGATATTTAAAGGTTAATGACATAAGAGGACACTTAAAAATGCCTAGTTATAGTATGTATTCAATAAAAGGATAGTAGTAAGTAGTAGGTAGAATCAAAATGTAAATACATTGAATACATTGTACCAATTATGGTATTCCTTCTTCCTTCCAAAATAGCATGATGCTACTTAAAACAACTGCAAAATGAATCTTATAAGATTCTCATGTGTCTTATTTAAGGATGTATTTTTTTCTGAGCAGAAGATAAATAACATGCGTGTGTCTAAGATGCAGGTGTGGGATCCAAGTAATACTCTATAATGAGAAGTTAAATATTCGGCGCCTCAAACTTTATCTGAACAAAATTTAATACAGACTCACCAACACCTGGGGAAGTGGAGATTTAATAGTAGCTCCAGGCAAAATGATCTCACTCAATTAAGATGACAGTTTAAATTCCAGTTGGTGGGTTTACTTTCTGGAAAATATACTATAACTTAGAAGTATTACTTAGTGGACAAAAAAAAAAATCTTTGAAATACTTTAAAACTATGAAAAGCAGTCAAAAGAAATCTGGCAGAAATAATTAAGAGTATTAAAATAATTAATAACCAGATATAAGAACTTAAAAGTATAGTCCACAGAGAAGAATCCGATGAGGACTCCTGTGTAGCTGTATCTCTGACCTGGGTTGTTCCCCTATTATTTGCCATACCTATGCCTCCAGCTCTCATTACATAGGTCCCCACCCCTCCCAAGCAGCCCTAATTCAAAACGGAAAAACAAAATCACTGACCTTACTCTTTACTTTCAAGAGTAGTGAAAAATGAACAAACACATTCACTATTTACTTGTATACATTATAATTAAAAATGAAATTAAATATTAATGTATTCAAATCTTTATTGTGCATTTTAAATGAGCAAGGGAAATGACTTTATAAATACAAATCTTATTTGGCCTTTATATAGTTATTCAACCGTTTTATCCTTACATACTAAGCTTCTTTTGTATGTTATCTAAATAGAAATTTCCTTATTCCCTTTTTTTTTTAAGTTCAAAGTTTTCTGATTGGCTAGGTATTTTAAACTTAATCAGGTAACAAAATTTTACAAATCTAATTTGATCATAACTTTAATATCATGGTAGAAATGTTAGATTCTTCAGAATTATGGCCACCATTACATTCTATAGTCACAGTAGAAGTCATTTAAATTTTGAACTTTTTTTTTCTTTTTCTTTTCTTTTGGCTGAGCCACGTGGCTTGTGGGGTCTCAGTTCCCCGAGCAGGGGTTGAACCCATGCCCTCGGCAGTGAAAGAGGAGAGCCCTAACCATTGGACCACCGGGGAATTCCCTAAATTTTGAACTTCTTAAAAAATTGAAATTAGGTTTGTGAAGCCCAGCATATATTTTTGATATGGATGTTGATAGACAGGTACATCTCCTCCTACAAGAAGGAAGCTCTAAATTTAGTCTCAGTACATAGGTTGACAAACTACCTGCAAACCAAACAGAAGTCACAGATATCTATTTCTTGGGCCTCCATGCAAGCAATAATTTTGTTCTACTTTATGGGTTAACTACTGTTTTTAACTAACCAGGACACCATTGAATCTACTCCCCACCCTTCATTTTAAATATTAAATATAAATTATATAATAAGAATTTGTCAAATTGTTTAGGCTGATCTCACTCAGGTACCTAAGTTACACACAGAACTTAAACTTTACAAAAATAGATGTTGCCAAACGACAAGATTATCAGATATCAGAAAGCACTGATTTTAATTTGGTAATTCCAAAGGAAAGCCTGGAAAATTAAAATGGTTCTTGTGGAGCCCTAATTATTCTTAGTATCTGGAGATCTTATCAATCATTTAAATACAGTATTTTATTTTAAAGTATTTATAACAGAGGATTGTTATTTCATTCACTAAAAAAATGAAACTAGAAAAATTGTCATTATCCGTGGTTATAAATACAAATGAACTATTTTATAAAGCTGCTATGGTCTGAATGAGTGTGTCCCCCCCAAATGCATATGTCAAAATCCCAATGCCCAACATGAGGTATTTGGAGATGGGGCCTTTGAGACTTGCTTATGTCCTGAGGGTGGAGCCCTCATGAATGAGATTAAAGCCCTTTCAAAAGAGATCCCAGGGCTTCCCTGTGGCACAGATGGTTGAGAATCCACCTGCCGATGCAGGGGACACGGGTTCGTGCCCCAGTCCAGGAAGATCCCACATGCCGCGGGGCGGCTGGGCCTGTGAGCCATGGCCGCTGAGCCTGCGCGTCCGGAGCCTGTGCTACGCAACGGGAGAGGCCACAAGAGTGAGAGGCCCGCGTACCGCAAAAAAAAAAAAAAAAAAAGAGAGATGCCAGAGAGAGCCCTTGCTCCTTCCACCTTGAGAGGGAGGACACAGCAAGACTTCAGAAGTCTGCAGCCCAGAAGAGAGCCCTCATCTGACCATGCTGCACCCTGATCTCGGACTTTCAGCCTGCAGAACTGTGAGAAATAAATATCTGTTGCTTATAAGTCACCTAATCAGCGGTATTTTCTTACAGTAGCCATAATGGACTACGGCAAAAGCCATTTTTCTAGAAGTCCAGAATCTGGAGGCAAGCAAAAGGAGGAATTCTTGCATGCGAATCCTTGGGAAAATGAGGAAAGGTAAACAGAGATTGGGAGTGGTGCTTCCAAGGCCCCAGGTCTTCATCTTCCTCTTTTACAAAAATGTTGGAAAAAGTTTTAAATTTCTGGTCAGAATGTTACCAAACTTGGCATGTGTGTCAGAAGGAAACATGGCAAAATGATGAATGATTGCTTAAAATATCACAGTCACATCCACCATCAAGAAGCACCAGAGCTGCAGGATTTTTAGAGACAGAGGTGATAAGGAACCTGACATACCTGTCTGACTGCCCTGGGGTTCCGAGCAAACATGTCTGGGATTGCTACCCATGCTCTGGATTCTTCCCAGCTTGGCCTGGTCAAGGGCACTGGAGGGTACATAAATCTGAATAGCTTTAGGATGTCCATATCGGCTATAGAGAGAAATATTTAACCCCTAAGAGTGTGGAAGATGTAGTCCGGTTGGGAAAATTCTCCCTTTAAATAGAGCTTTCCTTCAGAAAGTACTTTATAATGGTTACAGTCTACTAAATAATGATTCAAGATGCAAACATAGTGGCAAGCTGGAAAGAAAACCCAACACATCTTATCACATAGGAGTCACATGTGACTCCCAAATTATCCATTCATTATCTCTTCTCTGGATCTTTTTAGTGGCTTAACAAGGTTGTATATTTTGTGACAGTATCCACTTCCTCACTGTCAGGGTCTCCCACTGCAAATTACAAACAGATGTTTGTTGCTTTCAAGCCAGATGCCGGCTCATCAGCAGGTGTTGAAGCCTATTTATTTGTACACAGAATATGCTGCAGCCTTGAATCACAACTTCGGTGCGTCTTCACCTTCCTCTCATGTTCACTCGCTCTGTTTCTCCTTTTTTTCTTTTGGTAAGCCATTCCATACATAAGCTTTAAGCTGTTCGGGCATCATTCCTGGGTTAAAACGGTCCCAAGCAAATTGCCAAAATTAACTGCCATGTGGGTGCTAGGAAGTTGTAGTCTTATGATATTTTTCTACCAAGTTCAGAAAGTTTTTATCGCCTTAGAGTCTTCGGTAATAACATTTGTTACCGTCCACTCAAACTTTGTTCCCACTGATGACGTATTTCAGCCTCCAGAGCTGACCATCTGGCCTTTTCCACCAGCACTGAAATTCCCTCAAAGAGAAATCACCAGTGATGTCTCACACCTTTGGATAACTTGAATAAATTAATAAGATCAGTTTAAATGATGTTTCTTAAATATCCTAAACTACTTATTAGATCGGTCCTGAGTATTTCATTCTTGAAAATCCCTTCCCAAATAATTAGTTATCAATAACTACAAATAAGCACTCGCTCAAAGGCAGGCTTTTAAAAAATTTTCTTCTGAAATATTAGTGTTTAAATTGTGTCACCAAAGGTAAAAGTGAACAGTCTTTCTGTCTGTGAGGCTGTTGTGTTCTAATTTTTCACTCTCAATCACTGGCCTTTTACCCAAACCGATCGCCCTCTGAGATAGGAGTGCATGAAGGGGAGAGACTAAAGACTAAAGGGGAGGGGAGTGAGTCAAAAAGACGTTCTGCAAACTCACTGCCACCCTCTGCTTCAGGATGGGGTTCTTAGCCCAGAGATAACAACTCCTGGTACTGAGGAAAAGTTCTCCAATTCTGTCAGCTAGCAGTTCATTATTTATTGCTTCTACTATTTTCAAAAATAACAAGAAAATAAATTAGACTTCTGTTTCACAGATAAGCTAAAAGCAAATGTGTCGCATTTATGAACCAGTCAGCCTAAATGAACACTGTATTCCTGACCTGAACAAAACAATTTAACTTTAGGTCAAAAGTGGAATTACTAAGTAATTTTACTACCTGTGTATGTGTAAACACGTGTGTGTGCGCAGAATCTAAGGAACAAGACAAAACATACCACTGAATTTTATGAAGGAAAATGAGTATTGTTTCTGTTTTTCGTTTGTCGTCTGTTTCGTATAGGAGGGAGAGATGAAGTGACAGCCAAGCATCGGAAATACTCTTTACCTGCTAGAATCATGACATACAGGTTTGGAATGATGCTTAGAGGCCTTTAATTCTTCCATAGTTGAGAATCTCCTCAATGAGAAACCCATAAAGAGATTTCTATGCCTGAGGCTAAAATTATGCAATGGTGGGAAAATTTACCTTCTTAAACAGAGTTTTAAACTTAGAGTCCCTATCATCAAATAGACTAAGTCTAAAATGTCTTTATTCAAGTTCAAAGAGAGCTGCGTCTTCTCCAGTCTCAACATCTCTAATTTTGCCAAACATGATTCATATGACAGGGTTGCATCCTCTTTTCCTTTCTCTTAACATGTTCCAATTAGCCTATATTCCTCTTTAAATGAGGTGCCCAGAAACACACTCAAGTTTCCAGATACAACCAAATGAGACAAAATAATAATACCTGATGTTTACTGAAATAATACCACATTTATTATGTACCAGACACTATGCTATGCAATGTATCATTTATCTCTTTTAGTTCTCTTAGCAACCCTATAAAGAAAACTCTATGGGGAAAAGAGTGAATTAAAAAGCACTAAATAAACTGACCAAGAGCACACAGCTCATGTTGAAGCCTGGATTTACACCTAATCAGTTTGACATCAAAGCCTCAGGAAGACAAAATCACCACACTAATCTGTTCTAAGCCCGATAAATAAAAATAACTGAGTCCCCTTTATGCACTACTGCCAAATCATTCTAGTCCTTATGTGGGTGTTCTTTTCCAACCAAACGTAGGCTAGTGTGCTTAAACATTTTAAGTATGGCATTTTAACATTTCACACAGTGTTCCAGGTGCTTAAGTTATGCTTTGGTGCTTAAGTTATGCTTAAGTTATGCTTAAGTCATACAACATTTCCATCATCTTTCGTTATTTCTTCATGTCATCACTGGGAAAAAAAAAAGGGGGGGGGAAGGGGGGCACATATGTTTATATATCTTTTTCTATATCATTTAATCATTTCATAGATCATAGAAACAGAAGGGCCCAGAGAGACAAATGTCACTTGACATTTACCTTCAAGGTGACATCATGTGTCAGCACTTTTTTGCATACTGTCCCGTCATTCACAAATTTATCTGTTTTCAGCTCCTGTACACGGATATCAAGTCCATATCACCGACTCGTTAAACAGTCCTTTTCTTCCTCTATGAACAGTTCTTTTTCTGCTTCTTCCACCTTTCGTTTTACCTCTGGCCCTAACTCCATATTTTTGTAGAATATGGTTATTTCTACCCAAGGTCACACATACAAGAGGAAATAAATCAAACATATTATATTCTGGGGAATTCAACACATAAAAAAGTGTCACCCTTTCTTTACTTTCTGTGACTTTACTTTTTCATACTTTTTTAAAATGAAAATAAAATAATAAATAAAATAAAAATATTGGAGTATCCTTGATTTACACTGTTGTGTTAGTTCTGTTGTACAGCAAAGTGAATCAGTTATACATACACATCTATCCACTCTTTTTTAGATTCTATTCCCATATAGGTCATTACAGAGTACTGAGTAGAGTTCCCTGTGCTATACAGTAAGTCCTTATTAGTTACCAATTTTATATATAGTAGGGTGCGTATGTCAATCCCAATCTCCCAATGTATCCCTCCCCCCATGCTGTTTTATATAACATATTTTATTATAGTCTTGACAACTATAATGGCAGCATAAAAATTTTGTTGCAAATCCCTTGTTTTTGGAGAACGTGTTAGGTGCCCCCTCCTACCCTGCCCCCTGGGTTCTTTGGGATTTCCATTACTAGGGATTCTCAAAGTCCTTTCCTCTGGATGTAACTAGGGATTACCAAAACAACAACCACAGAAACAAAAGACAAACAAAAAAATAGCAGGATTGCTGGTCAAGTTTGGGAAATTCTAGATTAGACAGTCTAGGCTAAGCAAGCCTCTGGACTTCTTGACCTCCCATAAACCATAATATAATAATGTCATTTTGCATCCCCAAGATTGTAACAGAGTGTTTAGTATCTTTAAATTTATATAAGCCCAGAATTCCAAAGGAGGAAAATGTAAAGTGTACATATTTATTATGAAAATGATCACTATTAGTTAAAGGAGAGATATACTTGCATCACTTTTCGGATACTTGTAAAAAGTCTAAGTTTCGATATTGATACATTTTTCCTTGGTACAGAAAAAAAACATAACTCTGAATTTTACAAAATGATATACAAAAAACACATACATAGATATCAATTATTTGATACAAGATAAGGCACTATCTCTACCTCCCCTACCCCCGAATTTAGAATAGTGAAGCCAAAAGGTAGAAGCAGGTTGTTCAAAAATAACTGCTCACCGTATTCCATTCTATTAGAGAAAGTTATATGTTACATTAGCCAGCATTTACTGGTCAGGCAATTATTCCTTGATAATCAAGGAGAGAGTAAATAAGAGATGCTCTGTGTCTACAGACAAAAGTATCGAGGCACCTTATGTCAACATTCATATGGAAATTTCCTCTGCAGTACTGAGTTGTACTTAGATACTAGCTGTGCTGAAATGGGGCAGAAAACTAGGAGAGCCAATCTCAGAAAGAAGCAGGGATAAAGCAACTTTCCTTGCAAAAGTCAGTGAGGTGACTTGCACACCCTGCTACATCTTTGGAGGGGGAAAATATGCATGTAGTCCCTGCAATGGGCCTTGGGAGCTCATGCATTTAATTACTGTCAGATCCATTGAAAGCTACAATGACTTTTCATAAAACATTCAAGTATACACTTGTAAGGCCATCTCATTAACACATCTTGACACTGTCTTGGCAGATAGGAAATTATAACAACTTAGATAAGGTGACACGTGACACTGTCTTACAGGAAACTCATTCGGCCATCTGCCTACCCAAACAGATATCGTGCTCTTCTTTTCTGTAATCTCATTCACAAGGAGCAGAAAAAGGTTTTATCATGCTCATCTGTGAGCCTGAAAGTCAACGGAGCTCTGGGCTATGCTACGTAGACTAATTCAGTTTCCACTGTACTTATGAAAATAAAAATTACGGCATTATTTTCCAAAACGAACTGAGGTGCTGTAAGTGTACTCAGCTACTAATCAGCCTTTGGGAAGACTTAACTTATTCTACTGGAAAATGAACATTAAATTTTTCACAAGGATATCAGGAACTAGTAATATATCAGCAATTAGTCTTCCATTCTTTTCACTCAAGATAAAGTATGTAAGCGTAAACCACACATAGGTGGGTATGAAAGAGATAAACAGAAAAGTCCCCGTAGGGAACCAAGGATGGAAGATTGTTAGTCTAACGCTAGAAGTAGCCACAGAGAAAAAGAAAGATGGCAACTTGTTATTTACTTGACTTGAGGGCACGCCTAAATAAATTATCTAATCCGAACAGCCATTCCTTGGAATAAATATTACTGTCATACTGCCTCCATTCAGTAAATTGTTAAGGTCACAGAGCTAGGACACCGGGAACCAGAAAACAAATGCAAGTCTTCCTGACCTCAAAACCCGACTTCTTTCCTTTAGAGTATTTGGAAAGATTTTTTCATGTAGTGCACTGGTGAGAAGTTGGTTTCTTTCCAATAAAAATCAGGGAAATCTGTGAAACCTCTCTTTGAGGCAAAAGTATGGAGGCAATGGTACCTTGAATCAAGAGATCATAGGAAGCCTTCGCAGGTATGTGGCATAATAAGAAGGGGATTTGTAACCTACAGAATTTAGAGCATAGAAACAAATATTGTTAGAGCTATAGAAACACAGTTGATGAAGAACTGTTATTTTAAATCAGAACGTTGATCAAGAGATTGGTAATCTAATACAGTATTATTAATCAGTAATTATTAGTAATTAATAATTATCTAATTAATTAGATTAAAACAGTATTACTACCAATATAAGGAAACCGCTAATTTGTATTAATTAAAAGGGGAACTAAATGTCTACCTCTCTGAAGGAAATTAGGACAACAATAGCAACAAAATGGTGAGAAGTAGACAAGAATCTAGCCAGAGATATTGCCTCATCCAGGTCTGACTAAAGGTTTTATTACTACTGGAATCGGGTGCTTTTAATAGGAGATTGCACATGTTGTTCAATAGTAAGACTTCAGCCTTTCATCAATCCTTTTGTCATCTTTATTAAATCTTTAGAAAGCCCAAGTTGCAAGAAACCATTTGGGTCTTCTTTGCATGGAGGGATCTACCCAGTTACCTCTGCAGTCAAGATGCTGGTGCCCTGATTGGTCCGTCATGCACAGCGCTAGCACAGGTCACAATCTTGGTGCTACTTAAAGTATGCATACTTCTCAAAATTAAGTATTTGGAATGAATTTTACTTTTCCATGTGATCAAATTTGAAAAATACGTCAATATATTAAAATGTTCCAATGTTCCATATGTTTAATGTTCCAATATATTAAAATACACACCAAACTTAATAAAGCCAAGTGTTCACTAAACAGCATTAATATAACTATTTAAACAGTGAAAGTAACAACTTAGTGGGTTTTCTGATATATCCTTGACAAGAATTAAACTAAGCAGGAAAGGAAATATAATTGGGTAATTTAGTACAAAAATAAATTAATTAAACCAAATTACCTCAAAGTATAACCCAACTTTAAAATTTCTTTTTATAAAAAGCAATGAAAATAGTCAGTTCCTAGACTGTGGTCTAATAATTAAAACTATATCTTTTTTACTGCTATACTTTCAAATATTATTAAATTGGTTGATGTTGATATCTATTTCAGAAATTTGTTTTGAAAGTACTAACATAGTTCATTAATTGTTCTTTTTTTTTGGACTCGTGACACTTTAGGATAAAAAGGAAAAGAAAAAATATATTATTATTAATATGTGACTCCTTTTTTGAGAACTTTTCTTGAGAAAGAGCATGGTGTGCCAAGATTGACATAGAATGGATTCCTATATTAGCTGTGAAATGTGGTCTCGATGTAGTCTAAACCTCTTTCAATATCTTATTATTCTTGTATTTGGTATCATTCCTAAGCCATATGTTACAGAAAAGGGTGTGTACGGGGGGGGGTTCTTTTCTAAATTTCAGTTCTACTTCACAATTGCACTGTCTATTGAGAACTATACACCATTACTTCAACCAGAAGAGGAATATCAAATGTAGTTGTCTATAGTTTACTGTGTGATTCCAATTAGTTGCTATCAAGGTAAAGAAAGAAGTAACTTTTTTTTAAAATGAAGCATAGCTGGTGCTGGGGTGTATGTTTTCTTTTAGTTTTTAACTCAGACACAAAAGTCCAAAAGCATGCTTATACTGTGAAGAGCTTCCTAGGATTACGAAAAACGCAATTGGCAACGAGAGGATTAGAATCCAGATTAGGTTACTTGCAAATTTTCTGCTCTATCAGTGGAATCCTTCAAGATAGGTTCCATTAAAAGTCTACAAATTCAAGGACTGCACCTTAGAAAAATAATTACTATGAAATGCATTTGATTCTCCCAGAAAACAACAAAATACCTGATCCCTTACACCATGGAAAGCAAAATCTTTCTTAAAAATATAAAAGGTCGGCTTCCCTGGTGGCGCACTGGTTGAGAGTCCGCCTGCCGGTGCGGGGGATGCGGGTTTGTGCCCAGGTCCGGGAGGATCCCACATGCCGCGGAGCGGCTGGGCCCGTGAGCCATGGCCGCTGGGCCTGCGCGTCCAGAGCCTGTGCTCCGCAACGGCAGAGGCTACAACAATGAGAGGCCCCGTACTGCAAAAAAATAAAATAATAAAATAAAAGGTCATCTCCCCTTAGGAGAACTCTAGTTGTGAACTGGATAGAATTTATTGCTGTGTGCTCACTCTTGTGATAAATGTTGCAGCATCTTGAGGAAGGTTAAAGAATTGCTGGTTAAAGGACCTGTAGCATCAAACTGTAGTCAACTTCACGTTGCCCGAGAGCTAACGTGACCTGTGAGCCTAAGATGGTGACAGGCAGCCCGGCTGGTGCAGCTCTGTCCTGCTGTAGCTCCCTGGCAAAGAGGCCACTGCCATTCCAGAATGAGTGATTTATCCGTGAATATGCATGAGACGCTAATTTGCAAGGATTCAGTGAAAACTAAGTGTTTTGATGTGGAAGACTGGAATAACAAGAAGGGAGAAGTGAGGAAATGGGGTAAATATACCATAAGCCTTGATTACCCTGAAAGTATAGCAGGAATCGAGTTTATCTTTTCCTGAAAGCTTGCAGTTTTATTTGCTTGCCTATTTTCAGCATGACATGGGCCACTGAGAGAAGAGAGTCAAAGCCACTCACAGTTTATTTTAAATGGAAAATAAATGGTTTATGAGCAGATTTCTTCTAACAACTTTAAAAAATAATTTGAGGCCTACGTTTTGAAGATCTCAGTTTTTTTTTGTTGTTAGCAACAAACTTCTAATTTACCTTTAGACCACAAATGGTTTTCTATATCTAATCAGTCTTATTCATTAGCTTTACCTTGCTTCTTTTTTTTTTTTTTTTTTTTGCGGTACGCGGGCCTCTCGCTGTTGTGGCCTCTCCCGTTGCGGAGCACAGGCTCGGGACGCGCAGGCTCAGCAGCCATGGCTCACGGGCCCAGCCGCTCCGCAGCATGTGGGATCTTCCCAGACCGGGGCATGAACCCATCTCCCCTGCATCGGCAGGCGGACTCCCAACCACTGCGCCACCAGGGAAGCCCTGCCTTGCTTCTTCATTAAAAAAAAAAAAAAAAATGCTACAAGCAAATTCCAGAAATGGAACATAGAGCACAACAATGTGGGGTTTTCTCCCCCTTACTGTTATTCTTCCTGAAATTGTAGTACTGTTTAATTAATTCTGACATATACTATGCTTTCTTCTGGAACAGAGTCTGTTATTTAAAATCAACAAGTAAGAAATAGCTATGAATATACCTCCAGATGAACAGAATGAACTCCCTGAAGAGGATTCCTAATACTTTTTTCTTTTTAATTGAATTTCTCTACATTGTACCAATTGAAACATGTACTCAGCAAATGAATAAATACTACAGAACCTCTCACAAAAGATTTACCTTGTACACGCTGTTCAGGAATCTTGGAGCTACATATCGTGCCCTGAGAGATATGTGTATGTTTGTGTGTGCATGTAACTTCACAAATATCTGTGTCTAATGTTTAAAAAAGAAAAATAGACAATTAGAACTGAGTTAAAAATAATGAGACAGAGTGCACAGAAAAGGCAGAGTCGGCTGTGGTGGAAAAAACACTGGATTAGGAATTAGAAGATCTAAACTTAGACCTTGGGTCAACGGTTAATCACGTGATCTTTGGCAATCATTTAACCTCTCAGATACTCAATTTCTTATCTATAAATATGTATAGTAAAGACCATTTTTCTGTAAGGGAGTCTTAGGAGGATATAATCCAATAATATATGTAAATGTACTTTGTAAATTACTAAGTGCCACATATATTATGTTTCCTGTAAATTCAATTGATAGTGTCTGACATTCATGTCTTTGTATCTCAGTTTTCTCATCAATAAAATGAAAGGACTGGGATTAAATGCTTTCTCAGCATTGTTAGGAGATCCAAATGTAATGTTTTTCTAATACAAAATAAGGTTTGGGCATGTGCTCAAACAATTGTAAAGTCAAAGGGAAGGGATCAAAAATACAGAGGAGGGGCTTCCCTGGTGGCACAGTGGTTGAGAGTCCGCCTGCCGATGCAGGGGACACGGGTTCGTGCCCCGGTCCGGGCAGTTCCCACATGCCACGGAGCGGCTGGGCCCGTGAGCCACGGCCGCTGAGCCTGCGCGTCCGGAGCCTGTGTTCCGCAACGGGAGAGGCCACAACAGTGAGAGGCCCGCGTACCGCAAAAAAAAAAAAAAAAAAAAAAAAAAAAATACAGAGGAGGGTGCAAAGCAGAGAGTGGAGGCTGCCATTATGGGGGAGGGGGAAGGTGGCAATGGATAGAAGAAGCCAAAATAAAGGAAAATGTATTAATTAGTATTAATTATGAATTTGAAACAATGGACTCAAGTCATAATATTGATTTGAGGTAACAAATGCTATCTTACCAGATCTAGTCAAAAAATAATTCAGGAAGAAATATTACTCAGATAACCATTTGAGACTCGGACATATTGACTTGTCAGTTTCCTTGTGTGTCTCTGATTGTCTTTTTATTAGATTTAGACCTCTCTTTCTCTCTCTGTCTCCATCTTTATTTTTATTTAGGCACATAAAGCTTCCAAATCCTACCATTTATCTTCATGTACACAAAATATGGGAAGTATACATGAGACCCTCCCTTCGCCTACAAGCTATTAATTGTAGCTTCTAGATTCTAAAATACATTCTGACAAAGACAGGAAATCATATAAGCAATAGCCAGGAGAGAGGTCAGGCATTCAAGACCAACACTATAAATTCAAATCAGAAAACAGCGTAAATACAGCAGATGTCTGGTCTTAACTAGGTAGAAAAAATGCTGAGTTCTCTCAAAAGGAAGTAAAGAAAACAGGCAGTAGAAGATGCCCATTCGTTAACGAGCTGTGTGGAAATCTATCAAGGATCATTGCCCATCATGTTGCGGTAGCCCTAAAAAGTGGGTTACTCAAACAAAACTGAAGTAACCTATTATAAAAAATATATATTTATTAACCAGTTTCTATGTGCCACAAATCATCTAATTTAATTCTCATGGTGACCTGAGGAGATACAGGAAATTAAAGGCTCAGAGAAGTTAATTACTTGCCTAAGGCAATACTGGGAGTAACTAGAACAAGATTTCCACCTCAGCACTAAAGAATCTTATCCCCTCCAGGTGGTCACAAAGCACCGATCTCCCTGTGCTATGCAGCTGCTTCCCACTAGCTATCTACCTTATGTTTGGTACTGTATGTATGTCCATGCCTCTCTCGCGCTTTGTCACAGCTTACCCTTCCCCCTCCCCATATCTTCAAGTCCATTCTCTAGTAGGTCTGTGTCTTTATTCCTGTCTTACCCCTAGGTTCTTCATGACATTTTTTTTTCTTAAATTCCATATATACGTGTTAGCACACGGTATTTGTCTTTCTTTTTCTGACTTACTTCACTCTGTATGACAGACTCTAGGTCCATCCACCTCATTACAAATAGCTCAATTTCGTTTCTTTTTATAGGGAGGGTGGGAGGGAGGGAGACGCAAGAGGGAAGAGATATGGGAACATATGTATATGTATAACTGATTCACTTTGTTATAAAGCAGAAACTAACACACCATTGTAAAGCAATTATACTCCAATAAAGATGTTAAAAAAAAAACAAAAACAGGGCTTCCCTGGTGGCGCAGTGGTTGAGAATCTGCCTGCCAATGCAGAGGACACGGGTTCGAGCCCTGGTCTGGGAGGATCCCACATGCCACGGAGCAACTAGGCCCGTGAGCCACAACTACTGAGCCTGCGCATCTGGAGCCTGTGCTCCACAACGAGAGAGGCCACAACAGTGAGAGGCCCGCGCACCATGATGAAGAGTCGCCCCCACTTGCCACAACTAGAGAAAGCCCTCGCACAGAAACGAAGACCCAACACAGCAAAAATAACTTAATTTAAAAAAAAAATAGTAATGAAACCCCCAAAAAAGAAAAAAGAATCTTATCCCCTAAGCAACATTGCCTTTCTTAGGCATCAAGAGGCAGAGTTCCACATCATCCTCTGTTTTAGTCTGTGTAGCTGGTCCCTGTAATCTCCAAGAGTTTATCTTCAGGAAAATTGTATTCTTCAAGTCTATTACAAAATGTTAGTAGGAACTTCTTTTCTGATTAGTTGATTAGATACTTAATAAGAGCTTGGTACTTAACAAGATACTTGACAAAATCTCCTACTTTGCCCCATGGTTGATCTGTAGAATTCATAGAATAAGAGCATTTAACGTACCTATTAATGCTGGACATTAGGGGAAATATAAGAATCTGAGCAACACCCATGGCTCTAAGATGTTGTAAGACAGGATCACCAGACAGTATCTCCAAAGACAAACATCTTGAATAAACTAGGGAGACAGTGTTCCATTTATAGGCTCACTTCTACTATCTTTCCTGAACATTCATCCACAGCTTATGGAGGGAATTGAGAATATGCGTTTGAGGCTAAAATGAAAGATGTTGTGATGGGGCAAAGAAGCATAACCTCTGCAAGCTTTGCTCAAAATTAATTTCTTTGAACTGGTCTTACAATATTGCATTGCCTGTTCCCATGATGCTAACAGACACCATGAGATCAAGAAGTTTACTTATATTCCATGAACCAACTCTTCTCTAGCTGTACTCTATTATCCTATCACTCCAGGGAAGCCAGAACTCTAGCAACTGGTAGTAGATAAATATTTTGATTGGATAATGTCTGTACGGCAAATTCTTCACCATGCCTTCTGGATAATGAGAAAGGAGGCAATGTATTTTACGTCTCAGGATCTAATGATATGTAGTATTAATGACACCATAAGATGAGTCTAGAAGTTCTTAAATGAATACAGGGTAAGAGCTGTGAGAGTTCAGAGTGCAATGGTTTGGCAGTCTTCTTTGAGCTTGTAGCTTTCACTTGGCCTTGAAGGACGAGTAATATTTAAAGGGAAAAAAAAAAAAGAAAAGAAAAAGAAGGAGATCTTCCAGGCATGAGGAACTGCAAGAATAAAGTTGCAGAATTGGCAACACTGGTCATGTTCAGGGGACTGAAAAACAATAACCATCTGGTTGGACCACAGGATTCATATTGCAGAGCATGTTCCTGAAAATGTAACTGAGAACTGAATCAATTAAGTTGTCCATATTTCTTAGTCAAATAAATGTGATATTTAACCCTGTATCTGCCACCCTGGACAAGTTAATTTCTCTAAAACTGTATTTTCTACCTGTAATATAAGGATGCTTGCTCAGAGAGTAGGAGAGTAAAATGTGATTCTCTATATAAAGAATCTAATACGTGTCTGGTGTGTAGTTTAAGTATCTACATGGTGTTTTAAAGTAATAATAATAAATACACTAATAGCGTTGGATTATCCTCACTAAATTGAATTTTAGTTTTAATAAATTGATTGAACTGTGAAATTCTCTGATTGTTCTATAGAAAGCCTAGAAATTTAACTTCAGTTTTAGCTATAGATTTAGTACAACTGAACTTTTAGTTTCTGAACTTTTTGTTTCTTCATCACAAAAACGAAAGCTAATGGCCATAAAATTTAACAGAGGTTTCAAGGATATATACAGTAGCATTAAAAATAATTTTTAAAATGTCAAATCATAGCTGTCATTAAGTGTTGAGACAAAGCCCTATCTTAATAAATTCAACCAATGTTTCTTCTTTTTTTTTAAAAAATAAATTTATTTATTTATTTATTTTTGGCTGCACTGCGTCTTTGTTGCTGTGCGCGGTCTTTCTCTAGTTGCGGCAGGCGGGGGCTACTCTTGGTTGCGGTGCGCAGGCTTCTCATTGCGGTGGCTTCTCTTGTTGTGGAGCACGGGCTCTAGGGGTGTGGGCTTCAGTAGTTGTGGCACGTGGGGCTCAGTAGTTGTGGCACATGGGCTTAGTTGCTCTGTGGCATGTGGCATCTTCCCAGACCAGGGCTTGAACCCGTGCCCCCTGCATTGGCAGGCGGATTCTTAACCACTGTGCCACCAGGGAAGTCCCTAATGTTTCTTTTAAATCAGACTATTGCTGGCACATTTTAGCATTTATTATGTATTTGTCTTTAAACATGTCACATTGCTCCTTGTTCTATTTAGTTTTAGTTCTATTTATGAAGTACACATTTTGTTACCCTAACATGTACATTTTCTATATTTAGAATTTAAAATTCAAGAGTTGATCTTTTTAATCACTTAGAACAACCTCTAATTAACGGAAGCCTTGATCCTTATTTTAAAACTTAGCCTGTCCAAAAAAAAAAACATTCAAAATACAAGTACAATATATTTCAGTAATATATTTTTCTCAAAAAGAAAAAGTCATTCAGATTTAAAATTTTATTATAACTTGAGAGTGTTTTATATTAATCCTGTTAAGAGCCAGAACAGCTTTAATGCCTATTCATATCTTCTTTTAAGTAGTTACTGGAAATAAGAATACTGATATATAAGTAAGTTAATAACAGTAAGATTCAAAAATGTTTTCGGAGGGATAACTTTTATTAAAAACCACGTTTTTGGAATTTTCACATCCATCATTTTCACAGTTACTATATCTATTGCTGTTATGCAAGATGATATTGAAATTTTTTTTCTAAGTAGAACCTCTCTATTCTGATATGGGTACTACACCTTCATAATTATTCTTATCGCTTGTGCCTGCCAGTAAGGTAAGTTCCGCTCATAAGATTAGATATCGCCTTCATGGAATTATCTGAAAGGCATCCCAAGACATTGTTGACCTAGAAGGAGAGGGTCTTTCTCTACTGTCTTCTACGGAAGCTCCTATTATTAAAGAAAATATACAAGAGATAGAAGACACTACAAGTCTCAAGGTAACCTGGGAAGCAGTGGGCAATTTCTTTCTGCCTTTTATAACACAGATGAATTTTTAAATGTTTTTATTGTTTATAATATATAATTGACACTGGGATTGTTAGCTCAAGGAACGTTCCACTTAATCCCCTCTTTAATGAAAGCCTACTATTCACGAACTGCTCTGGTGATACCAGAATGAATGAGAAGTAAATTAAGGTCCCTTGAGTTGACACAAGAGAGGTGGAGACCAATACATAATCAAATCATGGCAGCAGAGTGCACTGAAATGCTGGAATAGAGGTATGTATGAGGTGCTACTGGAATCCAGTGGGAGAGGTGGCTGACATCTTCTCAGTTAGGAAAAGACCCAAAGAGAGGCCAGGAGCTTCACCTTAAAGATGTCAGACATCACTCTTTTAATATGACACGTTACAAGTCCCACCTTTACTCAGTTGACACGGAAGCATCATCGCTTATTCTGACTCTACTATAGCAGGATTCTGAAGAGACTTCAGCGATGGCCAGCTGTTGTGGAGCTTGGGTTGACAGACGCTAAAAGTATCACCAACAGTATCTCAGAATGAATCTCCCCAAATAAACAAATGCTTTGCCATATGAGAAATGCTTATTAAAATTGTTTACCCCGATATATAATACCACCTGGCTATATTACATAAAACATGACCTGATTTTTTAAAATGTCTGATTAACTAGAGTAATTTATAGAATCTCATTTGTATTTTCATAGACTCACTGGCATTGGAAAGAAGCCATCAAGCAAGATGGCTTATTTAATGCATTTTCCACCTGTGTACATCTTGACTCAGTGGAAGCAAGACAGGACCAGATAACAATCTAATTACCTTGCAAAGTCATTTAGCAACTGGCAATGGGATTCATATAATAATCTAATTCCAGCTGGAACTGACTGCAGTATTTGCTACTGTTTTATTAGAAAATGGTAACATTTCTGCAAGCAAATAAAGGCGCTTGAAGTAACGTAAGATAATAATTATGCAATTTAAATACTGATAAAACGACTAAAATTACAGTCTGTGAGAGAGAGTAAATGACCAAATGTGCAGATGTGTAAATGTGTTTGGTTGTGCTGAGAGGAGGGGAGCTATTGCAATGACATCTATTTAACTAGAGCTGTGTCATTCTTAGCATGTGATTTACACGACAATTTAACGGCATTCACCAAGTATATGAAATGTACTTATCCAAAGTAGAATGAAATGATCTTTAACAATACCTAAAACAAGGAGAATGGATGGTTAACAACAGGTTGAAATCGATCCAAAGTATGAACTAAATATCAAAATTTATGATATTGAAAGGATATTCTACTATAGATGAGCCTTCCATGGCAAGCAATAGAATGCGTAATAGACAAGAAGTAAAAAAATTAGAAAGATGTTCTTGGTTAGTTATGTTTCTAAAACTAGCATTTCAGATACAGTTTTGTTAGTTTTGTGGGACAGTTAGGGAACATCTGAAAAACTCAACACAGCAAACACTCCCCGCAGGTTGTTAGCATTTGTTAGCAAATAAATCAGAAGCAAACACTCCAGGTGTGGTTATTGTTATGCTTCAACTATGCTGATATCTAAAAACCTCACAAGTTTCTTCATTATCACCCTAGAGAGTAGTAATGATTTTTCAACAGTGAAGTAAGTCTCATTAGTGAAGCAAGGCGTGCACTTACGAAGATACCACATGGGAGGCCCTACCTCGCCTGGACAACACTCAGGACTGATGTGCCTGGGCTCCTCTACTCTTCACTGCTGCCTCTGGCCACGAATTCCATCAGGTCCCAAGAGCAACCACCTCCAGAGGATGCTTTGGCCTTATTCCAACTACGTGGTAACTAAATCCTGCTAACTCTCACGCATAGTGTTTGTCAAAGTATCAAAAGACAAAAGGCTGGGTATTTCGTGAATCTCTGAGCAGATTTTATGAATTCTTCTACTTGATTGCTAAGAAGAGACTGAATGGGTGGTAGACTTTGACTTCTGTGATTTACCCTCATTGTACTACGAGATTATATTATGATTGGGCAACAGAAGAACTATAACTCCCACCTCTAACAAGAGAATACCAAGGGATGCTGCAAAGGGAGTTATCAACTGTGGACACTCAAAATGGCTTAGGTCAATTTGCAACATAAACACTCACACACAGAGCATGTGGATATCCAGGTTTCTCTAACTAGTGAGTAAGGAAATAGTTGATTAATAAAGAAGAGTATTAAGATATTTGGGCCCTAGTCTTAGTCTAGTCTAATTTGAGTCACAGGCAATTTTCCATAAAGCCTTTCATTTCCTGACAATTCCAGACTGTAGGACTCTTTGGTTACTTTCAACCCTAAAAGTTTGTCAGTTTTACCAAAAATGTGATACCCCTAACTGTACTCTAGTAGACAATATGATTAATTATAAAGACAACTTTTCTGGAACAACCTTACAGAATGCAGTGAGATTCTGTCGCAAGCATTCCTTTCTTTGATCATAATACCCAGGTCCCCCAAATGGTGATCAAAACCAGTTTTACAAAAGTCAGTAGACTTCTTGCCTGGGAAAGTAACAACATAGTACAGACTGTGCCTGCCCTTGCCCCCATTCCTCCTTTGTCCCTTCTTTTCTCCTGCCCTCATCCCCATTCCTTTCTTTCCCTCTTAAAAGTTTCACTCCTTCCATAACCTAAATACCAAGAGTGACTTTGACCTACAATTCTCCCTCTTACAGCTTTAACGGCATTATTGGGAGAAAAGTCAGAAAACGTGGATATCAATCAAATTGATCGTTAGGAAAATAAACGTCATTATGTGCAACTATATTAATTTAAATTGTATGTTGCTTTGAAATCTTTCATCCTAGGAGTACAGTGATGCCCATATGCCTACTCCCAATCTTAATATTTGTACAATGTTAAAAGGGTTATTTTCCCTGTTTGTTTAATCAACCAGAATCATCTGAAAAGAACTTGACTGTGTAGAGTAAGAGCCCTCAAGTCTAATGCTCCCATGTTTCTCTTCCATGTGGAGTTATCTGTACTGAAAGCTAATCTCTTCCACCGAGGGAAGTGAGATTTACGGAATAGCGCCAGCTCACGAATGTCAGATTTCACTAACTCTCTCATCTCTTTGCTGTCCTCTTTGCCCCTGTAAATATTACACTTTGCTTCCTAGATAAATCGCGCAGCCATTCTTATGAGTAATGTTTGTTTTGGGCAAACACTGGTTCCAGTGAAATGATTAGAATTTTCAACCACCTTGTCTTCTCTAGACACGTTTTGCTCACTGACTCTTCTTACGTGCCTTAGAATTTCTGCTGTGCTCCTTTGGTTCCTGGAGGTGTTATGGTCAGAACGATAGGAATGGAGGAATAAAGAAAGGAAGAGAAATTGAGGAAGGGCAATGAACGTGTACTAAGCATCTACCATAATGCTAGCTCTACTCTATATCATTCACATGCATTATTAGGGCTTTTACTATCAGAACTGCGAGGTAATCAGTATTTTCCTCATTTTATGAATGAGTGTGTTAGATCCCGATGAGATTAAGTATTTATCCAAAGTGAAAAAGCTAGTAAGGATCAAAGCCAGAAATCAAGACCCTGTATGTCTGGGATACAATCCCCTGTACTTTCCATTGTGTTTTGCTGCTTCCTCTACTTCCTTCTTCTAAATGCTTCAAAGGAATACAATATATAGTATTTTAAGATTATATTCATATGTTTGAAGTAAGTTTTCAATTGCAACTTGAGCAAAAAGTAGTCTGACATTACACATTAGAGAAAAAATGTAACAGTGAAAAACCTTATTTCTGCAAGCATTGCTGGAAAGAATATTTTCTGGAATTCAATCGACACTGCTGACATAATACTGATATCTAATGAAGTCATGAGGTGTTTCTATTTAATGTGACTGATTAAGAATTCCAGGTGTGGGGCTTCCCTGGTGGTGCAGTGGTTGAGAGTCCGCCTGCCGATGCAGGAGACACGGGTTCGTGCCCCGGTCCGGGAAGATCCCACATGCCGCGGAGCGGCCGGGCCCGTGAGCCATGGCCGCTGAGCCTGCGCGTCCGGAGCCTGTGCTCCGTCCGCAACGGGAGAGGCCGCAACGGTGAGAGGCCCGCGTACCACAAAAAAAAAAAAAAAAAAGAATTCCAGGTGTGGAAAAAACAGCTCTTTCTTTTGAGTGTGTACCATATGCTACACACTAAGCTTCGGCTTTACATACATTAACCATTTCGTTTTTTGCAACACTTCTGTAAGTGTATGAGCATCACTTTGTGCAAAGTAGGTTGCGTGGCTCAGAAATTAGACAAGTCACTTCGGTCAGCCCAGTAATAACTGACAGAGCCAATTATTCACTCGGCTTCTGACACCGAGGCCAGTACTTTCAAACCACACCATAGACTGTCCCTTAAATATCACACCATGTGCTCACACCACACACTTTGGAAGATGATTATATCAAATGTAATACTATTTTATACTCTTTTATTGTTCTCTAAATTTTCTTATATATAAATATATCTCTTTCTAAAGTCTACAATCTCCCTCATGGCTTTTGTTGTTGTTGTTGTGAATTAGTGTTTTAAAACACTTGCTATAGTGAAAAAATGATAGATTTCAGGTAGATAGATAGATAGGTAGATAAAGACAATATTATGTATAATCCAATACAAGACTTAAGTACAGTAATGTAAACCTAAAGCAAAGGCAAGGTTTATTTTCAAGGAGGAGGCGGGGTGGGGTAGGAAGGTGTGTCTAGAATTGATCAGACTCAACTGTTATCACACAGCATCCTCCGCTTTTCAGTTGATTTTACCTGTGCTCCCTGAGGCAGGGAGGGGTTATGGAAGGGAAGACTCAGGAATGGAGCTCTTTGGACCCATTCACTCCAGGACTCAGCTCAGCAACAGAGGACATGTAACCGCTGAGTGAAGAGTAAAAACTTTCAGACTCAAGATTTGACCCCTGACTCCATCTCTCCTTTGGCAAATAAATTAGCCTCTCTTAGCCCCCATTTACTTCATTTAGAAAGTAGGGGAAATAATACTTAAGCAGATCCCTGGATTACTGTGAAGTGTGATGAAAAAAAAAAGCAAGTGAAATGCAATGTGTGAACACTTGAGTGCTATATAAGTGCAATTTCCCTCTTTTGCACCCTGGCGAACACCTGTTTTGTCAAAAACGTCTTGATGACTCTTGTCCTGACCTGCCTCTGGGACTCTGTGCCATGCTGGCCACCTGTCTGAGCAGCTGTCCAGAGTCAGTGCCCTGCACATCGAGTTTAGAGTGAGTAATAGCAAGAGAAGGTAGCCGGGCCAGTCCCCACGCTACATCCATTGCTCAGCAGAAAAGCAAGGAAGCCAAACACGCCACGGTCTTTAAAAAATTATACCAGTCTCACCCCCCTACACACAGTCAACCAACAAAATAAGAAAGAACAGAGGGAATGGAAGAAAAAAAAGTTGACGGGGCTTTTGAGGAACTCGTAGGGGGAAAGAAAGAAAAACAATGTGACGTATCCTTTAAAAATATTTATCTTAGGGCTTCCCTGGTGGCGCAGTGGTTGAGAGTCCGCCTGCCAATGCAGGGGACACGGGTTCGTGCCCCGGTCCGGGAAGATCCCACATGCCGCGGAGCGGCTGGGCCCGTGAGCCAAGGCCACTGAGCCTGCGCGTCCGGAGCCTGTGCTCCGCAACGGGAGAGGCCACAACAGTGAGAGGCCCACGTACCGCAAAACAAACAAACAAACAAATATTTATCTTAATTTTGTAAATATGAAGGACTACAAAATGAAAAGGTTTCCAATGAAAACTATGTTGTATGGTTTATTTGTTTTGGAGTGAAATCACCTTTAAGAAAATGTATTTTGAAATCAACATGAATGGTATCTAAGGCTTTAAGGGTGAGAAAGAATTCCCACACTGAGGACACATTACTATTGTTAGAAACTATAAGATGAGTATTTGTTAGGAGTTTCAAATCTCAGTACCTCAAAGCAAGAGCATTGGCAAAGTTGTATGACAAGACAGAAGGCTGAAGTTACTCAGCCGTCACAGTGCAGCTGAAAATTGTGTCAGCAAGGCTCCAGTTGTGCGCAGATGCTTTTTGGTTTCAATTCAACACTCATCACACGGCATTTTCATCAGCCTGAGAGGCAGGAATGAGTGCTGAAAGGGTATTTGACCACCAAATGGAATGCCCCAAAGGACAACTATGTAACTCCTTTCTGTATGTGTGTGTGTTCACACACGTCTTGCATTTATTTAATCCAAACAACACAATAACAATGTCATGCCAATAAATGTGAATAAACCACATAACGTTTACATTTACCTAATTAAAGCTGGCACTTCCGGACACATGTGCAGATCATGAGACCAGGGATATTGGCAAGGTTCTCCCTTCTACCTCAGAAGTGTAAGAACTCACACTGACACAGGAACACATTTTTTAGGAGATGAAACCTCAGCATTTCTATAGCATTCTATTGAAATGCTCACTAAGTGACACACCAACTTTTAAAAGTATCATATTTATGTAGCAACCTTTTTATAGCAACCTCAATTGTACTAACCTAAATTTTCTTTCAAAATTAAATAAAATCATTAGTCCGAATTTTATGAATGCCAATCATTTCCTTGAAAAGAATGCAAATTAGACTTTCATATTGAAAAACAGAAAAGAATTTGTGCATCTAACTTCTTCTAATTTGAAATATTAATAAGTAAATATGCACTCTAGAAAGAGCATTTATTTATTGCATTAAAACTTTTTTTCACAAATATATCTAATACTAAACATTAAATGAAAACATTCAAAACAAAGAAAACCACTGCTAGAAACTAATACTGTAGTATTTACATCAACATTTTCAATTTGGTGTTTTTTGGTACTAAAATGTCAATTGAATCATATAAACTGTGAAGTAATAGAATTTTTAATAGACTTCCTACATGTTAAGGTCAGAAGATAAAGATAAATCTGTGTTCTAGTTTTCCAAATATAGTGAGAGCAATGTCAAATATTACCATGTAAACTGTGGATATAATTTCATAAATCCATGTATTCAACATATATTTATTGAGTACTTCCTAGGTATTAGGCACTGGTCTAGTGAAGGGGTTACAACAGCGAACAAAAGGGAGTAAAAGAGATGTTTCACGGAGCTTTTTCTCCAGTGGGGGAAAAATAATAATATGGTAAGATAGGAATGAAAAAATGAAAAAATGAAAAAATGTTGGTGAGGAGAGAGAAAATTTTAGACAATGTGGCAACGTAAGGCTTTACTGGGAGTGACATTCTAATTAATATTTTATGGGAAGTGAGGAAGCTGGACACACATTCATGTGAGGAAAGGCAGAGGGAATTGTACATACACTGTGTGGAGAATGCTCCTTGGTTAAGGACCAGTAAGGGGACTGTGTGGCTACAGCAAAAACCAGAGGAGGACAGTAAGAGATAAAGACAGAGAGATAACCAGGAGCACAGTTCAAGAAGGGCCTCACTTTACAGTGAGGGACTTTGATTTTTACCCTGAATGAGAAGCCATTAGAGAGTTTTCAGGAAAGAAGCACCATGATGCAACAGTATAAGCAGGACCTTTCTGGCTGCCATATTGTGGGTGGGAGCAAAAGCAGGAATCCAGTTAGAGATCTACTGGAAGAGTCTAGGTGAGAAAAGACAATGGTAACTTAATTTGGGGGGTAGTTAGAAGTGACTAAACCCAGAAGATATTTGGACAGTAAAGTCAATGTGTTAGGTATAAGAGAGAAAGAGTAAGAGGAGACAACAACAGTACCAAGATTTTTGATCTGCACAACTGAAAAAATGGAGTTGCATTAATTGTCAGAGAAACTGAGGAAGGAACTGTTGAAGGGTGTAGGGGTGGCATATGTGGAATCTGCCCTAGGATTATTTAAATTGGCAGAAGAACAATTTTATTATAATATTTTTCAGAATATTATTGTTTCCAACGTATAGAAGAACATTACACAATAACATTTGGGCATGATAAACATATAATGAACATATAATAATACTTGCAACCTTGTTTCAGTGGTTCCCCAGGGCCGTTAGAAAGCTCTGAATTCCACAGAGTATTGTAGGACCCTTTCTGTTTTGACCACAGTTTATATCAACTGCTGGTTGTTGTCTATGGTTCCAGGGAAATATGTAGATATACACCTTAATTATATCAGTAGTCTCTAGTTGAAACTAAGCGGATCATATCTCTTTACTCATATGATCACATACATTAAAATGATGACACATTAGCTGAACAATTCAGAAATGATCAATGCAGTCTGTCTCCAAAAGGGGGGAGAAAATGGAAGGAGGAGATGGAGAGATAAGGAGAGGAAGGGGAAGAACAGAAGGAAGAAAAGCAAGTTGTGTCTATGGTCATAGGCTGCCCATCCCCAGAAGGATACTCAAGGACCTGAGTGTACAAATGTGGTACTGTGTGTCAGTCACACAAAACCTGAAAACAAATAATAGCACGTGCATAAAAAAGACATGAAGTACAAGTCTGTTTCACTTACTGTTTTGAAACAATTCAGTTGAGTGTGAACAGTACTTTTATAACATGCAGCATAAATGTCTACCAGGGGCTTCCTTACGTCAGTTTCTCTTGACTCCAAATATATTCATTATGATCAGATGGCCCTTACTAAAACATCACTTTCATCTTGCCCTGGTGAGGAATCTAAAATGTTTTGTGATCAACTTTAATTTCTGCCATTTACACATTTTCCCATAATTACGCCTATCACCTTGGTATGGTCATTCTGTTCCCTTCCTGCTTACAACCTTTGCTCCCTTTCTCTACCCTACTGGATTCTAGACCCGCTCCAAATGCCACTTCCTCCATGAAGCATCCTCTGAATGTCACTCTTTAATGGCCCATAGAACAGATTTTAAGCACTAAACTGTTCCTAAATATCGTCTCTTGTTTATTGATATTTACTGAGTATAGACTGTGTGAAAGCCCTGTGCTGGTCTCTGGAAGCAGAAAAAGAGAAAGAGAGAGACCACTTTTTAAAGAACTTCTTGGTCCGGTATCCCAAAACATCTTAATACATGCAAACACTGTGATACCTGCAGACACTGTAACCATATACGTTATAATATGGAAGAGGAAACAGTTGTTGGCATCTTGGGAAAGGGAAGGGAAAACATGCACACACACAAACAGACACACACACATCTTATTTAGGCAGCAATGTCTTAAAATCAGGAATTTTAATGTTTCCTAGAACAGAATTTCCCAAGCACCTATATTATCAGATTCACCTGGGGGCACTTTATAAAGTGAATACAGATTATAAATCCCACTGCCTTCAAGTTAAACTCAGGAATTCTGAGTTGCTGACCCTGGAATGTATACTTTAAAAGCTCCCACTTTGATGCTGATGATGAGTCAGCTTTGACAACTAGGAGAGTCCCAGAAAAACTGGGATGAACCCTACTTACAGGTTTCAAATTGCTGACCCCTGGACACCTGGGGAATAACTCATTTCTCTTGGCTACAACAGTGTGCACAAGTCTTGAGTACAGAGGTGGGGCTCAGGAGGAACTCAACTGGTCTTCAAATAATCCACGTCTGATGCCTACTCACCCTGTTCTCCCAATTCCCATCAATCTTATCTCAACCCTTTTAATTTTGACATTTGAAAACTTCAAAGTGATTGCTTTTGACAGGAGCTGTTTAGGTGCCACACTGTCCTTTCTGATGTTGCTTTAAGTGGATCCAATCCTTTGAACCTTAGAATACCAGGCTAATAGTGTAGAGACTTAATCAATAGATGGCATTACGGTTATCTTCAACCTGTTACAGAGCTGGTTCTCCTGCTTGTGTGATGTCCTTGGCAGGGAAGTTGTTACCTGGGTGTGTTTTACCTGGACAGGCTTCTGCCTCTCAGGGCAAGAATTTTCAGCAGATGACTCTTTTACTTACTGATATTCTTTCAATCCTTCACTCTACTCTTTTTCTGTAAAAAGATCAGTGTGTTGTTTCCCTAGACTAACAGGATAAATTTAAATTAATGAGATTGGTCAGGTACTTCAAATTCACATTACCATGAATTTATAGACAATAAGAGCCTTCTTCTGTGAAACTCAAAATAGTTTCCAAGTAATAATTTTATGCCAGGAAAGCTGCTAATAGATTTATGCATACTCCATGAGACTGATGGGCAAAATTAGGCTCAAGTGACCTAGCCCAAACTATGAATCAAAATAATTGCTAACGTATTGTTTTAACCATACTTACTGGTAATTTCTAAGGTTTTCAGTAACTTAAGATCCCAAACCAATGTGTTTTCCCTTGGAAAACAAATATTTAAAACACATAATCATGTTTTTGTGTAAAGATTTCCTTTAATATTGATTCCATATAAATGAATAAAATGCATTTTGCTCTGTTAGATTTAAATCAAAACAAGAACGTGTCTGTAACTGAAATACTAAAAACTGTAAAGGATTACAGTAAAGAGATCTTACATCAGAACTGAATGTGGCATATATTATCAACTTGGTAATTTAAACTGTCAAGCATACGCTTTGCTCATAAAATGTATGGTATCAACAATTCTCATTAAAACGGCATGAAATGCATAAATTGAGAATAAACATTCTAAGAATTAAAGAAAAGTTTGAAGTCAGATTAACTTAGAAGCTAAGGCTTAATTAACGATTCAAAATAATAGAAAAGAAAATGATCATAAGAATACTAGATTCTTATGTAAAACAAGAATGCCTCTGGAAGCTGGACAAGTCCTGATAGATCTCAAAGTCCTATGAATCTCAAAGTACCCATGAAACTTGGACTTAGACTGTGGCTTAAAGGCCAAATTAAGTTCTTCTGACCTAAGTGGTCCCTCTGCTTATCTTCCTGTTCCTGGTAGATACTCAGATACCCATTACTATTGGAATGACCTATGTATGCATGATAATTTCTGAGACCAAGTATTACCTAAAGGGCACTCATTAGAAGGAGTAGAAGGGGCAGCAACTGTATCACAAGGAAGACCAATCTCCTTACTCCTCCTTTAGAGAAGGCGGATTCAGTTAGTGGGGGCCTGAGCGTCAGGCTTTAATGTTGAAGCCATTGTTGATTTTGCAATGCCTCTAGTTCCACGTTCGATTTTACCTTTAGATTTTCTACGTTCTTTCTTTGGTAGCTTATCTTGCTATCTATCCAACAGATCTTGCTAACACAACCCTGTATTGTACAACACCTGAATACTACATGCAACTCACCTAAACATATTTCCATCAAACCACCTTCCCGTTCAAGAAGAGAGTCAGAAACTTCCTCCCAAATCAATTTCAAAATCATTACTTCCTGTCATAACTAGCAGACATACCTCAGAATCTTTCGACCCCAGTCTCCCCCTCTAAGCTACACACACACACACGCACACACACACACACACACGCACACACACACGCACACACACGCACACATACACCCCCCACTACCTCACATTCTTCATCTTGGAATGCTTTTCCCTCAATCTCATTCTGGTTCAAAACCCACATTTTCTTCAAGACCATGTTCCACATCCTCCATGAAGCCCGCTCTGAATGCCACAACCTCCCCAAAGCTCAAATTTCCCCCAAATCTGATCATATGAATTGGAATGTATCATAGTTCATCAATTTCATTTTTTTTTATATCTTAAATTTGCTTCACTTGCCTGCCAAATACCGTAAAAACAACTGAATAAATCAGTTCACATTTTCTTTGATATGAAGGGAACCTAGAACAGTTCACAGTGCCTGGTAATTTTATATATACATATATATATATATATATATATATATATATATATATACACAAAACATATATATATAATTGTAGTTCTTTCATTACACACATCCCCCAAATATTTTGAAGACTCCCATGACCCCGGGCAGAAACAAAATTACTTTATTTAATTAATTAATTTTTTTGCAGCACGCGGGCCTCTCACTGCTCTGGCCTCTCCCATTGCGGAGCACAGGCTCCGGACACGCAGGCGCAGCGGCTATGGCTCACGGGCCCAGCCGCTCCGCGGCATGTGGGATCTTCCGCGTCCGGGGCACGAACCCATGTCCCCTGCATCGGCAGACGGACTCTCAACCACTGCGCCACCAGGGAAGCCCAACAAAATTACTTTAAATAAAGTATAAGCCCTAATGATTCTGGCCTCTACCTCCTCGGTTTTCCTCCTCACCCAAGAGTCTCCTCCCTACCCCGTTCCCCACCATGCGAGCTTCTCTTTGGTCACCATAAACCACCCCAAAGATACCTCGAATCTGTGCTCTGTTCTTTTTGTCTGTGCGCTTTCCTCTGCCTAAACTCTCAAATCAATCATTTGCATCTTGCTTACTCAGACTAGCTCTTCATGGAACTTCTGACCAATGAAAACCAATGAAGGCTTTGTAATCAGATCCATGTTTTACAAAGACAAAGTCAGTAGCAGAATGAAAAAGTTCATTGGACTATGAACTTATGATATCTATTAGGATATTTATTAAGATGTTGACAAAGACACAAGAAACATCAATGAAGAGGGATTAGAAGATATGTGAGCCCACTTATGCCATTAATTAGTTCTGTGATCTTGGCTCACTTAACCAAGGGTTTCAGTCTCTCCTGGAACATTAAAGAATTACAGTAAACCACATCTGATGAACTAATCAAAGCTGGAGCTCCACACTTCTAGGCTGACATCCTGGTCTCTGTCAGCCGCCTTTAACAACCTCTCTCATGTGTGATGTCAAGAATAAGTAAAACGGATCTATGGTGATAGAAAAAAGGACAATGATTGCCTACAAGAGGGGATTGACTGGAAAGGGGCATGAGAGAAAGTTTTCGGTGTGAAAGACTGATGGAGGTAATGATTACGTGAATTTTACACGTGTCAAGATCACTGAACTGTACACTCACTTTGGATCTATGCCTTTTATCACATGTAAATTAAAACTCAACTAAAGAGGTATTGCGGGGAAAATGTTCACGTCTTTAATCCATTGGTTCTCGTGCCTGGTTGCTCATCAGAATGACTTGGAGAGACTTTACAAGATATTGTTATTTGGGTCCAAGCCCCAGAGATTTTGATTTAATATGTTTAGAGAAAAATCCTAGAAACAGATCATATATGTTAATTCAAAGGTTTACCTATCATATCTTACATGATTTCTAGTTTTATCTCTCATTTTTCCACTCCTCCCATATTACTTGTCAGAGCCTACCAACTCAGGACAACCATCAAAACCACTGTCGTCAAACTGTTAACTGATGAGCTGTACAAGGAAATGCATCCCAGCAGAACCAAGAGGTGTCTCTATAAGGTAGATTACGTTTAGAGTCTGGGGGCTAGAGGAAGTGACAGGATGGTCTGAGCAGGGATTGGTCTGAATTTATAAATGAGCAGACTTGCCGGAACAGGGCTCTTAGGATGCATGACTTTGCAGGGTTCCTGCTGGCTCAGTTTGCCTCTAATCTTACCTTGGAACCTACAGATCTCAAGGAGCCCTTGTAAAAGGAGTTAGTGCTTAGACTGTCGGCGATGGTGGATTGGTTTGGTATAACATAGGTTATTTTGTAAGTCACAGCACAGTTTATTTTGTCCATTGTGGTTTCTATTTCAATGCTCTGTACCTCTCTGAACACCTAGTTGCCAGCCAGGATGCTTTTCCCTTTATTACATTAAACTAACAGAACCCAAACATTTGCTAGAGCTGCTTAATCTCCAGAAGAATTAAACAAGAAGACACCAGAATGGAGAAGCCAAATGGGTTTAATTTTCTTGAGAGACAAGACCCGCCTTTCCCTGGCTGGCTGCCACTTTCTGGTAAGCACACTTCGCCTAATTTTTAAGGATTTGAGGACCTGAGGAAATGTTTATCTTCATGGCTAGATTCAAATCATAATTTCCGCCCTGAGGTGACTGTAGCTTTCTGTTCTATCAACCCCACTCACGGCTAGTTTTTCTTACTATTAATATTAACGTAGCAAGATGAGGAATTCAATAATATCCTGGCAATCAATCATTCATGGATAGCATGCCCAAGGCAGGGCAAGGGAAGGCTTTTCTGGTGAAAACGTTCCTTAAAAGATTCCATCATCTTTATGGGATTGTGTGTCCCTTTCCCTCATCAGTGACAGGAATGCAAACATCATCTTGTAGATCAGCATCTTCCCTAGATAGTCATCTTTTACAACTGTCCATCATTCTATGTTTTGTTGTTGCTATTAATAACCTCTCACGTACCCAAAGGATGCAGTACTGAAAGAGAACAGCAGCTAAAAATGGGAAAACATCAGGCCTGCAGAAGTCCATGATGAAAGGAATGTTCCTATATAGAGCCAGAATGAAGTAGCAGAGACTGCCTGGGAAGTCTTAACTCTCATGTACTGCATTTTGATTTCATCATATACCTTTCTCCTTGTATTTAAAGATTTCAAAATATAGACGCTTCCCCAAAGATCTTCCTTTCACAGTGGATGCATATACCAAGTCATCACACTGTATACTTCAAATATCTTACCATTTTATGTGTCAATTGCACTTCAATAAAACCAACCAACAAAAACACAAAAGTAAATTATCTGAATGTTAAAGCCACAGTAGCTGATAGATCTCTCCTTACTAGACCTGAAAGAAGAAATGTGGGATGAGGTGTTTTTTATTCAGTTGGGAGATCAACAAACACGGTACATGAGGAAATCCTCCATGAGACTTGTATTGTATTGTGATTTCACAATACTTCTCTCACCAAAACTCTGGACAGGGCAATTACTGGGTCTATCATTTCTCTCTCCTGACAGAAGTAATTTTGTATTCATTCCTTTTTAGTTCTGAAACACAGGAGGAAGAAGAGGAGGGGGATAGGTGAAGGCAGGGGTGCTAAATTGTTGCTGTTTCCATATGGTCTGAAAAAATGGGTACTAAAAAGGATTCACGGTAGAGTTATCTCAAGCCTAATTATGTTTTACGGGTTTTCTAGACTCAGAGGAATTGCCATCAGAAATCCAAAATGACAGAGTCGAAGTTTATATTTGATAGCACCTTTGGGATGTGAAACTTGACAACTGAGCTCTCTTTGGGTCAAATGAAACAACTTGCAAGTTCTTCAACCATAGGATATTCATAACAAAACACACATCTAATAATGGAAACATTTCCCAAAATGCAGTAGACACTTTTCTACTAGTAAGTGGGAGGGATGTTTCCTAGAAATAGGAGAAACAGGGGTGTTCAAGGGTTCTTATACCTGGTCCCCTAATTGTCTTAGCCCCCAAAGAGCAGTATTGCATGTCATATTGTTTGAGGCATTTCTTCTTTTTGGTAGCCCAGGAGTTTGGGTAATGCCCGGCTTCTAACCAATGTGGGTAGATTGTGATTGCTGCTTCTCTTTGGAGCACATAGCTGTGCCCCATTTTGGTCTTACAGGAAGCCAGGAGACAGACAAAACTAGTGTCGAAGGGGTTAGAAAAGCAGAGGAAGGAGTTCCGTCGGTCTTAATAGCTTTCTGTCTTTTAGATGACAGGCGAATTGCAATCTTTCTTGCTATTATCAACCTCCTACTGTTTATAATACAATGGCGGTTTCAGCATTCTGCCATTCCTTCTTTTTATTTCCTTATCTGCTTTTACTTTTGTTTGTAAGGTTTTATTGAGATATTATAATTCACATGTGCTATCAATTTACCCACTTGAAGTCTGCAATTCAATGGTTTTGAGTTCCATCATTTCTTGATGAAATGTCTGGTAGAGGATGAGACCAGAGAGACTTTACTCATCTGGGACACGGAGTAGAATCTTCCAAAATCTCACAGAATTGGTAAACTCTCAACTAAGTACTGAGACCAACAGAGTTGCCTGAGCCTACGTGGAACAGTACTGAGGCCGATAAAGATCATTTAACGGCTTGCTCCTGGAGATAAGGTCATGAACCAGCTCAACAGCTTACTTGTCAAGACTAAGACCTTGCTTATCCAACCACTTTAAGATTCTTGCCTCATGGTGTCCCAGATCCAAAGCTATTAGGTCACTGACTCTACCCAGCCCTAACCAGCGCTCCTCACGTAAGACCTGCCTTAAAATCACCCAGCTCAGTCCCCACGCCTCTGTAAATATCCTCCTCCAGCTTCTCCCCTCCAGACATTGCTCTGATGAGGTAATGTCCTCTTTTAGTGCCATACATCTAATAAACTTAGCTTTGCCTCATCAACGGTTTTTACTTATATTTTTTTTAAAGAAACTGACAGGCAACACAACACCCATTTCTTGAGTCACACAACTGGTGACTTTGGGGACAGTTTTACTGTCAAGTGAGGAAATGAGCACCGCTCTGGACTCAAAGGCAATCTGAGGCAGAAATCCAACACAAAAACAGGAAAAAAAAGAACTGCTCTTACGCACAGAATTCTCAGATTGACTTTGGATGTCTGTGAAACTGAAAGAATATCTTCATAGTTTTGCGTACTTATGTTTTTTAATTATCCTTGAACATGACTAGTATCTAATGGAACTTTCACAGATGTCTAAATCTGTTACCACACAATAGAAATATAAATTTAAATGATTAACAACAGTTTCTCTTTTTAAGGGAGTTGTACAAATTCTTTTATCCTCTACTCATAAAATTGTAATATTCCTTTCTTATCTCCTCTAACTCTTATAAGTAATCATTAGTGAATAAAAAATTTCATGCCAAAAAAAAAAAAAGAATTGCTTACTCTTTGGAGCAGCGGGGGTTCACGGGGTTAACCCGCTCTCTCTGTTCCCATCCCATCTAAATGCAGGGTTCTCAGGCATCTTGACAGAAATCCAGTTTAAAAACACACACAAAAAGAGAAACTAAACCAGAAATCCCCAAGCCCCACGCTGCTCTACAATTTAGCCCTGTTTTCTTCTCTACTCTGCCAGCCCTCCCATAGCCCATACATATACATTTTTTTTTTCATGTTTCAATCGTAGCTTTGCATCTCTGAGTAATCATGAATGAATATTTAACCATTTTACCAGCATTCAGCAAAGGCTGAATTCCATTGAACTGGCAGATTGCTTTTTAATTTTCTGCTTGGATGGGTTGCTTTTTTTGTCCTGTAGTTTCCAAAATATTTTATGAGTCTTCATGGAGAGGCTAAAACGCTTGCAAAGTTTGCTGATCTCTGCCAAAAGCTGATTAACCGTCCCTCATTCTTCAGAAACCCATGTACCAGCAGGCTTAGGCGACGTAAGAAGCATGCGAAACAGTACTTTCACAAAGGCTGCAAAATACTACTTCTACACAAGGGATAAATACCTTGATAATTATCCTGTGCAGATTTTATACTGGTTTTCTGTTTCCGTAGGGGAGGGCGATACTTATGACTCTTAAAGGTGTGAAGTGCAAAGCAGCTTCAGGATCATTGTCCCTTAAACGCAGCTGATGATCTGTGAATAATAATTACATGACTTTGAAGCGGGCTACCCTTATGAACACAGATATTTTTATGACACCATGTGAATTGTTCTGAACCGTGTAGCTATTTCACTTCAAATGATAACGATCTGGTAGCTTGGTTATCTCGTGGCCTTTGTACAACTGATCAGACATCTAGAATAACGTATATTGTCCATATCTCATAATAGATTTTTAAATGTTTAAAATAATGGAAATAATGTGATGCTGTTATCACTTTTTAAAATACATTTTTAAGGCTATTCATCCCACCGTCTTTTCCATCTCAGTGGACCGCGACTCTTTTTCTCGTTGCTCAGGCCAACCAGAAAAACCAGATTTTTCTCTTGGTCTGTGATGAGGCAGGTTGTATCATGGTTTCCGATGATTTGCTCCCTTCTCCGTCACATAAAGAGACCTGAGGGACCTCCCCAAAGGATGAGCGTTTGTGTCCACCTAGCTGACCATGGGCTTGGCAATGGTGCTTTGGGCAATAGCATATGAGATGTGATTGACACCTTGTCTCCACACAAGTTTTAAGAGGAATGCCCACTTTCAAGAAGACTGCAAGCTCCCTAATTGGAACTGCTCCTCCAGCCTGAATTCTGGGATTCATGGAAAACAGGAGAAGGAGCAAAGCAGGGCCAGGCAGACCCACAGATGAGCAAACCCACAGCGGCCGGCATGTAACCTGAGCAAGAAATCAATGCTTGTTGTTGTAAATTTCTGAGCTTTGGGGGAAGATTTGAAGTGGTCTGTAATTGCAACATAAATTATAGTTGACGAATACAGCTCCTATCCAAGATACTGGCTAATCCTGTACCTCTTTCTTCCAAATTCTTCCAGTACCAGTCCACTTCTCACCTCTGTCATCTAGACCACCAAGCTCTCGTACGCAATTATGGTCATAGCCTCCCAATGGGCCTAGATGTTTCTTCCCTTATCATTTGACCCACTGTCTATTTTCAACATGGTACTAGAATGCTTATTTAAAAAAATAAATCCGGGACTTCCCTGGTGGCGCAGTGGTTGCGAGTCCGTCTGCTGATGCAGGGGACGCGGGTTCGTACCCCGGTCCAGGAGCATCCCACATGCCGCGGAGCGGCTGGGCCTGTGAGCCATGGCCGCTGAGCCTGCGTGTCCAGGGCCTGTGCTCTGCAACGGGAGAGGCCACAGCAGTGAGAGGCCCGCGTACGGCAAAAAAAAAAAAAAAAAAAAAAAAAAAAAATCCGATTGCGTCACTCCTGTGCACCAATCCCTTTGATAGCTTCCCACATTACCAAGATGGCAACCAAAATGCTGACATGGCTCACGTAGCCATCGGAGGCTCAGACAAAAAGCCTCTCTCTTTGGGGCCCTCCCCAGACTCCCCTGCTACTCACCTCCCTGTGCTCACTCCACCCAAGCCATCCTGGCCTCATGGCCGTATGTCAACCCGGCCAGCACGTGCCCCCGTCAGGCAATTGCTTAGTTCTTCATGCCCTTCAGTTCTTTGCTCAAATAGCAAACCACCCGAAGAGACATCTTCCCAAACCACCCAATATATTTATTTTTTTTAACTTTTTATTTTATATTGGAGTATAGTTGATTACCAATTTTGCATTAGTTTCTGGTATACAGCAAAGTGATTCAGTTATACATATACATGTATCTATTCTTTTCCAAATTCTTTTCCCATTTAGGTTGTTACATGATATTGAGCAGAAAATTGTTAAGCCTCTCACCCCTGGAACTTCTTCCCCTCCCCTTCTTTTGTTGTCTCCTTGGCACTCACAGCATCTGACATGATAGTGTTCACTTATTTATTTACACATAATTCTACTAGATTGTAAGCTTCATGATGGTAGGAATTTTTTTTTTTTTTTACTGCTTTGTTTCTAGCTGAGGTCTATAATCTTAACAATAACTTAGTCAATACATGAATTTGTTGTATGGATGAAGAAAGGATTTATATTTTAGGAGCTAAGTAAAGCACTATATTAATTTTTTTTCTGTGCTTTCTCTCGGAGATAACTTTTTTCCACTTATTTTCAAAACATATTTTAAATTTAACATTTATAGTAGCGGATAGCAATTCTGTGTCAGGGTTATCTCCTAAGTACATTGTATGCCTCTAACTAGAACACATCCATAAGGTTTATGGAATAAAGATCTTGTCAAGTACATTTCAGAATCCAAGAAAATTTCTATCAAAACTTACTGCTGTATCCCTGTAGACATGCCTAGCACTATATATTATTAAATTTTCCCACAAACCCAGGCCTTAAATTATTAAACACTGGGGGATTGGGGGTAATAACCTCAACCCCCCAAATATAAATGTCTTTCCAACTTATACAAGATTCACTGTTAAGAAACAGCCAATTTCATATTTGGAATTATTTTAATGGCTAACTTTATGCATACTTGTTTGATAAAAATATTATGCCATTCCAGTGATTACAAATAAAGAAGTTTCTAAAATTAATGAGTGATTTTTCTTTTTTACATGCCTACTAGTATACTGGAGACATTTATTATCATCTGTGGTAGATACTTACAACAACTGTCTAATGACCCATGCTCCCCTGTGTCCTTGTCCCTTTGCAATGTGACTGTGGATGTCTTGGGGTACTTCATTACACAGCAATAGATAACTGATACAAGTACAGTATTTAGTCTTTCTGCTCTAAATGCATTAGTTTCTCCTTTGTAAATGATCAGCCTTTACGAATGGTGAAGTGATGGGGTGGTGAGAAAGCTAGGCAAGCGGTGAGCACTAAGTATATTATCCGTGTACTTTTTCTCAACCATCTTTATTTCTCTTCCACCTGTTTCCCTGCTCCCCTACCTATAGCCCTCCTTCAATGCACCATTGAAACTACAGAAGAAAATGCTCCATCGCTGAACTCCCTGATTCTTCCTCCTTCAGACCAAAGCACTTAAATCTCAAACATAAATCCCAAGTTGGAAAGGAAACTCATTACTAATACCCATATTAAATCATAGGCAATCAGTTTCTCCTCCTACTCTCTATCTTATATGCATATGAGCTGTGGCAGGCATTGTTTCTAACTGGTAAACAACTGCAGAAAGGAAAGAGATTTAGATGGAAAGAAAACAGCTCCCAATGAATATCGTATAATTCTGAGTTCAAATCCCTGTCCTTTTGGAACGTGGCTCGAAATCATAATCTTTCATCAGGTGGCAGAACTTCAAATTGGATTAGGATCCATCCCTATCTGCTTTTCACTCATTGTTATAGAATGAAGGAGGAAGAGGAAAATGAATGTGGCCATCTGATGGTTGCCTATGGTCACACAACACATTTCTTTTCTCACTAAAGTTCCTGGTGAAGGAGATCCTTTCATATGTTTCCTCTTTTAACCTCAATGTTTACCATAGTTCTTTATGGGAGTAATTAAGTTCCACTATAAATAAGCACCCCATTCATCTACTGAATGACCTCAAAGTGGGAAGCACAATCCCCGTGAGATGAAGTTTTCTAAAGGGTGCTTTAAAAGGATTTATGTATCATGCTTACCAGAGTAGCCTACTGCAGTTATATAAATAGAAATACTTTTGAGTAATGGCCATGGTGCCATTTTTATTTTTGTTAAAAGAGCATTTTTGCAAAGTACGTGAATAGAAAAGACGAACACAGAATGCCTAAGTATGGGTGTGTGTGTCACCTATGTGGAACTTTAGAATTTGCACACAACATCTACTTATGTTACTTCTCAAAATCTTTATGCCTAATCATTAAGTATTATTGTTTTTTATTTCTATTTTTTATTGTGCTACAGAAGGAAAAAAACCTGAAATCCTGATTGCCTAAGACCATAAAAGAAGAAACTGCTCAGCTTCGATTTGAACCCAAGTCTTGAGAGTAAAGGATAGAACGTGATAGAAGTAAACTGGTTATGTCTAAATTTTCTTATGTTAAGAGTAGGCCAGAAAGCAAGCTTTAAAATTACTGTAGGGCTTCCCTGGTGGCGCAGTGGTTGAGAGTCTGCCTGCCGATGCAGGGGACGCGGGTTCGTGCCCCGGTCCAGGAAGATCCCACATGCCGCGGAGCGGCTAGGCCCGTGAGCCACGGCCGCTGAGCCTGCACGTCCGAAGCCTGTCTTCCGCAACGGGAGAGGCCACAACAGTGAGAGGCCCGCGTACCACAAAAAAAAAAAAAAAAAAAAAAAAATTACTGTAGGTCGTTTATACATGCATTTTATAATATATGAAGCCAGTTTTCCAAGAACAACTATCTCTGTGGTCAGGAACGATAAGACACATGTTGCTCTCCTTTCCCTTTTATTACTGACCATACAGTTTAAACAAACGAAACTTTTCTACATATGGGCCCTTTTATCTGGGCCAAACACCTTTCAACCACGCTCCTTGACAAATTGCTGGCTGTATACATAGTACATTTGCAACTGATAAATACATAGACTGTCATAAGTAAAAGGCACTCATACTGCATCACTGTTATTTCGGTGTCAACCAAGTCCACTTCCATGACAGCTGTTCCTAGAGCCTCAGAGGCCTAGGAAGTTTCTGTTGCTGTCTTTGTCTGTTTGCATATTTCACCTCCTTTAAACTACATAACAAAAGAATTGTCTCCAGAATAGGAGAAAAAAACCCACAGAAAAAAAAAATCAAGTTCGGTTTTAGTCATAGGCTTGGACTGTATTTTTACATTTCTACCAGGAAGGCCTCTATCTCCCCAATTTTCTCCTTTTAAGTCTGTTTTCATACCAAAAGTCCTTCAAATGCAGTGAGTCAGCTATTGGATCATCCTCTAAAAAAATGCAAATATTCTTTGCAGATATCACACATCTACACTCTCTTAGTCATGGACATATGATAAATTAGTTTATGATATATCATCTAAAATGACAGATGCCTTATGAGTAGAATGTCATTTTAGGTCTGATGTTCCCAGTAAGATTAGAATTTTGCCTAGACTATATTTTTTAAATTCAACTACATTCTTTACCACACTTTAATGCTATACACTCTTTTAATACACTATTTATGTTATTGCCAGCAATGTCTAGTACATAATTTGTAATTAATAGCTATTCATTGAGAAAAACAACGGGCAAATTGGGGTTAAATAAGGCTAGAGAGGAAAATCTTTACGGTGTAGAGAACTGTTTCCTTGCAGAACATTTGGTTCTGTCCTAAACGTCCATGAGAAATTTGGTCCACACCAAAAAGTCTCCGAAATGTGGTCCTATCCAAAATGATCCTAAGAGACTACTACAAGCAACTATATGCCAATAAAATGAACAACTTAGAAGAAATGGACAAATTCTTAGAAAGGTACCATCCCCCAAGACTGAACCAGGAAGAAGTAGAAAGTATGAACAGACCAATCACAAGTACAGAAATTTAAACCATGATTTAAAAACTCCCAAAAAACAAAACTCCAGGACCTGATGACTTCACGGGCGAATTCTACCACACATTTAGAGAAGAGTTAACACCTATCCTTCTGAAATTATTCCAAAATATTGCAGAGGAGGGGACACTCCCAAACTCATTCTATGAGGCCACCATCACCCTGATACCAAAACCGGACAAAGATACCACAAAAAGAGAAAATTACAGGCCAATATCACTGATGAACATAGATGCAAAAATGCTTAACAGAATACTAGCAAACAGAATCCAACAACACATTAAAAGGATAATACACGATGATCAAGTGAGATTTATCCCAGGGATGCAGGATTTTCCAATATCCGCAAATCAATCAGTGTGATACACCACATTAACCAACTGAAGAATAAAACTATATGATCATCTCAATAGATGCAGAAACAGCTTTCAACAAAATTCAACACCCATTTATGATAAAAACTCTCCAGAAAGAGGGCACAGCGGAAACCTACCTCAACATAATAAAGGCCATATATCACAAACCCACAGCTAACAACATACTCAACGATGATGAAAACCTGAAAGCATTTCCTCTAAGATCAGGAAGAAGACAAGTATGTTTACTCTCGCCACTTTTATTCAGTATAGTTTTGGAAGTTCTAGCCACGGCAATCAGAGAATAAAACGAAATAAAAGGAATCCAAACTGGAAAAGAAGAAGTAAAAGTGTCATTGTTTGTGAAGATGACATGACGCTATACATAAAAATCCTAAAGATGCTACCAGAAAACTACTACAGCTCAACAGTGAATTTGGTAGTGTTGCAAAATAGAAAATTAGTACACAGAAATCTGTTGCATTTCTATACACTAGCAACAAAAGATCAGAAAGAGAAATTAAGGAAACGATCCCATTTACCATTGCATTAAAAAAATAAAATACCTAAGAATATACCTATCTAAGGAGTCAAAAGACTTGTACTCCAAAAACTGTAAGACTCTGATGAAAGAAATTGAAGGTGAGACAAACAGAGGGAAAGATACACCATATACTTGGATTGGAAGAATCAATACTGTCAAAATGACTCTACTACCCAAGGCAATCTGGCGTTTCAGAGCAATCGCTATCAAATTACCAACGGCATTTTTCACAGAACTAGAACAAATTTTTTTTTTTTTAATTTGTATGGAAACACAAAAGACCCCAAAAAGCCAAAACAATCTTGAGAAAGAAAAAAGGAGCTGGAGGAATCAGGCTCCTTGACTTCAGACTACACTAAAGCTACAGTCATCAATTGATACAGCCACTGTGGAGAACAGTATGGAAGTTCCTTAAAAAAGTAAAAATAGAACTACCATATGACCCGGCAATCCCACTACTGGTTTATATACCCTGAGAAAACCATAATCTAAAAGGACACATGTACCCCAATGTTCATTGCAGCACTATTTACAATAGTCAGGACATGGAAACAACCTAAATGTCCAATGACAGATGAATGGATAAAGAAGATGTGGTACATGTATACAATGGAATATTACTCAGCCATAAAAAGAATGAAATAATGTCATTTGCAGCAACATGGATGGACTTAGAGATTATCATATTAAGTGACGTAAGTTAGACAGATAAATATCATATGATATCACTTGTATGTGGAATTAAAAAAAATGATACAGATGATCTTATTTACAAAACAGAAACAGACTCACAGACTTAGAAAACAAACTTAGGGTTACCAAAGGGGAAAGGTTGTGTGGGGGGGGGATAAATTAGGAGTTTGCGATTAATATATACACATTATTATATGTAAAATAGATAATCAACAAAGATCTATTGTATAGCACAGGGAACTCTACTCAATATTCTGTAATAACCTAAAAGGGAAAAGAACCTGAAGAAGAATATATATATATATATATATATATATATATATATATATATTATATTATATATACACACACACACACATAACTGAATAACCTTGCCTACACCTGAAACTAACACAACATTGTAAATCAACTATACTCTAATATAAAATAAAAATTAAATAAACAAACAAACAAAGCCAAAATACCCATGGGCCCATCTGGTCCAAATGGTTTTGGGCAGGTCAAAATTTCAGGGACCTACTGGCCTGGATCAAATGTCTTATGGACGCTTTGGACAGGACCGAATGGTCCTGAAAATATCAAGAACCTTTTGTTGTGAACCAAATATCTTATGGATCAAATGCATTACAGTTGTTTTGGGCAGGATCAAATATCAAAGACCTTTTGGCGTGGACCAAATGTTGAATGGACCAAATGTCTTATGGATGTTTTAGACAGGACCAAATGTCTGCTAACCAACATTGCATATACAGTGACCTAGTTGGAACTGGAAAGACAACAAAAACTGGATATTGCATACAAGCTTGCCCAACATAAAGCCGAGCTCCGTATCTGAAGAGAGAGGCAAACATTAAACAAATATTCACACAAATAAATGTAAAATTGCCACCGATGGGTGTTACAAAAGAGCTGGTAGGGGGCTGGGAGAATGTATAACAGAGGGATGTGACCTATGTGGGGTTCAGAAAAGGTTCCCTGAGGAAGTAATGTTTGAGCTTGGAATTGAAGGATATGATAGGAGATAAATAATTGGGAGGAGAGAATGTTGCAGGCGGGAGAACCAGCATATGCAAAAGCCCAGCGCCCTGAGAGAGCATAACCAGGGTGCAGGGCAGGAGCAGACCCCATAAGGGATGGGGCTTAGAAACCTAATAGCAGATGGAGCCTGAAATGGGGTCAAGAAGAAGGAAAATGGCACATAGGTGGGATGATAGGACCCTGAAGAGGGACTGGGATTACGGTATTTTTTCAGGACTGTCTCTGGAGCAAGCGTGAACATGATGAGTCATGGAACAAAAATCTAAGCTTATTTTCCCACAAGTGGCTGTACTCACAAGACTGTGTGCTTTGCAATAAATTATCCTCCTACCAGGAATAATCTCATTTTCTTTAAGATTGTAATTCTCCCCTCAGCAATGCACAAATGGACACGTTCAGTAATGCTGGATATAAATTAGTTGAACAACCTGTAAGGTTTACATTTTTAGTGTTTTCTTTGATTACTTTGTCCTCATCTTTTTTACAGCATGATTAACTTTTTTGGATAGCCTGTTTCCAAATTCTCTTACCCACATATAGCCTAGAGGTAGATTTACATTGAAGCAAATAACGTTTAAGCTTCAAGACTGACTACCCCCAAAACCCATGCAGTGGCACTAACAAAGTTCCACACGATCATATGTTTTTATCAAGTTGGAAAAGATGACTATTTTTTTAAGCAGCAGTTGACTGAGATGGCCACATCATTCTACGCTGACTTCCCTCTATGACACTTTCCTTGTGTCAGATGCTCCTACACCCAGCCTCAGAAGAACATGGAAGGGAAGGAAAGGAAAAAGAAGGTTTGAAATGTTCAGAGCCAGAAGCTAGTCTGTAGACAAATCTAATAAACAGCTGCACATAACTGTAAGCAAAGAATGTGTTTCTCTTTGATAACTAGTTAAAATGAGTTCTCCTCAGTCAACATAATTTTTAACACTTTTGTTGAGAATCATGCAATAGAGAATGTCTTAAAATCTCCACATTTTGGATGTACACACTGTAGAACACTACAAGTATAAATTCCAATTAACCATCCAAAAGAAAAGAGTAAATTGTCTATTTTCCCTATAGAGAAAAATCTATTGTCATATTAAGAAGGAATAAAAGTATTAATTTATAGTCATTTATCTCATTTTAGATACATATTCATTGTATGCCTAATTCTCAATGACCATTTCTGTATTATTTTTCTTAAACTGTATGAAACTTGATTTCCCCTAGATTCATCCCTTTATGGCCAAGATTAGGTTTTTTTTTTTTCCTTTTTCTTTTTACTGGAAACTGTCAATACTTTTCTAACATGCTTCCACAATCTTGTTCAACTGGACTCCAAGCTATTTCATTCTTTTACATTCAATAATGAGACGTTGCTATTTCTGCTTCTTACATCTTTCCCCTCACATAATCAAAAAGTTGATGCTATTTAAATATGTTATCTATGATCATCTTTATGGCATTCCAAGTCAATCTGTTTCTTCCAAACTTTTAATGATTACTTTAGCATTATTATTTGCAAGACCATGAATTTAATACATATGCTTTGTCTTTGTATATAACTTTCTTAGATTTCCTTTATCTGTCACTCTGTTGCACTCTATTGCATATTCTAAACTTTCCTCTTGTCTTACAGATTTTCTTTTCTCCAGAAAACTTCTTTTCCTTCTAATGTTTCAGTATTAGCCAATACAATATGTTTTTTGCCTTCCCTGCCCAGATGACCTTAATGCTCCTTTCTTCTAACCCCTTGGAAACTCCACTGAAGGCTAACCCATAAATATAAGCTGCATGTGTCATGTATGCATTAGTCATATTTAGTTATCTCTCTCCAGATCAGTTGTTTCTAAACTTTTGGGACAAGAATAATGAATGTGTTTGAAAATCAGGTGAAAGCTATGGGCTATCTCTTTAGAATGACATCTCAGACACCAAACATCTTGCATTTAATCTCAAGGGTATTGACCCCATGTTAAGAATCTCTGTTCCGGACACAGAGATTCAAACTATATCCTGACCATTTTCTTTGTTTCCCAGAGAAGTCATCTCCCAGGTGATGATGGGTGTTTAGTTTTATTCCTCTTACTTTCAGATCATTTCTCATTTTTCTCTTTGTGTATAAATAGAAAAACAGAACATTTTAAAATTGGGATTTAGCTGCCATATAACATGGATAAAGAATATTATTCAACCAGGAGAAAGAAGGAAACCCTGCCATTGGTGACAACATGGATGATCCTTGAGAGCATTATGCTAAGTGAGATGAGTCATACAGAGAAAAACTGAAAACACGTATATTGAAAAAATTTAAAGTCTCCCGTAAGAAGGACCATGTGCTGTGGACTCTGTTGGTAGAAGATTCATATAAGAAACATACAAGTAAAACAAAAAGAGTAAACTTCTAATTTTTGGCTGTAAGGTTCCTTTCAGGTTTATTTCATTTAGTCTGTAGTTTTGGCACTGTTTTACAGTGCACATCAAAAATACATCTCGCTCCACACCTTTCTTTTTGTATATGCAATATCATGATATTTCTCTTTTGTTTCTTTCTTAGATCCTCCTTCAGCTTTTTGATATATTACTTATGTATTTTAACTAACCCCTTTATTCCTGTTCTGTAACTAAACTCTGACAATGTTAACATTCAGTATAATTGGGCTCAGCCTGCATTTCACTGTCTTTTTTTTTTTTTGCGGTATGTGGGCCTCTCACTGCCGCGGCCCCTCCCTCTGCGGAGCACAGGCTCCGGACGCGCAGGCTCAGCGGCCACGGCTCACGGGCCCCAGCCGCTCCGCGGCACGTGGGATCCTCCCGGACCGGGGCGCGAACCCGTGTCCCCTGCATCGGCAGGCAGACTCCCAACCACTGCGCCACCAGGGAAGCCCTCACTGTCTCTTTGTTATCTTGACCTTCCACTTCTCGTATGTTTGACAAGGATTTTCTTAATGAAAGGCTATGCATTCTCTAGTTACCATTAGTATCCAGTGTGTGGCTAGGATTGTCTCTTTTCCTTTCCTATCCATTGGTTTGCGCCATCTCTTTGCATGGCTTTGAAGAGAGAAAGAAAGGTCTCTCTATTCCTGATTTGGCTAATTCCACTCAGCATAATAGAAATATGGCCCATATCGAGCCCTAGTCCTACTTAATGATTTGTTCTTAATATTGAGTGAGAGATTGCTGGGATGCTAGCATATTGCTAATGCTTACTTCTCGGCTTATACGATAAACCTTCTCCATCGTATTTGTCAGACACTGTGCTACGTGTGCTGCATGGCTTGTTTTATTTAACCTTTATAACAACTATAGCTACTCCTACCCTGCTGTGCAGATGAAAACTAAGGATTACAAAGACAGAACAATGCATAGTAACTTAGAAATTGAACCCAACATCTTTACTCCAAAGTCCACATTTTAACCAATGTTCTCTAACTTGACTATACAAATTTTGTATCAACTCTCACCTTTTCTGTGTAATTTTTTCACTGGTCCTCCCTCTTCCAGGATGGATTTCTCTAAAAAGTCCCCCATCCTTTTTCATCCAGTCCTCTTAACAGGGGTAAAAAAAAAGGAGCTTGGGTACCCTAGTGTTGTTTTTGACACCGTCTTCAAGAAGATTCTGGGAAGGATATGAATAGAAAGAAGACAATAAAAAGATAAAATTTCTCTTTCTATTCATTCACTTTTCATTATTGATTATGGCAGCATTTTAAAGTAAGACAAGCTGTACCATGTAATATAGAGCTAAATTTCCCTAATGAGAATTTTGATTAAGAAAAATCTATCCTGGACATTGCTACCTTTAAATGATATAATTTTACTCCTATGGAAATAAGACTTTAACAATTCAATTTCAAATGATTTGATCACATTTAAAATGACTGAATGTGTAGTTCAAACAGCCCATCAACGACATCAACTACATGTCTAATATTATGGTTTTATGATGATGTTAACCTCTAAAGAAAAGAATAATGAAAGTTATACTATTTTTACTTCATTATCCCTTATATGGGATTTTGATGCCTAAACTTTCAAGAGATAATTCATTGTTGAAGAAAGTGAAATCCAATCCTCAAATGTGACAATCAGAAAATTAATGTGAAATCATCAATTTCCAATATCACGTTATTTTGGTGGTCTATAGGTAGCGCCTATAAATAGCATTTGTGTACAGATGAATTCCAGGCGTATGAACCTGAGTCTGATATCCACATGGTTCTCTTGCTTATTTTCTGTCTCATGCATGAGAGGGAGAACCCTGTCTATTTCACCTTGCTCTGCATTCTCAGAAAACAGGGAAGTGCCTACTATATATTAGGTATTCAATAGCGATTCAGTGAACAAGAGAACAAACCCTGCTTTCAGAGCTCACAATCTAATAGAAAGCAAGTAGGTTATTACTAAATGCTTATATACAGTCTAAGCAGCCTTCTTGGTCCTTGCATTACTTTAAGGTATGTAGTGAATATTATTCATTATGTCTTTCCAATCGTGGTGCTTTTGCAGTTATGTAGACCGTGTTAGTAACTGAAGTTGAAAAGAAGCAAATAATTACATTTTTATAAATGAGTAAAGGAGGTTTTTTTCCCTAAAAAAATGTTGTTAGAGGAGTTTTGCATCGTAAAAACTGTTGTAGTGATGGTCACAATGTAAACTGACCTACCCTTTTTCTCAAGCCGTTTGTAAATGAATGTAATGAGTCTTAAAATGTTTAAATTTTAATAAATCCCACTTCTGGAAATTTAATTTGAGGAAATAATACAAAAGTTTTGGATGTTTCAGTCTATACTGTCTACTAGGGAATTATTTATAATATCAAAGAACTGGGAATAAGCTAAAGAGCCAAAACCAGGCAAAAGTTTAAATAAACAATTGCACACATCGTAAATAATGCTATTCATACATATAGACGCATATCAAAAGGAAAGCTAGGGGCTTCCCTGGTGGCGCAGTGGTTGAGAGTCCGCCTGCCGATGCAGGGGACGCGGGTTCGTGCCCCGGTCCGGGAAGATCCCACATGCCGCGGAGCGGCTGGTCTCGTGAGCCGTGGCCGCTGAGCCTGCGCGCCCGGAGCCTGTGCTCCACAACGGGGGAGGCCACAGCAGTGAGAGGCCCGCGTACAGCAAAAAAAAAAAAAAAGGAAAGCTATATGCAGCCAAGATCTCAGCAACAGTTTTCTTTGAGTGGTGAAGCCGTGAGTCCCTTTAATAATTCATGTATTTTTCTAGTGTTCTTTCTATTCCTGAATTTCTACCATAATATATTTATTTTCAAGTAAGGAAAAAAAGACTTCTCTCAATTAAAAATCTCATGTTTACTCTCCCCCTGTTTCCACCTTCTCTCAGTGACAGCTTCCCCCAATTACCCCACATGTGTGGCTTTCATCCACTCTATGGCTCCTGTGACCTCCTCCTAAGCAGATAGAACACATGTATTGGGTTTGTTTCACATTCACGTAAAACAGTAACATTCTCGCACCCAAGAGTTGCACTGATGAGGCGAGAGGGCTGATATCCCAACAGGACAAATGTAAAGTAATAGCTACTGGTATAAAACCAATAGACCCACAGCTGTCACCTCAGCTCCTTCACCAGTCCAACAATTCCACACATGCCTTGGAAGCAGCCTATGGAAGACCCCGAAGCAACATCCGAGGGGAAAAGAAATGGCACAGATTCACCAGTCTTCTGCTTCTTTTTCTTAATTATCTAGTTTTTAATGCATGATTGAAGACAATCTGCCGATGTTCTTGTTTTGGGCCGTACCACGCGGCACATGGGATACTAGTTCCCCAACCAGGGACTGAACCCATACCCCCTGCAGTGGAAGCCCGCCATCTTAACCACTGGACCACCAGGGAAGTCCCTCACCAATCTTCTTTTACATAATAAGCTCACGCCTACCAGAATAATAAATATAGATAGATAACTAGAAAAAGAGAAAAAGCAAAGGATCATGTTAATTCTCTCTTCCCATTACTTCATTACACTTGCTTAGCTAAACATCCATCTCTTTCTCTCTCTTTTTTTTTTTTTTTTTTGTGGTATGTGGGCCTCTTTCTGCTGTCACCTCTCCCGTTGCGGAGCACAGGCTCCGGACGCGCAGGCTCAGCGGCCATGGCTCACGGGCCCAGCCGCTCCGCGGCATGTGGGATCCTCCCGGACCGGGGCACGAACCCGTGTCCCCTGCATCGGCAGACGGACTCTCAACCACTGCACCACCAGAAAAGCCCCTCGTTCTCTCTTTTTGATGCTTATAATTGATCCAGAGACTTGTTGACTTTGGCCTGGAAACCCATTTTTAACAGTTATGCCATTTGTCTTTTCTATCAATAATTCTCAGAAGTAAACATGGGGCTGTTACTAAATTTTTTTTTTTTTTTTTTTTTTTTACAAACAATGGACAAGGACAAAAAGCTTCATTTCTGTCTTTCAAAATCAGTGATTTGAAGATTGGTTAAGTGAGAGCCAGGAGCTTTAAACTGTGTACACAGGATTAACAAGGCCATGCCCCCAACGATCCCATTTTACTGAATCACAATCAAATTATAATCTACTTAGCCATGATCAACTTTTCTCATTTTTTTCTCAGCTAAAACAATCCCTAGGATTCGCTGGTCCTGTACACTCTTTACTCCTGAAAACAGCAGAGATTTTCAGTTGTTTCTGAGTTGCTCTGCTTTTCCCATGAAAGCTTCCCAATGATAAGGCAGGCTATCATTTGTAGGGACTCCAGTGAAATTGTTTTTAAGACTAGAAAAGCTAGGAATCTTGATTGCCTACTCAGAAGCCAGGAGAGCCCTTGAAAGGGTCTCCGCAACTGAAATAATTTTTATAGAAGAAATGGTAATACATTGTATCATGGAAATTCTATTTCATGAGATTTTCTCCAGTTGATTCTAAGGTGTTATAACTACGTAAGTTTTGCACCCTGTATTTTATCACCCTCTTACATCTCCAAAGAGTCCTTTCGTTCAAATAACACAAGATGTAATGTAAGGTCCCTGGTGACACGTGGAGCCTTCTGCTCTATTCCAAGGCACTGGAGTGGGGGAACAAAAGCTATTCTTGTTCCTGGCATAGAGCATTCGTATTTTACATTGAGTGATGCAAATTGTTAGGAAAAAAAAAGGAAGAAAAGGTCAGATACAAATTGCGTTCTGTTGGCACCAATCAAAATCTTTTCTTTTCTATGACAGGACAGCAAATTGCAGTGAGTAATGAAGGTCCTTTGATATGCTACCATGCAAATAAGCTGCTATCACACAAGGGCACAGAATTGGAAAAGAATGAAACATGGTCATTATGATTTCTACCCTGAGACTCCTAGGGATGAGGAAAGATGATCCCAGATATCTGTCACCAATTTTTAAACTCTCTGGTATGACTTGAGGGAAGATAGAGAGTAGATATTTTACCAGAGATAAGGAAGAGTGATGGGATTACAGATTCATAGAAACTTTTTAAGTGCTTGGAATTTTCTTTATGGGCCTCATGTGAGCCATAGACATAGTTGGCTGATGTTTCAACAAAGCATTTGACAGACTCACATGATACTCTTGTGAACAGAATGGCAAAAAGTTTGGTAGAGTTTTAACGGGTTTAATAAGAGAGCCCTGGGATACTGATTAATGCTTGACGTACACGTGGAGTTTAACTTACTGGAAATGTGCTACCGAATTTTGCTTCGACTTTTTTTTTTTGGTACGCGGGCCTCTCACTGTTGTGGCCTCTCCCGTTGCGGAGCACAGGCTCCAGACGCGCAGGCTCGGCGGCCATGGCTCACGCGCCCAGCCGCTCCGCGGCATGTGGGATCTTCCCGGACCGGGGCACGAACCCGTGTCCCCTGCATCGGCAGGCGGACTCTCAACCACTGCGCCACCAGGGAAGCCCTGCTTGGACTTTTTTCGACTAGATATTTAATCAACAACTTGAAGGCACGTGCCAAACATAATTAAATTTAATAGGAAGAAACAGAAAGTACCATATTTAGAGAATCAACTACACAAATATGGAATCTAGTGGGATGGTGGCTTGATAATACCTCAAATTAAAAACAAATATTCTTAGGGATTTAACTGAAAAAGATCAGAATTATCCATTAATTTGACAGGGTTTCTATTAAAGCTTTTAAAATCTGAGGTTTTATCAATAGGCATTTACTATTTAGGTCAAAGACACACTTGTACCACTTTGCCATCCTTATACTCTATTTGTATTATTCTATTTGATTTTATATGAAATTTTTAAGGCTTTGATTTAACAACAAAAAAGAGGTATATGTCCAACATTATAATGGCAAAAAGGAACTGTAAATCTTATAGTAATAAAATGGTTAAAAGAGGTTAGGAAGGTTATCTTGGACAAAATATGATTGGGAGGTGATAGTAGCAATTCATTTTATTTAAATATTTTAAAAGCTATTGGTGAGAAGAAAATAGACACTCTGCGATACAATAACGGACAACTAGATCCAGGGAGTACAAATTACAAGAAGTCACATTGTTTCCAAGTAAAAATTTGTTTAAAAATTTATTCATAAAATGGACTGCTCTCCATACCTGGGGGAAAAAAAAATATATATATATACTTTTTTTTTAGTTGTTTGTTTTTAAGAAAGAGAACTTATCAACTTTAAGGAATAGCGTAAAGTGTTTTGAAATTGAGAATTGGACCAAAATTCCACTAATGATATAAAAATATTTAGCCATCTAAATTTTTATGCTAGTCATTATAGTTAAAATAGTAGACTTTTACTTTACATATCATTTCAATAGCCCTAAGCTAGTTTCTAACATTGTGGAGTAGTTTTCATTCCTTTTTTTTTCCAAATACTGTAACAACTATAACACTTTGCTGGAATTTCAAAATTTGATTGTAACATGAAAAACATCCTACCCTGACCTCAAGATTTCAATACTCATTTATGGGCTAAGGCTGGGCTGCTCAAAAATGTTATTATTGGAAACAAAGAAGAGTTGCTTTCAGGGAACATCTCTCTTGTTTCCTTTGGGATTATATGATGTGGTTATGACACATTAGTGGTGTGTGTCATGTATTGACCCCTGCTTTGGTAATGAAATTTAAGGCTCTGGAACATTGCAGTTCATTATTTCTATTTGGAAATCTACTGCCTGACTTGAAATAACTAAATTTTAATTAAATTTGATAGTTTTGTCTCCAGTATGACAGAGTATTTTATGAACAACAGGTGCTTCAATAATTGCTCTGAATAGGAATTCATAATCTCAGACAACATCCTTCTGTATCATCACTCAAAAAAAGAGACACTGAAACGTTAACTTAGGCAATTTTACCTACTGCAAACATTTCATTAAGTGGCCCTCTTCTCTTAAGGAAGAATGGCAACCTTTGAAGGAGGAGGAGAGACTAGCTCTTAAAAGTCATCAGGAAATTACTGGAAAAAAGACAGAGGATAGTGGTTTTGTTTTACAATGTGCTCTATTAAATAAAATGATTATGAGACTTGCATGGATTTACTATTTATTACTAACAACAGTGAGAGTTGTCATCATTTGTGAATTTTACAATGACTAAGAATTGCCTCTGTTACAGAATTATTTGGTACTGAAGAAGGAACAGAGAGTTAAGGCCTTTGAATGTTTTAAATTTTTTTAAATCTAGTATTTTGTAGTCATCTCAAGATTTGAAATCAGATGATCAAAGTTCAAATCTTAGATTTCCTATTTCCTATTTATTAGGTCTACTTTATCCTTCTAAATCTAAATTTCCTCAGTTGGGAAATGGTGGGTGGGTGTGAGGATTGGATTAAATATTTGTTGAATCTAAACGTGGCTGATGCTTCATAAATATCTAATAGTTGGACTGTTGTCTATGGAAATACGGTAATTCTTGTTTTTAACACAGTGAGTGGGATATTTTTCTATCAGATGATGCTTATTTTGTATTGGTAATTCCCTTTTGCGGGCTTCCTCCCTATTTTAACCTCTTCTAGAGAGGTTACAGTAGAAAAAATAATGGAAGAAAAAAGTAAAGCATTCCAAATTGCTTTCGGAAATTCCTGGCAGAAAAAAAAGAAGCTGAGTGAAAGATCTTTCTGTACGCCAAACGCAAAGTTTATGCCATAAACCAGGAGCCAGCAAACTATACTCTGCAGATCAAATTCAGGCCACCACCTGTTTAGTAAATAAATGGTCTGGGTACAGTCACATTCATTCATTTACACACTGTGTATGACTATCTTCATGATATAATGGCAGAGTTGAATAGTTGTGACAAAGGCTTTATATCTTGAAAAGCCTCAAGTATTTACTATTTGGTCCTTGACAGAAAAAAATTTGCCAATCTCTGTCACCCACCATAGTCAGGTCAGAAATAATAATTGGGCAAGAGCCCCATTTGCCATCTTTTCTCTTTCATGCTACCTCTTCACTTTTTCCTAAACTGGGGGGAGATGAGGGATGATAAAAGTCAAGTTTTATAGAAGATAGTTAAAACCCCAGATACATTTTGAGGAACTAGAAGGAAAGAGGGTATTTGTGTCAGAGTCCTGTCTGGAACATGAAAAGCCAGAGCCCTCCCAGAAGTTCCCCACAGCAGCACCAGTGCATCCAGTGACTGCAGTGGGGGTAGAGACGGTGTTTGGTGGCAGGAGCAGAGGCATCCCGATGTCTCTGAGAGCTAGGGTAGCCAGGGAGAGCAGTCAATAATAGACCAGGAGGCACCATGGGCATTTTGGAAGATGTTGCTATGCAACAGTTCCAGCTTTTAAGGAGGACAGAACTGGGGCATGATATTTCCAAGAAGCTCATAACATTCTTGAAATCTAGGCACTGCACGTTAGGTGACGTAGAGTAGTCCCGAAAGACAAAATTCTTTACCAGAGAAAAATTATGATGGAGTGGCTGAAAATGCATTTCTTGCACTCATGTATATGTCATATAAACGTTTTTTCTTTGTTATTATTGTGAATCCACGGAAATTTGGGGGTTTGCTAAAGCAGCTAACATTACTCTAAATACACTTTTTTTGTTGTTTTTGTTGTTGGTTTTTGTTTTAACAGAATACGGGTAGCTAATAATACAAGACGTTCAAGAAGGCCTCCATGTAAGGAATGACAGCTTCCTGGGTGTCCAAGAGAGAGAAGTCACCATGGCTGAGACAGTCCCTGCAGCCAAATAGTAGGTTCAGACGGTGCAGTTAGAGCAACTGTGGTTTCAAAAGTTTGAAAATTAAGTAAAAGCCCTATTGTGAAGAAACTTGAATGTAAGTGTAGATTTTATCCTACAAGCATTTAGCAACCATGGTTTTTTCAACTGGTGTTATGGGGATCAAATAACTTGAGGCAGGGCAAAAGAAAGAAGAGAACTAAATAGTTTAAAAATAATAGTAAATAATAATAGGATGGATAAACAACTGGGTCCCATTGTATAGCACAGGGAACCGTGATAAACAATAATGGAAAAGAATATGAAAAAGAATATATGTATATATAGCTGAGTCACTTTGCTGTACAGCAGAAATTAAATACAACATTGTAAATCAACTATATACTTCAATAAAATTTAAAATAAAATAAATTAAAAATCAAAAAAATTATAGTATATAATAAAACTATTAGAATAGTCCTAATCTACAACAAAGGAGGCAAGACTATAAAATGGAGGAAGGACAGTCTCTTCAATAAGTGGTGCTGGGAAAACTGGACAGCTACACATAACAGAATGAAAGGAGAACATTCTTTAGCACCATACACAAAAATAAGCTCAAAATGGATTAAAGACCTAAATGTGAGACTGGACACTATAAAACTCTTAGAGGAAAACATAGGCAGAACACTCTCTGACATAAATCGCACCACTATCTTTTCTGATCCATGTCCCAGAGTAATGGAAATAAAAACAAAAATAAACAAATGGAACCTAAGTAAACTCAAAAGCTTTTGCACAGCAAAGGAAACCATAAAAAAGAAGAAAAGACAACCCTCAGAATGGGGGAAAATATTTGCAAATGAAGGAACTGACAAAGGATTAATCTCCAAAATTTACAAGCAGCTCGTGCAGCTCAATATAAAAAAAAACAAACAACCCAATCCAAAAATGGGCAGAAGACCTAAATAGAACTTTCTCTAAAGAAGATATACAGATGGCCAAAAGGCACATGAAAAGATGCTCAACATCGCTAATCATTAGAGAAATGCAAATCAAAACGACAATGAGGTATCACCTCACACTGGTCAGAATGGCCATCATCAAAAAGTCTACAAATAATAAATGCTGGAGAAGGTGTGGAGAAAAGGGAACCCTCTTGCACTGTTGGTGGGAATGTAAACTGGTACAGCCACTATGGAGGACAGTATGGAGGTTTCTCAAAAAACTAAGAACAGAGCTACCATATGATCCTGCAATCCCACTCCTGGGCACATAACTAGAGAAAAACATTGTCCAAAAAGATACATGCACCCCAGTGTTCATTGCAGCACTGTTTACAATAGCCAAGACATGGAAGCAACCTAAATGTCCACTGGCAGAGGAATGAATAAAGAAGATGTGGTACATATATACAATGGAATATTACTCAGCCATTAAAAAGAATGAAATAATGTCATTTGCAGCAACATGGATGGACCTAGAGACTGTCATACTGAGTGAAGTCTGACAGAGAAAGAGAAATATCGTATGATATCACTTATATGTGGAATCTAAAAAGCAATGATACAAATGAACTTATTTACAAAACAGAAACAGGCTCACAGACTTAGAGAAAGAACTTATGGTTACCGTGGGGGAAGGGTGTGGGGAAGAGATAGTTAGGGAATTCGGGATTGACATGTACACACTGCTATATTTAAAATGAATAACCAACAAGGACCTACTGTATAGCACAGGGAACTCTGCTCAATATTATGTAACAACCTAAATGGGAAAAGAATTTGAAAAACAGAATAGATACATGTATATGTATATATGAATCACTTTTCTGTACCCCTGAAACTATCACAACGTTGTGAATCAACTATACTGCAATATAAAATAAAAAGTTAAAAAAAAAAAGAAAAGAAAAGAATAGTCCTGGCATAAGGTGATGAGCAAATTTCAAGACCCTGGTGCCAATGAGTCAATGTTACTTATTGGTGTACTCTCAGTATCTAACACAGTGCTTAACAGGGAGAGCCCCCGATAAATAGTTATTTTATGAATAGATGTGTGGCTGTGTGACCAGGAGGGGCCATATATAAGATAGGATCTGAAAAAAGAATACATGATAGGATTTGGTCATTGAAAGGATGTAGAGAGAAAAAAGAGTCTTTGAGAACTCCAAGACTTTAATTCTTTCCCACCAAGATAGGAAGATCTGGAGAAGGACCTGTTTTGTGTTTAAAAAAGATAAACATTGTGTCATTTATAATGTACAAGGCAACTTTTGGTGTAAATTTTATCACTGCATATAAAGAGATTTTAAAATTATTATCATTTCAATGCTCCAATGAGTTAAAGAATCAACCACAAATATTGTAATTCTAATAGCTCTGTGTGTGTGAGTTTTAATAAATTTATTTATGTATTTTATTTCTGGCTGTGTTTGCTGCGAGCAGGGGCTACTCTTCGTTGCAGTGCGCGGGCTGCTCATGTGGTGGCTTCTCTTTGATGCAGCGCACGGGCTCTATGTGCGCAGGCTTCAGTAGTTGTGGCATGAGGGCTCAGTAGTTGTGGCTCACGGGCTTAGTTGCTCCGCGGCATGTGGGATCCTCCTGGACCAGGGATCGAACCTGTGTTCCCTGCATTGGCAGGCGGATTCTCAACCACTGCGCCACCAATGGAAGCCCAGTTTTGTGTTTTTAAATACCTTGATTTTTTCAAAATGGAGGCCAACGACTAATTTTATCCATATTGAAAGATAAGCTTAGTAAAATAAACAGGTAAGATAATGTCATAAGGAGTACAGTCTGGCATTCTTCAACCCTAGAGGACAGCAATGTCCAGTTTTTGAACTAATTAAGTAAGGAAACAGAGTAACACAAGTAACACAAGGGAATATACAGAATAGAATTTTTAAAACTTTTTTTTTTTGATTGAAGCCTTTCCCACATTTCACCACTGTTATTAGTCAACAGTGTGTTAGGCTATAAATTTATTCATTTTGTCATAAACTGTATCTTTCCACTTAATTGTGAGAGGAGCCAATATAACTGTAAGTATCAGAATCGATTCTGGGATTAAAAGACCAATTTCTACATCCCACATAAAGAGGAGCTAGGAAAGAGCAATTGCATTACAAAAATAGTTTAGGGGGGCTTCCTTGGTAGCGCAGTGGTTGAGAGTCCGCCTGCCGATGCAGGGGACACGGGTTCGTGCCCCGGTCCGGGAAGATCTCACACGCCGTGGAGCGGCTGGGCCCGTGAGCCATGGCTGCTGAGCCTGTGCTCCGCAACGGAAGAGGCCACAGCAGTGAGAGGCCCGCGTACTGCCAAAGAAAAAAAGTTAAGATGACTAAAATATTATTCTTTATTATAGTAAGGGTTCTACCTTATTCCCTTTCAACGGATCTTCACAGGGTCTCAAAGCTTTAAAAGAAGGCAATTTGGAGAATAGGAACTTAATAGTACATCTCAGAATACACATTGATTACTCGGCTTTTAAATTACCCCTTCCAATGTTTAAGTAAGTCATGGTACATCCATATAATGGGCTATTGTGCATCCAAATACAACCCAAATAATTTGGCCGTCCTCCAAAGCATCCTAAATCAGGCCAGTTCTCCCTGCTTCCCTCCTCTCTGTTGTTTGTGCTCTTTTTTTTTTTCTTAACATCTTTATTAGAGTATAATTGCTTTACAATGGTGTGTTAGTTTCTGCTTTACAACAAAGTGAATCAGCTATACATATACCTATATCCCCATACCCTCTCCCTCTTGCGTCTCCCTCCCTCCCTCCCACCCTCCCTATCCCACCCATCTAGGTGGTCACAAAGCACCGAGCTGATCTCCCTGTGCTATGCAGCTGCTTCCCACTAGCTATCGGTTTTATGTGGCACATATATACAATGGAATATTACTCAGCCATAAAAAGAAATGAAATTGAGTCATTTGTAGTAAGGTGGATGGACCTAGAGTCTGTCATACAGAGTGAAGTAAGTCAGAAAGAGAAAAATACCGTATGCTAACAAGAGGCAGGACGGGAATAAAGACGCAGACCTACTAGAGAATGTTTGTGCTCTTAACTGAACTAACTTTGGAGCCTCCAGGGTCATCCCTCTGCTTCCATTCTTGCCCATCAGCCAGTCCTTTCTCTATAAAGCTGCCAAAGTGAAATTTTAAAACACAGATCATATTATTTCACTCAGCTGCTTCCATCTCCCCAGTGGCTTCCAATTCTTTTTAGAATTAAATCTATTCCCAAGTCCCTCCATGATCTGTGCCACACTCCACCCCGATCCCATTTCCGTCCATCTATACCTGAAGTACGTTGGACTTTCTCTGACAGTAATTTCCACCTTCTCACCTTCTGTTTCATCTTCCTACATTACTATTCTCCAAGATCAATACCTATCTAAGTGCCATTCAAGTTTCAGCTAAAATATAGCTTTCAGAGGAGTGTCCTGACTCTGAAATCTCACACTGTCCCTCTTCTTCAAGTCTCTACCATATAATACAAAATTATAACAACTGTTTAATTTAATGATACATGACACTCTCTGAAAAGGAGGATAAGTAACACTGTATATATAAGATTTTCATTACAAGTGGGATTTCAAAGAGCAGTTTCTAGAAGTACTGTCTGAATTTTATTTATAGCTGAGAAATACTGTCAGAAAAGCAAAGGAGACTAGCAAGGGAAGGGGAAGGTGGGCAAAGAAGGGAAGGTGAGTAAATCTAGTAGACTTTTTCAGCCACATTTTCACATCCTACCATAATGGAGTTCACTCTGGGTTGCCTGGACAATGTGCTGCCCCCTCACCCCTCACCAGTTGTAGGGACTATGTCAGTCTCAGTCTCCCACAGGACCAGTGGTTTCCTTGCTCTGGCAGTAGGAGCTACAAACTTCCATAGGGCTCAAGGCCCTTAGGTATGGGGCATATGAAAACCCTATGTTATCTAGCAGTCAAGAATGTTTCCATATTCTAGATTGCTCTTAAGACTTCCTTCATAAATAGGGAAGCAACAAAAGGGGTAGGGGTCTCTTCTCCCAGTTTGCCTCTGACTGTGGAAAGTCAGGAACTTTGGCATGTATATTCCTTAAAGAGTCTATTCCTTAACTCACACTGTGTGGTGTTATAATACTGGTCCCAAGTCTGATGGATGACACAACCCATCAATTAGCTATAGCCAGGCAATCTATGGCATAGGATTAATTAATTACATCCTTTAAAAAGTTGCTTGGTTCTTTTTTATGGCTGAGTGTATAACTGAGTCATTTTGCTGTAGATCAGAGATTGGCACAAGATGGTAAATCAACTATACTTTAATTAAAAAAAATTTTAAGAAGTTGCTTAGTTATTGAGTGTTTGGTACTTTTAACTTGCTATGAAAATTTCCTATGCTATAAAACTAAAAGGAAAACATAACTATTTTCAATAAAATAGAGTAAAATAGTAAATTCTTTAAAATCATTATATTATTTTTTCCCCTGCCTGGCCTCTCTTCTGCCTTTGCCTTTTTCTTGTCATCTTTTATTTCCCGAAATATTAATAATGACCTTTCAGAACAGCTCTCAAGCAGATGAGAATTTCAGATTTAACCATGACCAAACCCTTTGCTGTGTTATCATTAATTAGCTTAACCAACAGTTCATTTGAAAAAAGTTCCTAAAATGCTCTAAATTCATAGTTCCCAATTAAATGATCCCTTCTTCTCTTTTTTTTTTAACATCTTTATTGGAGTATAATTGCTTTACAATGGTGTGTTAGTTTCTGCTTTATAATAAAGTGAATCAGCTACACGTATATGTATATCCCCATATCCCCTCCCTCTTGCTTCTCCCTCCCACCCTCCCTATCCCACCCCTCTAGGTGGTCACAAAGCACCCAACTGATCTCCCTGTGCTATGCGGCTGCTTCCCTATGTGGCTGCTTCCTGCTAGCTATCTCTTTGACGCTTGGTAGTGTATCCATGCCACTCTCTCACTCTTTTTTTGTTTTGTTTTGTTTGCGGTACACGGGCCTCTCACTGCTGTCGCCTCTCCTGTTGCGGAGCACAGGCTCCGGACGCGCAGGCTCAGCGGCCATGGCTCATCGGCGCAACAGCTCCGTGGGATGTGGGATCTTCCTGGACCGGGGCACGAACCCGCGTCCCCTGAATCAGCAGGCGGACTCTCAACCACTGCGCCACCAGGGAAGCCCTCTCTCACTCTTTTGAGAACAGTTGTGAGGAGGCGGCCTCTCTTTGGCTGTGCTGCAAGGTGTGGGGAAGAGTGAGAAAAGAAAGAAACCTGATATTGATCACGAGTCCTTGAAAGCTACAGATTCTGCATAGGAACCACTTCACATATTAAATTGCAGTGGTTTCAGCTCTAGAAAATATAATGAGGAAACAGTTGACAGTGTATGGTGCTATCTTATTTTCCTGTAATGTGCGATAATGAGATAATTTGGGCTGCGCTAGGACAAGACTAATCAACTTGAATTTCCACCGGATTTAGCAAAGCAGAACCTAACATCATTTCCTATTCCACAAAGATTTCATTTATGGCTCATTTAGTTACATATATAATACTCAGCTTTACTCTTTGCCGTAGCCACATTGTGGCTTAATCAGTGCTGAGCTGCTGCAGGATACACTGTTTTGTCATAACTCGACACAAAACACATTTTGTAGCATCTGTAAACAGCACAGATAAGCAAGAGCTTCAGAAAATAGATATTAAAACGAATTCAGTTTTTGTTACAGCAGATCTTACAATGAACATTCCAGAAATATATTAGCCCAACTTTGGACTCTGATGTCTGAAGTCACTGTTCACTGTGTCTATAGAAACAGATGATGGGCCTCTGACCTCTATGCCTTTCTGTTCTGCTACATTAAAAGTTTTTTGGGGGCTTCCCTGGTGGCGCAGTGGTTGAGAGTCCGGCTGCCGATGCAGGGGACACAGGTTCGTGCCCCAGTCCGGGAAGATCCCACATGCCGCGGTGCGGCTGGGCCCGTGAGCCATGGCCGCTGAGCCTGCACGTCCAGAGCCCGTGCTCCGCAACAGGAGAGGCCACAGCAGTGAGAGGCCCGTGTACTGCAAAAAAAAAAAAAAAAAAAAAAAAAAGTTTTTTTGAGGACAGAGACTACATTTCATTTCATTTTATATCCTCTCTGCCAAATCTAGTGTTTGGCACATGGCTGATGATCAAAAACTGCTTGTTCAATGTGTTTCTGTAAAACAGTATCTATAAGTAGGTTTAAAGAACAAGAGTCATGGAAGTTATACTCTTGGGCTGAAATCTTGGTGGTTAGTAAGTATGCATACATTTTGTGATTTTGAGGGGTGAAAGTCTCTAATTATTAAATCAGATTGATTTATTCTTTATGCTTTTCTTTCTAAATAAATACAAGGTCCGGTTTATAATTAATCTAATATTGGACTAAAATGTAAATATATGACTTCTTATCTTCCTTAAAAAATATAACTTTAATCTGATTTAATATTAGATTGCAATTATGTTTATTTGAATGTCTCGACAACTAGAACATGTGGGGAAGAGCTCTAGAGAGCAGAGTGGCATCTTCCTAAGAATAAAAGGCTGCCCTTGTGTCTTTCCTCTCCCCTGAGAGAGTGGCATGGACATATATACACTACCAAATGTAAACTAGATAGCTAGTGGGAAGCAGCCACATAGCACAGGGAGGTCAGCTCGGTGCTTTGTGACCACCTAGAGGGGTGGGATAGGGAGGGTGGGAGGGAGAAGCAAGAGGGAGGAGATATGGGGATATATGTGTATGTATATGTATAGCTGATTCACTTTGTTCTAAAGCAGAAACTAACACACCATTGTAAAGCAATTATACTCCAATAAAGATGTTAAAAAAATTTTTTTAAACCAAAACAATGAAAGGAAACAATGCCTAAAGGATTAAAGGAAAGCCTAAGAATTTCCTCTCACCAAAAATAATATCAATACAGGACACAGACATTTAAAAAATACTTTAAATCAGCTATTATAAATATGTTCAAATAACTAAAGGAAACCATGCCTAAAGAATTAAAGGAAAATATAAGCGTTTTATCTCACCAAAAATAATATTCATAAAGGGGAGAGACATTTTAAAAAGACCCAAATAGCAATTACAGAGTAGAAAAGTGTAATAACTGAAATGAAAAACTCACTAGGGAGGTTCAACAGAATATTTGAAATGGCAGATAAAAGAATCCATGAACTTTAATTATAGTCAGCTGGGATTATTAAGTCTGAGGAACAGAAAGAAAAAAGAAAGAAAGAAAAGTGAACAGAGGCTCAGAGACCCATATGACACCATCAAGTGTAACAAAATATGCAAGAGTTTAGAATAAGAGTTCCAAAAGTGAGAAGACAGGGAAAGGAGCAGAAAGAATACTTGAGGAAATAATGGCTGAAGAATTTCCAAATTTGATGAAAAACATTCATCTGGACATCAAAAATCTCAAGAAAATCCAAATAAGATCCAAGGGGATCACAAAGACATCCACATCTAGACATCATGGTCAAACTACTTAAAATCACAGACAAAGTGATACTCTTGAAAGCAACAAGAGAGGAGTGATCACGTAAATGTGACCCTCAGTAAGATTAACAGCTACATTCTCATCTGGAAACCGTGGAAGCCAAAGAGCAGTGGGATGATGTATTCTACATGATGAAGAAAAAAGACTGTTCACTAAGAATTTTATATCAAGCCAAACTAGATAGACAAAAACGGAGAGAATTCATTGCTAGCAGACTTTCTCTACAAGAAATCGTAGAGAGTCCTTGAGGCTGAAATGAAAGGGGCCTGTATTGAGAATCTATATGTTACAACTTAACAATAAAAAGATAAATAACCCAATTAAAAAATAGGCAAGGAATCTGAATAGAACTTTTTCCAAATAATGTATATAAATAGACAAAACATATATGGGAAGATAATCGCATTAGTCTTAAGGGAAATACAAATCAAAACCGCAATAAGACAGCGCTTCACACACACTCTGCTATAATTAAAAAAAAAAAAAAGATGAATAATACGAAGTATTGGAGAGGATGTAGAAAAACTGTGATACTCATACACTGAAGTTAGGAATGTAAAATAGTTGGTCAATTCCTCAAAAAGTTAAACACAGAGTTACCTTATGGCCCAGCAATTATCCTTCTAGGTATATACCCAAGAGAACTGAAATCATATATGCACATGAAAACTTATAATGGATGTTGATAACAGCAGTATTCACTATAGTCAAAAAGTGGAAACTATCTAAATGTCCTTCAACTGATGAATGGATAAACACAATGTGGTAATCCCATGAACTGTAAAAATGAATGAATTATTGATACATGTTACAACACTGATGAACCTTGGACACATTATAAGTGAAGGAAGCCAGTCACAAAAGACTACATAGTATATGATTCCATTTATATACAATGTCCAGGATAGTCAAATCCATAGAGGCAAAGTAGATTAATAGCTACAAGGGGTTGGGATGAACAAGAGAATGGGGAGGGATTGCTAATGGTTATGGGTTTTTTGAGGGGGGTGATGAAAATGTTCTAAAACTAGATAGTGGTGACGGTTGCACCACACTGCAAATATATTAAAAGGTATTGTATAACTTAAAATGGGGAATTTATGGAATGTGAATTATAGCTCAATAAGGATTTCATTTAATCAAACAACAACAAAAAACTGTCTCCTGAATTCTAGTCTTGTGGGGTTTTTGCCTTAGCAATACATTTCTCTTCCAAAAGAAGAATTTTTAGAGGAAGACTGTGTTATCAATGTGAAGATAATTTCTGTCCGTAATTATTTAAAATGACAGCGTAACAAAAAAGGTCTATTATTATTTTAGATGTGATATGGTTTCACCAATATAGAACTCTTATATGGAACTGTTTTGGGAATGTGCAAGACTAAAGAGGTTCCAGTTTGAAGGAGATACGCACACACACACACACACACACACACATCAGAATGACACATTATAATTCATGCCAATAGACAGCTCAGTAAAAACTGATAAAGTACAGATAATCTATTTGGGATAGAGTATGATGAAGACATAAACAATTGTATGGAAGGATGAGTGTAGCGGACTTGCTTGGAGATAAACAGGATTTCTTCTGAATGCAGTGTGTAGTGTTAAAAATGTGACATCACACATCGTATGTCCTGATCCTTTCCTTCAGCAGATCATGTTTGCTTGGGTTAGTACATTAGTGCTCTTGACAAAAAATTACTGTTCTAAGACTTTTCAGCAGCCATACTTTTGGAAATGTGTTTCTGTGCTACTTCCCCTCTCTAAATTGATATATGAACCATCCACTGGCATAACATCCGTTTTCCCTCTCCAGAAAGTTCACAATATGATAGTAGGTCCCCATCTAAATGAACTCTGAAGCGTCGGGATATTTTTGGCAGCATTTTTCCTGCACGTCTTCTTTTTCTATTATGTTTTGTTCACCGTGCATGTAAATGGATGAAAGAAAAAAATAGGTGAAAATGATTAATTTCATTACTAGAAGGAAATACAATTGGAAATGAAACGTTCTGCCACCAGAGTCCTATTTGATCCAAGTCCCTGACTTAAAGGAAAAAAGCTTGTGATGTGAATTCAACTGGTTTATTTTACAACAAATATTTTTCACAAGATATAGCAAGTCCAGTTTCAAAGCATGGTTTCAAACAATCACTGGTTGTTTCAGGTAAAGTACAGGGATCTCAAGAACAACAACAGAGTAAAGTAGAGCAACTTACCAGGTAGGAAATTTTCATGTTTTTCTCTAAGAAGCGATTGGAAGCATGCCAGGAAGGCTCCCAAATTCTCCATCACAGTCACTGAAATTCCATTCTTTCTGGGTAGATGCGTATGTGGTCTAGGCAAACCCATGCTATACCTCCCTCCTCCTCAAATATTCTTTCCCACCTTTACATTTCCAGATCTTTTATCTTTCAGAAACAGTCCAAACGCCAGCTACCCTATAAGGTTCTCCAAGATCATCTCCAGGTACCAGTAATCCTTGTTTATATTTACTCAATTCTTTATCTGCATCAACTGCATGCATTTATTTGTCACTTCCACTGTTAACATCTCTTACAAACTTGTGAATGCATTTTATTTCTGTCTCTTTATTCCCGCAATGGTGCAGTGCCTTGCTTTTAGTCAGTAATCAATACGTAAACATTTATTTGTTTGAGTAAATGTTGTAAGACTACACGTGACTCGGGAGGGAGAACTTGAGAAATTACAAGGCGTGACTTCTTTGATATGAATCAATTTAACAAGACACAGTCTTCTTCTGAGGGAGAGATGAACATTGGAAAGGTGAGAATTTTGATGAAGGGCCGGAATGGCAGAATGGATACGGATCACGGGGCATTCACTTAGGAGGGAAAGTTTGGAGGAGATACTGTGGAATGAGGTACTCGGAAACCTGAAGTTGGCTGAAATTGTTGGGTTCCCTCAAGAATGGAAAGTGTTGTTGACTGGAAGGAAAAAGGATACTAAGGCATTATTTATTAATAAATAGTATATGAAAGACTGTGCAATCCAAATTGGAGCATACATTAACTTGAACTCAATAAAATATTATACAAAGGACAGATTAAGGATAAACCATGTTTTAAATCAGAAAACTAGTAAAATCCTTTAAGAAATCGGGGATTTACTAAATGAAGATTTCTTCCCAATATTCATTATTTTTCACCAATAGACACAACTCCAGTCAGCATTTAGAAACAGAAGAGACAAAAGACGAAGTTCTGTCACCACATTAAAGAAGTAGAAACGTTAAAAAGGTATTCACACGAGAGATAGAACAGAGACTAAGACAGCGTTCACTCTGAGCCTCTGTTTTCTCGATAATAAAATACACAAAAACCCTGCTTCACAGGATCATTACAAAGAGGAAAGGAGATTATGTATACAACACACCGCATACATAGGAGGTGTTCACTAAAAGGTAAATGTCCACTGTATAATTCAAATGGGCAGTTTCTGAATTCCTGCCTTATAAAGGCAAGTGGCATTAAGTTCATTATAACTCAAGTACTAAAGATGTATTAAGAGGCATTCTGTAATTCGATGATAGAACTATACAGGGTATGACAAAATTAAAAATACACTACTTCCTTCCATTTTTGTTAAACCTGAGTGGCTAATATGCTCATTAGGCTGTTTCTGTCAAATACCATCTTCTAACAGATGTTCATTCCCATGAAATTCATGATAACTGTGAAGTCCCGGGTAGACACAGGCTTAGTCTTTGACATTGACATTGGAAAAAGTAGGTTTTTAGGGGATGAAGTAAAGGAAAATCAGGATGGCAATATGCTCTGTTCAGATTGTCAGATCCTTGGAGGACAGAGCCCTTCTGTGAAGATCCTATGGGATATCTTACAACACTGCATTTCTAGCTTCACAAAATTCCTGTGTGTTATTTTTTCCTAGTTGGTTGTACTTTTTATTTCTTTCTTTGTTTTATTTCAATTGTTCTCCCCTAAAACCTTCCCTAATCACAAAACAGAAATGGAGTCATTGTTTTTCTGTCCTTTTTTTTTGTTTCGTTTTGTTTTAAATAGCCATGAGCCAGCCAGGATTGGTTTCAATGCATTTACCTCTATTTGGTAAATGGTAGAATGTCTCATAAAAAGCAAAGTTTTAAGACTCAAGAAACTGACCAAGTACATGAAGGCTTTTCATTTTTTAACTTTCCCATCCTTTAGCGTGTGTGTGTGTGTGTGTGTGTATGAACCTGTGCCCATAGGCTTTCAAGAAAGTTGTACAAGTATCCACCACCTATACTGAAAGGCATGACTAGAGACCACTTAGGTGGAAACGGGCCTCAACTATCCCCTGAGAGGGCTTTTTTTTTTTTTGGCCAACAAATAATCTTGGTGACATCAGGGCGGTGAAGAGCTAAGGCAAGGTCCCATTCAACACAGACACACTCTTTCTTGCCATCCTCCGTCCACGTACACGTGGGCTTCTGCTTAGAACCTGCAAACGTGGAAGAGGCAATCCCAGTCTATGCCAGGAGAGGGTCATCATCCCACACTCCCTCCTAACAGAGCCCTCACGATATCACTAGTAGATCTTTGCTGCGCGTTTTCCTCCTTCCTCACCCTCTTTTGAAATTTTGGCAAGTTATATTTGAGATCCACCTTTTAAGAAGTCGATTTTGTCTCAGCATTTGCACCCGTAAGTTTATCTTGTTTCCTATACCTTCATTCTCCTCTACTCTTCTTCCTAATTTTCTTCACCCCCTGCTGACACTTCTGCACACAGAGTTAAGTATTCCTGGAATGCAAAGGGAAATCACAAAACATTTTAAAAGCTACCATTCCATCTCAAATAACGTAATATAATCTTATCTCTATGCCATTCTCATCCTTGGAAATATTCAGTATACAAAAGTCAACTTAAGGCTTATATTTCAGTGCTCTTCACTGAAGCAGAAAGGAACGACACGTTACAGGTGGCAGGGCTCTTCAATATGGTTTAGAGCATCTTCATTATTTTGCAGTGAAGAGTCTGAGAAGAAAAAGGGTAAAAGAGTTTCCTCGAAGGTCAGAAGTTAACTAAATATCAAAGGCAAGGCCAGGACGTGGATAGTTCCCCTGAATTAATCTCCTAGACTTTCCCCCACTTCACCACGGCTCTCAAGATTTTTTGTCTCTAATCTGTGGCCAGCCAGAACATATCTTACTTGGAAAGCAACATGCAATATGCTTTATGCAATATGTATATATTTGCATATAGTGCAACATGAAATATGCAACATGTAATATGTAATATATTTCTTACTTATTCAACATGGAAATGGGAAAGCAATAAGGGGTTTTATTAAGAAAGCTGTCTCCTCCTTTGGATCCAAAGACAACTCAAACATAAAAAAAAGTCATTGTAACTAGGGGCCCAGAGGAGCTGACCCTGACTAACTGCACGCATTACAGGCTTACCGCAGATTTGACAACCTGGGTTATAATTTTATCAAGAGATGCTCTATTTCTACACTGCCCAAAGCATCTCCTTCAATTTAATCACTTATAAAACTCCATGGCTTCTGCTACAATGGATGATAAATTGATTTTATCCTCTGGTAGTTGGGAAGCACTAATCGCGTTTAGTTTTTGCTGTGAGCCTTCTATGGAGTTTGCATATGCACACAAAACACACACTAGATTTCGAACACATTCCTAAATGGGCAGGTGAATTGCCTTCACAGAGCAGTTCATTTTACTATTTTTGAGTGGGAAATGAAACAATGTGATCAAATGTGATTTGCATCTTGGTCAGCATAAAAAGGTCTATAGCAGTGATCATCTATCACAAAGGGTTCTCTCCTCCTAACTCCTGGCTATTTGCATTTCATATTCAAGTCTCATCCTGTTCTCTTGACAGGGTGTCAACGCTACTTCATTTAAAAAATAATTTATTGGGCTTCCCTGGTGGCGCAGTGGTTGAGAGTCCGCCTGCCGATGCAGGGGACGCGGGTTCGTGCCCCGGTCCGGGAAGATCCCACATGCCGCGGAGGGGCTGGGTCTGTGAGCCATGGCCGCTGAGCCTGCGCGTCCGGGGCCTGTGCTCCGCAACGGGAGAGGCCACAACGATGAGAGGCCCACATACGGCAAATAATAATAATAATAATTTATTGACAACTTCTGTAACGAGTTTGGGAGACGATATTCTTTATGCTTTCAGGAAAACTATTTTATTGTTACTGCTTAAAAACGGTTATTACTTAACATTTTCATATCTTCTAGTATTTTACTGCATACAAAACATTTTTATGGCTAATATTACCTAATTTAATGTTGTCCTATTTTACAGTGAATTGTAGGTCGAATTTTGTAAATAACGTTGGTCAGGTTTTTCAAAAAATTGTTTATTTTCATTTTATTCTTTCTCCCTTTCCTCAACAATGACCTTATCAGTATTTGTTTTGTAGCTGGAACTCACCCAAAGATAATGGTTTGAGATGGCAGATGGGCAGATAAGAGGAACCTCTAAAGGCCCTGTTAACTGGCTTTTATAACTCTGGCTCAGTCTAGATATTTTTAGACCCGGGCTCTGTATTTCCTTATCTCCCCCAGAAATCTCAACATGCTGTTTTCTGTTTCATAATTACCTTCTTTCATCTCCTTTTAGGTTCCTTCTAGATCACTCCAAACAACACTGCCTAAACAACAACAGAAATACAAGCACAACCTTTTTCCAAACCTATCAAATTTTATTTTCAAACTCCTTGAAGTGATTGAAGACATGACACAAATATGACCCCAAAGCAATGCATTTCATTCATTTTAGAGATTCATCACTGTGGTGCTGCTACTCTCCAGGACATTTTCTTTTTTAGAAGTTTTGAAATGATACTAGACAACAGCAGTAAAAATGCGCCACTCGTCAGGAATAGATTTGACATCATTAAACAAAACCTGGATAGCTTTTTTGCTGTTGCTAAAATCAACTTTGACTTGACCCATGTGTATAAACAGAAGTGTACCGATGAAAAGAAAATGTGTGATATTCAAGATTGATCTCAAACAGGGTTCATGGCAAGGAAAAGAAGTTACTCCTTTATTTACAAGGGGTATTATTTATATATATCTGCCTGGATTATAAGCTTAATAAAGTAAAAAGAGTGCTTACATTTCTCATTATATCACAAAGCTCATTTTGGTTTGTTTTGTTTTCCCCGTAGTCATAAAAACCTAGTAAATATTTGCAGACTAACCACTTCAAATAAAACCTCTGCAAGATGAGGCAAACCTGAGCCTTTACAATCACCGCTGGCCAATGTTTAGCCTTGAATGTGTCCTTCCCCCATGAAGGTGCATCGTGATATAACCAGTGCCCACATACCTACGTGCAGAGACATGGAGCCGTGAGTCTCGCACGGGCTTATCTGTTTTAGAGCTGCTTACAAAGAATTCTGCCCAAGGAGTTGGGTTCACACCGGTTTAAGGAAGATGTGGGAAGACTGACAAACCGATGTCTGGAATAAACAACTCAAAGGAAGAAGCAAAGAACCGTGATCAAACTCCAAATTTTTTTTAAAAGATGGATTAATTCACGATAACTAACCTAAATAAAAGAGTTTACCAAAGACATGAAGAGCAAGACGAATGTGAGGATGAACAGAGTTTGCCAAGGGAAAGTTGGTTTTTCAAGTTCTGTTTCTTACATTGTGGATATCAAAGAAATTACCTGTGCCTTTCTCTCTGTCTCTTTCCCTCCCTGTTTACGTTCCTCCCTCCATCCTCCCTCTCCCTCCCTCTCTCTCTGTCTTTTCTATATTTATTTGTCTAAGCAAACATTTCCAGTGGATAGCGGGTCATTGGGTTGTATAAAGATGAAACTTAGCAAGATAATTTTTTTTTGTTTTGATACTGTTTACTCCCATTCCAAGCACCGGGCTTCTAAGATAGCACTTCTCTTAGTTCAGTACAGAAAACCATAGCAGTTTTACTCTTCAGAGATCCTTCTGGGAGTCGAGGGAGAAAGGCAATACGGCTTTTACTCACTTTTCTAGCAGTCACTGCCAATTCTGCATCCCCACATCTTTAGATTATGGATTCAGAATTTCAGTGCAGGACTATTCTTGGGTACGCTTATATAGGATATGCTACTAACAGACACACAATAAAAGCAGACGGCCACCTTTCTCTGAACATTTTGATTCAGGGAGTAGTTCCATTTCAGTTTCGGTATCCACAGAAGATTCACTTAGCAGCATCAGGTTTCTAAGGGATAGGGATGCTCTTATGGGTGCCTGGCTCCCTCTCCAGCAGCCTCCTTGAATGACTGAAGTGAGTGAGCCTTTTGTGTACAACCCTCGTACGCTATTATGTGTCCCCGAGGGTGTTAATCTCTTGGCACTGCAGCTCAGATAGGAAGTTTAAAACATGCTAACCTGAGCTGAAAAAGTGCCCTTGGGGGAAAAAAATGAAATATATTAAAGAAAAAGAAGCTCACTTTCTGATTTCTCCTCACTTTGGGATAATTTTGTTTTCTAAAAAAAAAGAAGAAAACAAAAGGATCCATTTGCTATGAGCATCACTGACAATATGTAAGAGAAACTGGCAAAATTTCTCCAGTACTCCAAAGCTCACAGGGGCATAGGTTAAAAGGAACTCTCTCGAGATACCATTCTGTGATGAGAGTCCACGTACAGAATGCCACTCATAAGTATCTGTAATCATTTCAGTTGTACATGAATTTATAGTATTTTCACATAAAGTCCTTATAGTTCCCTCATTTGGGTTTTTCTTTCCTTGCAGAAATCCAGTGCTCTTATTCACATCATATGTATTCTAGATGCAATCAAATTTTAAATAATAGTGAGAGAAATAAAAGCCACATTTGTACATAAATGTCTACTAATGGACATGCCATATTTTCCCTTGGGGTAATTATATAGTTGGCTTAGATTCTACAGAGACAAGCCACCACCACAGAATGAGGAGAACTTCACTGCCTCACTACTGGGAAGTATCACATCCCCAAGACAGATACAGAATCTTAACTGCTATTGTTGAAACCCAGTATTTTAAGGCGGATACAGAGGTCCAGTACAATTCCAGAGTGAGTTTGGTAATTTAAAGAGAATTCTAGGGCTTCCCTGGCGGCGCAGTGGTTGAGAGTCCGCCTGCCGATGCAGGGGATGAGGGTTCGTGCCCAGGTCCGGGAAGATCCCACGTGCCGCAGAGCGGCTGGGCCCGTGAGCCATGGCCGCTGAGCCTGAGCGTCCAGAGCCTGTGCTCCGTAACGGGAGAGGCCCACGTACCGCAAAAAAAAAAAAAAAAAGAGAATTCTAGAGTTACAAACCTATACTCACCTAAAGTGATCAATTCTTATTAAAAGTATATGACATTTTAAGTGCAGTCTTTCATCTTAGTACTTTCTTACTTGCTAGTAGAGAACCTTATGTATAGTAGCGGTTTCATAAATATAATTTTCAATTGAATTTTGCACTTAAATGTCTTACTGTTTTCTTTTCATACTTGCTTCATTCAACAAACATTTGTTGGTCTTTACTCAAAAGCTACTGTTTCAGGAAGACGTACCCTGACCACTCTCCTAAATCTCTACCCTTAATAGTTCATATCTGTGAGTTTTTTTCCCCTATAACTTACCACTACCTATGACACTTTATGTTTTTCTTAGTTAACCTGTTTATTGCTTCTTTTCCTATCCAGAATATAGCTTCCTGAGGACACACACGTTTGTTTTATCCACTGCTGTATATTTTCCCTAGAGCTTAGAACAGAGCCTGGCAAATAGGAGGTAAACTATATAAGTAAATATTCAATAAATATTTGTTGAATGAAACAAATTAATGATTATTGAAACCTGTGAGGTGTCCACACAAAGTGATGATACAAGAATAAAATGAGAGAATTTTTTAATACTATATTGTTTCTAGTTGACTGTACACAATACCATCACTACTGTAAGAGCAATAAGAAAAAAGTTGTTTTCATTAGACAAGTTATTTCCTTTTTTAAGGCCTGTGTATCTTTCTACTCTGATCTCCTATTTCTTTCCAAGACAACACTTGAAATATTGAAATGTAATCAGAGAAAAAAGATCCTGACGGCAATGAATAGATGCTAAAGGGTTTTGAGATAAGAACTACTCAAGTAATGAATTGGACAGTAGCAGTTAAAATGCACATCTGGGGAAATGGCCCCAAAGCTACTGAGAAGTGGAGGGTAACTTAGGACATCTCAGATAGATGTGGCTTCAGTCCCCTCTTCGGTACAGTGCACAGGTGCTCTAAGTTAAATCACTAATGTTGCCATGTTTCCAGTAAGATATCACTGGGGAAGACTTTCCTGTTCCTAACATTGTTAAAAAAAAAAAACAAAAACTGTTTTATGGGGTTTCATTAGGCCGCAGCATATGGTTGACTGAAGAAGCAGTATACACAGGGTTGACTGAAAAAACTGTAAGTAGGGGGACCAGGTGAGAAGGTCTCAGGGTAGTATACGTAGTCCTGACAAAATAGAGGGTGTGGTTTTAAAATGACAGAAATGCCAGCAGCCCTGATTTACATACTTTTACTCTTCAATAAAGGTGATCTATGCCATAGGTAAATACACCTGATGCAATGTTATTCCTTTATAACTTTCCAATAATAAATGCCTGCATTAAATGGAAGGGAGGGAGGGAGGAAGGAGGGAGGACGGGATGAGGGAAGGAGGAAGGAGAGAGTGAAAAGGAATGAAGAAAAGGAAGGAAGGAAGGGAGAACATTCTGTGACAGTAGAAATTCTGCATGTGTGAAACACTCTGAAGAAACAGCAAGGGCAGCTCCAAGTCCTACTAGATGTTGTGATAATACCTAGGGGAAGAAATCAAGGTGTGTTCCAGATTTTCAAAACTAAGGAATTAAGAAATTTGAAAGGAAAAAAAGAAGCCATCTGGATGGTAAGCTATATTTGGAGAAATAATGATGTTTGGTTCTTAGCCAACAGTCTCTTGTTAACACTTCTCAAACTTGTTGACAAAGTCTCTGAACATTAACTTCATGGTTCTATGAACTTTTGAGGTCCCTTCAGATTTGTCTGGGTCTCTCTCCACCTAACGTGTCTACCTACTCCCCACCCCACTTGATAGCAGGGCTGCCTCTAAGAAAGTCTGGGAATTAAGCAGGTTGACTCGGGTCTCTTACATACATCCCCTATCTCTGCCTCACCACCTTCCTTTAAGTACCAAGGGCCCAGTGACCTCATACTATTCACTCATCACCTGTTTTAGTCCCGCTGCCTCTTCAGTTCACTGCTTAAGCCCAGCTGCCCCAAACGGTGCCCAGACTTTACAGTGACCACGTATTCTGAATTTTCTTAGAACAGTCCCAGTGTCAACCATCTCCTTTTCCTATCTCAGTCTGCAGTTTGGAAAATTATCACCAAGTCACTCCTCTCTTTACCTTCCCCTCTCAAACATAACTCATCTTAACTATTTGTTAAAGAAATTAAAGACACTAGCGTTAAGTTATAATTCCCTCTAGTAAGAGGTAGCCAGCCCTACGTAGCTGCCTTAGAAGGGCAACTACCCTCTTACTTAAAATAAATCCAGACGTGCTTGTCAGAATAAAACCAGCATCAGTATAAGATGTCTAATAAAATTAAGTGTCAATCATCGTTTGACATTGAAACAACTTAGAATTTACGTTCTAGTCTATCATAATCAGCTTTTGTTACCTTCTAACATGGGTGAAATGAATCAATGAGTTACATCAGTGAGACCACGGTTTCTGTGTATTGGTATTTAATCAAAGAGGATGCAGGCACTAGCAAGTCTCATCCCCTAGAGAAAAACATCAAGTTGAAAAATATTGTTTGGGCCATGCGTACCTGATAGAGACATCTAAAAGTGTCTCCAGTTTTATCTGCAATAAAACCGTGTTACATTCAAGTCACAGTGTGCAGTTACAGTACAGCTGGAAAAGATGCAATGTTTTCTTAAAGAAAATGCTTGGCATCCAGGTGAGGAGAATACATAAAGGAATAATACTTAGGGAGCTAAGAACAGATGTGAGAAAAATGATACAGGAGCCATTTGACTCTCTGAGGTTTGAGGCAAAGTCCCATCTGTCAAGCACGTCTCTTGGCTTTCCCCAAAGAATCATGTCTCCAGCGCTGCAGTTTGTCTTGGCAATTACACACGTTCCAAGACCTGCCACATTTATCGTCGCAAACTTCTCACGCCAGGCTTCCACCTGCGCTCTGATTTTCCATGATTATCCATGATCTCCGTGGCCTGCTGGTGACCCTCCCAGACCCACCTAAGGTTTCTCCACAAGACATTAACACTATGGCAGCCACAGTCAAACTCACCCCCAAAACACACTTCCCTTCTTTAAGTATTTAAAGGCACATAAGCTTCCTGGGACTATTTTTTTTAACTGGAAAGTACTTGGGAATTGCTCTCCCTCGAAGGGATAAGCCCTCTAGCACACCAGGAAACAGGAAGGAAGCAGCCTGTGTTACGAAATCAGACCAATCGGGGTAAAATCCCAAGCCTGCATGTATAGCATCAGAAGGTTGTTACACCTCTGATCTGACTTTCCTCATCTCTAAATTGGCATGATGATTCAAATTTCTTAGACTTCCTGTGAACACGCAATAGGCTAGAACACCGGACACACAGGACACGTCACAGATGAATACATCTCACATCCTCCCTTGGGGTCTGCCTGTCTGCCCTGACATCCCCCAGTGAACAGGTAGTTAATAAAGGCTGCTTGACGATGGTGATGATGATTTTTCCCTTGTTCTATTAGCTTTTTTAAACATCACCACACTGTACTTTCCAACATTACAAAAAAGATGAGCAGTTAACAGTTGTTTAGCCTTTTCTGCCATTTCTTTAAAAGATCGTAAAAGCCGAAAGTCAACAAAAGAGGGTAATTACCACCATTTGTAAGGTCACTGAGCAGTCAGAACATAATACACACTCTCACTGTCTCTTTCTCTGTCTCTCTCTCTCTCATACATACGCAAAATTGTTATAATGCTATTAGCAAGACTTTTTTTCTCTTTTACTATTGCACTTTTGTCTACATGATCAATTTCTAAATTATGTTACGTCTTTTCGACCAAGAGAAAAGAAAATAGGAAATGACTGGATGAACAACTGCATGTCAAAAATAAGAATATGAGAACCTTGGGGAGGAAACGCAATGCTCTAACTTGCAGATTGAAAAATCATTAACAAGGAATCAAGACAACAGTGCTAATCTCTATCCGTGAGATGTAGAAATAAAAGCACCTTCACTTTAACAAAATATCTGCCTTCTAAAAGACTAAAAAGTTTGGTTCCAAAGTAAGGATGTGTGCATGTGTATATGTGTATATATGTGTGTATATACATATATATATATATATATATATATTTACTGATTGTGAAATAATTTTTGAGAAATATTTTCAATACAATGCCTTTTTTACCTGCTCATATTGTCATCTTATAAAAAGATTTTAACAAACCTTTTGTGAATGCATCAAATCTCGTACAGCATCAAAGAATCCTGTGTCTACTAGGATAAACAAAGTGAAGATTTACGTGATGCTGTTAAGTCTGATGAATGCAAACTGAAAAATTCAAGACCAAAATACAATCATGCAAAGGATGTAGATCCTAAATGCTATCCTGTAAAATAATAAATCCGTTTCAGGTAGAATTCAGGCTTTTCCAAATATGCTGTTTTCTAATTAACAATAACGTTTTTATGCCCCCGATTTCAGTAGGCTTAACTATACGGTGTGAAAAGGCGAGTCCATCTGAATGGTATCAGGGTGCACTTGGGCAAAGGAATTTATTCATTCTACCTCTGCTGTTACGCCAGCGTGTCATCTAACTATGATCATTATAGCCTGGCAGCATTGCTCACCTGTGTGCCAACCAAAGCCTTTAAATGGATTAAGAAGTGCTCAAGTCCTGGGGGTGTACTCCAACGGGCATAAGGCAGAGGTCTCTTAAGCACCCTACTCCTAGGGTCCACCCAGCGCATAGACATTAGTATATAAAAGAAGATTCACATGGTAGATGTATCCTCATTCTTGGAATAATCAATATAAACTAAAGGGAAAAAAAAGAGAAAGTTTGAAGTGTGATCATAATTTTCAAAACCCCAAATTACTAGGAAACAAAAAACATAGGCTTTAAAAATGAGACCAGCTCTTTAGGTCTTCCTTCTGCCATATTTATGACCTCATTTCTTCATCTGTAAAATAGCATAATAATGCATACGTGTCAATATAAAGCAAAGCATATAATTAGTCACTTTGTGCTCAAATCTATTGTTTCTAAATTGTGAAGTGGCAAATGAAATTTATCGTATTGATAACACAATACACGAAAAACATCTTCACAGCTTAGATACTTTTGTCCACTATATATATTTGTTAGTAGAATACGATTATTCTCTAACCGTGAATGTATGCTATATCCTATTATATCCATTTCTTCAATTAATATCTTTCTCATATATCTGATGTTAAGAAAATATTTTTTGGTTAAATTAAGATAAATGTGGGTATTTATGTGTGCATACGTGTGTATAAACATACACTGATACCTCTATATGTATGTACACACATAACAGAAAATCATATTTATCCAAATTGTATAGGTAGACTTATATGCATATACAAGATTTACATCTTTATAAGCACTTTACAGTAAGTCCCCCTACCTATTTTTAAAATCTGCCGTATTTCTTTTTTTTTTTTTTTTTTTTTTTTTCATTCTTAGTCTTTGGTTCTTCTACTGTAGGTCTTAGAACTAGCTTGTCATTTTGCAGTGAGCACACGGGGACTCATTCCTTTTTTTTGCATGGTTTTTTTTTTTTTTTTTTTTTTTTTTTCGGTACGCGGGCCTCTCACTGTTGTGGCCTCTCCCGTTGCAGAGCACAGGCTCCGGATGCGCAGGCTCAGCGGCCATGGCTCACGGGCCCAGCCGCTCTGCGGCATGTGGGATCTTCCCGGACCGGGGCATGAACCCGCGTCCCCTGCATCGGCAGGCGGACACCCAACCACTGCACCACCAAGGAAGCCCCACACGGGGAATCTTAATTGCAATCTGTTACTGTTGCTTTGGCTGACCCTTAATTTTTTTTTTTTTGGCTCTCTTATGCATTTTTAACTTATTATTATGTTTCATTATTGATCATTATATTCATAATGAATGGAGCTTTATATCTTGGGCATTCTTTGAAGTTTAGATTGAAGGTGCTTTCCTCCAGAGGAGATTTGTGTTTGCTTCTGACAGGCTTCTAAGACACTTCACAATAAATTCTGAGCTGAGCCTTTCTGTTCAAAGTCAAGGTCAAGTGCATTAGTGTATTTATCCTGCTCTACAAGACACACTACTGCCACCACCACTTCTACTTTTGTTGATAATTTGGCCCATTGGATCTTAGCTGTATTAAGAGTCTACTCTCAGTCAAGAATGACTAAAGTTATAGTATTAGTACAAGGAGCTAAGAATAATTAATTCCATAAATTGATTCCTCTAAGCAACAGTAGAAATCATGGCATATATTTTTCTATAGTGCTTAAACCTCCCGGTAGAATAGGAAGAATGGTTGAAAATAACAACCATAATAATTCTAGTGGTAATGAACAGCAGGGGGAGAAATACATTTGAGCAAAATAACTATTTCCTAAAAATTGTGATTAGTACTTTATGGTACTATTCAATTCTAAAAAAAAACAAAAAACAAAAAAACCAACAACGACCCCAAACTGACTACTGCATAGTAGATGATTTTATTATCTTCATTTTACAACTGAGTAAACTGAAGGTAAAAGACAGTGAGTAACTTGCCGAAGGTCATGGAAGTGTTCGATGTGGCATTAAACTCCAGGTCTGTCTGACTTTAGAGCTGAGCTACTATGCTATATTGTCTTTGAAAAGTTTTGGTAATACAGATATTACCAAAACATTTCTCCAAATGTCAAGAATGTACAAAAAGTAAAGATGTTTGACCTGGGCTGTTTAGCAAGAACTAAAGCAGGAAAGTCAGGGGTATTGGGAGATACAGTAAATTAATCTACAGAATACCTATTTATATTGCCAGAATGTTAACTGATGCATCTTAGTCATTTGAAAGAGTTCATAAACCTTTTATAGGAAGGGTTTACTACTACCTGGCAGTTTCTGTTTAGGCCATTTTTGGTAGATATTGGTGGAGTTACTAGATTTCTTAGATCTAGACTTAACTTTGAGATTTCAAAAATTCATTTCATTAGTATACCCAGTTTCTGAGAAATTGCTTCAGTCACAAAAATTGTGAAACCACTAGTGACTGTCTAATTGACAGTAGGCGTTCTTCAACCCGAGAAACAGAATGTCTACAAAGGGGCCCTATCATCTATCTATCTATCTGCTATCAATCATACATCTATCTATCATCTGTCTGTCTATCTGCTATCTATCATCTTTTCATCATCTAGCTAGCTATCAACTTTTTAAAGTTAGGGCAACCTATTAAAATAGTACCTATCTTTATAAACACATGGGACTGGTTACCTAGAATCAAATCACTCTCTCTTACCAACAAATTATTCTTATCGCCTTTCTTCTAGCCTCCAAACTTCTTTCTGTTCTTATACCTACAACGAATTTTTTTACAAACTTACACTTCTGCATTTTATAGTTCCTACTTGTAGTACATTTATCCATTATGTCAATTATTTTTATATTTCAGATAAATGCTAAAATAGTAGGACTTGATTCTAGAAAATTTTTGCTGTAAGTGGATTCTTGTCACCTCAGTCCCAGAGGGCGGCACTCACATGGACACAACTTTCTTGCCTAAACTTTTGGGGGCCATTACTTATACCCACTTACATGCGTTCCTCTCAAAATACTTAACAATTTTCTCTTTTAGTTTATAAATTTAATTGTTGACTGCATGTTTATAAAGTTTACTTATAAAAAGTTGATAAGTTAATTGCTTATCAATTAATTGTTGAATTTATGCTTAAACACTGAGAAAGAGATAGGAGAAAGTACTTCTTTTCTCTTTAGGCCTTTTGGCATAAGAATAATCTTATTTACCATATGAGTATGATTTTTCATAATAAAGCAACAGTTTTAAATTCAGAAAACTTATAAATTTATGTGATATAGCTAATATGAAATACACTTAAACATTTCTAGGGAATGAATATTTATTGTTGAATTGAGCTTTGGAAAAAGAAGTATCAAATATAGGACTGCTTCTATTACACCTGTTTTCTGATGAATTTCAGGGATGTGTTTATTGAACAAAGAACAACTGATAGCTAACTTATCTTTATGGGCCCTCTGTTGCCATGGTAATGGTAATGTGACATCCTTCCAAGGGAAGGTTTTGTTCCAAAAACAATAATGAGTAACATCCTGCAGCTTCCATTCAAAACCGAAAATGAGGAGGTTGGGCTTCTTTGCTGGAACAGGTGGGAATGCAGGATCCTGACATTCTTTCACTGAGGCATTCCTCCCTGTCACATCCTATTGCCTGCTATTCAGAAAATTTTTTTCTTTTAGTGTATAAAAGTTCCTATTCAGTGTTTTCCTGCTAGAGTATTAACTACATAAAATAAAAACTTCTGCTTTGGGGGCAACGAACACGAAAGGAATGAGTGTGCCTTCAACAAACTGTCCTATTTGTTGTAGCGATTACCTGGGAGGGGTCCCCATCTTCAACTAACGGATTGTCTAACTATATTAACTCAAAACAAAGAGACAATTTTAAACTAAAACACATTAACAGAAACCTTCCCCAAGTGACCCAAATTCCCCAAACGTTTACCTTCAAATGTTTCTCAGTAGTCCATTGACATATAGGGCCCTTTATTATTTGTTCAATAATGTTGCTTAGAATTTGCCAGGCACATATTGGTCAGAACATAGCATTCTTCTGGGTGGTGGGGATCCAGAGTGAGTAGAATAGGCAGAAGTCCTTAGCAAGTAATAGTAAACCATTGTGTGTGTGTGTGTGTGTGTGTGTGTGTGTGTGTGTGTGTGTGTGTGTGTTGTGCAACGAGGGGTGGGGTTGGCCATTTGGATTTCTATATTTGAAGGAGGAGAAGTTAAGCACGAGGTGGTGTGTATTGGATACGGCACCTGGATGATTCGTTGGCATGAAGAGTTAAGAAGTACTAAGTCAAATGAACCTAACTCTTTACATTCAGGACTAATACGTAGATCTCATGACAAGGGCGTTGTTGAAGGGAGGCCAAGTCAAAGAGGCTCAGCCCAGAGGATGTTTATATCCAGGAAGCAAAAAAGTTTAAACCAGCTTATAACTGAATTAGAGCTGTTAGGTATTGATCACCCTCTCCTGGGTTTTTATTCTCACCATTCCTTTCTACCTGCTTGGTCTTTGCTTCCCTCATTCTTCCAATCTCTCTGTTCCTTTCACCTCTCCACTCTTTCTTGGACTTTCTCCTTTACTCTTCCCCCAGGCTTGGGGTGATCCTTAGGAGAATTAGTTGATGAGATACAAAGGAGGAAAGAAAATGTCCGGACTTGGACTACATCTTTATACTTGGCCATAAAACTGCCTAAAACCAGTTTCCCACCTATGTAACCTAGCCACCCGCCCCCAAAACAAATTCTCTGACTAGGGTTACAAAAAAGTAGAAGTTAAATTTTCTACCACTTAGTCTTTCTGGGGCTTTCGTATTCAATGTTTATTTGGTATCAAAGGGCATGCGTGCTTGCAGGGAATGGGGAGGCACATGCACAGTCATTCAGGACCGACCATATCTCAGGTACTGTATTACTCACTCTGCTCCTTACCTCATTCAATCCTAACTTCAACCATCTAACTCAAGTATCACTGTCTCCATTTTAGAGCCAAAGACTCAAAACCTGAAGCAATCTGTGGGCGTCACATGGTCTGTGAACGAAGAATTTTTTCTAATGTAAAATTAATCTGAGTCAATTTTTACTATATAATTTGTAAGATTGTGTGTGTGTGTGTGTGTGTGTGTGTGTGTGAGAGAGAGAGAGAGAGAGAGAGAGAGAGAGAGAGGTATGGAGAGAGAAAGATTGCTGAAGGAGAATGATGACTGAAATCATTGAATACAGGAAGCTTAAGTGGAATTTCTAAGTTACAGTTAAATCAAAAATGATTAAGATAAATCCAGCACAACTCCACATATATGGTAAAAAAAATCACATTATTAACACACCTTTCTTATTTATAGTAAATCTTTATGCCAGAGACTCAGAAATCATTTAGCAAGCTTAACATTTCATCACCAACTTTAAAATATACAGAATGGACCCTTCCATGAGATAAATAATAAAATTATAATTATCTAAGGAGTATATTCATAAAGCAGTTACTCAGTTGCAGTCATTTTATACAATAAAGATAGTCCGTAGATCACATCTATCTACAGCGCACATATCCCTTTTTGTCCTATACTTGGAGTCATTACCAACAAAATTAAACCATGAGATTCTACCTAAGGTTAGTCTTATTTGTACTTCAAAATAACCAAATCAACTGACTCTTAATCCAGTCGTTTCAAAAAGATTATCTCTAGTCTATACAGACTTTCCATATAAACCCTGGCAGACATTTTAGGGAAAGGGAACATGAAAACAAACTTCTGTCTACCTTCAAGTGTACTCTCAGTTCATAGCAAAAACTCTTCCCTTCCTTAAAATTAAAAATAATACTACTACAAACAATAAATGCTGGAGACGGTGTGGAGAAAAGGGAACCCTCTTGCACTGTTGGCAGGAATATAAATTGATACAGCCACTATGGAGAACAGTATGGAGGTTCCTTAAAAGAATAAACATAGAACTACCATACGACCCAGCCATCCCACTATACTGGGCATATACCCTGAGAAAACCATAATTCAAAAAGAGTCATGTACCACAATGTTCATTGCAGCTCTACTTACAATAGCCAGGACGTGGAAGCAACCTGAGTGTCCATCAACAGAGGAATGGATAAAGAAGATGTGGCACATATATACAATGGACTTTTACTCAGCCATAAAAAGGAACGAAACTAAGTTATCTGTAGTGAGGTGGATGGACCAAAAGACTGTCATACAGAGTGAAGTAAGTCAGAAAGAGAAAAACAAATACCGTGTGCTAACACAATATATATGGAATCTAAAAAATAAAGAAAGAAAAGAAAAAAAAATGGTCAGAAGAACCTAGGGGCAAGACGGGAATAAAGATGCAGACCTACTAGAGAATGGACTTGAGGATACAGGGAGGGGGAAGGGCAAGCTGGGACAAAGTGAGAGAGTGGCATGAGACATATATACACTACCAAACGTAAAATAGATAGCTAGGGGGAAGCAGCCGCATAGCACAGGGAGATCAGCTCGGTGCTTTGTGACCACCTAGAGGGGTGGGATAGGGAGGGTGGGAGGGAGGGAGATGCAAGAGGTAAGAGATATGGGGACATATGTATATGTATAACTGATTCACTTTGTTATAGAGCAGAAACTAACACACCATCGAAAAGCAATTACACTCCAATAAAGTTGTTAAATAAAAACAAAAAAAACTGGAGTTCAACTTATAGTAAAAATATATAGCTTACATGGAATTACAGAGTAGCTAAATTTTTATATAAATTAGTTTGCAATAAAAATCCCTGAACAAAATTTTGAAAAGTAATAATAATTACAATCATGTAAAAGAGAGAAAGAGGAATCAATTTTTTTTTTCAGAAAATAAATACCGAGAGTTAGACTGCTTTTATTTTCCATAGCAGCCATGGATTTTTCAGTATCTTCAGAAGTCTGAAGCTTGGACAAACAAGTATATAATTTTTCTTTTGTTGAAATTTTGGATATAAAATAGAATTTCTAATGAATATGAAAGTTTACAAGATTCCTTTGGTGACTATTGTAATTACTTGACAAGAGAAACTGAAAACCTATTCTAAATCCATTCTTGTAACTGAAGATTGAAAAAAAAAACACTGTATGTTTAGGCTTAAAGGCAAAGCAGCGAAAAATAAAGGTAAAAATGATATTCTTACTTTATCAGAAACCAATGAAAATGCCCAGGTTTTTATACCGAAGAGTAGAAACCTTAATGGGAAACACCTTTCAGTGAGCGCTGGTCCACAGTATTTGGTTTCAACTACTACCTATTAAGAGACAGCTCCCCAATCAATATCTATTTACCTGACATCTCACTTGGGCTACATTTCAATTTAGAGTGCCTTTAGGATAATTTAAGTTTTCTAACCTAAAAAATAAAAGTTCAGTGGAAAACTAAATTCTTCATCTTCTCTGAGACTTTACATTCCCAACCAGCTGTGACAACATCATTAGCTCAAACTCCTTGGCTAGAAATATATGTGATATTTTTTGGATATTGGGAGGAGTCAGAGTATGTTCAAATACTGTCAGTTACTCACTTGCCATTTTTCTCAGGTATACTCATTCCTTTCCATTTCTCTTGTCACCACTGTGATATAGGTTCTCGTCACTTCCTATTTAGATTATTACAACCACTTCCCATTGATATGCTATCAATTTTCATCTCCCAAATTAAACTGCATACAATTCACTGCCGGAATAAAGGCCCCCAAACATCAATCCAATCATTATACCACCCTGTCCAGAACCACCCAATGACTAGTCCTGCCTCCTGCAAACTGTTTAACATAGCCTGGTCTTTAGAAGCTCTTTAGTCTAAATTTATCTCCCCCTATTTCTCAGTGAGAACACCTTCATGCCTTTCAGCCACTCTCTTCTCATCCTCAAGAAGTGCTGTAAACCATTTTAATGCAGAATTTTCTTCTTTTAGGCTTAGGCTGCCTTCTTTCCTCTGCTCTAGCAATTTACATCCTCTTCTCCAATTAACCTCATCTCTGACATGAAGCCTCTCCTTACCGGCTTAGTGCCCGGTGAGCCAATGGATAGATGAACCGAGCAAGCTAAGGACAGCTGCAAAGTGTATTCAGCAGGATCACGCCATCAAGTAAATTTGTTATCCAAAGTTTAAATGCTTCAAAGACATGCTTTTTTTTTTTTTTTTTGCGGTATGCGGACCTCTCACTGTTGTGGCCTCTCCCGTTGCAGAGCACAGGCTCCGGACGCGCAGGCTCAGCGGCCATGGCTCACGGGCCCAGCCGCTCCGCAGCATGTGGGATCTTCCCAGACCGGAGCACGAACCCGTGTCCCCTGCATCGGCAGGCGGACTCTCAACCACTGTGCCACCAGGGAAGCCCCAAAGACATACTTTTTTAACATTCAGTCACAGAAAAAGAAATAATGTGTGTGTGTGTATTTCAGGCCAATGATAGAATCATAGAATGTTAGGAAACCGAGACCCAGATAGGGGAAGTGACTTGCCCAAACCTGCATTTGTGGCAGTTGAGACTTAACCCAGCTCCTCTGTTGACTATGATTGAGATAAGAAGCTGCATTGGATTAAGAAATCTACTTTTACCAGACAAAAATGCCAATATCTTTCTTTCCTGAATCTAGATGCATCCAGGTCTAGCTTTACTTTTCTTTTGCTTCATTAAGTATCCATTATTATTATGTAAAATGCAATTAACATGAAAATAACTTAGATGTGCTTAGTTTGAAAAAGGTGTATTTTCATTGTTGATACTGAGACTGTATCATTTTCAGATCGATTTGTGATTTATAGTTCATATAAAGTCAATAATTAATCTTTTAGCAATAACAGAGCTTTGTTTATAAACAGGAAAGATTAGAGCAGAGACTGTCATCTTCCTCAAGTGCTAAAGTTCTAACCATGCAGAAAAATACAGCATCTTTCTTCCCCCTTGGGGTACATATATATAGGACAATACGAACAGAGGTAGATGGTGATAAAAATAATTTAAAATAAAGATGTATACATATATTATATTATAAATTTTATTATATGAATTATAAATTTTATAAATTTAAAACTTATAAATTATTTAAAATCCAGATCTATCTATCTGTAACTGTCTGTCTATCTATCCACCTATCTAAGTAAATACAAATCATTTATGTGGAAAAGTAGCTTAATAAATTGGGCTGTGCCCTCTCCTGGAAGCATACATCCAGAGTGCAAAATAAATAAAATAAGGCAAATACAAATACACTTTGAAACTGGAACAACCCAAATAAGCCCCCAAATATCTTGAAATACGTTGTGTAACAACATTGATTAGTACTCAGAATCTTCAAACACTATTTCAATCTTTACCTGCATCTTGGAGTTCATTCCAAGTCAGGCTCCGTACTGAGCAAAGAGAGTTACACCAGCCAGTCATGGTAAAATCCTCTATGCCACCCACTCTGTCAGCTAGGTCAGATTCTGACTGAAAGACGGCTCTTAATAAAAATAAATGCTGTTATTTTTACTGTGGACACAACACTGAAACCTTTCCTCCATGAGCCAGAAGAAACCAAGGTGAAAATATGAGTTTTAAGGATGTTGATACTGGAAAAACAAAGAATCTGGGGACAGACCTGTGGTTCTCAGGAGACTGGATCTCACTGTGAAGGACTGAACTGAACGAACTAATGAAGAAAAGCAGTTGAAATAGATATTTAGAGATACACTGTATCAGTAAAACGATTACATTCTTCAGATTTGAATAGTTTTAGTTGTAGGTGGAAAGAATGTTAACTGAATACAGGTAGATCACGATGAAAAATAGTTTTAAATTAAGGGGAATTTATTGAGAAGAATTTCCTAAGAAAATGACAGTATCCAAGAATGAAGAATATTGTCCCCCAGGCAATCAAAAGATTATTTAGAGCAAAATTCAACCAAAATATACAATGAAGTATTTGGTTTTTTGAGGGAACAGGAAAGAGAGAAGAGTGCTTTTGAAATCTTTATATGAGACAGGAGAAATACAAAAGGAAGAAGGAAGAAAAGAAAGAAGGGATAGAAGGAAGAAAAAAGTCACACAAAGCCATGAGATGATACAAGGACCTTTTTTTTTTTAATACATTCTCTCCATAAATCACCTAAGAAGCTATGACCCTCTTAACTTTTCATACAGTACTTCTAGGCTTCTAGAGTTGTCTATGGGAACTTTGAAAGGAATTGAGGCCTTTTTTTTTAAACCTAGGCAGGGATTGCCCGCCACAGAGTCTGTAAACTTCCCTTCAGAGATGCTAGATCATGGATCATTCCCATGGGATGTTCAAGGTGTGCTCTCAGCATAGACCCCTCAGTCTAGATACTTTCCTTTCTACCTTCCATTCAATCCACCTTCCATTCACTTTTCCTAGAGCAGCATCCAGCTATAGGGAGCTTTCCCCTCCATAAATTATAATAGTGCCTTGTACCATTCGCTTGGAACGAATCCCATATTTACATCTAAGCAGAAATCTAAAGGATAGTATAGGACATGGGTGAGAATACTGTAGGCAAATGATATGCCTTATATCACAGTAGAGCATTTCATTTTGAGAAACGGATAGAAGGTCAATTCAACTGCAGGATAGCATGAGGGCAAGGAGCAGTATTAGGCTGGAGGTGAAGGACACATGCTAAGAGGGGCCCTCAACACATGGTCCCTCTCAAGGAGTCAATGACATGTTCCCTTAGGGATTTGAGTAATATGATTTGATATTCATTTTACAACTTTGAACATGCATATGGAGAACTGTTTGGAGGGGCACAGGAAAGTGGTGCTTAAGCCCAAGCTTTTCTTTATGTTCATGACCACTACGGGAGATGGCTTGAGTTTAGAGTGACCAGGAGAATGCTCAAATATTCTTCAAATCTCAAATGTTGAAAATTCATGCAAATATATATCCATTTCTCTCAATATGAATAAAATTATTTCCTATCCTTTCTAAACACACACATAACAATTGTGCAGAAAACCCTGGGTAGATGGGTTATCTTTATCATTTGGTTCCACCGATTCATTGCCCCCTTGCCTATGCCATTTAGGGTCTAATCTTCCTTGTTTAAATGATAGTATATAAAAATGATAATATTACAAGGGTCTCTATGGCACTAAAAACGACATACAGACCAATGGAACAGGATAGAAAGCCCAGAAATAAACCCACCCATCTATGGTCAATTAATCTATGACAAAGGAGGCAAGATCTTTTTGGATCTATCTCCTATGGTAATGGAAAGAAAAACAAAAATAAACAAATGAGACCTAATTAAACTTAAAAACTTTTGCAGAGAAAAGTAAACCATAAACAAAACGGAAAGACAACATACAGAATGGAAGAAAAGATTTGCAATCGATGCAACCAACAAGGGATTCATTTCCAAAATATACAAACAGCTCATGCAGGTCAATATAAAAAAAAAAGAGCCCCAAACAACCCAATCAAGAAATGGGCAGATCTAAATAGTCATTTATCCAAAGAAGCCATACAGATGGCCAACAGGATCATGAAAAGATGCTTGACGTCGCTAATTATTAGAGAAATGCAAATCAAAACTACAATGAGACATCACTCCAGTGAGAACAGCCATCATCAAAGAGTCCACAAATAATAAATGCTGGAGAGGGTGTGAAGAAAAAGGAACCCTCTTACACTGTCGATAGGAATGTAAATTGGTACAGCCACTATGGAGAACAGTATGGAGGTTTCTTAAAAAACTGAAAATAGAGTTACCATATGGTCCTGCAATCCCACTCCCGGGCATATATCCAAAGAAAACTATAATTAGAAAAGATACATGCACCCCAATGTCCATTGCAGCACTGTTCACAATAGCCAAGACATGGAAGCAACCTAAATGCCCACCAACAGAGGAATGGATAAAGAGGATGTGGTACCTATATACAATGAAACACTACCCAGTCATAAAAAAGAATGAAATAATGCCACTTGCAGCAATATGGATGGACCCAGAGATTATCACATTAAGTGAAGTAAGCCAGACAGAGAAAGACAAATATCATATGATATTGCTTACACATGGAATCTAAAAAAGGGATACAAATAAATTTATTTACAAAGCACAAAGAGACTCGCAGACATAATAAATAAACTTATGGTTACCAAAGGGGAAGGTGTGAGGGGGGATGAATTAAGAGGTTGGGATGAACAGATACACACTACTGTATATAAAATACATAATCAACAAGGACCTACTATAGAGCACAGGGAACTCTACTCAATATTTTGTAATAACCTATAAGGGAAAAGAATCTGAAAAAGGATATATATACATACACATGTATGTGTATATATATATATATATGTGTGTGTATAACTGAATCACTGTGCTGTACACCTGAAACTAACATAATATTGTAAATCAACTATACTTCAGTAACTAAATAAATAAATGTTCTCTAAGCTAACAAAGTAGAATTACAACTAGGATTATATTCAAGGAGTCAATGGTATTTGGTTGCCAAAGTACGATCTACTCAAACTAACCAGACTCTCAGCTGGGCTAATTGACTTTTTAAAATATCAGCTATGTCCCCAAGAAGGGAGAATATCTTCATCTCCTTTAGAAAAAATATCTTTTAATCCAATAAAGATGCAAGAGAAAATATTTTAATTTGCTTGTAAAGAATCTATCATTTTAAAGTTTGAACACACATTATATATTTTCCCCCATCATTATATATGTATTATACTTTCTAATATTTATACTAATTTATTCTATGGTATATATGAGTGTTGGGTCATAATAAAGTTTTAGATTAATAGTGAAAAATAGTCTGAAAGGAAATTGATTTGAATGACTATGTTCTTGAGGTCCTAGTAATTATCCAAGTTCAAGGTAATTGTTGCTTTAACTTTGAGGCTGCATATTATGTTTGGTTCAGAAATCAGTTATCTACTTAGAAAGCAATTTTCTCCAGCAGAAAAGATGTGATTTTTCTTTAAAACATGGAACATAATAATTGCAATTATTTGGATGCAGGATATACAAAACTTCACTGTAAATGGTGCATAAATGGGGCCTCATTTTGTACTGATTTATGAGCCATATACAGCCCAGCCCTCCATGTCCCCTGCATCAGTTATAAATATATCGAGGTGGAAGTGAAAATTCATATCCACCCACTGTGAAATAGAATTACCTGAAACGGTACAGAATAGTAGCCTATGTAATGGTACACTTACACAATGGAGATAATGTAGGGATGTTGAACTGACCTACATAAAATGTTGATAATATTTCTCCAAACCAGAACACCCATGAGAGCTTTTATTATCACAACTTTGGGGTCATTTTCATCCAAACTAGCAAGTCCATTTTCGATTCTGAAGAAATCTGGGCAACTGACAGAATCTTCTGGAATTTTATTTATTCAACTACCCAAGTTGGTAGTGGTGGTCCCCATTTCCCACAATAAATGACCCGTGGACTTTAATTTCTGAACTTTAATTTTGCTATCCACAGAACCCCTGTAATTCTTAATTACAGGTAATCACCAACACTCATAGGAATGAAAAGTCAATTCTCTGGATAATTAGAAATGTGCCTAAGCTATCTGAAGAGCTCCTGTAAAAATAATTTTATGTGAAATATGTTTGCTTTAAATGACAAATCCAAACACACAATTTATCTTGTAGAGGTGTCATTTGAATGTTCACTGATTATGGAACTTGGAAACACAAATTGAGAGAGACTACTATGTGCAGGACTTTATGCTAGAGCAGGTCCATGAGGAAATGGAACCAAAAGGGGTGTTGTCCATGCATCACAGCCAGTGTCGTGGAACTCATTACCTTTTTGCCATTGGAAAAAAAATTCAGGTTTGATTAAACTCAGAGGCTATTTCTTCATTTTCGCTTCATAGCTGGGATACTTCATCATTCAGAAGCAGAGAAGCAACAATGTTCTAAGACCTACAGAAACCCAGTGCATACAGGCAGATAAAGAGAACTTGAGCTCAGATGAGAAACCACAACTTGTCTGAACTCTGATTCAAGGGAGTGACCTCCACGGGGGAAGACTCGGGAACACACAGAGAAGGATCGACAGACAACGCAGAGCAAAAAGCACACCGGATTATGGTTTCACTAAATCCTCTAGTAAATAAGGATTAAAATATTCATCAGATCCACTCTGTACTGTATTTGCAGTTTGTTTTCACTAGAACTAAGAGTTATCTAACTCTTCAGGAAATTATATGCAATTCTCATTCCATTCCAACCATTTTGTGGACTTTATAATTTGTTCATTAACCCCGGTCAGTAGAGTTGCAAACAAAAATGGTAATCAGGTCCAAGATTCTGAAAGCCAGGGTGGGACCTTTTACAGAATTCTGTCTCAGCAAGGCTTATTTCTATCTATCTGTGCTATTTAGTAAAATAGATGCTTGGGATGCAGGTAATAAAATAAACTATGGCTATCAGAGAGAGAGCAAGAAACTCCATCAAGGACAATGAGGAAAAATCATTCAGGGAATGATATTTGGCCAAGGTCTCTACCAGGTAGAGAAAGGCACGAGGGACAACTCACGTAGTGGGAACAGTATGTGCTAAGCCTTTATCAGGTATAAGTTGTTTCTTTCTCTGCCCTTTATTAATAATGTGTAACTTTTCATTTGTCTCTTTTTTCTTGTGAGCTCATTTTTTATTTCCTTGAACCTTCAGATGCCTTAGTAACATAAACAAAATGAAGAATAGGGCTTCCCTGGTGGCGCAGTGGTTGAGAGTCCGCTTGCCGATGCAGGGGACACAGGTTCGTGCCCCAGTCTGGGAAGATCCCACATGCCGCGGAGCGGCTGGGCCCGTGAGCCATGGCCGCTGAGCCTGCGCATCCGGAGCCTGTGCTCCGCAACGGGAGAGGCCACAACAGTGAGAGGCCCGCGTACCGCAAAACAAAAACAAAAACAAAAACAAAATGAAGAATAACACCAACAGGCTAATTCCACGCATTATAAATTTCAAAAATGTGCAAAAGGAAACATGATGTAGGATTAAAAATAGAGGATTCAATTCACAAAGGAAAACAAGAGAATGGTATATTTAAAAAAACAATTAAGAGAGTGGTGACCTCTGCGGTAAGTGGGAATCGTTCAGCATGAGAAAGAGTTATGCACATGGCTTCAAGGGAAATGGTTATATTCTAATTCTTAAATTGGTGAGTGGCATCATTTTTTATTCTTTAAACATTGTCTTAGGGTGGGTTCTTTGGGAAGCAGAGTCTGAGATGGAGTGAGCTTGTAGGGCATCTACTACAGTTTCCCTTTGGGATTAACACTGTGAAAGGGAGGGGAAGGAGGCAGGATTGGGCAGAGGGAGAAGGCCAGCTGGGATGCAGGCCTGCCCCCCTCAGCTGAACTCAAGGGAGGTCCAAAGCTGAATTGTCAGTCATCCCCAGGTAGCCTTTATAACCTGCTTCATCAGTCATCAGAAGTGAGTCATCCCCAGAAAGACATGATCTCCTGCAGCTGAAGTTACCCCTGAAGGGGCTGACAGCTAAAGGCTGTCTACCTACAGCATTTCCAACAGCTGGGACGGCAGAGCTTTCCTTGAAGGGTGATCTGAATGGGGCATATGACCTTGTAAAATACAGTATTTTAGAAAATATATTTAAAAATAATTGGGAGATTGGGACTGACATATATACACTACCATGCGTAAAACAGACAGCTAGTGGGAACCTGCTATATAGCACAGGGAGCTCAGCTTGGTGCTCTGTGGTGACCTAGATGGATGGGATGGGGGGTGGGTGGAAGGGAAGTCCAAGAGGGAGGGAATATATGTATACGTATAGCTGATTCACTTCGCTGTACAGCAGAAACTAACACAACACTGTAAAGCAACTACACCCCATAAAAAAAAATAACCTCAACTTATCAAGGTTTTGATTTTAGAATCAGATCGTTTCTTTCACTTGAAATTAAAGAAAACATACATTCTACACAGTATACAGTGCCTCTTTCTCTTGATGGAAACACATTTTCAAATGCTTTCATTACCCTGGGACATACGGTCAGGTTCTAGAGACTAATCTCATTTAGTTTGGTTGTTCAGTCCCTTACATTTTTGCTTCACCTTTATCCGTCTATAATTTCCATCTTAACAGTATTGTTTGAACTCCTTCAGTTTCCCGACCATTTCTTTTTGCTGAAGAAGTTTGAAGCAAAAGATGAATCACCTTTTGGCCTCGCTTTTACAGTTGCAATTTAGCATGTCACACTTTGCCAAGCAGAAGGTGTATTTTTACCTTGGTATTCTGTTTTTAAAAACTAAGTATGTATTTAGCAGTTTTTCATGAACCTCAGCATGACGGTCTAATTCCGGCTCATATTTATCAGATACAGCTTTACTTTCATAGGCTCTTGCCACTTTGCACATACTCATGAGACTAGGTTCTACACCCTTCTCAGGACCTTCAACACTTCCTGCGGAGTACCTATTGTGATCTTTAACACACTGCACTTTTATCACCAGCTTTATTCTTTGTCTATACGCTAGACTGAGATAATTTTGATGTGCTTCTGTTTAACCCTAAATATCTAGACCTACTCTTCCCCTTGCCCCCAAAGTCTCTTTCTATACCTACAATTAAAATTTATTTTCTTCTTGAGTTACTTTTCTTCTTTTAAAAGAATCATATTAATGATTCAATTAGAGAACACAAATACCCATTCTTCATGAAAGTGTTATTTTTCCTCTTGACTCTTTTGTCTCCCAAAATAAAAATGTTTGTGAAGTCTACAAGTATGCGTGTTTTAAATCAACTGTTATTACATTGAACAGCGTTTCCTCCACACTGCCCCAAAGTATTAGTTAATACTTCAATAATATGACAACTTTTATAAATTTGTGTTTAGTAATTTGATCTAGCAGGTGGAAATGTAGAGATATGTGAACAACAGATTCCCATGGATCAAAGTTATTCTACTTAATTGTGTCTCACTTGAGATTCAAGGGACTTGTATAATGTTTATTTGGGATTTACTTAAATACTTATTTCTCAAGGAAACTCAATAGTTATGAAACAGAAAATTAACACTCTTTGAAATATATTCTTCTCCATCTTGGCAGGAAAAAGAAACACTCCAAAGCCATTTAATCTAAAGACAGCACTTTCTTTAAAATTGCCCAAATTATTTCCTGTAGATCTTATTGAACAGGCTGTTCCAAGAGATGGATGGACAGTCGAGAAAGAATGCAGAATGAGCAACTGAAATGACAACGACATTTAACTTTATCAGAAATGACCTGAAAACCCCATTTACCACAGTCATCTTTTGCATCAGCCTGTGTAATAGTGCTTTTAATGAAAGAGACAAGCATAACTTAACTAATTACTTATAGACACTAAAATCAGTCATATCAATGACTCCATCACACACATTCACTTGGTTTTTCCAACAGTTTTTCTTAAAGACAAACTATTTATCAGAAAATTCTATATATTAAAAATTGTATATATTAAAATATCACCAAATGGTGATATTTTTAAGTATGCTTAAGATTTACCTAAATTAATGCAATAATTTTCAAATATGATGGAGTTTGTAAATTCTTTAGGATAAGTTGAATATTTTCAGAATAGTTCATATATTTCACTTGTTACACTGAATTATTAAATATCCTTCATTCCCCCAATGACAGATTACAGAGGAAAAAATCTGAAGTAAAGAAGAAGTAAAGAAGTGAAGAAATCTGAATGTACGGAAAAGACATTTCTAAACAGTTCTCTGTAAGTCATATGAATGTTCATAAATATCAACATAATCATCAAAACCATAGCTGTCTTCAAAGATATAATAGTGTTCTAAGTACAACACAACATAGAGATGTTTTAGATCTGACCTTCCAGTTTTAGTATTCATTAGTTGCCTGTCAATAATTTACCAATTGATCTGATCAAAAGGTCAAGCCTAATCAGACTTTTCTGTGGCTAAAATAACCAAACTATGATTAGTGACTTCAGACATACGCTATGCTTGAAATTATTACCCTTTTATTGGGCTTAAAGTTACTGATTACTTCAAAATCAGCATTTCCTCATGGCATCCGGAATCAACATTGGTAAAGGGATGAAGACGAAGGGATCCTGACCAAGGGCGAGAAGATAGATGAAATTTACTTATTTACCTGCAATAAGTATCCTTTCCATTAGTTCATAAGAGGTAAAATGTATCAGTTGACCAATGTTGAAAACAACTGGCTGTTAATAAATATTTGTTCAGCATTGCTGTAGTCCAAGCTCAGGCCCGCAGCACTGAAGCTTGAATAAACAAGATGACACGTCAAGAGACAGAGCCAGGATCCCTAAGTGTCGTACATCAGGGACTTCTTTGAAGGTTGCTGTGATCTCGCCCCCAGACATTAGCACGAAAGTCTGCAAATCCACGCTTCTCAGTTCCTCTGACTTGCTGCCCTCTTCACATTGTGTGCATTGCTGAGATGGCCAAACATCAGCCTGTGAACGGCTTCCATCAGGGAGAAACGGAGGTTTAGGGATTCTAATCTACTCCCTTGGTATGTTGCTTCTTTGCTGGACCCATAGAACTAAAAGCAACCTTAGGCTGGCTCGAATCATCATTCCATCCAGTTTTTATAACAAAACCAGCTTTCATGGTCTAGCTTGGCGTAAATATCCAAAACCAGACTGCAGGTCCAGCAGAGGCCTCTGACTCAAAAGCCTACTGCTCAGGTAAGTAGCAAACACTTAAAACAATATGTGACCCAGTAAAAAAGCAAACAAAACCGTTTCTGACTCCCAATTAACAAAGATTTGCATAGTCTTATACATAATAACTCCAAACTAAATTTATTTTAATTACTGGATTTGAGTCTTCAGGTCTTAGCCAGAGAACCATACAAACACTACACCAAAATAAACCACATCAATTCCCATTTCCTGAACTATGAAAATATTTTCATGTATTAACCTGTCCTAGAGTACCAGTCTCTAGTCCTCTGATATAAATGAGGTGTGAAGAGAGCACACAAAATCTCAGAAAATCAAATTTTAAATGACTCTCCAGGAGCTACTGGAATATTTAAGCGCCCTGTGTAAAGGGAACTGATTCCACCACATTTATACGGAATGGACAGGATAAGCTCTACGATTTGATGATTTGGAGAGACCAGAGCACAACCCATTTAATACTTCTCTAGAAACTAGTCCTAGGACTTCAGTTTACCTTAGACACATTAGTAAAGCTCACATTGAGTAATTAGGACTAGAAATGCTAATGGCTCTGGGACTTGGATGGAGGGAAAAAATGACCTGTATCCAGGTAGGTTTCCAACTGCTCTATGCTGGAGACTTGCATCCTAATGCTTTGCTCAGGCCCCCTCCACAATATGAGCCCTTTTTGCTGTTCTCCCCTATCCTAATACCTTTAAAGAAAAGGGAGAAAAAAAACCAACTCAACAACCTTTGCATCATAGTAGAAAGGAAAATGCAGCTAGCTACCATCGTCCTTTCCAGTCTCTGAACATTTGGGCTCAAGACTGCAACATCTTACACCAGAAAACCCAAATTTGAACGAAGGGCTGTGGTTTCATTTAGACAAGTGAGAGATGCTTTAACAGATGCTTTAACGAGAGATACTGTGACGGAAAAGGCTTCTGATGGTCTTTCTAAACAGTTCAGAGATAACTGGGGCCTCTAAAGGGGGCCTATTAAAGCAGAAGCCAGACTAGGTTCAGAACTGAGTGATCACAGACTGAAAAAAAACGCCGCCTCCAAACTGAAGTAAGGTTGATGAGATCTAAGCACTGAGACAGACTAAGAAGCCATTAAAATTCAGGAAAGCACCTGGGGCCAGACGACACAGTAACACAACTCTCAAACTCATTCCCACTTACCCAGCCAATTTGAAACCAACAGATCCTGAACAGTCTGTGACCAGAGCTGTCTGTAACGTTTTTTCAACATACTGCACTAAGTATGGTGCCAGGCTTTCCCATTTATCTGTTAGACACATAAAAACAGTCTAGAAGGATGAGACATTCAATATTAGAATGCATGATAGATCACTTCAGAATCACATTTTTAGTATTAAAAAGGATGATAGGGCTTCCCTGGTGGCGCAGTGGTTGACATTCCGCCTGCCGATGCCGGGGACATGGGTTCGTGCCCCGGTTCGGGAAGATCCCACATGCCGCAGAGCGGCTGGGCCCGTGAGCCATGGCCGCTGAGCCTGCGCGTCCGGAGCCTGTGCTCCGCAACGGGAAAGGCCGCAACAGTGAGAGGCCCGCGTACCGCAAAAAACAAAACAAAAAACAAAACCAAAAAAACACAAAAAGGATGATAAGTTAGCAAATACAGGAGATAATTCACGGCAGAATTGGAGGAGGAGAAAAGAGGGAGGAGATGCAGGTATGTGTTTACACACTTATTTTTTTTCCAAAAGGATCTCTCCCATCTGCCTAATGGGTTTTATGGATTATTCTTAATCAGCTAAAGTTTCTAATTTCCACAAGGGAGATTAGTTAACAAATAAGAGCTCTTCTTCGGGTCTCCAGTATCATTCATTTTAGGAAAATATATTCAATATGCTTTATTATGCAGATTTCATCTACCATCACTGTAATTATTTCCTTCCATAACTAACTCCCTTTTTCAATATTCTCATAGGGTGGGAAAAAGGCTATAAATCTGCCTTAAGAATTTTACCTGGAATGATGGGTTTTTTTGTGGTTATTTGTTTGCTTCTTTGTTTGGGGAGGAAGAAAGGCAAGAAGGGCAAAACAAGCTTCAGGAACAGAAGGCGTTGAGTAAAAAAAATGTATTCTGTGAAGGTGGCTTACTAATGAACTATTTTTAAAGATCAAACTTTTTTTTGAACATGCGCTGTGACCAAGTTGAGTATAAGAAAATGAGTGGGATGCTATATAAACTAATGGCAGGATTATAGCCAGGATTCCTGATCTGCTCTCAAATTCAGATGTTCTAAAGCACTGCTTCCCAGACAACCTCCCCTTCTGAAGCCACCTAAAACCATGTTGCACTCCAAACAGATGATGTCAACTTTTTTTTTTCTACTTTGGTTTGAAAAAAATAAGTGAGTGGACTATATTTTATTCATTTTTACATTTCTCCCATTTTTTCCTCACATTTTTAGCACTTGTTAATACCTATGTATATTAGAATTTAGTATTGAGGGCCAACTAATTTCCTCAAAGTGATATTTTAAGTTACGTTATGATGTCAGATTTTGTATAGCACTTAAATACTGTGACATTTAGTTACCTCATCACAGTCACATTTGAGAACAATGTTCCGGACATGTAGTTAGTCAACGTGGAAAAATAATCGAGCACTTTGATTCCATGGTGTTTTTTAGCAAAATAATCATTTCTCTGTATTGACGGGGAGATGATCTTTTCCTTGAATCTGGAACCGATGGGGGCATGAAGGGAGAAAAAAGAGATAAGGAGGAAAGACTAAAGAATAAAAGAATGCAGGTAAACACACGGAGACCAGGGCAAAATTATAACACCGGCAAAACTCATTTAACATAACAAGCCCTTGAGAAAGCTTGGAATAGATCCATCAGAGATGAAAAGAACCCAGCAAGATGATTCTTCTCCTTCATTCTTCTCTCTCCTTTTCTTTTTCAATTTTTATTTCTCCTCTTAAATTTCCTGTCTATTTCTTCCCATTTATCCTCTAAGATTTTCTACTCGCTCCAGGGTTCTTTCCTTTTACACCTTCCATCACTCTCCCCATCCGTGGAGATCTGGAGGGTCATCTCACCTGGAAAGAAGGAAGGGTGATGTCTGATGGTCAGCACTCTTTCCTCTCCTACCTATTTGTAATTTCCCTCTAAAGAAGGCTCCAGGAAATGGCTGGCCTGACACTGAGTAATTTCAAGGACTTCTAGAAATAGTACTTGTTTCTAAACTATTTGGAAAGAGATGACATGAGAGATATCCAACCTGGGGATCAATGATGCAATCCAAAATGCTATTAAGTCAACAAATCGTTCCCCACACAGCGAGCAAAGTAAGTTTTCCTCGACGTCGACAGCCTTGTGTGGGCCTCATCTATATTTTATCCTGTATTAATCACAGATTTTGACTACAAAATCCTCTTTTCTGATACTCTGGAACAGACCCTATTTTGTACACTATACTCTATCTGGCTCTGATAAGAAATATTCTGAAAACGAAGTGTATTAACAGAGCACATCTCAACATCAGGAGAGGTATTGCTTTAACAAGAAGACCAACTAGCGATGAGCATCCTGAGATGCTCTGAAAGGAGAACTCCAAGGGCAGAAGTGAAGAAACATGTCTGGGTTATAAGAGGCTCCCCGCTTATCCCCAACACTTGAAGGGGGAAAGCGTCTGTGCTGGAAAAGGAAGGGTCATCTGTTTTCCTTATCGGGAGGCTGCATATGAGCGACGCTGGTACTCTTATTGTCATTCAGATCTCTTCTTGAAGAAAGGGAAGACAAATTGCAAAGGAGTAACAAAGAAGAAAAGAGAACTGATAAATCATACAGCAAAGCAAGTCTATGCTTTGCAGTTTAAGTAGAAATGAAATGGTTTGTTACATGCCGAAAACAATTAATGAACCCAGGTAGACATATCTGCTGTTATTCTTTTCAAACCTAAACTAGTCTTTGTATTACATCAGGTACTTTGGAAGCTCTTCTAACTCTTTCAGGTCTCAGAATAAGCCCTTCAATGTGCTCAGTTAGAAATATCTTAATTGAAAAACTATAAGAAGAAAATAGATTATTTTAATGGACATTTGCACTGTGTTTCGGAAATAAAAATTATGTGTGGAGGAGTGAAAAGACTCCTTAGGGAACAAGAGAAGAATTTGATCTTTTCCATTTGTGGTCATTTTTAATAAAGACAGATCACACTGGCATAAAAAGAGTCCAGGGCTTCCCTGGTGGCGCAGTGGTTGAGAGTCCGCCTGCCGATGCAGGGGACACGGGTTCGTGCCCCGGTCCGGGAAGATCCCACATTCCGCGGAGCGGCTGGGCCCGTGTGCCATGGCCGCTGGGCCTGCGCGTCCGGAGCCTGTGCTCCGCAACGGGAGAGGCCACAACAGTGAGAGGCCCGCGTACCGCAAAAAAAAAAAAAAAAAAAAAAGAGTCCAGCCCACATTGACTTTTTCTTTTTTCCAGAAAATTGACCTACAAATGGTTAAATGTGAGCATTATGTGTATTTTGAATGCTCTCTAGCTATGTGGGTTTAAATTATCTATCCCCAATTCACCTACCTTTTGACAGCACTGAATTCTTTTTTTCATGTATTTCTCACCGCATTCAGCATGCAGAGTCAAAAGACAAGGAACTGAATTCTGACTCTACCACTTACTAGATTTGAATTTAGATAATTTACCTATGTTTAGCTAAACACGCTTTGCCACGGTTTTCTAACTCCCTTATAATATTTTTATGAGAATTAAAAATTTTTAAAGTTTTAAGGTTTTTGCAAAGAAATAAAGATGCTAAAAATTATTATTGTATCTTCTTACTCATTTCTTGTTGAAAGAAATAATTTGCTGAATGCCTCTCACTGAGGAGGTGGATTTAATGCTCTTCACAATTTCAGAATATTGTATAAAAACAGTCACAGGTCCTGTCAAGAACCTCTTGAGATTTGGCCAGTTTCGTAACCTGATCTCGTTCCAGTATTTCTAGACTTCATGCTTAGTCTCCACTGTGATGTTAAACTTTCTCTTCACTCCATCTTTTATAAGCATCTCATGGCCTCTATTTTAAAACCTCCTCCTGGCCTTTTGTACCTTCTTGCCTCTCCTCATCTCATAATAACCAGACACTCTAAAGCTTATACAGATGTCATTTTCAGGAAATATTTTACTTTCTGACCCTCTAACACTTCACTGGCTTAAGGAAAGTTGCAAGAAGAAGCTAGCTCCTTTGAGGCAGGGGAAGGCATCGAGAGAGTGACCTGAGCTAGGTGCAGCGTACGCTCTGATGTTGATTTTATAATCAGGTCCAGTCCTGAGTCTTGGCTACATCACTATCAGAATCTGAACTAGCAGAGGTGGTGAGGTGGTGGAGTCTGCTGGGCCAGTATCCTACAGTAAGTGCTAAAAGCATGTGAAAGTTCATGTTCACAGTGGCACACACACCTATATTAATCATTCATACATTTTCTCTTTCTTGGAGAAAAGTGAAAGAAGTCAGCACCCATGGGGAGAAATTCAATCCTGATACGTATTCTGAGAAAATCAATTTCACTTGTAAGGTAGAGGCCAAGTACAGATGACAAATTAAGCAGGCTTGATTTCTCTACTATATTTTAGAAATTTAAAGGGGGGAGTTCAGTAAGTCATAACATTTGAATGAAATTTAATCTTGTTGCTCTCTGATAGTTAATTAGCATGGGTGCTGAGAAAGTTTTTGAGATCTGAGGTTGTATTTATAACACCAAGAAAAACATAATTTATACGAGTATTGAATCAGTTAAGGCTCTTTAGAGAAACAAAACCAATAGGATGTCTACGTATATAGAAAGAGATTTATCATAAGGAATTAGCTCATGTGATCATGGAAGCCTAGCAAGTCTTCCAGGGTGAGCTGGCAGGCTGGAAACGCAAGAAAGTCAATCGTGCAGTTCTAGTCCAAAAGATGGCAGGCTGGAGACCCACGATATTCCATTTCTAGCCCAAAGGCCGTCTGCTACAGAACCAGAGAGAGCCGATGTTGCCCATGAGCCTAAGGGCAATCTGCTGGGGAATTATCTCTTGCTAGGCGGAGGCTGTTTTTCTTGTTCTATTCAAGTCTTCATCTGATTGGATGAGGCATACCCACATTATGGATGGCAATCTGCTTTACTCAGAGTCCACCAACTTAAATATTAATCTCATCCAAAAGCACCCAGAATAATGTTTGACCAAATATTTGAGCACCCCATGTGCTGGCCAAGTTGACACATAATTAACCATCATACGTATTTTATATAAATATGTATTATTTATATAAACACCTGTTATTTACCTAAATAAAATATATATTATTCATATAAGTCATTATATTAACTATAATAACTGAATATTCCATAAAACCTCAGACACTAACATACCATCTAACATTGTCATATGCACCGCATACCAAAATTCCAGAAAAAAGTACATGTGATGGTGACTGGAACTTTGCTTCTGTTAACGTACATTCCTGGGTGGATTTTTTTATAGATGGGATTTTTTAAAGCGGACTTCAAATGAAACATGGCATTCACTTCATCACTGAATGGTGATCACATTTTAAATTAGCGTTTCTTAAAAATAATTTTTCACATATTAAAAATGAAAACACATTATATTGATTCATTTATACCTTCAGAAATGTAAGTATTAGCATAAATCTTTAGAACATCCTTTCTGATTTTTTAGTCATTAGTTTTATTCATCATGTGAAGTCTCTAGATGATATTGCACTTTGCTTCAGCTTCTGAAACAATCATGATTCCACACTTTATCTACCTCACATGTTCTTTACTTGCTATAAAGATCACAGAAGTATTGAGAATATGAAATCTAATTCAACACTTCTAAAAACTACATCTGTGATTGCAGAGTTGTCTTTAAGGCATTTATCTTAAATTACTGCTTGACATCGCAGTTAGCAAATGACAAACAATGATTCTAATCCACGTGGGCCAGATTCCACAGTGCTTTCCACACCAAAATGGTAAAAGTTTAACTTGAATGAGGTCATCAAAATAAAGACCAAAGTGTCATGCAATACAGTTTGAAAGAATACATTTAAATAATAGTTAAATTATGGAAAATGTTTTGTACAAAGCACAGAAGGTTGTCTTTGATACCTTGTGGATTAGACCATTTCTAAGACTGTCTTTCCTGACAATTTCTTTACACTAGTTTCTACCTGTTCTCTGTCCAATTACAGCAAGACTGTAAGTGGGCTACTGCATATATAGAAAGTATGTCATCTATACTAGGATGAATGCTTATGGAGATTTTCTATTTTGAGTAAAACCCTAAGATAGAGATTAAAGGGACACTCCCTGAGCTCTTTTAGGCCTGATGCTCAAAAGCTAGCACTTAGCAATATCACACCTGGAGAAAACGTCGTGAGACCTTAAGGAGAACTTGGGAGATTTGGGGAAAGATTATATAAAGATCAAACCTCAAAAAGAATAATTCACCCAGGCCTGAAATGTTCAGATTTGGAGGAATCTGGAGATTTTAGTTCTATTCTCACATCATCCAGCCCTTTAGGAGGATTTAGGAGACTTGGAAAAGTTTATATATAGATCAAGTCTCAAGCAGAACAAGTTTTCACATCCCAGCTTTCAGATTTGGATGAACCTGGAGTTTTTTGTCTATTTCTGATTCCATCAAGCAAGTTACCCTTTGTAGAAACACTTCAATTACAAGTACATTGGGGGCTTTCATTTAACCACCAGGCCTGCCTGGAAATCGTATCATAATTTGAAGGTCCATCACTTTGTTTTCAGGTTTCCAGGTGGCTTTGCTCAAAAAAAATTTTTTTTAATCTAAATAAATAAATAAGGAGACTTCTTACTTCTGATTTTGGAAAGCAACCAACTTTTTTTTTTTTTTTCCTGCTATTTGTAAGCTTCCAAAAATATCACATTTAATCAGTCACTATTCAGGCATTGTCATGATGGAGATCAGTAAAGAGTTTCCATGTTTGTAGGAAACGGAGCAAGTATATTGAAAAATAAAACTTTTTTTCATTTTTGTAAGAAAAAGTTATGAGGGATATGTGTACACATGCTCAGAGCTCACACTGTTTCATGGTTTATACTTAATATAGCATAACTTTATAAACATCACAGACTACAGGGTTCATATGCTCTATATACCTCACTTTTTAAGTGACTTTTAAGGTTATTATTGTCTGATTATTTTATTATTTATTTTCCACTTATTTGCAGGTTTTTGAATTAAAATACAAAGAACTGACCATTTTTTTCATCTATACGAGTTAACAATCAATGATGAAAGCTATTAAAATATGCAGTTATCTAATTATTCTTTTTCTTTTATGCCCAGGACAAATAACAAGCTGGATCTATTAAATTAGTTTTTCTACTCTAAAATGAGTTTTCATTTCCTATGCCACTCAGTGGTGTCTACCTTTCTACATAAGTCTCTATACACTTAAAAATCATGCCAATTCTATATGGAAAAAGAGAAGGTCTAGCAGGAACTACCAGAAACAAGATAGAGACGCCCCTGTCTCTTTAACCAGATGCCTGCGCTCATTCTCTTTTCTAAGCTCCTGTAAAAGGTGCAGATGTTTGTTCCAAACTGGTACTTTGCCCTGTGATCTGGTCCACATTTGTTTATTGACTAGGTCTCATCCAGAAGAGGCTGTGAAGGGACATTTTTGAAACTGAAAATAAAAGCATACAAGTATTTGTATTAGGGAAAACAATGATGTGGACTAGAAAGAGAAGATAGACATAAGGGGCTTCCCTGGTGGCGCAGTGGTTAAGAATCTGCCTGCCAATGCAGGGGACAGGGGTTCGAGCCCTGGTCCGGGAAGATCCCACATGCCACGGAGCAACTAAGCCCGAGCGCCACAACTACTGAAGCCCACGCGCCTAGAGCCCGTGCTCCACAACGAGAGAAGCCACCACAATGAGAAGCCACCACAATGAGAAGCCACCACAATGAGAAGCCGGCACACCGCAATGAAGAGTAGCCCCCGCTCGCCACAACTAGAGAAAAGCCCGCGCGCAGCAAGGAAGACCCAACGCAGCCAAAAATACATAAATAAATAAATTAATTAAAAAAAAAGATAGACATAAGGATGTATTAGTAAGAGGAAGGCAGGGCTATGATGACGTTCTGAGGTCAAGGATCAAGTCATCCTTTAGAAAGAATTTTTTTTTTTTGCTGTGGCCTCTCCAGTTGAGGAGCACAGGCTCCGGACGCGCAGGCTCAGCGGCCATGGCTCACGGGCCCAGCGGCATGTGGGATCCTCCCGGACCGGGGCACAAACCCGTGTCCCCTGCATCGGCAGGCGGACTCTCAACCACTGCGCCACCAGGGAAGCCCTAGAAAGATTTTTTAAAAACAGAATAAAATTACTTTCTGTATGCCCATATAAAGCTATTGTTCTCTGCAAGGGTTTTTAATATGACTGATTTACATGGACAGTAAAGTTGCTTTTGTATGCTCATTACATACAATGCACTAAGGCTCTAAGAGAGCCCACAGTGGGGAACAAAGAGAGATGAATTACACAATGGACACACACTGGGCAGCTAAATTAGGACTGGCTAGTGTTTCGTGCAGGTTGGTTTCAGACAAAGAAAGGAACTTCGAGGGAAAAGTATAGTATAGTTCCTCCATTAATGGATATCATTTATAAGTTAATATGTATTTATTATACTCAATCTATTCCCTCCGAATGTTTTAATCCATCTGTCTGTGTATGTATATGTTTCCATAAATGTATGTCTATGTATCTACCTATGTATTTCTCATCTATCTTTTCATCAGCTATCTATCAACTAGGCATTTTGTTTAGCATCATTTTGAGAGTTCAGCAATTCATTTGTTTTACCTGCTCTGTGAAACTAGCACTTCACTTTATCTGACCTAAACACGCAGTGGTTAACTAATTAGTGTCCCCTTCTTAATGTAGGCCCAAGATTAAGTACTTGGATCCCTACTACCTTTTCAGGTTTCTTAATATATAGTGAAATTTTTAAAAGGTGAGTTACCAAGTTGGACTCAACTAGGTCATTATCCTATTGAAAACAAGACTTCCTTTTACAAAATCTATTACTTCTATATAAACAAATACAGTTAAAACTTTCATTGCAAAATTATTTGCCTTATGTCACCTATCCTCCTATAAATATGTAGAGGAATAAGAAACACTGCTAAGAAGTACTCAAAAATGGCAGAAAGGGCTTCTGAGGTTTTAAAGATTATACCAAGAAGCGATCACATTTTATAAAATTAATCTACGAGTATGGAACAAGTAGCAATTACATGTGTGTTACTATGATGAACCACATTCAATAATACCTGAGAGGGCTTCCGTGGTGGCACAGTGGTTAAGAATCCTCCTGCCAATGCAGAAGACACGGGTTTCAGCCCTGGTCGGGGAAGATCCCACATGCCGTGGAGCAACTAAGCCCATGCGTCACAACTACTGAGCCTGCGCTCTAGAACCCGTGAGCCACAACTATTGAGCTGGTGAGCCACAACTACTGAAGCCCACGAGCCTAGAGCCCGTGCTCCACAAAAGAGAAGCCACCGCAAGGAGAAGCCTGCGCATCACAATGAAGAGTAGCCCCCGCTCGCTTCGACTAGAGAAAGCCCGTGCAGCCATGAAGACCCAATGTAGCCAAAACTAAATAAATAAATTAAAAAATAATAATAATACCTGATAAATGTACAGTATGACCTCAAAGAGCTTAATATTTTAAGTTTATCTTTAGTTTAAACAATTCGATTATAATCTACTTTAGCGTAGTTTTCTTCATTTCTCTTCTAGGTTTGATGAGATTCCTGGATTTTTAAACATAGCTTTCATCAAATTTGGACATTGTTGAAGTCATTATGTTTTTAAATATTTTTTCTACTTCTCCATCCTTCTATATCTCAAAGTTATCATGCCCAATCTTTCTTCTAGCGTCTTGAACTTATGATAATAACTGTCTTAATGCCCTTATCTACTAATTCTATTATGTGTGTTATTTCTTTGTCCATGTTGTTTTCTTTGTCTTCATTATGGGTTATATTTTCCTGCTCATTTCCACCCCTAGCAGTATTTGATTGAATAGCAGACACTGCTCATTTTACCTTGGTGCAGCTGGAATTTGCATATACCTATAAATATTCCAAGTTTTGTTTTACGACTCAGTTAAGTTTCTTGGAAATATCTTGATCATGTGGGGTCTTGCTTTAAAGCTTTGTTGAGTGAGATCAAAGCAGCATTGAGGGCTAAACTTGCTCCACTGCAAAGGCAAGGATTCATGAGGGCTCTATCCCATGTCCCGTGAAATATGAGGCGCTCCTCTCCAGCTGGTGGGAATAGGCACTGCTTCCAGCCCTATGTGAGCTCCATATATCATTCCTTTTATTCATTTACAGACGGCACTTCATCCTCCAGCTGCTGGTGGTTTCCTCACACATATGCACAAATCAGGACCCTACTGAAGAGTCCAGAGGGATCCTTTTCAGAACTCCGGAGCTCCCTTTCTATGCAGCTCTCTCATCTCCAACACTCTTCCCTGAGAACTCCAGTCACCTTGGGCTCCCAAGATGCTCAGCTCTATCTCCTCAAACCAGGGAGACAGCTGAGCTCCTCCTATATCTGCACTGCAGGCTGGAACCTAGGCTGGCTCTGGAAATGAGCTCCAGATAGTAAGCTGGGGTAACCATAGGTCTCTCCTCAATTGTTCATAATCTCTCAAGGATCACTGTACTTTCCTGACTCTTGTTCAATGTCCTGAAAATCATGACTTCATATGCGTTCTCTCATTTTGTGGCTGTTTTAGATGAAAGAGTAAACTTGGTCCCTGCTATTTATTCCATCTTGGACAGAAGTAGAAGCCTGTCCATGAACTTAGAATCTAGTTGTGGATGAGTATGCAAAGATGTATTAACAAAAACACACAGGATGTAGCACATCAGTGAGTGTTAAACTGTCTGCATGACTCTTGCTGCCTCTGGGAAGTTAAATTTAAAGGAAGAATTTAAATTCAACTAATAATGGCGTGAAGGTTGTCGAATACCTGGTAACAGTACGTTTTATATTTCCAATAAGAAACAAACAGGGGGCTGGAACAAAGATCGTTAACTGAGAGGTTCTGGTAGGGATAAGAGGTAAACACAGAAAACAAATTTATCTGGTGTTGAAACTACCGTGTCTGCTCATAATATTTTAAAGACAAGGATACATAACTACATTGTTTCATCTAGTCATTTGTTCTTTTATTTAATCAAAAATTTATTTAATATTTACCATACATGACATGGACTACATACCAGGAAATTGCGAAGAGTATAATAATAAGGCATGTTTTCTTAAGCACAACTAATGGAGGAGAAAAATGTACATGCAAATATTCATTAAAAAGAACAATTACTAAAAAAAAATTACTAAAAAAACCCACAATTACTATAATAGAGGTTTATGGCATAGAACCAAGATATATAGAGAAAAGAGCCCCTTATTCCCTCTGCAGGTGGAATGGGGGAATCCTAATCATTTTCAGAGGCAAGGCGATATTTAAGCTGCATCTAGAAAAATATTTGAGAACTTGCCAGGTAGAACATTGTGAGGAGTAGAAAGCTCATTCTAAAGATAAAAATAAGATCAGCTCACAATTTGTGGGACCCAGTGAAAAATGAAAATGCAGCCCCCTTGTTCCAAATTGTTAAGAATTTCAAGATGGAGGTGTCAGAGCACTGAACCAAGTGTGGAGCCCTTTGAGTGCAGGACTCTGGGGACTGCACAGGTCATGTGCCATGAAGCTGGCTCTGCTGTTCATGTCTGAAGCATAGGGTGGATAGTGGTGGCAGGGCCAGGGATGAGCCTGGAAAATACATACAACACATGAAGGGATGGGATGGTTAGACTGAGTTCATGTCAGAGAAAAGGGAAATTGAAAACTCTTAAATTTTCTTGAAAAACTAACAATAGAGTTAACCATATGCTCCTGCAATCCCACTCCTGGGCGTTTATCTGGAGAAAACCATAATTTGAAAAGATACATGCACTCTAATGTTCATTGCAGTACTATTTACAATAGCCAAGATATGGAAGCAACCTAGGCATCTACAGACAGATGAATGGATAAAGAAGATGTGAGATATACAGAGATATATAGATATATAAAATGGACTATTACTCAGCCATAAAAAAGAATGAAATAGTGAAATAATGCCATTTGCAGCAACATGGATGTACCCAGAGATTGTCATATTAAGTGAAGTCAGTCAGACAAGGGCAAATATCACGTGATATCACTAATATGTGAAATCATAAAAAAATATACAAATGAACTTACACAACACAGAAACAGACCCACAGACATAGAAAACAAACTTATGGTTGCCAAAGGGGAAAGGGGGAGGAATAAATTAGGAGTTTGGGGTTAAAATATACACAGTACTATATATAAAATAGATAACCAACAAGGACCTACTGTAGAGCACAGGGAACTATACCTATAATGGAAGAGAATATAAGAATATATATATATATATATATTATAGATATGTATAACTGAATCACTTTGCTATACAGCAGAAATTAACACAGCACTGTAAGTCAACTATACTTCAATAAAAAAATTATTGTTGTTTTAAGCCAGTCAGTTTTGGGGCAATTTGTTATACAGAAATAGAGAATTGAAACAGAAATTAAATCTACCCAGAGATACAAAACATGATGTTATCATTATGTGCACACTTCACATGTTTTCTTTAAAATGCAATAGATTTTAAACATGCTACTAATTACGTTTAAAATGTTATTAATTATTAAAAAGAATAATGACTATTACCTATTTTTGCTGGGTTTTTTTTTTAAATATCAGTTTGGAAGGACTAACTTTGTAGCAAACACAACACATAAGTAGTATTTGTAAACACCTTGAATAATACCATATTTAATAATGTGAACATAAAATAAACTGAGGAGTAGCAGGAATGAAATTAAAATTGGGTGCTATATATGGGACTGTTGACTGCTAACTGTAACCAGGCAGACGGTATGTCAATGTTCCCCAGAAGTCAGCTGGTATGAACATCGCTGGCAAATAAGATCTTCCCTCACCTAAATGCAACGAGCGTGGATCAGAGCTGACAGGATGGCGCAACCTCTCAGTCATCACTGATTACAATCTGTAACCTGACAGATTTCACAAACCTGTCAACTAAAACATCATTATTTTATTTTATTTATTTATTTATTTTTTTTTGCGGTACGCGGGCCTCTCACTGTTGTGGCCTCTCCCGTTGCAGAGCACAGGCTCCGGACGCGCAGGTTCAGCGGCCATGGCTCACGGGCACAGCCGCTCCGCGGCATGTGGGATCTTCCCGGACCGGGGCACGAACCCGTATCCCCTGCATTGGCAGGCGGACTCTCAACCACTGCGCCACCGGAGAAGCCCCAACATCATTATTTTAAAAGGCAAATCGACCAGCTTAATATCATGGATATTTGTGAAATATGCAAAAACCTATGACGCCACCTTAAACATCTTCCGACGTTCATTTCCACTCTTTCACTGACAGCCTCTATCATACATATCATAGAGGCTCACACTACCTGGGTCTTCCACCTCTAGACTAAGATGGAACAGACACACATGCTGTTATTCTTGCTGCTACGTGCAGTCCAACCCCTTGATACCCTAAATAAAACAAGTGTACGATGACTGAAAATCGGAGGTGGGCTGGCTAGGGACATTGGGCTCTGAGGAACAACATGGCAATGATTTCTCAGGGTTTTCTTTTTGCCTCACATATCCCAGAATGGTTGCTGGCTTCTCCAACAACCCAGAAACATCAATGGACACAGAAAAAAAAAAAAAAAACCACAAAAGCCAGCTTCCTCTAGCCAAAGGACTAGCAAAGGGGCAGCCTAGCAAGACAGAACACTTTCATACAGTAAACACCTGCTCCAGCAAACCATCATAGTAAAAATCCCACCTCCATGCCCATCAGCAGGGGCCAAATGGCAAGCCTATACTCCCACCCATGCCAGGCTCCACCCAGACATGGCTCTAGCCTCTCCCCACCCCATGGCAGAGTGGTTGTCAGAGAAGAGTGGGAACCCCTGACTTCTACCCCACCCAAATGAAGCAGCTCCCTTCCCTCCAACCAGGACAGGGACCCTAAAATTCCACCTCCACCAAGCAGTTAGAAAGTATCCCTCCCCACAGGAGGTGTCAAAGGAGGCTGAATGAGAAACCTGGACTTTCACCACATCCTGGCAGTAACAAGGTAGTGTAATGTCAGGGAAGAACCACTAAAACAGAAAATTTAATGGATGTTCAGAGTCTCATAACATAATACCCCAAAATGTCCAGGATAATTTCAAAATCACTCATTATACCAAGAGGCAGGGACATCTCAACTTAAACAGGTATATAATTGACATATAATTGACAAATGCCAACCCTGAGATGACACAGAAGTCGGAGTTGTGTGACAAGGATTTTAAAGTAGCTGTCATAAAAATGATTCAACAAGAAATTGTGAACATCCCTCAAACACACAAAAGAATAAAAAGTCTCAGTGAAGAAACAGAAGATCCAAACAGAAGCTTTAGAACTAAAAAATACTATAAGCAAAATGTAAAACTCTAAGGACAGACTCAACAGCAGAATGCAAAGGGCAGAGGAAAGAACCAATAAATTAGAAGATAGAACAACATAAATGACCCAAAATGAAGCTCAGAAAGAAGAAAAACAGACCGGAAAAAAACAAAACAACAAAAAACAAAAACAGAGTCTCAGGGACCTGTGAGACTATAACAAAAGGTCTACCATTCATGTCATCAGAATCTTAGAAAAAGAGATAAAGGTGGGCAGAGCTGAAAGATTATTCAAAAGAATAATGGCTGAAAAGGACTTGCAGGGATTTAAGATTTCTACTGCTAGTACACTGTCATAAAATCATCAGGTGTGGGGCTGGTGGGTGGTGGTAGATTTGGCTATAACAGAGTGACGCGTGGAAAATGTCTGTGGTGACAGAATACCTCTGTATCTAAACTAAATGGTGGTTACATGAATCTAGACATTTGAGAGATACTATACACACATTGTACCAATGTCAATTTATTGCGCTGTAGTTTTCAAAGATGTAACCATTGCAGTAAACTAGTTGGTGGGTACCATCTCTGTACTAACTTTGCAACGTACTGTGGATGTATAATTATTTAAAAATAAACATCTAGGGACTTCCCTGGTGGTGCAGTGGTTAAGAATCCGCCTGCCAATGCAGGGGACATGGGTTCAAGCCCTGGTCTGGGAAGATCCCACATGCTGTGGAGCAACTAAGCCCGTGTGCCACAACTACTGAGCCTGCACTCTAGAGCCCGCAAGCCACAACTACTGAACCCACGTGCCACAACTACTGAAGCCCACGCACCTAGAGCTCGTGCTCTGCAACAAGAGAAGCCACTGCAATGAGAAGCCCGCGCACCGCAATGAAGAGTAGCCCCCGCTCGCCACAACTAGAGAAAGCCCGCACACAGCAAAGAAGACCCAACACAGCCAAAAATAAATAAATTTAAAAAATAAAATAAAATTGTTACAAAAAATATCTACTGTAACGATTCTATATTTCCTGCCCCTCTCTTGAGACCACAGTAGAGTACAAGGAAAAGAATTTTGAGCTGGAAGACAGGAGACTCAGATGTAGTTGCCACTTTGTGGGATGTCATCTTGGGAAAGTATATCATCTTGGAACAACATCATGACTTTTCTGTTTTATTTCCTTAACTGTGAATAAATGTATAAGACGAGATTTCTGACATCTCTAATTTTATGATTTGATACTTTTGTCACAGTTAACAGTAATACTGTGTGATCTCACTATGTTCACTAAGTACGTGTAGGTAGCATTACAATCTTGTCTTTACTCAGTAATTACTATTTCAAGATACTTCACAGGAATCTCGTGGATAAAGTTAAAAATACATAGGGGGCTTCCTGTCCACACAGTTATTTAGACTCTGAGAGACTTTCTAATTATCATTCAGTTACGGAAGCCGCTGTTAAGAAAAGCTCACAAATGTAGAGCCCTATTTTCTTAGACGAGTGTATCACCATGTAAATTCAAAACTCTGAGAATTAAGGAAAGAAAGGAAAGAATGCAAGTGGAACTTGAAAGATAGAATTGATTCTTTGATCGGATTCAATTTAAATCCCCAGGATAACAAGCAAACTACATTGATATTCTTTTATCATAAAGAATCCATTTGGGGATGTTTATTAACTCTAAGAATCTTCTGCTTGGTATTTGAAACTAGTAAAATAAACACTCCTGTGATTATTGCAATTTGAAATATTACTTTGTCAAACTGTTAAACCTCAATTTATAGCACGGGTGTTAATGAGGCATGAAAACCTTCCCAGACTGATTTGCAGTTGCAAGATTCTCATACTTTATAGCAGTGCAATTGTTTTTAAGTTTACATAATGCCAAAAAAAAAGGACACTGTCTTTGCCAGTATATACTCTGTAGTAGATCATCAAAACAGCAATTCAGGGGACGATTTGAAAGTAGTCAACTCATTCTAAAATAAATAGGACACAATAGGGAAAACTTAAGTCCTGAGGTCTTTAGAGAGGCCATTCAAAATTTCCCAGAAACGAATGCAGCTGCTAATATTCAACCTCTGAAATGTACATCCCTTCCCCGAATATAACATAAGAATAGAGTTAGCCCTTGAGACAATAAAATATCTTTCCTCCTTCACTGAAGCTATATTCTTGGCATAATTGTGCTGTGGCACATACTCTCAATTAAGCAATAAAAGTTAAGCCCGCAGCAGCATTTAAAATCATGTTAATACATCTGTCCTTAACTTTTAGATTCAACGTAAAGCTAATAGAGGTATATTATATAAAATGTGACTTGAGTAAATAGTAAGGCCTGTTTTCTTAGGCACACTGACAAGTACTTTATGAAATATTTTAAAAAGTTATCTCTTTAAAGTAAATGGCTTCTAAGGTTAAATTCAAAATAAAATAAAAATTTGATCTCTATGTATGTTGAAATGATAGTTATGTAAATTATGAATTTATAAATAGTTTAAAAAATTAAGTGTCTTAAAATTAATATCCTGTATACAGAGCTGGACTTGGGTAAAATTTTATACGAAGTCTACTTCATAGAGTCTCTGGGGCTTTTCATAGGGTATAAAACAATAAAAGCAGTGAGATGTTTTGTTTAGCCAAGGCAAGACATATAGACGAGTGTACTGTATAATCCAACTAGATTTCTCTGCAGGCATTGAAATAAGAACCTTCAAAAGCTGCTCAAGTGCTTTGTGCCATATTAAATATTCAGAGTCGGAAATAAATCTACATGTGATAGAACCCACCTGAGAGCTGCCTTCACCACCTTCTCACTCACTGTTTCAATGTCTCACACATTTTGTTTCGTTTTTTTTCCCCCTAAAACCAGTTGACCTTTTTCTTAGCTCAGTGACCACAAAGGCAAAGAATAATAGGCATTTGTTTTGAAGAATAAATGTTCACTGATGTGAATCTGACACCACAGTACTCTCAAGAAAGTACCAGGGTGCTCACAAATATAATTTCTTTTTTCTTTTTTTCTGCCACACCCTTGGCCTTGTGCATTGAAACAACAACAACAACAAAAGGCTTTTAGATCACTGTTCATACCAGCGATTTCTCTAGATACTTTGGAACTGAGTGCAATATTAAAATGTTCACAGCCATCATCCTCTGAATTGGTTTAGTCCTTGACAATAACTTAGCAAGTGCTACCAGTCTTGCATTTTAGTTTCAATATGCTTACTCCATACTGTGTCATAATTACCAAAATTATTATTAAACCATAATATTTTTATTTAAACTGAAGCACTTTACATTCACGTAACCTCATGATCTCAAGTTGAATTCTTTGGGGTAAAGATTGCCTTACACAATCTTTCTCAATTCACATGCAAGACCAATTCATTTAGTAAGAAAGATCTATGATTCTTTTCTACTCTGGAGGTAAACTGATTCTTATTTTTCACAATGTAATCGGCAAGAAGCAACATGGTCATTTTACCAAGATTAATGCCATTACCTGAAGGGAATTTTAGATAATATATTTCTAATGATTCCCCACAATAAATTTCCTACACACACACACACACACACACACAAATTTCCTACACAAAACATCAGAATTCTATTTAAAAAGAAGAGCAGCAACAGATATTTGTTATACCTTCAAGTTAACCTAGCTATTATAAAAACTCCTACTGCCATTCCTGCTATAAAGTGGGCTTTTAGTAAATGTTATTTCCACTCCTAATTCATTCTTCATTCTTTCCCCTCTCCTCTGCTTTCCTCTATTACATGCTATCTTTACTCCACAGAGATTTCAGAAGTACTGCTGAAATAAAAGCAGAATATTCAGAAATTGCCTAGATATGTGAGCAAACAAACAACAAGAAAAGAAACTATAAAGAGATAAATACATGCACATAAAAGTACACACACACCCCCTCTTCAGTTATTTGATTCGCTAATGGAAGAAAGATTTCTTCTCTTGAACAATTTAAAAAATTATCTTTGGGCTTCCCTGGTGGCGCAGTGGTTCAGAGTCCGCCTGCCGATGCAGGGGACACGGGTTCGTGCCCCGGTCCGGGAGGATCCCACATGCCGCGGAGCGGCTGGGCCCGTGAGCCATGGCCGCTGAGCCTGCGCGTCCGGAGCCTGTGATCCGCAACGGGAGAGGCCACAGCAGTGAGAGGCCCACGTACAGCAAAAAAAAAAAATTATCTTTATCCTATACCTCAGACTGCTAGTGATCTGGAAAATCTTTTGGGGAATTATTTCGCTACCTCACACGAAACTGTTTACTCTGGGTTTGTATTATATAAGATATCCTGTTCCAATAATTAAAATGCTATCATGTCCTAGGTATTTTGTTCTTTTTGATGCGATGGTAAATGATGACAGAGTTTTCTATTGAGAAATGGGATATGGCTTAATTTCCAACAAATTCAAATTCAGCAAAAATTTACTAACCACCAACCTAGGGGATGATACCAGTCATATCCATAGATATTATTGGTTTAATTCAGGTTAAAGCTCAAAACCATCACGAAATGGCTTTTATACTCTCATTTAACAAATGAGAAAATTGAGGCACAGAGAAGTTACAGGGCTTCTAGAAGGTCACACCACTGACAGAGCTAGTCTGCCAACTACAAACGTCTTTTACCTCCAAGTCCAGATGTCTGTTTTTAAAAAGAGACTGGTACTCAGACAAATCTGAATATAAAATATGGGTCTGCTATTTACTAAATTTGGGGTTTCAGAAATCCCCAAACAACACTGCTTTCACTTATAAAATGGCAATATTACTAATCTCATTAATTTTATATACTAGTTGTTAGGTGGACTGAATGAATTACTATTTTAAAAAGGTTCACAATAGTCATTGCTCCTTTGTCCTTATTTCTCTTACTTCTCACCCTGAGCTTCTGCAGCAGCCCTGAAATTTCTAAACAGGGAGGTGTAAGCACAGTGATCTAAATGAAAGAGGGGAGAGAGGGCCAGGGCAGTGCTAGAAACTGCTTTGTTTTTCCCTAAAATGTTTATGAAATGTCCATTTAACCCTTTAAAGATGGTGGTAGACGGCAATCATTTTTAGTCAAGTTAGCACGCTCAAAACCTATGTTTTTTATTTTTAATGAAAACAAACAATCAAAAGGACAAATGATGGATTATGAGTGCATATTGGAAAATACTGTGAAATCTGGATCCAGGAGAGGAAGAATGCTGAGAGCTTACACTCACCTCCTCAGTCCTCAAGGCCCAGGTGTAACTGTTAGAATCTTGAATCGACATGTCAAGATCCAAGGGGGACACGGTGTGCAGGGGTAGGTGTCAGGGGACAGGACAGGACTAAAGGACAAAGGATGCTCACAGGCTATTTCTATTAGGATGAGGTACCCACTCCCCCCACCCAAGATGAACCATCCCTACATGAGTTGGGGATAAGATGCCCTTAAAGAGGCAACAATTTAACACACAGAGCTTTGGGCCTATTGAACTGTGTTGTGAGGCCAAAGGGCCTGTAAGATCAAGATTCTGAAGATGTTACACACACACACACACACACACACACACCCCCCAAAGTGATTCTGAGGACTTCCCCTAGTTCCCTTTACCCCATTCACACCTATCTCAGCTCTAACACACATAAGAGGTAGAATTAAAAACCTACTCTTAAATCAAAGAGGAAATCAAAAAATACCTAGAAACAAATGACAATGAAAACACGATGACCCAAAACCTATGGGATGCAGCAAAAGCAGTTCTAAGGGGGAAGTTTATAGCAATACAAATACAATCCTACCTCAAGAAACAAGAAACATCTCAAATAAACAACCCAACCTTACACCTAAAGCAATTAGAGAAAGAAGAACAAAAAAACCCCAAAGTTAGCAGAAGGAAAGAAATCATAAAGATCAGAACAGAAAAAGAAATGAAGGAAGCAACAGCAAAGATCAATAAAACTAAAAGCTGGTTCTTTGAGAAGATAAACAAAATTGATAAACCATTAGCCAGACTCATCAAGAAAAAAAGGGAGAAGACTCAAATCAATACAATTAGAAATGAAAAAGGAGAAGTAACAACTGACACTGCAGAAATACAAAGGATCATGAGAGATTACTACAAGCAACTCTATGCCAATAAAATGGACAACCTGGAAGAGATGGACAAATTCTTAGAAATGCACAATGTTCTGACACTGAACCAGGAAGAAATAGAAAATATGAACAGACCAATCACAAGCACTGAAATTGAAGCTGTGCTTAAAAATCTTCCAACAAACAAAAGCCCAGGACCAGATGGCTTCACAGGCGAATTCTATCAAACATTTAGAATAGAGCTAACACCTATCCTTCTAAAACTCTTCCAAAATATAGCAGAGGGAGGAATACTCAAAACTCATTCTACGAGGCCACCATCATCCTGATACCAAAACCAGACAAAGATGTCACAAAGAAAGAGAACTACAGGCCAATATCACTGATGAACATAGATGCAAAAATCCTCAACAAAATCCTAGTAAACAGAATCCAACAGCACATTAAAAGGATCATACACAATGGTCAAGTGGGGTTGATCCCAGGAATGCAAGGATTCTTCAATATACAAAAATCAATCAATGTGATACACCATACTAACAAATTGAAGGAGAAACACCATATGATCATCTCAATAGATGCAGAGAAAGCTTTCAACAAAATTCAACACCTATTTATGATAAAACCCTCCAGAAATTAGGCATAGCGGAACTTTCCTCAACATAATAAAGGCCATGTATGACAAACCTGCAGCCAAAATCGTCCTCAATGGTGAAAAACTGAAACCATTTCCACTAAGATCAGGAACAACACAAGGTTGCACACTCTCACCACTCTTATTCAACATAGTTTTGGAAGTTTTAGCCACAGCCATCAGAGAAGAAAAAGAAATAAAAGGAATCTAAAACGGAAAAGAAGAAGTAAAACTGTCACTGTTTGCAGATGACATGATACTATACATAGAGAATCCTAATGATGCTACCAGAAAACTACTAAGGCTAATCAATGAATTTGGTAAAGTAGCAGGGTACAAAATTAATGCACAGAAATCTCTTGCATTCCTATACACTAATGATGAAAAATCTGAAAGTGAAATCAAGAAAACACTCCCATTTACCATTGCAACAAAAAGAATAAAATACCTAGGAATAAACCTACCTAAGTAGACAAAAGAGCTGTATGCAGAAAATTATAAGACACTGATGAAAGAAATTAAAGATGATTAACAAATAGATGGAGAGATATACCATGTTCTTGGATTGGAAGAATCAACATTGTGAAAATGACTCTACTAACCAAAGCAATCTACAGATTCAATGCAATCCCTATCAAACTACCACTAGCATTTTTCACAGAACTAGAACAAAAACTTTCACAATTTGTATGGAAACACAAAAGACCCCGAATAGCCAAAGCAATCTTGAGAAAAAAAACAGAGCTGGAGGGGCTTCCCTGGTGGTGCAGTGGTTGAGAGTCCACCTGCCGATGCAGGGGACATGGGTTCGTGCCCTGGTCTGAGAAGATCCCACATGCCACGGAGCGGCTAGGCCTGTGAGCCATGGCCGCTGAGCGTGCGCTTCCGGAGCCTGTGCTCCAAAACAGGACAGGCCACAACAGTGAGAGGCCCGCGTACTGCAAAAAAAAAAAAAAAAAAACAGAGCTGGAGGAATCAGGCTCCCTGACTTCAGACTATACTACAAAACTACAGCAATCAAGACAGTATGGTACTGCCACAAAAGCAGAAATATAGATGCATGGAACAGGATAGAAAGCCCAGAGATAAACCCACGTACATATGGTCACCTCATCTTTGATAAAGGAGGCAAGAATATGCAAGGGAGAAAAGACAGCCTCTTCAATAAGTGGTGCTGGGAAAACTGGACAGTTACATGTAAAAGTATGAAATGAGAACACTCCCTAACACCATACACAAAAATAAACTCAAAATGGATTAAAGACCTAACTGTAAGGTCAGATACTATAAAACTCTTAGAGGAAAACATAGGCAGAACACTCTATGACATAAATCACAGCAAGATCCTTTTTGACCCACCTCCTAGAGAAATGGAAATAAAAACAAAAATAAACAAATGGGACCTAATGAAACTTAAAAGCATTTGCACAGCAAAGGAAACCATAAACAAGACCAAAAGACAACCCTCAGAATGGGAGAAAATATTTGCAAATGAAGCAACTGACAAAGGAGTAATCTCCAAAATATACAAGGAGCTCATGCAGCTCAATATCAAAAAAAAACAAACAACCCAATCCAAAAATGGGCAGAAGACCTATATCTCCAAAGAAGATATACAGATTGCCAACAAACACATGAAAGAATGCTCAACATCATTAATCATTAGAGAAATGCAAATCAAAAGTACAATGAGATATCATCTCACACCGGTCAGAATGGCCATCATCAAAAAATCTACAAACAGTAAATGCTGGAGAGGGTGTGGAGAATAGGGAACCCTATTGCACTGTTGTTGGGAATGTAAATGGATACAGCCACTATGGAGAACAGTATGGAGGTTCTTTAAAAAACTAAAAATAGAACTACCATACAACCCAGCAATCCCACTACTGGGCATATACCCTGAGAAAAACATAATTCAAAAAGAGTCATGTACCAAAATGTTCATTGCAGCTCCATTTACAATAGCCGGGACATGGAAGCAACCTAAGTGTCCATCAACAGATGAATGGATAAAGAAGATGCGGCACATATATACAATGGAATACTACTCAGCCATAAAAAGAAACGAAATTGAGTTATTCGTAGTGAGGTGGATGGACCCAGAGTTTGTCATACAGAGTGAAGTATGTCAGAAAGAGAAAACAAATACCATATGCTAACACATATATATGGAATCTAAGGGAAAAAAATGGTCATGAAGAACCTAGGGCCAAGACGGGAATAAAGACACAGACCTACTAGAGAATGGACTTGAGGATATGGGGAGGGGGAAAGGTAAGCTGGGACAAAGTAAGAGAGTGGCATGGACATATATACACTACCAAACTTAAAATAGATAGCTAGTGGTAAGCAGCCACATAGCACAAGGAGATCAGCTCGGTGCTTTGTGACCACCTAGGGAGGGTGGGAGGGAGACGCAAGAGGGAGGGGTTATGGGGATATATGTATATGTATAAGTGATTCATTTTGTTATAAAGCAGAAACTAACACACCATTGTAAAGCAATTATACTCCAATAAAGATGTTAAAAAAAAACCCTACTCTTACATATATCACGATAAATTTGATGTAAAGAAAACAGAAACATTTTAAAGGCTTTCAGAAACATGGAGCAAAGGAACAAACATCAGATGGACATTAGATGTCCTAGCTGCAAAAAGATAAAGGATAAACACTTCTAAAATATAAAGGGAAAAGAACCTGTGGTCCATAATTTTACATACAGCTATTTCATCACTTAAGAGTGAGGATAAAATCAATATATTCACTTCATAAGTTTTTGCCACACACAAATATACATAGAAACTGTATTTGAAAGTACCCACAGAGAAAGAACCCCACCAAGAGGAGAAATTATTCCAGAAGCAGTACGAGGGCAGAGACACGAGGGTTGGGCAAATATATTAAGGTGCTTGTCATGTTTTGGGAGGGTGTAATGTACTATCCACTTTACAGCAAAGATAAGAAAAATTAAGATCATTAAGTGTTTTACCTTTCCTTTGTTTCTTCCCCAACATCTCCAGGGAAGGAGGTGAAAGGGTGTGAACCAGTGAATACCTGATAATCTCTGGCCTGTTTCCTCATCTCTTGGCTGGAGACAATGAAGTGAGGGAAGGAAAGACAAGGAGCAGTGATGAACGGGGAGAGGCTGGTGGATGAACTCCCTGCCTCCTTCTCAGGCAGAGCCTTTGGGAAGTGGCAACAACCCAGAGAAGACTGGGAGATTAAAGCGCCAAGAGGATATTCCTGAGTAGACCCCAGAGGGCCAGCAAGACCTCAGAGCAAGATGCTTGCTGGGTTTAGACAGACGGGCTTATCTTGTACATACTCACATCCAGTGGTATGGAAACCAGAGGATGTGGTCCATGCCCACACATGTAATCAGCAGCAGAGAGACCCACTATAAATGAAGTGGTCCTGTAGATACGAAAGAGAGTCTGTGAGTGTCTGTACTGAGGATCAAACAGGTTGATGGACCTTTATGGAGATGCCTGCTTGGAGAGATGACTTGATGACATCATGTATATTCATTATCTAGCAATACGTAAGTCCCCTTAGACTTAGTCACAACCCCAAGAAAAACACTTCTTTGTCCAACTCAGAAGAATAGGGATTGGGATAGTTCTTAAGTTGGCTTCTAGATAAAAGTTCTTGCACAGCTATATTTTTGAACTGAAAGGCATACCCGTTTCATATGCTTGTAGTATTAATCTGCAGTTTTCATACTAATATAGTTTAAATAAAGGTCTACAACATTGTTGAATGTATCCTATGATCAATTCTTTGATCTCTACAAAGTCTTCACTGTATGAGTATGTGAAATACACCTAAATTTCTGGATCTTAATTTAGAAGTCTAAGATAAGTTGTCAACGTAACCTTTTGATTTACATGCAGAGGGAACTAGAATAAACTTTGTGACATCCCAAGTATGCAATGAACTGTCATCTTAGATATTTGATAATAAAGGTGATGCCTCACTGAACTGGCATCTCTGTGTCTCAAATTCCAATATTGAGTTTTTCAGTTAATGAGACAAGCAATTGACATGAAATAATAATGGTAACAGAATCAGAGATGGGAATCTACTTATATTACTGTAAATGAAGTGTGGGTTCTCCAGGATCGCTAATATTTTGAAAGATTTGGGAAAAACACTAAAGAGTATTAAATAGTTTTAACTCTATCATCACCGGTAAACTTTAAACAATGTGAAATTGTGGAATATTTTCAGAGATAATGTTTTGGTGGAGAGCTAAGTAACAAACATTCCCCGGAGATCCTCATAAAAGATGAGGATACCCACAGAGACCTTATAGCCAGTGTGACTTTCAATCCTCACATCTTCTCTTCAGGTAGGAGACATATCCATCCCCTTTGTTAAATGTCAGCCTATATTGCTATTTCACAGTCATCATCTTAAGGGCTTTCATTAGCTCCTTTGGATTTTAAATTGAATGTCAAATAGAATTTGGGTAACAGAGAAATAAAAAATCAAGAGTTTCTTCTAAGAAAAGTGAACGGATAAGTTTCAATACTTCTCACATACTTTATTAAAATTTTAAATTTTAAAAATTTTAAAACACTTTAAAATTTAAAAGAATATCATCTTCATATTCTCTTTTATTCCACCAAACTTCTTATTCCTATGGTGCATGTTTTCAAAACCCAATTCAAACAGTGAGGCAACTGGTTAGGCAAATTCTAACATACTTATGTTAATAACAGGAGACACACACACACACACACACACACAAAATAAAATAGGCCAGAGTATTTGAATGTGAGTTTATCTCATAAATCCAGAACATATGCTCAGTATACATGTAGTACAAGGAAAGCTGATGTGTTAAATAATCGCTCCAAAGCATGTAACCAAGCTGAAACCTGACCTGGACAACAGTCATATCACTCCCAGACAAATGGAAGGAAGGAGGAAATTCTACTTTGTGGCAAGTTATAGAATGTGTAAGCCCTGAACATGAAGAAGTGGATGTACTGGAGGGTGCTGATGGAGTTGGGAGCATCTGGATATACGAAGTGAGTTATTGAAATCTGGACTGGACAGGTGATCTTCAAATCACCTACGTGCAAGTAATGGTTGAAGGTAAGGAAGTGACATCTGAGGGAGAGAAAACAAAACAAAATAAAATAAAAAGTCAAGTAAGTACCTTAATGATTGTCTATATTTATGAGAAGGAGTAAAATCTGATATTGTCTCTAAAATTGGTATGAGAAATAGAGAATAGCAACTCTCATTTTTATATCAAGGAAATCAGTGACATCTACATCAATAAGTAATCCACTAAACACTTTAGCAAGCATACTACACTAGATAAAAGATAACATAATTTTGATATATGGCCTTGAAACTGATGAGAAAGTTTAGAAAATTGTCTTAGGTACAGGAAGGATAAATATAAGGAAGGGATAAATATTCCCTTCTCTGAGCAGAAATGTGCTCCCTAGTAAAGAAGATGTACTCATGGTGGATACTCCAACCATGAGTGTTTGTACAGTATTACTTTTAATAAGTGATCCAAAAAGTGATATAAAGAAAGACCAAAGATAATAGATTATCTTACCTTGTTTTTGAAAATGCAATGTCAAGCTAACACGAATAAAGGAATGATTTGTCAGGTTATGTAAATAGACTGAAGAATAGAAATAATTTTAGAGGATAAGAAAATTATGCTTCAGATGATAGGCAACAGTCAACAAATTTCTAAGAGAACCAGGAAGCGAAGTGAATCCTATTTTTTCCACTGTTCTCTAGTGTCCACTCTAAATCTTTAAAGATGTCAACAGAAGCCCAACAGAAAAAACTTATCTCACTCCTTTATAAAACATATTGCAAAACATTTGTAGGAAAGGCTTTTGAACATCTATTATGAATAAGAGAGCTCAGGAAAATCCAGAAAAGAACAACTAAAGACTTGGAAAATTACAAAGGAACTATTATTATTATTGTTGTTGTTATTTCAAGGAGAATAACCTAAACCATCTGAAAAGGTGAAAAATGAGATAAGATCTGATTAAAATGCACAGTAGTAAAGAAAACATAACCATGATCGTGGATTTTCAGTTCATTATAAATATGTATCCTCAAATTCGGAAGGTGATTTTGGACAAATAAAAGAAAGTGCTTATTTTATCCAGTGGACGATAAATCTTCAGAGTGCTTGATCCCACACAGTTAGAGGATGATAACATTAAGGTGAAGAATCATCTAAAATGAGTGTTTCCTAAACTGTGCTACACAGAACACCAGATCAAAAGACTATGAATAGATTCTGGGACAAAAAGGGGGTTTCTATAGTCAAATACATTTGGGATATAAGAGAGAAACAATTTAACAGTTCCCTTTAGCATAGGGCTTCTAAGAGTTTCTCTTATATAATATGCATTATACATAATTGTATGGTCAATATAGGCTAGATTATTTCTTGGCAACAAACCCTGAACTCCTAGTGACTTAACGCAATAAATGTTTATTTATCATTCACACTACATGCCCATCACAGGATAGCAATGATGCTTTTTTCCACAAAAATCCCTGACTGGGTACCACCATCTTGCAGTTGCACCATATATAATGGGGCTTTTTTCCTTACTATGGTAAGAAAAGGGCAACGAACAAACAAACAACCACAAAACAAAGATTGAAGAGTTTTCAAGTCTTATTGCGTTTTCCAATGTCTTATCCCAAAATTTACTTCACTCTGCTCACATTTTTTATGGTCATAACTGGTCACATATTCCAGTATCCAACGGGGACTGGAAAATACAAAGAAGCAAAATTACATTTGGTGAACATTATTATCTTTTTCCCTAGTATCCCAGAGGGAATTTTCAAATGCAGCCTTTCCCAAACTTATGAGAGTGCAGAATTAATTTTCAGTATGGTATTTCATAGAATTAAGTGTCAATGACACACAATTTGAGAAATAACCAATTTAAATAAGCTTTTGTTTGAAAAGAAGGAATTTAAGCAATATGCTTATAATTCAGCCATACTATTTTGATGTAAATACATGGAAGAATGGTAAACAGATAAAGAGATTCTTTTCCTTCCAATATTTCTACAGTGTTAGTGTTCACAATGCTTGCCTTTGGTATTACTTGTCAACAGGGAAGTCAGCTTAGCCCCTTATCTGTACTATATTCTCCATCCCTTAGTATCACTGAATAACATGTATATATTTCATGTTCCATCAAGCTCATATACCAAGCACTTTATGTTGTACTGTTTAAGAAATTCTGTAAACTATCTTATAGTTTATACCTCGAAGTCAAAGTTGGATTCTGAAAAAATAGCTATTAAGTTTTAGAAGCTTCCATTTTCAGTAGACAAATATTTCCTCTGCATTTTATGTTTCCTCTGTTTATTTTTTAGCATCATCGTAAATATTTATCATTCTGCTTTTAGTCATCTATTGGAGTTTAATAAGTATGCTAAGCTATTTTAAACTGGAATAATTTTCTTTTGATCTGTTTATTCTGTCGGTTTAGGGGCTCATTTCTTTGTAAAAATTAAGTATTTTTTCTTGTTTTGTATTATATATTATCAACACAAAACTTTTCATAATAGATGTGTTGTTTTTCAAGTATACCATTTGAAGAACTATGAATCCACACTTGTATCATCACCAGGGCAACAGATATAGTCTCATCCACCATTGTTAGTATTTACACCCTAATTCTCTGCACAGACATGCCTAACAATATCAATAGCATAAGAGCATATCTACTTTGCAGACATTGTTTGGTAATTAACTCAAGAATTGTCAAGTTGCAAAAAGGGAAAAAAAAGACTTTTATTCACTTTTCCATCACAAATGTAAAACTTTCAAAGTATTATTCTGATTTGGACCTACAGTTCATTCCATCCAAGAGTCTACTTCTGAGACAGATACACAACACTAGTTAGAGGAGATTATCAGTACTTCCATTGTAAATTCAGAATATTACAGACATTCCCTAACAGTTGTCACTGTTTCCCTGAATAACTCATCCAGTGTTCAATGACTGGATTATTTGCAAAGAGATGGTATATAGCGGTCATTTCAACAAGTTTGGGATTTGATTCAGTGACATCATTTTGGTATATCACTTACCCAAAATAGTATTTACTAGCTATTTACCTTGGGTTTGACCAAAAAGCAACTTTTTGCAGATATGCTGCTACTGCTACAGGCTCTTAGGCGCTAAATCATCTCTTTTAAATATATGATACCATATGCCCATTTCTTTCTCTGAGGAAAGGAAATGACTGTCAGCAACATACCTCCAAAAAAAAAAAAAAACACTGAATAAAAAAGCTGGAAATACATATTTATGAATAAGTGATTGGCACACATGACATACACATGTATTTGTTGAGTCTCTCAGAAGCACTAAGTACTTATGTAATATATTTGCTGAAATGCAGGTACTATCAATCTCCCTTTATGTAGAAGAGCCTAGAGGTTAAAAAGTTCAACTAGATATCTTCACAGCCAATAAATAACTGATGGAGGTGGGATCGGATGTCAAGTCTAACTGATGCCATATCATGTGCTCTTAAAAACTCTGCTCTCACAAGGCACGAGATTAACTAAGAGATACGAAGCAGAACTAAAATGAAAACTAATAAAATGTCGACCATAGGTTTTCAGTACGTGCTGGAAACAGCTGGTACTACCACATTACTACATACTTTCTTGCAGTGGTGGAGGGGCGTGTTAAAATAATAATTTATAAAAATTATAAATTGTAAAAATTATTACTAAAAATCTTATATTCTTGGTACCAAGTTTGGGGTTAAAAGAAATCAGTGCAATTTGATGCTTAGTAACACTACATTTTAAATTCCAGACTTTATATCCTCTTCTCACCATTTAAAGCTATCATTAAAGCTTTAGTCACATTAATAAAGAAGAAAACTCGTAAGATTGCCTCTTAGAAATTCTGTTGAATACTTTGGCTCCTATTTTTATGTCACTTTATTGAGTAGAACCAAACCAAATGTAACCTCACAGGGTAATTCTCTCGTGAATAGCTCCTGCAGATTTAGATTAAAATGGTATCTGGCCGTATAAAGAAAAAGCAGTTTAATGCTACAGCGGACACCATTCCCTAATCCTCATGTATCATTTGTGAAATTCAGAGACTGTTTGGCAAAAATAAATGCCCTTTGCCCTTAAATACTCTGCAGAGATGGAGTCTGAAAAGCATACCCAGGACTTGGCTGCTTTTTGGGGAAAGTAAAAAACTGCGGTGGTCAAGACCATTATTTTCATTCCAATAAACCAATACACAATAAGCTTTTTCAAGAATAAAAGGAGAAATTCTTAAATGTGGAACCTGTGGCTAAGTTTGCTGCTTCTACATGTAAGCCTGGCCTTATTCTAAGATGGTCACATTTCTGTGTGTACATTCAACAGACCTTGACCAAGTTCTCTTTTGCCCCAGGCACTGCGTGGCAAGAAGTGACAGGCTCCACCCTAGAGGTTTTCACAGTTGTTGTGTCACACACCACAACACAGCAGGCGGAGGGAACATCCGGAGAGAGAAGCATTTTGCGACCTCTTTTGAATTCATACCCTCTTACTGGCTTTTTCACTCCATCTTCCGCATTCCCCCACCAGGCAAAAAATGTGTACCTTTGAGTTTATATTATGAGAGGAAGAAGTACAGAGAATGCCTTTTTCAGATCACATCCCCAACTGCACCCCGACCCTACCGTTTTCCCCCTGCAGGTTTCACTGTGTTTAAGGTCTGTCTTCTCATCCTTTCCTTCTCTCCAGTCTGTCGCTGAAGTGAAGTTTTGAATTATAAGATGTGGGCTGACCCCAAACAAATTAAGTTAAAAGGGACCACCAGTGTAGCTTTTCTTTTTTTTTTTTTTTTTTTTTTTGCGGTACACGGGCCTCTCACTGTTGCGGCCTCTCCCGTTGCGGAGCACAGGCTCCGGACGCGCAGGCTCAGCGGCCATGGCTCACGGGCCCAGCCGCTCCGCGGCACGTGGGATCTTCCCGGACCGGGGCACGAACCCGCGTCCCCTGCAAAGGCAGGCGGACTCTCAACCACTGAGCCACCAGGGAAGCCCCAGTGTAGCTTTTCTGTTTCTAATTATTCATTTGCTTTCTTTCTGTGGATGCAAAGGTCCCAGTGGTCACCAGTAGCAAATATGCTAAATTCAATTTGCCAGAGAACACATGGATATTGAGATCATTTATCACTCGATGTTCTGGACCCGCCAAACACTTTGTAGTCAAAACAAAAGCTATTACAAAAGAGCACTTATGGTTAGAGAATACAAGACACCTCTTAATATTGGAGGAAGGAAAAGTCATCCATTCCAAACATAGCCGTTTGGGGCTTTAGTTTTCATTGGCTCCGGTCTCTGTGACAGATGGCCAGGCCATGGAATGATACTGCGTTAATAAGTGCACGTACACCTCATCGGTGTTCCAAAGTCAACCAGAGTAGACAAAACTATAATTTGAAAAGATACGTGCACCCCTATGTTCATAGCAGCACTGTTCACAATAGTCAAGACATGGAAACGTGGAAACGTCCGTCGACAGAGGAAAGGATAAAGAAGATGCGGTGTATACACACACACACACACACACACACACACACACACACACACACACACAGTGGAATACTACTCAGCCATGAAAGAGAATGAAATAATGCCATGTGCAGCAACATGGATGGACCTGGAGATTATCATACTAAGGGAAGTAAGTCAGCCAGAGAAACACAAATACCATATGATATCACTTATATGTAGAATCTAAAATATGATACAAATGAACCTATCTATGAAACAGAAACAGATTCACAGACATAGAGAACAGAGAGTTATGGTTGCTAAGGGGGAGGGGTGGATTGGAGTTTGGGGTTAGCACATGCAAACTATATTGGGTTGGCCAAAAAGTTCATTCTGGTTTTCCATAACACCTTATGGAAAACCCCAAACGAACTTTTTGTCCAATCCTATATATAGGATGGATAAACAACGAGGTCCTACTGGATAGCACAGGGAACTATATTCAAAAGCCTGTGATAAACCACAATGGAAAAGAATATGAAAAAGAATATATATATATGCATAACTGAATCACTTTGTTGTACAGCAGAAATTAACACATTGTAAATCAACTATATGCCAATAAAAATTTTTAAAAGATATAAAAAAAAGTAAAGTGGTGTGGCCAGAGTTAGTTTCTTATGAACCCAACACCAACACTGTAAACTCTATTAAAGAGAATATAGCTAATTAAATGTTTTCACTAATTGTTATTTTGGTTTTGCTCTTCACACTTTGAAAACAGAGTAGACAGCAAAATGTATGTAACAATACAACTTCAGAACTAAATGAACCCTTTGCAGCTATTCAACCCCACTACTCCATTTTACCAAATGGGGAAAGAGGTAAATTAGTATCAGAATTTGTGTAGAACTCTTATCTTCTGATTATCTGACCAGCATTCCTCCTACTATAAGAGACACTCTCAAAATTACTTGAAAGAGATTTAGTTATTTATTTTTGGATCATCCAGGAGCATCCCATAGAATTTTTGGTTCCATAGCTACTACATTTATAGTGTTTTATCATGAGAATTTATATTTAGAAGACAACAAAGAATGGGAGAATTCTGAATGAGCAAAACACATACAGAATTCGATTTATTTAGACAGAGAGAGCAGACTTGTGGTTGCTAAGGGGGAGAGGGGGTGGGAGAGGGATGGACTGGGAGTTTGGGGTTAGCAGATGCAAACTATTACGTTTAGAATGGATAAACAGCAAGGTCCTACTGTATAGCACAGGGAACTATATTCAATATCCTGTGATAAACCATAATGGAAAATAATAGAAAAAGAATATGTATATATATATGTGTAGTATAACTGAGTCACTTTTCTGTACAGCAGAGACTGGCACGGCACTGTAAATCAACTATACTTCAATAAAAAAAAGAAAAAAGGATTCAATTTATTTATTCAACTGAACTTACTGAGGTAAGAAAGAAAAAATAATGCCTTAAGCTTTTCAGTATGTAAAAATAGTGAACATGACTCAAGATGATAATTCATTGCAAGATGTTCTCTGAAAGACTACAAAAACAACTTTCTCTGTTCAATCATTATTTAACAGAAAACACCCCCTTCTCTTGATCTTCTGATTTAAGTGTTTTTTTCTTGAATATGTTTTTTTCTCCATATCACTGAGTAGGTGGAATCAGTGAGTTTGACTTTTCCATGTGACTGTTGAGAATTAGGTTGTTTGGTTCAGAATAGCTTCTGTATTAAGACTACTTTTTAATAGGGCCATTGAACAAGATTTCCTGTTCTTTATGATGCTTCAATATGACCACAAGGTAAAAAAAAAAAAAAAAAAAGCTAGTTTGGCCAGTTTAATGATTGGGCTTTTCTGTTTTTCCTGTGCATGAAATAGCAAAGAATGAGGAAAGGGAATGTTCAACATAATAGTAAGTATATTTCTCAGATTCTAGGAAAGATATTTTTAAAGAACTTAGAGTTATAGGGATATGACCCAATGACCAGGGATTTAATAAAACACAAAAAGAAATTTATTAATTTACAGGTTAATAGCTCAGGTCTTAGAGCTAGACTGCCTGCGTTTGAATTGTGACTCCCCATTAACTAGCAATGAGACTTTGTTCCAGTTACTAACCCTCTCTGTAACTCACGAGCGAGCTCTGCAGCTTTAGTATAGCTATTAAACCTCATGATAACTCAGACTCCTCATTATAAAAATGGAAACAGTAATAGAAGCCACCTCATATACCTGTTATAAAAATTATCAATACACATAAAACATACAGATTTGTGCCTGGCTAATAGTATGCACTCAATAAACATTAGCTATAATTACTATAGTAAGAAACATGGAAGTCACATCTTATGAAGAATAGTTTGAGCAACTTTTATGACCAAGAGAAGGTAGATGTCCACAGAGTTACTCCAAAGAGCAGAGCTAAAAACCAACAAATGGAGGTTTTAGGACCACAGACTTAAACGGCACTGGAGGAAACACTCCTTGATAACTTCTAATGTCTACGAAGGGGATGGATGACTTCCAGAGATCCTAGAAGGTGTTTTTATCCAAATTGCCACTAGATGAGCACAATAGCCGTCTCTCTGATTTTAAGGGTCAATGAACTCATATGAGCAAAAGGGAGCAAATCTTACTAGAACCTACGTGCTGCCTGGGTCAGCATTTCTCTGGCCACAAGCAGCGGCAGACCTAAATTCTACCAAGCCTATCCAACGCCCACTTCCTCTTCCCAGGTGGAAACATTTTTCTTAAAAGGTTTCACCCAGAACTGAGCATAATACTATTATTCTACTAACACAGAAAAATGGAGTTATTAAACAGGTCTGAATCTGTAGTCTACAAAAATAGACACAGGAGCCTGGGACTTATCTTTAATATTTCAAAGAGTCTAACAGGACACTTACTATTTCCCACGGTGAGGATGAATGCATTAACTAAACTGTTAAGTTTCTTTATTTTATTTTATTCTATTTTATTTTTTGGCCATGCCGCACGGCATGTAGGATCTTAGGGACCAGGGATAGAACCCGCGCCCCCTGCAAAGGAAGCGCAGTCTCAACCACTGGACCGCCAGGGAAGTCCCTAAGTTTCTTATTTTAAATTGAATTATCTTGATTCTATTATATTATCTCAGGTTTTCCATCATATGAAGCTCTAGATGTTTTCATTACTATAAACCAAAAAAATTAACCACTGATTTATACAAGCACTTCAGTGTTTACAAACTTTCAAAACATGGAGTGCTTTGGTTAAAAAATAATTATAGTAGTAAGAAGATCAAAAAGATTGGTAACCTTACTGTCTATTAAAAGTCGGTTAAACATTAGTTCTTTTAGGAGACAAGACGTCTTGGAGTCAGAAGAACTGGGGTTTGTCCACACCATGCCGGTTGATTGTTTAGAGACCTTGAATAAATTATGTAACCTCACCCAATATCAGCTACTGCCTCCTTAAAATGAGGAGAATGTCGGCATTTGCTTATTGATTTGGTCACATCTTGCCTACTTCCATGAAAGATTTGATATATATCGTCAAATCAAAGATAGATTACATTACAAATGGAAAATATTCAAAAACTGGTTTTACCTTAAGAAATATTTCTCTGGCTCTCAAGATATTCTGGTCCCAGAAAACATATTTTTTTTTTTAAATTATGGATCTGTTAGTAACACATAGACAGTTTCTGTGATTATCACCGGGTTTGTGGACGGTTAGTAGTCTTTCTGAATACACTGGCATTTCTTAAGGAACAAATCTATGGGTCAGACTAGAAAACAATGAGAGAGGTTTACAATGTCAGTTTAATAGTTTATGATCAAAATCATAAACAACTGAAAGCAGAAACAAACAAACAATCAAAACGCAATTCCTTTGCAGGGTTAAGCAATCACGGGTTACCCTCAAAGTTTTTAATTATTCAGACTCAGGAACAGCGAACACTGGCCCTTGGGCAAAAACCTGACCAATGCCTAGATTTGCTAGGTCCTCGACCTAAGAATGGTTTTTATGTTTTTAGTGGTTGGAAACAATCAAAGGTAGAATACAATTTTGCGACACGTGAAAACTATAAGAAATTCAAATCTTATTGGAACCCAGCCTCACTTATTTATTTACATATTGTCCACAATGGCACTGTTAAGTGATTGTGACAGAGACTGCCCCCCAAAGCCTAAAATATACTTAGTCCCTGGCACTTTATCAAAAGTGTTTGCCCCTGATCTAGGTGGCACAGAACTGAATCACTTCCACTGTTTATTTCCAAGTCATAAACTAAATATGACTTTGGAAGTGAAAACCTACGAAATAGTATTTAAAGATGCACATGTGTAATCTTTTTAATCATGATGAAGGGTCTGAAAAACAACCTTACATTTTCAGACATTTAACATGTGGAAGCACTTAACTAGAAATGCGAAAGTTTAAGACAGTATAAGAGAAGCAGTTATTGAAATGTCACTGAAATACATTTTGACTTAAAATGGATTTAACTGACTTATGCTTTTAAACGTTTTAAAAATATTTTTTCAATGTTTTAAGGTATATATTTCTGTATATATACATATATAATACACAAACACACACACACACACACACACACACACTTTTATCCCCCTGCCTACACATAAGAACACTGAGGCAAAAATTAAGCTAAAATGGTAACATCCAGCCTCTGGTATCACACAGTGCTAGTACCCGAATCTCTACTCTGCTCCTCTAGCAGATATTTGGGGAATTACGCTGTCCTTGCCTTGGTTTCTTCGTCCTTGAAATGTGAAGGATGATAATTATGATAATAAACACCTATGTCATAGAGCTGATTTAGAGAATTAAATGAGGTACATATAAAGCAGGGAGAGCAGAGCGTGGCACAAATTAAGCTCCGAACAATGTTAGTCAACAATTATTCTTGTGGTTGTTTTTGCTGTTACATTTTCCTTTCCCCACCATTCAGAAGGGTCTACAAATACATAAAAACATCTTCAGGGACATATCATCTGTGTCGTCAGCCTAAGGCAAGAAAGGTGCCCACTAACCTGAATATTTCACTCTGTAAAAACAATCACTTATGTCATAAAAGGTATCAATGGGGTGGAAGGGATCACAGCTGCTAGGATTTTTTCCTTTCTATCATCTTTAGCAATGCTGATTGCCCTGCAAATGTCTGCTAGTTAACTGTCTTTATTGGAAGGAAGCTTCTGTAAGAAAAAAGGAGAAAACAACTGTGAATGTTTTCCTCTTTCTTATAGGGATTATGTCAATAAGCAAGAAAATCTTACCTTTTCTTAAAACAAGATTTGTTTTTATCATTCATCTAAAAGTGCAAAGAGCACAATAGTAGACTACAAAAAATAGTATTAGGAAAGGTTTAGAAAAGTATGAGGACATTCTGATAACCAAACCCCAACAGAATACAAAAATAATTTAAAGAGTCATAAATTTTGCTTGTGAAAATTTAAGAAAGAGGCAAAAACCATATTTTGGGAGAAGAGATGCTTTTTGTTGTTTTGTGTCATTTGTTCTGTTTGTTTTGTTTAATCTTTTATCTAGTGCTTACATGTATGCAGATAATGTTGCCTCTATCACATTTCTCCTGCTGGATTAGATTTTTGGCCAATGATGAAGAATAAAATGTAAGTAAGTTGTAAATGTGTTAGACTATGAACCATTGATAATTATAAAGCTTGATTTGTAAAATTGTTTTTCAATATATATCTGGAATGCTTGCAGCAATTGTTTATAGACAATATTGTAATGGCTGTGTAGGGTAGAATCTGTCTTTCAATGACAGGTTTACTGTTCATGTTGGTTCTTCACTACTAGAATCTTTTCCCAAAATGCTTCTCTGCTGCAGTGGAGATACAACCTATGCAGAAGCAAACAAACAGTACGCTTGAGGCTGCTATCCTTGCAAAGGGCTGCTTACAAGGCTGGCACTCGGCAGTTGTCCATGACCTTGAATGATAAACAGTTCCTACACTAATGTAAAACTTTCCCTAAACGAAAAGAGCAGTCCACTGTGCCTAAACTGTGTGTGCCAACTACATGGTTTTTAGTGAATACCTGCTTTCCTTCTGGGACACTGAATCTGTTATTTGCTAGATGGAAGGTGCCTATCTATTGACACACCCAAAAAACCCCTTGACTTTCTAGTCTCGGGCCAGCTTCCCCAGTAGATGACATTTCTCATGTGTTGTCACAACTCACTGCTGGAGGAATTAAGTGCCTTCTGTGTGACTCCAGTAGAAGATTCTTGGAAGGTTACACCTGGTGTTCTCTGGATTTCACCCTCCCTGTCTTTTCTCTTTGCTGATTTTGTTTGGACCCTTTTGCTGTAGTGAATCATAGCCATGAGTATGACCACATGCTGGGTCCTGTGAGCCGTACCGAATCATATAAACCGGGGAAGGGAGAACAGGGGGAGTCTTGGAGATTCCACACACTACTCAACTTGACCTTGCTGAGAATCTGATGCAGATGAATCCCATGGCGTATAGCTGTTCTATAATTTTACATTAACTATGAAATTGAATTTCTTAAGTCCAACACCACAGATTGGGAATGCTTTATGAAATTTCTCCCAACTTCTCCTTGAAGGAAGTATGAAAGGTACTGACAGTCACTGAATATTCTGAGTGACTCAGAAATATTACAGTGATGCAGTTAATAGCTATATTAACTAAGTTTAATCTCAGGTTTGTGTGACTTTAAGGCCTGTGCTCTTGCCATTATGCTACACAAACTTTCCTGAAAATAGCAGAGAAAAGAGCTGCCTTCTGTTTTGCTCTAAAGATGTTTGTTGCAACTGTGTGTGGATTTAACTGCTGTTGAACATAATGAATACTTAGTGTGCAGAAATGTCATGCCCGGAAGAACAGTGCAGAGACCTAAGGAGGTCAATCGTGTGACCTAGAGCATTTGGATAACAGTTTTGGTCATTCCTCACATGCGTCACTGTCATGTGTCTTCCCCTGTGACGGGTTGCAAATTGGGCGGTTGCTAAAAAATTAGAACACAGATATCCTGGATTTGTAAGTAGGATGCTCAAAATGGGAACGTAGAGATCCCTTGCTCATCTCTCCAGCCTCCCCTCCTTTATAAATTCACATCTAAAACTTCTGGCATTTTCTACATGACTTTTAACCCCGCAGCTTTTCCCTCATGGAGTTAACTAATAATGATGATATAACCATTAATCGTGAAATGCTTGTAGGCAAAGACTGTACTATTCATTTTTTCCGAAACATAAATATAAGCAAAGAAGCTAAGGAAGCAAGCAAAGAATCTACTCACAGAGTTTTGTCTCTATTGTAATTATAACATGCACTGAATATTTAAAGGATGCAGGGTTCAAACATCATTTCACATATGGCTGTTGTTCCTTCCCAAGAGAGAATAAAGAAAGAAATGAAAATGTGAACTCTGCAATAAGAAAAGCTGCCCTAGAGATGAGAGACTCAAAGGAAAGGATATCAGATAACATGAGAAAAAAAAAGACATATTAAAAGGTTTTAACAACAGGTATTAAGTAACCAACATTAGATAAATTTTGAAGGAAGCTAAAATGTAATTCTAGTGGTGTCATAACAGTATTTTCTTCATAGAAAATACAGAGAGTTAAAGACAAACAAATTCTTAAGTGACTTTGATTTATGCTTCATCCCTTTTATCATACAATAAACTACATATAATTCAGAAAATTTATGTTTTAAGGAATTGTTAAGATATTAATAAACCAACTTTTTTTTTTTAATGGGCATGGTATGGCTAGCTTGGAAGAACACATTCATACTATTTTGTGTTCTATGCTACCAGACAATTTATAGGAAAAATAAAGCATGGTCTTTCAGGTAGCATAAGAAAGGGTTTGTAGGGTATAGAAAGGCCAAAATAGCATAACTCCACTTTGAGGATAGAGAATAAAGCCCTGACACAAAAACTGTGACTTAAGTGTCTCACTTTTTCATATGTTTTACACAAGAATGAAAAAATGGCTGTATAAGAATGTTCACTTCAATACTGTTTGCAATAACAAACATCATATAAAATTTTCTCCATAGTGAAATGATACATTGATACTACTTCTACTGAAAAGAATGAAGTAGACCTTTGTGTGCTATTATGAAAAGATCTTAAAACTTATACTCTTTCCATCTAGAAAGGCTCACTGTATTAAAAAAAAGGATCTATCTATCTATCATCTACCTATCTATCTATATATGTGAGTGTATGTGAATGTGTAATCGGGAAATTTCAGAAGAGATACAAAATAAATTGATGATACACAGAATTGATGATTCTTTGGAAGGTGACTGTCTGGAATAGGAGAACTCTACTTTTTCTTGTATGTTTGAAGTCTCCTATGGTTCTAGATATATTTTATATCTATATTTTAATAAATGGTGGTTTGACTTTTACTATATTTAGGTGATTTTTACAATATGTTTTAAAATTCTGAAAATTGCTCACTATTTAAAAAGTGCAAATATTTAGATTATTAACTATTTAATATCAAAATATTGAGATGAGTAATATTTAAATGACTATTGAAAATAATTAGGTGATTATTTTCTGAATACTATACCTTACCTACATTTTTTACTTGTTGTAAAGTTCAATTTGAAATTAATTGTATCTTTGATGAAACCTTTTGTATTAACACTAATACACATTAATATTATTCTAAATGATTATTAAAATAGATCAATGGATTAGAAGCTAGCTAATCAAGAGCTGTGAAATTTTTGCTTAAATTTTTCATGTCTAGTAGTATGCTTCTCTATATCTATTTAATAATACAATTAATAGCCAACTTTTGCTATTAGGATAGCTTATTCTATTTCTAGGTCAATAACATACTGTACATACTTGGGAGAGGAGAAATGTAGTCAATATCAAGATAGATTCCATTATAAGATGTCATCATTTTAGGAGCAGATATAACAAATGGCCAACCTGAAAGTATTTCTATAAAATCAAAATACTTTTTCTCATTTTTACTCCTCTTGACATGATGGTTTTTTCTACTGTATACCTGTGATACCCCTTTCATTTTGAAGTCCATTTTTTTCCAATGAATCCTTCATATAAGTGCAGAAAACCTTTGCATAATATAAGATGATATGTGTATTGTCCTAAACAGTTAGAAAATGACTATCAGACCATTCTGAACATATCAACACAAATGCTTGCATAACTTTTCTTCTTTTCTTCATTCATTAGTCCTCAATGATATCTAAGAGCCTACAAAGTGCTAGGAATGCCATTTGACCAAAAGTAGAACAATGAAGACCAGTGACAAGTCCAACATTCATGTTGTATCTTATGTAAATCAATGCAATTATTCTAATATTATGAATAAATTTCACAGGTTTGGAGCTGCTGTAAAATGGATCAGGCACTTTTATGAGCTCCCTACCAATAGGAGTGTTCAATGGGAAAATGGATAACCACCCACAAGGAGTGTCATAGAGGGGACTTTGTTTAGGGTGGGAGAGTTGGACAACTAAGGCCACATCCAACTGTGAGGTATTGTTTTCAGGTATACTGCCATTTTTAGTTTTTTGTTTTGTTTTGCCAAAAATGTATATTGTCAGAAAATGCTTATTAAGAATACTTTTCACCTCAATAATGGAATATTGAAAACATTGAGAAGAACTACCTTTTTAATACAAATTCATTATTTATTACAAATTCTCCTCGTGAAGATGGATAAGACAGCAAGGAAAAGACATTTTAGAGAAGAAAGTCCGTGCTCATTGGACTTTGCTCATTAAAAGAGACACTTGCAAAGACACATTAAGTCCTTGACGTAAATTCCTTCTGAAGTCAAAAGACAAGTTCATTCAGCACCCTCAAGCTTGAAGGTGAGATTCCAATAGCTAAGCTATACAAACTGCCTTGGCTTTTTCACCAACTAAAAGCTAGTAGTGAAAATGGAAAAAAGGAGAAATTTTTCAAGTCTCTGCAGGCTCTTTTAAAAATCACAAAATCATAAAATTTCAACATAACCTTAGAGTTCATGTAATCTAATACTCTCATATTATAGATCTGCTAAGTGAAGCTCAGAAAAATTAAATGCCTAGCTTGGTAACTTTTCAATTAGCAACTTTCTTGGTTTATTTATTGTCCTCTGGCCTTAAAACTTTTCCATTGGTGCTTCTTATCACCAAGGAATAATGGATCTCATTATCTAACTCTGCATTTTAAAAATTGGCCTTGTCTAAAAAGGTTTGGCCTTTGCCCTTGGGAGGTAACCTATGTCACACCCAACAGGATTATCTTTGTTTAGAGTGAGGATTAGCCTTACCCGATAGTCTTAGGGTGAGGGCTGCCCAAGTCAGAAAGACCAACCATGTGATTTAGGTTGGGGGCTTTGGGTCATGAGGGATCAGTTGACCTGGAGACTGAATTCAACCATGCAGGCAATCATTCTATCAATCTTGCCTATGTAACGAAGCCCCAGTAAACACTCTGGACACCCAGCTCAGATGAGTATCCACGGTTGGCAATACTCGGTGTACTGTCACACACCATAACCAGGAAGAGTCACACCACGCATGACTCAGTGGGGAGAGGGTGATCCGTTTCTGCCCTATGTGTCTCTTCCCTTGCCTGATTTCATTCTACCTCCTTTCCCTATAATATACCATAATCATGAGTATAATAAACTTTCTGCGGTTATTTGAGTCCTTCTAGTGAATTAATGAAACTGTGGGCGGTTTTGGGGAATCCCTCCTCGACACTTGCAGTTGATGTCAGAAATCAGGGCAGTTTCGTAGGGACGGTTCCCTCAAATTCTGCAGTTTGGCTAACTCTGTATACTGACTTAAATAGTCACATGTAAAAATGTCTCCAAAGTTACACTGCCTCATTTTTGGAACTGATAAAATGAAGTTACAAGAATCAACACTCCCTATACAAAGAAGCTGTGATGGTTAACTACCCAGATGTTTGGTCAAATAATATTCAGATGTTCCTGTGAAGGTATTTTTTAGATGAGATTAACATTTAAATCAGTAGATTTTGAATAAAACAAATCACCCCCTACAATGTGGGTGGGCCCACACATGCTCGCTCTCTCTCTCTCTCTCTCTCTCTCTATATATATATATATATACACATATACACATATACATACATATATACGTATACACACATACACATACATATATACACACACACACACACACACACACACACACACACACACACACACTTCCTATTGGCTGTGTTTCTCTGGAGAACCCTAACACAGGGGCATTTCTGTGTATGAATAGCACCAGTAGGCCCTCTAAGCTTCAAGATCTTCAGAAGCTGGGAAATCCCAAATGATAAAATGAAATTGACTGATGTGAGATTTCTAAGTGATTTCTTATACTGTTACATCAACAACTTCCAGAGTTTGTAAAGCCCTGAAGTCATATGTAATAGAACAGATATTTACAATTCATTTAAAGTACTCTTACATCAAACATCATTGACTCATTGGCAATAATCTACATGAAGACTAATACAATCAACAGGAAATAAAAAGGAAGTTAAAATCAGGACAAAGGAAAAAGTACTGACAACTGCCTCATTTTTCCTCTTCCTTGCAGCTACAAATATTTCTTGAAATTCCTTTATGCTACAGGAGGCTAAGAAAAAGTTATTTGACAAACCTCTGCTTCCTCTTTCCCATACCATTCCTAGTGGGTGGCCCAGAGGAAAACAGTTCTGTCAATGAAAAGCTCTTTTTTCATAAAGAATTTTCACAGACCTTATCTATCTGTATACTGTGTATAACAGGGTCTTACCCACTGACTTCATTCATCAGTTTTCTTGGTAACAATTGACAGCATCTTAACAATTCAACCATAACAAAATCTTATGGAAGATAGTATATTATATTATTTCATGTAACACTGGTTTCCTTGGAGTTGCAGGTAAGGGGAAGAAAGTTATTGAAGAAGGATTTTTTCATTGTATATTTCAGAATATTCGTATACTTCATAATAAATGTATATGTAATATATTTATTATATTATTATGTGATATATATCTTTATATATATACATATGTATGAATTATTTACCTATTTTTTTAAGTAAGCAAAATATAGTGGCAGATTACTATATTTTCTAATACAATTTCTGCAAAAAAGCGCCCAGGAAGTTGTTTATACAACTATTTAGAATATATTTAGAAAAACGCAAACCCAACAGTTAGTAGTAATTACCTCTGGGAAGGAAAACTTCGGTTGTAAAAGAAGTGTACAGGGATTTAATCTTTTATTTTTCTCCCCTTTCTATTTAAAACCCATTTATGATTTAATTTCATAGTTTAAAAAATCTTTTAGAGACCCCCACTAGGATTCTTTAAAGGGTCTGAGTCAGTGCTGGGATGTGTCCTGCAACTTAATAGTCTCCAGCAGAGTGAAACAGAGCTACCACAGAAAGGAGCTCCTGAGATCACCCACCTGCACACAGAGCTCGGAGCTTTGGGCTCTAGCTGAAAATGGTAATTTTAACTGTATTGCTCTGTAAAAGAGGCAAGTCACACATTCTAATTCCCTTTCCCAGAGGAGGAAGAAAGTCTGAGAAGTCAAAAGAGGAGAAAAGGGGTGGGAAAGAGGAGTTTAATCTGCATCCATTTGTCCATTTGTTTCCATGACTTCACTGGTCCACAGATCTCTTCCTTGTTTGTGCCTTTTCTCTCCCCACTGGAAGGTATGCCTTCAAGAACAGTAGCCAGCACATCTCTCTTACCTCTGCCCCGACAGCCTAGGGTGGTACCTGCCACCTAGTACACTCAACATATCTGTGTTGAATGAATGAATGAGGACTTCTAGCAAAGATGCCTATGATGTATTTAACCAGAATGACTTCGTATCTAATAAATAACCACACAGTATACATAAGTATGTATAAATTTATATACTAAACTGCCTCTTCAAACTCCTTGTAAACTTCAGATCTTATCATTTTAACTAATAATGAATTTTAAATATATATATTTTTCATGACAATGCCAAAACACACAAAATTTTAAAACTATGTAGTAATAGAAAGATAATTAAAAATGATCTTAGGAGAAATACTTAGGAAGGGAGTCAAGATGGCGGTGTGGGAAGACACGGAGTTTGCGTCTCTCCACAACTAGGGTACCTGCCAGATGCTAGTGGGGGACCTCGATGTCCAAGGAGATGGGAGGAATCCCCAAACGACCTGGTAGAACATGGGAAGACTGAGGGAGGAGGAGAAGTGGAGGCTGGACAGGACAGCTGCCCCTGAGGGGTGGCTGGGATGGGGGTGGGGTTCCTACACCTGGAGGGACCCTTGCGGGCTCAGATTGTGGGGGGAGCGTACCTAGAATTTCCCTGCCCAATCATCCCAGAAAGCCTGCCTGGCTATTGGGCCAGGTTCTACACCCTCAGAGGCCCCCTCTGGGCCACACTGGTCATGTGGTTGTAGGAGGGAGGCCAGGGAAGAACAGAAGTGGCAGGTAGGAGGGGCCCTCCAGGACCAGAGGAGGGGGAGAAGAGCTGAGGGTGTTTGCCCTGCCCACTCGGGCCACGAAGCCCACTGGACTCCCAGGCCAGGCCCCACGCCCTCCAAGACCAGAGGCACAGTTGGGCCTCTTCTGTTGAGAATAAGCCCCACCCTCTGCCACACCACTGGCCCCCAGGGCATTTTCCAGCCCTATGGATCCTAAGCATAGGCCCCACCCACCACCTAAACCCTGTCCCTGCCTAAGCCCTGCCCCCCACAGCCAGGGCCTTTTCACCCTTCTTTTTTTTTTCCTCCTCTTTTTTATTCTTGTGGTTCTGTTTCACCTTCCGCTTGTTGTTTCATGTATATTTTTATTTTTATATTCTTTCTAACATATTTGTTCGTTTCCTGGTCTAATTTTATTTTTTACTCTGTTACTGTTCTGCTCCTTTTTTCTTTTTCTTTTTTTTTTTTTTTTTTGCCACCCTGCACAGCTTGTGGGATCTTGGTTCATGAGACAAGCTGGGAGTCAGGCCGAAACTCCTGCAGTGGGAGCTTCAAGTCCGAACCACTGGACTAACAGAGAACCTCAGACCCCAGGGAATATCCATCAGAGTGAGGTCTCCCAGAAGTCCTCATCTCGGCAACAAGACCCAGCTCTACCCAACAGCCTACAAACTCCAGTGCGGGAAGCCTCAGGTCAAACAACCAGTAAGACAGGAACACAATCCCACCCATCAAAAAATTAAAAAATGAGAGGGCAAAAAAGTATGTCACAGATGAAGGAGTACAGTAAAGACCTACAAGACCAAATAAATGAAGAGGAAATAGGCAATCTACCTGAAAAAGAATTCAGAGTAATGATAGTAAAGATGATCCAGAATCTTGGAAATAGAATGAAGGCACATACTGAGAAAATACAAGAAATGTTTAACAAAGATCTAGAGGAACTAAAGAACAAAGAAACAGAGATGAAGAACACAATAACTGAAATGAAAAACACACCAGAAGGAATCAGTAACAGAATAACTGAGGCAGAAGAATGAATAAATGAGCTGGAAAACCGAGTGGTGGAAATAACTGCCGACAAGCAGAATAAAGAAAAACGAATGAAAAGAATTGAAGACAATCTCAGAGACCTCTGGGGCAACACTAAACACACCAACATTTGAAATATAGGGGTCCCAGAAGAAGAAGAGAAAAAGAATGGGTCTAAGAAAATATTTGAAGAGATTATAGTGGAAAACTTCCTTAACATGGGAAAGGAAATAGTCACCCAAGTCCAGGAAATGCAGAGAGTCCCATATAGGATAAACCCTAGGAGAAACACACCAAGACACATATTAATCAAACTAACAAAAGTTAAATTCAAAGAAAAAATATTAAAAGCAGAAAGGGAGAGGCAAAAAATAACACACAAAGGAATCCTCATAAGGTTATCAGCTGATTTTTCAGCAGAAACTCTGCAGGCCGGAAGGGAGTGGCAGGATATACTTAAAGTGATGAAAGAGAAAAACCTACAACCAAGATTACTCTACCCAGCAAGGATCTCATTCAGATTCGATGGAGAAAACAAAAGCTTTTCAGATAAGCAAAAGCTAAGAGAATTCAGCACCACCAAACCAGCTTTACAACAAATGCTAAAGTAACTTCGCCAGGCAGGAAACACAAGAGAAAAAGACCCACAAAAATAAACCCAAAACAATTAAGAAAATGGTAATAGGAACATACATATCAAAAACAACCTTGAATGTAAATGGATTAAATCCCCCAACCAAAAGACACAGACTGGCTGAATGGATACAAAAACAAGCCCTGTATATACACTGTCTATAAGAGACCCACTTCAGACGTAGGGAAACAGACAGACTGAAAGTGAGGGGATGGAAAAAGACATTCCATGCAAATGGAAATCAAAAGAAAGCTGGAGTAGCCATTCTCATATCAGACAAAATAGACTTTAAAATAAAGACTATTACAAGAGACAAAGAAGGACACTACATAATGATCAAGGGATCAATCCAAGAAGAAGATATAACAATTGTAAATATTTATGCACCAAACATAGGAGCACCTCAATACATAAGACAAATGCTAACAGCCATAAAAGGGAAAGTCGACAGTAGCACAATTATAGTAGGGGACTTTAACACCCCACTTTCACCAATGGACAGATCAACCAAAATGAAAATAAATAAGGAAACACAAGCTTTAAATGATACATTAAACAAGATGGATTTAACTGATATTTATAATACATTCCATCCAAAAATAGCAGATTACACTTTCTTCTCAAGTGTTCATGGAACACTCTCCAAGACAGATCATATCTTGAGTCACAAATCAAGCCTTGGAAAATTTAAGAAAATTGAAATCATATCAATCATCTTTTCTGACCACAATGCTATGAGACTGGAAATCAATTACAGGAAAAAAATCTGAAAAAAACACAAATACATGGAGGCTAAACAGTGTGCTACTAAATAACCAAGAGATCACTGAAGAAATCAAAGAAGAAATAAGAAAATACATAGAAACAAATGACAATGAAAACATGATGACCCAAAACCTATGGGATGCAGCAAAAGCAGTTCTAAGGGGGATGTTTATAGCAATTCAATCTCACCTCAAGAAACAAGAAAAATCTCAAATAAACAATCTAATCCCACACCTAAAGCAACTAGAGAAAGAAGAACAAAGAAGGAAAGATATCATAAAATCAGAGCAGAAATTAATGAAATAGAAACAAAGAAAACAATAGCGAAGATCAATAAAACTAAAACTTGGTTCTTTGAGAAGATAAACAAAATTGAAAAACCCTTAGCCAGACTTATCAAGAAAAAAAGAGAGAGGATGCAAATCAATAATACAGAAATGAAAAAGGAGAAATCACAACTGACACCACAGAAATACAGAGGACTATAAGAGCCTACTACAAACAACTATATGCCAATAAAATGGACAACCATGAAGAAACGGACAAATTCCTGGAAAGGTACAATTTTCCAAGACTGAACCAGGAAGAATTAGAAAATATAAACAGACCTATCACAAGTAATGAAATTGAAACTGTAATTTAAAATCTTCCAACAAACAAAAGTCCAGGACCAGATGGCTTCACAGGCAAATTCCATCAAACATTTAGAAAAGAGCTAACACCAATCTTTCTCAAACTCTTGCAAAACACTGCAGAGGGAGGAACACTCCCAAATTCATTCCATGAAGCCACCATCACCCTGATACCAAAACCAGAAAAAGATATCACGGAAAAAGAAAATGATAGACCAATATCACTGATGAACATAGATGCAAAGATCCTGAACAAAGTACTAGCAAACAGAATCCAAAAACATATTAAAAGTGTCATACACCATGATCAAGTAGGGTTTATCCCAGGAATACAAGGATTCTTCAATAAATGCAAATGAATCAATGTGATACACCATATTAACAAATTAAGGAATAAAAACTGTATGAAAAAAAGTGAGAGAGTAGCACTGACATATATACACTACCAAACGTAAAATAGATAGCTAGTGGGAAGCAGCCACATAGCACAGGGAGATCAGCTCAGTGCTTTGTGACCCCCTAGAGGGGTGGGATTGGGAAGGGTGAGAGGGAGGCTCAAGAGGGAGGGGATATGAGGATATATGTATGCATATAGCTGATTCACCTCGTTATACTAATGCAGAAACTAATGCAACACTGTAAAGCAATTATACTCCAATAAAGTTGTTAAAAATAAATTAATTTAAAAAAACATATGATCATCTCAGTAGATGCAGAAAAAAGCTTTTGACAAAATTCAACACCCATTTATGATAAAAAAAAACTCTCCAGAAAATGGGCATAGAGGGAACCTACCTCAACATAATAAAGGCCATATACGACAAACCCACAGCAAACATCATACTCAACGGTGAAAAACTGAAAGCATTTCCACTAAGATCAGGAACAAGACACGGATGTCCACTCTTGCTACTCTTATTCAACACAGTTTTGGAAGTCCTAGCCATGGCAACCAAAGAAGAAAAGTAAATAAAAGGAATACAAATTGGAAAAGAAAAAGTAAAACTGTCAGAGTTTGCAGACGACATGATACTATATGTAGAAAATCCTAAAGATGCCACCAGAAAACTGCTAGGACTAATCAATGAATTTGGTAAGGTTGCAGGATACAAAGTTAATGCACAGAAATCTCTGGCATTCCTATAGACTAACAACGAAAAATCAGAAAGAGAAATTAAGGAAACAATCCCATTTACCATCACAACAAAAAGGATAAAATACCTAGGAATAAACCTACCTAAGGAGGCAAAAGACCTGTACTCAGAAAACTATAAAACACTGATGAAAGAAATCAAAGATGACATAAACAGATGGAGAAATATAACCTGTTCTTGGATTGGAAGAATCAATATTGTGAACATGACTATACTACCCAAAGCAATCTATAGATTCAATGCAATCTCTATCAAACTACCGATGGCATTCTTCACACAATTAGGACAAAAAATTTTACAATTTGTATGGAAACACAAAAGACCCCAAATAGCCAAAGCAATCTTGAGAAAGAAAAATGGAGCTGGAGGAATCAGGCTCCCTGACTCCAAACTATACTACAAAGCTACAGAAATCAAGACAGTATGATACTGGCACAAAAACAGAAAAATAGATCAATGGTACAGGATAGAAAGCCCAGAGATTAACCCACACACATATGGTCACCTAATTTATGACAGAGGAAGCAAGAACATACAATGGAGAAAAGACAGCCTCTTCAATAAGTGATGCTGGGAAAACTGGACAGCTACATGTAAAAGAATGAAATTAGAACACTCCCTATCACCATACACAAAAATAAACTCCAGAAGGAGTAAAGACCTAAATGTAAGACCGGACACTATAAAACTCTTAAAGGAAAGCATAGGAAAAACACTCTTTGACATAAACCACAGCGAGATCTTTTAATGGAAATAAAACCAAAAATAAACAAATGGGACCTAATGAAACTTAAAAGCTTTTGCACAGTAAAAGAAACCATAAACAAGATGAAAAGACAACCCTCAGAATGGGAGAAAATAGTTGCAAATGAAGCAACTGACAAAAGATTAACCTCCAAAATATACAAACAGCTCATGGAGCTCAATATCAAAAAAACAAACAACCCAATTAAAAAATGGGCAGAACACCTAAATAGACATTTCACCAAAGAAGACATGCAGATGGGCAAGAGGCACATGAAAAGATGCTGAACATCATTAATCATTCGAGAAAGGCATCACCTCACACCAGTCAGAATGGATATTATCAAAAAATCTAGAAACAATAAATGCTGGAGAGGGTGTGGTGAAAAGGGAACCCTCCTGCAGTGTTGGTGGGAATGTAAATTGATACAGCCATTATGGAAAACAGTATGGAGGTTCCTTAATAAACTACAAATATAACTACCATACGACCCAGCAATCCCACTACTGGGCATATACCCTGAGAAAACTAAAATTCAAAATGAGGCATGTACCCAATTGTTCGCTGCAGCACTATTTACAATAGCCAGGACATGGAAGAAACCTAAATGCCCATCGACAGATGAATGGATAAAGAAGATGTGGCACATGTATACAAGGGAATATTACTCAGCCATAAAAAGAAACAAAATTGAGTTATTTGTAGTGAGGTGGATGGACCTAGAGTCTGTCATACAGAGTGAAGTAAGTCAGAAAGAGAAAAACAAATACCGTTTGCTAACACATATATATGAAATCTAAAAAAAATGGTACTTAGGAACCTAGTGGCAGGGCAGGAGTAAAGACGCAGACGTAGAGAATTGACTTGAGGACATGGGGAGGGGGCAGGGTAAGCTGGGATGAAGTGAGAGAGTGGCATGGACATATATACACTACCAAATGTAAAATAGATAGCTAGTGGGAAGCAGCAGCATCGTACAGGGAGATCTCGGTGCTCTGTGACGACCTAGAGGGGTGGGATAGGGAGGGTGGGAGGGAGACTCAAGAGGGAGGGGATATGGGGATATATGTATGCATATGGCTGACTCTCTTTGTTGTACAACAGAAACTAGCACAGCATTGTGAAGCAATTATACTCCAATAAAGATGTATGAAAAAATGATCTTAGTTTATGCTGCTAATAGCTTCCAAACAAACAAACAAACAGAAAAAGAGAACTCAGATAACTCCAATGGTAAAGAATACATATTTGACTTCAGACAAAGATGTAAAGTTGTCTTCATGTTTAACCTGGGTCTGCTTTAGAATTCTGCCTTAAGCACAAAGGGTAGCATAAACTCGCTGTTTTTGAGAGCTCCTCTTAGCAGAGAGGCACTTAGCATGCAAATCTGTAACATAAATTTAGTTTACAAATGGCATTGCAGAATGATTGCTGCTACATCTTACTTTTTAGTCACAACGGATGTGAAAAGGATAACTAGTGAAATAACTATAATTCAAGTAGAAAACTGACATAAGGTCCCATAAGCTTCTCCAAGTAGCTTTACTTTTTGACATAGAGTTCTTTTCACAGATACATCTTTTGGTTCCATGACAGTTTTACTAGAATAAAGGATGGGCGAGATTTAAAGTGCCTTAGGGTGGTTAAATATAAGCAGATATAGTTAAGAATTCTCTTCTGCTGTCCCCTAATTCTCATCAATTGTCAACCTATTGTATACATGTGAGAATGAGTCCAATGTATAGTATTTTTGGATAGAATCCAACTTATCCTCACTTAGTTTTCCTAAAATCAGGGGATAGAATGTCACATAATATTTAGGAAAGAATCTTCTTGCTTGGGGGATTCTGAGTTGCAATTTAGTGTGTCCGTTTTTAGTCCATAGATGCTATGTATTTTATTATTTTTAAAAATTTTTATTGGAGTATAGTTGATTTACAGTGTTGTGTTAGTTTCTGCTATACAGCAAATGAATCAGTTATACATACACATATATCCATTCTTCTTTAGATTCTTCTCCCATATAGGCCATTACAGAGTATTGAGTAGAGTTCCCTTTGCTATACAGTGGGTCCTTATTAGTTATCTGTTTTATATATAGTAGTGTGTATATGTCAATCCCAATCTCCCAGTTTATCCCTCCCCCCCAAAGACAAATATTGTATGTTATCGCTTGTATGTGGAATCTCAAAAAATGGTACAAATGAACTTATTTACAAAACAGAAATAGAGTCACAGATGTAGAAAACAATCTTATGGTTACCAGGGGATGCTATGCATTTTAAAGAGATGAAAACAATTGATTCATCCTTATCTTCATTTCAAAACTATAAGTGGTGGATCAAATATGATCAGAACTTAAAGTAGGTGGCATTTGAAATACAGTAGAAAGATAGTCATTTCTGAATAAAAGGAACTCCGATAAACAGAGACACAACTAGCCATAAGAGAGTAAACACAAAGTTTCACAAAGTCTTATCCCCTTATACTAATTGTATGGTTATAAGTTGAATGGCTACAGAGGAGTTGATTTTTCGTTCTGTTCTGTTTTGTTTTGTTTCAGATAATAAGCTACATAGAAATTCCTACAATTAATTTAGAAATAAAGTGTATGCATATAATATGTATACTGTATATTGTAAATTATGGTGTTCAAAATGCAATAATATAGATTTATCTAAATTATCATTTTAGATGTAATTTCATTTACATAAAATAAATGGCAGTTGAAATCTTATATATGAGAAGATACGAAATTATCAACTTTTCAAACAGTAATAAATATAAATAATACAATGGATATTCTTTCAGTGTTACTTTGTAACGAAAATATTTTTTGACATGACTTTGAATGGAAGTCCTTTAATTTTATGGAATATCAAACACAAAAAATCTATTCTCTAAAATAGAATTTGATAAGAAGAAACTTGAAATTGTGAAATTATTTATTGAGGTGAACGGATAGTCATTATTGTCACCTGGAATACAATTTATATTGACTTCTTTTTTTTTTTTTTTTTTTTGCGGTACGCGGGCCTCTCACTGTTGTGGCCTCTCCCGTTGCGGAGCACAGGCTCCAGACGCGCAGGCTCAGCGGCCATGGCTCACGGGCCCAACCGCTCCGCGGCATGTGGGATCTTCCTGGACCGGGGCACGAACCCATGTCCCCTGCATCAGCAGGCGGACTCTCAACCACTGCGCCACCAGGGAAGCCCCTATACTGACTTCTTAACAAACAAGAACAATTTAGTTCCATAGTTTTAGAGAATTTTCCTAAATTCTAGATATATAAATATCATTTGCCGCTTTTCTTTTTTACTAAAATATGAAGAAAGAGTACTAAAATGAGAAATAAGTGAAGTCTTTAGTGGCAAAAATATTTTTACATGGTTTTCTAAACTTATAAGGAAAATAAAATGTAAGAGATGTTCCTACAATTTTAAAGGGGAAGTGTCTCAATTACAGGGACATTAAACCCAGTGGGTCAAATACAGCAGATACATTTAATGGAAGTCAGAATGTGTTGCATTAAGTTAACAGCTACAGTTTTCAAAGAGTTCATTAAACATTACATTTAATTTTTCTTTGGGCAATAAAAACCATTAGAGTTTCATTTTATTAGCTGTCATATTTTTGTAAGTGCAAATAAAGAAATTTTACTTAAAGTGTACCTATCCAATTATTTTGAAGTAAAAATGCAATGTGCTTAAATCGATTCCTATTATTGTAAGAAAACAACATACTGGAAATGAGTACATTCAAAGTTGGAAATACCAGAGGAACACAAATAAGAATTCATTTGAAAATCTACCACTCTTCCTTCAGTGAAGCACTCATTTTGCTCTGAAGCTGAGTGCTCACCCGGGCGGTTAATTTCTTTGTGGATCCTGGTGCTTTGTTCCTTATGAACTGAAGCTGTCAACTGCGATTTTTTTCACTTGAAGCCCTGTTACAAACTAACATGCTTCGCTGGGCGCACAGCACTTGCAATCTAACCAGACCGCATTCTACCCTTTGCTGCCAAGGGACTCCTACGTTACTTTGGCAAGTAGTAGTCATTACAGAGTACTCTCCACTGTTTCCGTATAATCCTCCTTTTCTTCCACTCTACTCCTTCAAAAGAAACGATATTTATTCTCTTTTATTTCAAATTTTACTTATGTAAAAAAGTGGCATGGAAAACCTCTATTATTCTGTTCTAGAAAAGCAGGAGAGGATATTTTCTTCCACATATCCCAGACATTCCTCAGGATGAAGGCTTTTAAAAGCATCTCTCTCTCCTACAAGCCTCTCCCACACCCGCAGCCTGCTGTCCTGTCCCCAGGTGCTGAAGAGTGCTCTCCCCATTCTTTCTGTGGCTGCATCCCAGAGCCCACATATTTCCAAGGCCAGCCCTTTTGCCTAAAACCCTCAAAACTCTCCCGCATCCCACTCTTTCCAATCCCCCTCCAGCCACTCCTTATTGATCTAGGGGGGTGGTAGCTCCAATGTCAACAGAGCAAGGACTAGACATCAGCGAGTGAAGCCCAGGGGTAAGAGAACGGGCAGACGCCTGGATGGTCACCTTCCAGGTAATGGTGTGGGGGGATGCAGGTCCAGACCTGCCAGAGCCTCAGGCTTCCCAAGAGGAGTCACAGTCTCTGGATACGTAATAGAGAAGAACAATCTGACTCTGTATTTGCTCTGTTTCTTTAACTTTTGTATTTTGCCTTGAGTTAAGAATATTGCGTATAGCCTGAAATATACAGGACAACCCGTTCTCAAAGCTCTGACCTTTAAGAGTGTAACACTTTTCCATTCATATGGAGAGATGAAAAGTTGCAGAACAGAGAATAACATTTGTCTTGTTGAAGGTTTACCGGAACTTTGTGCCCTGGCCTACGTGGACAGCGGCAAGAACAAAGGATTCCCACGCCAAGCAGTCTGCAACAACCAACCACGCCCCTTCCTCAACTTGCCTTTAAAAATGTTTTGCTGGGCTTCCCTGGTGGCGGAGTGGTTGAGAGTCCGCCTGCCATTGCAGGGGACACGGGTTCGTGCCCCGGTCCAGGAAGATCCCACGTGCCGCGGAGCGGCTGGGCCCGTGAGCCGTGGCCGCTGAGCCTGCGCGTCCGGAGCCTGTGCTCCGCAACGGGAGAGGCCACAACAGTGAGAGGCCCGCGTACCGCAAAAAAAACAAAAAATGTTTTGCCAAAACTCTTCGGGGACTTCAGGAATGGGGGGCGGGGGGGGGGGCATGAACCACACGTTCTCCCTTCAATAAATCTTTCTCCGCTCCAAGCGCCAACGTTTGGGTATTGTTTGGCCTCACTATGTGTCGGGCCCAGGAACTTGCATTTGGTAAGAGATACTCATGAAGAGTTTATCAGTGTTTAGAAGCAGACCTACAACTATTTCTAACAATATTATGTGGGCTAGACAAAACAGTTCTGTGGTCAGATTCTTAAACTTAGAACACTGCTTCACACCTAGTTGATAACCCCTAAGAATTCATGTTATTGTACATATATGTATGTACACAAAGAATTTATATTATTGTACATGTATGTATGTACACATAGATACGTATACAGTTGGCCCTTGTGCTGCAAACATTACGTTTACAGAAACATAAAGGCTGGCAAGCTTGGCAGTTAATATAGTTGATGTGCCTGGGTTTTGTCCAAAAACAACAACTAAGCTTTGTGAGTTTTGTGTATCCAAACAACTTGACAAACTCTAGAGGCGGCAGGATGTCTGGTCTTTGAGGTCATTAATGCTTCACTGAGGCTGACAGGGGCCGACAGAGCTTCACAAAAATAAATGGTCTTATAATCTCCAAAAACAAGGAAAGAAGGATCAGTAAACATTTTCCTTTTACAGGGCTTATGTCGAATGTTTTCCCTAAGGGAAAAATCTGAGTGTAATTCATCTGAGTAATTTAAATCTCTTATGCAATGACTGTGCAGAAAGGGTAAGAGAAGAATAACCAAAAATGTTAAAATGCGAAGAGATGAGTTCACCCAAAGAAGAGGCTGTGAAATTCTTACAAAGACTGAAGATATTTTCAGCCTTCACAGCTATCTAGAGCCTTGTTTACAGTGTTCCTTCCCTACAGATAGAAAAGAACCTGCTTCCAACAATGTGTAATGAGTCTTTACTCAGCTTCTTCTTTTATTTTGCTTAGAACGACTGAAATTTCTCTCCTTATTTCTCTTTCAGGAGTTTGAGAAATGCACGAGAATAACTCCACACCAAATTCCAAGTAGAAAACACAACCTGATGAAGGGGGTATGGTGATTCCAAACAGCATTCAACAACTGTTCCCCCGTGAGCTCAGACCCTCTCTTTTCATAACACCGCATAGTAACTTTTGATTATTTTCATACCCGAGTCCTTCTCATGCATTAGTTAAGAATGAGTAATAACCCATCTGAGGGCATTTTTCATTCCATGCACTAGAAAAGACCCATTCCTTTACCATCATATGGCTATATTTTGCTGCTTTTTTCATTACTTCAATGAAAATTGCTTTTTTTGGTTTGTTTTCGCTTTTGGTCTACAACCCAGCCCGTGCAACTGTAATAACCTGATTAGTCAACAACCAGCTGTGTTTTGTGGCCGATCGAAGCTGAGATGTCTCCTTTTCCCATGGGTCAGGATCTAAAAGCTAGTCTCTCTGACTAGAGATAGAAAATGTACCTATTTCCATGAGCACAGATGAAAGTAAGGCATTCATCCCAGGACTTTAGGTTTCCTCTATGACTAAACTGAAATCCTTCATCTTCAGCTTTAAGATTTCACAGTAATATCTGAGGAGCTCCAGAAAATTCATTGGCTTTATGAACTAGCACATTCTACTTCTGTCAGCTGGCTATAACTAATGAATTCATTCAAAGCAAGACGTCACAGGGACTTAGAGCTCCGCCTCACAGATAAGGCATCTCTGCTTTAATATGCAACTAAAAGAAACTGCCACAGTAACTTTAGACTTCTCTACCACACATCTTCAGCACTGTGGAGGGAAGAATGTGACCTAGATCTCACAAATGGTGGAAGGAACACATGGCTGGAGTGGGCATTATTCACCGAGCAACGGCAGTCACATATGTGCCCTGAAGAAATCTAGTCTAAGTCTTGTCTGAATTCCCTGTCCTGATTTGACTGAATTAAATCAAACAAGGAGTATCTCTTCCTGACACTCTTCCCCTGGTCTTGAGCCCCGAATTGACAGAAAAATAACAAAGCACTTGCACAAACCTAATCTTTATTGCATTGGAACATCTTTCCAGGCCGGTAGTGCACCAGCGTTTTCTCTGATTTACAAAGAAGAAGCCTGCAGCTGTGAAAGCAACAGTGACTTTAAGACTCCCAACCTGGTGGCGGGGTCTGGGTTCCTAGTCAGCCTGAACCGACCCGCAAGGCTCCAAGTGGAAGGTGGCTGCTTTTGTCCGCAGTGCCCGCCCCCACCCAAAAAATTCAAAGTAACAATTTGGGGGGTGTTCAAAATAACTTTACAAAATGACAGGTCGATCTACTTAAAGCCGATTTTATACCAAACTACCCTCTCTATGGGATTATTTATCACTTTTATTAATGGGAAAAGTTGTGAATCTGGGCACAGTATGATTGAGGCTACTATAACTATCTTGGCAAAAATTAATATCTTACAGATAATTTAAAGGGCTCACTGGAGTTCCAATCACATCCACCCACGGGGATTCATGGGGTTTGCATGTAATCCTTTAGGACAGAGGTCAGCAAACTCTTTCTGGAAATAGTCAGTAAATATTTGGGGATTTGTGGTCTGTAAACTCTCTGTCACAACTGCTCAACTGTCTTTGAAGCATGAAAGCAGCCAGAGGCAGCAGTAGGCAAATGGGTGTGGTTGTGTCCCAATAAAAGATTATTCACAAGAACAGGCAGCTAAAAGGACTGCGCCCACTGGCAGCGGTGTCCCCTTCCTTAGAGACCGGCATTTGCGATGACATCAAAATCACCCTGAATATTTAGCATGAAGAGAATATGGAAAAGTCCAGAGAGTAGGTGAAAGAGAAAAGCAAGGGCAGTAGGAATGAACACTTTCCCTGAAAACAGATAATTACTTTGATTCTTAGGTCCCTTCCAGCTCCAACTTTCTCATTTACAGGACCACGAATTAGTCATTACAGAGGCCTTGGGAGACACACAGGCTCTTCAGACAGAGACAGAGTTAGAAGGACATGGAAAGTCACCTCATCCAGGCTCTTGCCCTCTTTTGATATTACTGAGATCTTGGAAGGTTAAGTACCAAGTCTTGGTCCATTACTATTTCTGCTCTTTCACCCAGGTCCAGGTAACCGCCTAACAGTGGTTCTTAAAGATTTTATGGCTTGAACTAGGAATGAGATGCCTTAGCGGTAGGTCAGAAAGCCTTTTAGGAGGAGGATCCAGTGATAAATTTCGAATAAGGCAGAATATTAATTACTTACGGGTAGGAGAGAAAATCAAGAAAACTAATAAATCTAACACTTGAATGTTCTATTCAATGTTATTGAATAATTCTATCCATGACTCAGTTTTTGTGATAGGTATTTTATATGTCCATTGACATTTCTGATATTTAAAAGACAAGATGTCTGAAAAGTCTAATTAGTAGGATATTTTCTACTTTTACTTCTTGGATAATGTAATCAAGTGTTTATCCTGTGATACGTGGATTATGCTGCCAACTATTAAATATGTCTAATGTATTTTTAAAACTAAATTATTTAGTTGCTACTAAAATTCTATGAAAAAAGTTGTGTTTTCAAGTTTGTTTTTAAGTGATTTCAAGTAACTTGTTTTAAGTAATTGTTTTTTAATCATAAATAATAAGACAATTACAGTTGCTTCTCAAAACAACTGAATTTTTCAGATTTTTTAGTACTGTATATAATTTATGGAGAAAAATCAAAACTTGGCTCAAAACTCAAATAGCCTGTTAAATTACTTCATGAAATGTATTTAACGTCCCCAAATAGAGTTGTGATGTGCAATATACAGGCATACCTCATTTTATTGTACTTCACAGATACTGCATTTTTTATAAATTGATCGTTTGTGGCAACTTTGAGTCAAGCAAGTCTATCGGCGCCATTTTTTCCAACAGCTTTTGCTCACTTTGTGTCTCTGTGTCATATTTTGGTACTTCTCACAATATTTTAAACTTTGTCATCATTACTAGATTATGGTGATCTGTGATCAGTGATCTTTGATGTTACTGTTGCAAAAAGATTATGACTCACTGAAGGCTCAGAGGACGGTTATCATTTTTGAGCGATAAAATACTTTCTAATTAAGTCATGTACATTTATTTTAGACATAATGCCATTGCACATTTAACAGACGACAATATAGTATAAACATAACTTTCATACGCACTTGGAAAGCAAAAAATTTGTGTGACTCACTTTATTGAAATATTCGCTTTATCGAGGTGGTCTGGGACCAAACCTGCCAATGTGTCTGAGGTGTGCCGTAATTTACTTATGATAAGTGATAATGTAAAATATAACAAAAATTTGTGAAAAACTAAATACAATGGTGTAGCTTTTAGAATTGTTGCAAAGATTAAATGAGATAACCATATATTAATCGTTTTTGCCTCTCTACTGATGGATGAGGAAGCTGGGTTCAGAAACTAAACTGGCCAACGGCGGCATGTTCACTTGGGTGTGGATTTGAATCCAGGCCAATATGGTTGCAAGGACTCTCTCTTCCGTTGACTCTATTGGCTGTTCACCATCAAGGAGATATCCAAATTTTCAAATTGCTGTGTGTAGTTAATTTAAAGAGATCACTGTGACAGTTCTCATTGTTTCTGAAGAACGTAAAAGCTGGGTTTTTGTGTACAAATTTTTGCAACTAGTTTCCTTTAATAAACAACCCTTGACTATAGGAGGAAGAAGTGCTATTTTTATAAATGTATTCTGTCAGCCGATAGTCTCTATAGAGAGAAATGGACTACTTATTTTAATGGTTAATTTTGCTTGAATACATTAATACTCTAATGTTTTCTCATCTTTTGTAGAACATTTGCAAGACCTTTTCTGTATATATTATTTAACGTTCAGTGCCCAGGTTACCCTAGGTGAGCGTTTTCCAGTTTGGGATTATTTATATACTTTATTCTTAAATTCCAAAATACATGACTATTACTGACAGTCTACAGAACTCTCAACATATTTCATGTCTTTAAATAAATCACAAGAAAAGTGCCTGAGTGGTTTAATAGAGCTCTTGTTCAAGGAAGTCACATGTTTCTGAGCTTCTAGAAGAGCAGGTAGTAAATGATTATGAGGTCAAAGAAGTACCCACGTCCATGACTATTCCAGAAGCTTCCTGGAGGAGGTTGCCTTTATGGACTTGTTGTACCAACTGAGCTCATTTTCTGCAATTGTCTCCTCAAAGTTGCCTTATAGCCACAACACTTCAAAATAATTTCACAAAATTATAACTCACAACATAAACCACAATATACTAGAACAGAGTGGATTAAATGTGTCAAGTCTTGACATACTTATGTTTGAGTTGGCACACGGATGCCTGATTGTTCAATGCGGGGAACACGCTATACCAACAGAACCCCAGAGATGAAATCATTTCATGATTTTTACCACTATGCTTATCTCTACATCTTCTATTATTTCACCACATTTAACTGATTACACTTTTTCCACAAGACACCAAATCACTTGAAATCAGATATTAATATCAACTTTTTTTAATATTACTAAAAAAGAAAAACCCCAAAATCGTTCATTTCTCCTGATATCGTTATAATGAAAACCATAGGCAATATTAGAAATTCACAAACTTTATTCTGGGTCCATCACTTTTCCTTTCTACATCCTCTTCACACTGCTGATGTCCTCTGTGGCTAGGTACCCAAGGCCCTCCTTTGGCACCCAACAGAGGCCTACAATAGATCAAAACTACCATCCCATCATCTATCAGTGTTTTTAGTAAGAAAGTAATCTACAAAAATAAGCCATTTTTTCAAACCTGTGACCTAGGTGATGAGTTGAAGAACATACACCAGAATTTTACGACTGTTTAGAACATCCTTTCACCTGGAAATATAAACCACTATAACCTCTACAGTTCTCCATATCCTATGTATACACATGCCACCATCCTTCAGACCTTAGGATGCTCACCCTGGACAATCATAGCAGTTGCTCTGGCTTTCCAGTCACCTTACTCTAATACAAAAAGTTCTGCCATTTTGACCCATGAAATCCCCATGAGGATGACACACACCACCTGCTATGACACCATGTGACACTGCGCTTCAACCCAACCATGACACACCCTTGCCCTCCTGGATGCTTTCGTCCAGCAACTCTTGACTGGGTCCTTCAATTGTGCACATCCATAGTTTCAGTCTTTCCCAGATCTCAGCTTTTCTATACCTCAAGATCTTAGTTTCTTATCCTCTGGGGTTTTGCTTTTGTTTTGTTCTTGTCTTAATTTTATTGTTTTAGTGAACCAGAGAAGAAGAAAATAAAAACCCAGTTTTGTAACTGTCCTAGTTAGGAATATATTAAGAGTGTCATCCTCAGAGATAGAGCCTCAACTATTCTCTGAAGAGACATAATTCACATGCTATTTAAACGATTAATTTGTCTAATGGATTAACACCTGCTCTTTTTTTCCATTAAATCTGTACATATATTTTTAAAACATATGCAGGACTTTACAATAAACCTTTTTGTTAATAAACAGAATTGAGGGATTTTGATTTTAAATGGCATTTGGCAAGCAGTGCCTGATGAGTCCTATCTCAAGGGAACCACAATACACTTAAGAAGAATCAAGAAATTTAAAGAGTGAAAGATGGATGGATGGAAGGAAGGAAGGAAGGAAGGAAGGGAGGGAGGGAAGGAGGGAGGAAGAAAGAGAGAGAAAAGGGAAGAAAGGAAGGTGGACAGACCTTTAGAACATATCTTAATTAGGAACCATTTTTCTAATTCTAATACATAACTAAATATTCATGTAGCTCTGAACCTCTGGCCCATGCTTTGACCATTAGACCATCATTTTCAATTACAGGGAGTACGATTTATTTATTTAGGTTCATCTTAAAAGGCTCTAGCAATTAGCTTTTGAGAATGAATTCTCAAATGCCGCATTTCCAGGTACAGTTGTGGAACCAGTGGGTAAGTCGCTGTGTTCAGTCAAGGTTCCTCACTAGGGGAGGTAACCTCTCCCAGTGCTAGCACTCATTCTTCACTACTGTGTGTCCCTAGTTGCCACAGTGCCAAGATAAGGTTATCTGGGCATTTCTTCCGTAAGTCAGATTGTATTGGGCCTCATTCTGCCTTTGCAAAGTTAAACATTTACCAAGTGTGTGTAAAATGTGATTTGTATATCTTAGGTCTAAACAGTAAAATGGTTTTGGTGAAATAATCAGATATAAACCACTTAGATGAAAATAAACAAGAGGGACTAGACCAAACTAAAAAGCTTCTGCATGGCAAAGGAAACCATTAGCACAATGAAAAGGCAACCTATGGAATGAGAGAAAATGTTTGCAAAAAACATATCCAGTAAGGGATTCATATCCAAAATATACAAGGAACTCCTAAAAAGTAACAGCAAAAAAAATAAATAACCCAATTTAAAAAGGGGCAAAGGACCTGAACAAACATGCAAATGGCCAACAGGTACATGAAAAGGTGCTCAACATCACTAATCATCAGAGAAGTGCAAATCAAAACCACAAAAAGCTATCACCACACACCTGTTAGAATGACTATTATCAAAAAGAGAAGAGATAACAAATGCTGGCAAGGATGTGGAGAAAAGGAAATCTTTTTGTGCTATAGGTGGGGATGTAAACTAGTATAGCCACTATGGAAAACAGCATGGAGAATTCTCAAAAAATTAAAAATATATGATCCAGAAATCCCACTTCTAGGTACATATACAAAGGAAACAAAATCACCTCGAAGAGATATCTGCATTCCCATGTTCACAGCAGTATTAGTCACGATAGCCAAGGTATGGAAACAAACCAAGCAACTGTTGACAGATGAGTGGATAAAGAAAATGTGATACACATACATAATGGAATATTATTCCACCTTAAAAATGAAGGAAATCCTGTCATATGCAAAATGGATGACCTAGAAGGCATTGTGCTAAGTGAAATAAACCAGACAGAGAGACAAAACCACATGATATCTCTTATATGAGTAATCTAAAAAAAAAAAGTTGAACTAATAGGAAAACTGGTTGCCAGGGAGGGAGGATTTAGGGATAGGGGAAATAGGGACAGGTTGGTTAAACAAACAACCAAATAAATTCCTCTCAAAAACCTATTCAAGCCATTCTGAATCTCAAACACATAAAAATCTGATTTTCCAGAATTTCAAAAGATTCACTAAGTGTGTGTTATTTGTAACCTGTTTGTTTTCTTAATCATTTTCTCTCTCCATGCCTAACTTTAGAAATTTACACAGAAATATTATATATATATGTTTTTTCTTTAAATTCAGGTACCCTGAAATACTTCAAAAATATATTTCATCTATCCCATATTAAAAAAGGGTAATTATAGGCTCTGTCTACCAAAAATTTTAAAGGGGATTGATAATTTCATAACATGTATTCATTTTCAACTTTTTACTGAGTACCGACTTTGCTGAGCAAAGCAGGCAAGATCTCAGCCCCTGTGGAGTTTATGGTCTCATAACATATGGTTGTTGTTGGTGGCGGTGTTGCTGTTTTTATTATTTGTTATCCTTGCCCCTGAGAGAAACCTAAGTCAACTGGATTAGAAATCAAAGTAGAATTTTTATTGACTTACGTTACTGCAGGTGGCTTCAGGGAAAACTGCAATGTCCACCAGATCACCTCCACGTGCCTTCTCTCTTAACTCTGCATTCCTCTGTAGATCAGTGTCTCCCACCAAATAGTAACTATATTCCCTTTCTTTCTTCCAAGTCCAAAAATCTTGAGGGAAGTCTCTGATTTGCCAGAGTGCCTCATGTACCCAGACTGTGCTCAACGGGGTCAGATTTGATCACCAGAAATCCTTATTAAGAACTTCTTTTCTTAATCATGGCAAAAAAACACCATGAGATTTATTCTCTTAAAATTTTTAGGGCTTCCCGGGTGGCACAGTGGTTGACAGCCCGCCTGCCGATGCAAGGGACGTGGGTTCGTGCCCCGGCCCGGGAGGATCCCACGTGCCGCGGAGCGGCTGGGCCCGTGAGCCATGGCCGCTGCGCCTGCGCATCCGGAGCCTGTGCTCCGCAACGGGAGAGGCCACAACAGTGAGAGGCCCGCGTACCGCAAAAAAAAAAAAAAAAAAAAAAAATTAAAGTGAACAGTACAGTACTGTTGACTATAACAATGTTTTAAGCAGAGGTCTAGACATATTTCTTCTTGCACAACTGAAACGTTACAGGCATTGAACAGTTACCTCTCATCTCCCCTCGATCCCAGTTCCTGGCAACCATCTTTCCAGTTTGTGTCTCGGATTTGAGGACTCCAAGTGCCTCTTACAAATGGAGTCATGCAGTATTCGTCTTTCTCCGGCTGGCTTATTTCACTTAGCATGATGTCCTCAAGATTCATCCGTGTTGTCATATATGATAGGATTTCCTTCTTTTTTAAGGCTGAGGTATGAACGAGATGTGGAGGATAAATAGAAAGCTAGGCTGAGAGGGTTGACGCAGCGCAAACTCCAGCTAATGGCCAAGTAAGGAAGAAACACAGTGTGTCCGAGGATCTGATAGACGTTCGTGGACTGGGGTGATGGGAATGAGAACCCAATGGCTGAGAAGGACCAACAGAGCAGCAGAATGAAGCTGGAGACTTGTGCAGAGGCCAGACCCTGCATAACCTGGGTCTGCCTACCTGCTCCCGGCTTCTCTTCATTTCCCAGTTTCCTTCCATCTAATTCAATCCACAAATACTGTGAAACACGGACTCCGCACGAAGTGAGACTCTTCAGGAGAAAAACAGACCTCTTCAAAGAGTATTTGTTTTCATCTCCTTAATTCCCTGTTGCTAAAACCAGGAGGATATGTTCTTTGTTCTCCTTAGATTAAGTCGGAAATTGTGTCCTTAGTACAGGAGAAACTCTGGAACGTTATGACTGTCTCAGCGGAGCAAGTGGTGGTCTTGATTCTACTCCTGTTACCGAACCAGACCCGTTTTGCCTGATGCACAGCAAGCCGAAACGCTGAGATGCCAAGGTTTGCAGCGAAGAGAGGGTTTACTCACAAGGTAGCCAAGCTAGAAGACAAGATGTCGCACATCCACCTTCCCAAAGGCAAGGGGCTGGAGTATTGGGATAAAGAGTAAAGAAGCAGGGCAGTTTGAGGCGTGGGGAGCGTGGAGAAAGGTGATTGAGAAAAGGTGTGGGAATCATCATTCTGCACAGGTGTAACGAAGCTACTGACCTCTGCATGTTCAAAAGCGCGAGAGCTTGGTACGATCTGAGCATGGAGTTTTCAGCCCTCTGACGTAAAAAGGTCACCTAGGGGACACTCGCGCATGCCCAGATGGCGGGTTGGCGGTCCTATCCAGCCTTAACAGGCTCAGCTTGAACTAGGCACAGCTGATTCCAAGTTTCTGGATAACAGCTCCGGCAAACATCTTATTGTTTCGGCTACGTGCTACTTGGAGGACAAATTTTTGTATCAACAATTAAAACGACCTTGATTAGTGAAGGCAGGTTACAGGTGAAATGTAGTTAATTTAATGATTACCCACGACTGCACTTCTATGTTTGGGAAGAATTTTTGTAAGGTTTTCTTTTGTCCAACACTGTTATTCAACACTGTCAAATATTAGTAGAGCTTAGAGGAACTCGATTTAAACTGTTACTGTCTCGGCTTTTATTAGGTGAAGGTTTTTTGTTGCCAGTGGGTATTTTTGTCATTTTAAGATAACATCTATTTTCAAAAATAGATTTCAGTTCATCAATGATCAACTTTTCCCCCAAAAGTAAATATAGAAACTAATCAAAATTTAAAATAGCAAATTTACTTAATTTAAAAGTGTGTTTCAAAGTTTTATTACAAACAAAACTTTAACCTAATATTATATAACTCCTATAAATTAACAACTCTCAAATAATTGTAATAAAATAAAAGGGAGCCAGCCATTAATCAAATGACTAAAACTCTGTTTAAGATATAATTAGTTCATCTGATTAAAACAGTAAATGCCCTCTGGTAATTACTGACTTATCACTCACATTATTTTGTGAATTTCATAATTGATAATATTGAAAAAGATTATAATTAATTTTTCAAAAATTCTATGAGTACCATGGATAAAATCTTAATGTGAGTTGACTAAACTCTCTAGTCATGCCCTTAACAAAAAAATGATATACATTTAAAAGTAAAAATGACAAGTGTAGGTGTTGATTGAAATTCATTAAAAGCTCGAAAATTTTCATTCAAGTATAGGTGCCTTCTTCAAAACACACAAATATATAAAAATGAGCTACGAAGTTATTAATCATATTGTATAGCGGATAATTAATAAAGGATTACTTCAGTAATTTAAATAAAGCAAAAGTACAAAATAAAATTACACAACTATAAACTATAAATTGTAAGTTACTTAAATTCAAGGATTTGAATCCATGAAGTGTTCGAAGATTTATATTTTAAAAAAAACTTTATTTGCATTAATTGTTAAACTTTCCAAAGTTTCAAAATTTTCACATCCAATCTGCAAGTTCAATTATTTTACATCATAAATGTCTTTCCCTCATTTTCATATTTATGTATGTATAATGTTAATACATAGAAACCTAGCTGTACTTAAGAAGCTTTTTCAACTCCTACAAGAACCAGTCTGAAAGCTCACAGTATGTGCACTTAAATTGTTTACTGACTTATCACACTGTGTTATAATTACTTGCCCACTTGCCTCTTTTTGTAGATAGATACAGATGTCACGGTTATACTGTTAATGTACATAATTACTTCAGTGAATAATTTTATCTGTAGTATGGTTAACCTATCCTTGTGATTTACATCTTATTTTAGAACGATTAGAAGAACAATGGCTATATCTGATTCTGGAGAGACCCTATTGAGCATCTGGTCCCTGGACTCATGCCTAAGCAGGAGAGATTCTCTCTGACCCCTTCGGTATTGAGAAACATGTGGATTTAACAGTTCGCATACAAAATTCAGATTGTACTTTTAGCTCAAATACACAGAAAAGAGCTGGAGTACACGTTTAAAACCCATATGTCGATGGTGCTCTACAAAGTACAACATCAATAAAGTAGTTGGAAATTTGAAGGTTTATTGCAGATATTAACAATGTGAAATAAACACATACTCCTCTATTAAGAAACCTGTTACAGCTGCCCAATGTAAAGATGATTATATATGAACACATTTTATGTGGCAGATTTTCAACTTCTGAGGAAAACTGATCTCTAGATGTAATATTTATAATAGTAATACATATATATATCATGTCCTTAGTTGAAAATAAAACACATTTTCATCTTTTAGATTGTATGCTTCTAATATTATGGCTATAAATATGAGAAATATATTTTCTAAATACCAGCTTTACACTGTGACCAATTACAGTATGAGTACCAAGTAAATGTCTGATCACAAAATACTGTGTCAGGAAAAAAATGAGGGAACGTATGAGTTTCCTACCTGTCAAGTCCATTAGCTGCATATGTTCTTTTCTACTGCATTCTACTTAGTTCACTTATTTCTATTTTTCTCTGCCACCAGCTCTGTTACTTGCCTAGTCTTTGGCCATATCAACTAATAAATACATTGATTTGTAGCTTCTGCCTGCCCTGCTGTCTTAAATTTTAAGATTTTTTTGATGTGGACCACTTTTAAAGGCTTTATTGAATTTGTTACAATATTACTTCTGTTTGATGTTTTGGGTTTTTGGTCACAAGGCATATGGGGTCTTAGCTCCCCAACCAGGGATCGAAACTGCACCCCCTGCATTGGAAGGCAAAGTCTTAACCACTGGACCACCAGGGAAGTCCCTACCCTACCGTCTTAGAAATAATTATACCCTCCTCTTTTTTTATTTTACAAAGTGAGTTCTAGCTGCTAGCCCAGTAGCAGGTGGTATGTATAGGAAATATTAGGACAGTTACATAGACTCAGGAAACTACAAAATGGTACTATTTAAAGTCATTCCAGGTATGCAGCGGAATTTAAATGGTGCTGTTTGTTCTTCATCTATACCCCTTTTCCTGACTTGTTCTCTCAATCGTTTCTTTGGAAGACTTTCTGGTTGGTTGGTGTGTTACTAACGACCCTCAAACAATACTAAGCCACTGAAACTATTACTGGGATTTTGGTTGGTGTTGGTTTGCAGTTGGGTCAAATAGGATTCTCAGTTTTTCAAAATCTGCCTGCCATCCTTTGCGAAGAGAGAATTTCCTTATCAATCTAAGAGTTTTCAAACCACTCCTGTAAAGTAACACAGATTTCTGTGCCTAAAAGTTCCAAAGTCTTCAGCCCTTGGAACTCCTTACATACCGTAAGCCCATTTTTCTATATCCTATTTGGGTTTCTGAGATGTGATTAACAGCTAATTGTTAAAGCTGGTTCTACCCATATATGACGTTCACATCATTTAGTTATTATTCAAAGCTTGTTATGTAATGGATCTTGAAAGAAACAATCCCAAATGTCCACTCTGTGTGTCTCATTGGGACCTCTACTGACAGTTAATTCCCAGCTGCTTCGCAGAACTGGAAATTCCTTTCCCCTGTTAGATCTCACACTAAATTTCACTTTATAGTTATGTTATATCCTTAGTTCTCAACTCATTGAGACAAGTAATAATTAAAACAACTTACATACGATGAATATTCAAGGCTTCTTCTGCATCCAGTTATCATGTCTGTCTGTTTACCCCAACTGAATATAATTCACTAGAGCAGAAGTAACAGGCAAGAAGAATGTCTACTGTTGAAGAAAAAGGTAACTCAGGGAAAACTAGTAACAGTTTTTCTATTGTCTTCCAACATCCTCTTCATTCTTAATTTTTACTAGAATCGTTTTTCTTTAACTTATTCAACAAATGCAGGAAACTCTGCTTCCATTTCCCTTCTAGAAGTTTCAGTGAATAGTTGAGAAAGAGTTGTAGCATAACTGGACAGTACAGGATGAGGACATTATTGGTTCACTGTGGTCATAGGGAGGGAGGATTGCCTTAGGGACCATCCCTGGCCCAGGGAAGATATCGAGGAAAGAGTTCTCTTACTAGAACTGGAATTTTTATACTCTCTCCCGCACAGCTGTGGTTGGCCACCTACTTCTGTTTTCTCAAACTACTACATGAGTGTTACGGCCCATGCCATTTAAACAACAGTAGTCTCTGCAGCATGGACATATATACACTACCAAATGTCAAATAGATAGCTAGTGGGAAGCAGCCGCATAGCACAGGGAGATCAGCTCGGTGCTTTGTGACCACCTAGAGGGGTGGGATAGGGAGGGTAGGAGGGAGACGCAAGAGGGAGGAGATATGGGGATATATGTATGCATATAGCTGATTCACTTTGTCATAAAGCAGAAACTAACACAACATTGTAAAGCAATGATACTCCAATAAAGATGTTAAAAAAAAACAGTAGTATAGTTGAGATATAATATATTTCCCTTCTTAGTGAAGTGAATCTGAAATAGAAATAATAAAATTAGGATTAAAATGTGCTCTGTCACACAAAAGTAACTACCAGTGAACGAGCAGAAACATGTCTACTTAACAGAGGAAAAAAAAATTAAAGTTCAAGGTATTCTATCTACATATGTGGTTGTGATAATATAGAAAACAGAAATCCTATATATTTTTACTTAAATAGTGATTCAAATATTTTAAGAGGAAATATTTTTAAGAGGAAAGATTTTCTAAGATTTTAAATTCATAAGAAAAATATTTATTTTCAGCTTCTCTCTACCCTGGCTGGCTTCAAAGTTTAGAAAGCCAAATAAATGTTTTGTCAAAGTAACCAGGGTTGACTTGTTATAGAGTCAACTAACTTATTCTCTTGAGGGACAGACTCAGAGAATACAAAACATGTTTAGACGCAGCTTCACCTCATTCCAGAGAGGAGAGATACTCTCACTTGTGAACTCTTCAACAAAGCATTTTTAGATTCAGAAAAACGCAATATAAGATTCTGGTACGTAAAAAAATTATGTAAAATTCTGGTAGCTAAAATTATTCTTGGCATTCTGCTAAAGAAAATGTCTGAGTTATTCCAAAGTACCCTCAAATTTTGTTCCCTTTCACCTTTGTGACATGTTTTTTATGACCGTGGATTATTTCTAATCACACACTGGCATGACTGATGTAATGCTTCCTTATACTGATGTTGAAAGTTAACGAGGGAGGAGAGTATATTTCCAGATATTTTGAAAATATTAATCTCACAATTACTCAAAGAATTGGGAACATGGGGAGTGTAGATACTTAGGACAACAAATCATCCTAACTGCACAGTTCAGTCATTAGTAGCGAGTTCTTTCCTTATCACCTTTCATGGCCATTTTCACAAGTTGCCTCAGAACCTTTCATTTGAACCTGACTCATACTGTGGCCCTGCTGGGTTAATTGACCTTAATGTTTCAGATTCTTATACATTAAAATAACAAATAACCCTTTGAATGACATCTAGGCAGTAGGAATGACAGGCAATCAACAATATCCTCAGGAACGACATGTAACTACAGTACCTGAAATGCCCAAGGATCACTGCTGTCATCAGTAACTACTATAAATCTTGCCTCCGGGAAATGTATTTATGTAAATCTGCACAAGAATCTACTGACAAGCAGCAGAAAAGTCAAGGCCTCCACTATGACATGTGGAAGTGTGAATACCAATCAAGAGAAAATCCAGTCAGTGTAAAATGTTATTAAAGCCACGGGGTCTAAAATTTTCAGAAATTCACTTCACAGTGAATTTCAAGTAATACTCCGTCCACTCATTGTAATAGAAAAGTGAAATAACAGAGGTCAAATAAAGGATCAAAGGTCAATATTATTTGGAAGTCCATTATAAATTGTGAAAAATAACGTATTGCATGAATCAAAAGGCTGCAATAAATTTATAAACTTAAAGTGATATGTTTCTCAGGTAAGAATTAGAAAATTTATTCCCTTATTTATTAATGCATTAAAGGAATAATGTATAAAGTACTGTTCTCACTCTCAAGCAAATAAATACCTTTACTTCCTGTTTAATACCCATACATTCCAGTTGTCTAAAAAAGTTTTAAAAAGTAAAATATTATTTTTTTTCCTAACAGTACTGATCTAAGAGAAAAAGCATATATTTTACAGAATATATATATTTGACATTCTTTTAAAAAAAGAAAGACAGGAATTCAAAAGAAAGGAATTATTTCCAAAATTTAAGATGAAAATGTTTTTGAATAATGACACCTATATTTCTACAGCATTGCTATTATCACATTAATTCCACACAACATTTAAACTCACTTCATTATTCACTCACACAAAAAATTTTGTTTTCTTATAATTCCCTAATCAAGTAAATCCTAATTGAAATAGGCTGTGAGTAACTTTGATAATGATTTGAAATTCTAACCTAGAATTAATGATCTGGTATCAATAGTAGTAATTAAACTTAGAAAATAAAACTACATGGTTCATTAAAAAAAACTTAACAGATGTTTTAAAATAGCATATAATTATATTTAAAATTATGACATATGAAACAGTGGAAAAATAAAGTATGTAATTTAGGAAAATTGTTGAAATGTTGCAATTAAAATATTAAATGAAATATATATATATATATATATATCCTGAAAGGAAAAAATATTTCATGAAATATGTTTCTAAAAGTCTTAACAAAATATGGAAACTGACTAGATGAGTGTGATTTTCTCAGAAATCTGAGTAGTAGAAATATTATTTAATACATGATGTAGGCTATAGTATGTTAGAAGAAATGATGTATCAGGGGTGAGGTCAAATATGGAAGGAGGGAAGTATATTAATTCAAGACATGGCACATTTACTCTGTGCCGAAAATATTCAGGAATATTAACTCATCTAAAATTGCAGCAACACTATAAATGAAGACATCCTCCAATTTACACATGAACTCAACTTAAAATATTCTACGAAGATTTCCCTGACTAATGCTCTCTACATTTTCCTTTCTGAGATATTCATTTTGCCCTTCCCTTGTAGGTAAAGCTAGCTAGCTAGATATTTATCTACCTGTCTATCTGCCTACATACCTTCCTATCTACCACCTTTTCATTTTGTTTTATATTCTGCTCTGCTACATGGAACATTTATGGTTGTGATGCTCTTATGAACTTATCAATATAATTATTCATACCGAGTACAACTTTTAGCTGTATTGCTATTTATTCATATCAATCGAATCTGATTTAGAATATTAGTTAGGAAAGTACGGACGCTGTTTGTTCAATTCATTTTCTATAGCAATACTTTCAAACTGTGATCTGTCTAATATTTAGTGCCTATCCTCGGGGCTAAGGAATATGAGTGGGAAACCTGTGAGGCCCCGTCTGCCCCTCACCCTCCAATGGGAAGGTACCAGAAGAAACTATTTAGCATCATTATGTGTTGAGTATTTACCGTGTACAAAGCAACACCTGTACAATTCGGTATATACAAATTAAAGAATAATAAAACACCTCCACTTCCCTCTGCATGTGGTGAGGTAGTTAAGACTCTGGCGTTGGACTCCCTAGGTTTGAATGTCACCTCCGCCGCTTGCTAAGCTCTATGCCTCAAATTCCTCAGCTGTAAAATAAAGTGATAAAAGTACCAACCTCATTAGGTTACTTGTGTGGAATAACCACACCACTTTTTAGGTGTGTAAAATACTTAGAACAGTTCCTGATACACACAACGGATAGTATTTTTATTATTGGTGTACAGATGAGACACGAATATAAACAAGTGCAAGAAACAAGCTTTGACCTTAAATACTCTTAGTTTACCTTCTTCAGCCACGCGGTCACTTAACCTTTCATGAAAACATTTATTAAGCGTCTTTCTGTGCCAGGCCCAGAGTCACACACTGAACTTGCAAATAAGAAGAGATGAAGCATTCTACCACAGATTTCACAATCCCCAGAAAAGACTCTAAAACCATATTTATAAAATGGGGAAATTAGTCTTGTGCTCTGGATTGAGCGATAGAGGGTAGTTGAGATTCTTCTCTCCAATCCAATCCAGTTGCTACTATTGTTCACAAACTCTCAGGCTCTGTCTTATCTTCCATGTACCTTTCAAGTCTGGTATAACATTACTGAAAAACGAGCGTTTAGTTACCTGCTCCCCAGCCTGCATCCCACAGTACTCCTTTATTCCATGACTATTTCAATAGCAGATCTTTGTTTTCCTTCCCTTTAGTCAAGGAATCCAGATACATTTCCAGATGAACTTCTCTGACTAATTTAAGAAATGCCATCTGAAGGCCCAGGGCACTCCACAGGCGGCACTAACCCTGGCAAGAAATCTCATTCCTCCAAACACAAATTGCGATGGGTCAGCCAGATTGATTCATGTACATCAATCAATCCCTTTGAATAAAGCAACAATAAACAGGCTTTGAAAAGATCTAAAAGAAAGTCACTTAGTGACAACTGTATCATAAGTACCTATTAATAAATTCTGCCCCTTTGTAAATGAATGTAACATTAAAATTAGACTGCCACTGAATGTATTTAGGTGTCTGGCTCTTTTTAATTGTTGTAATTTTAAATGTTTATATTTTATTAGGTCAACTTTCAGGTGTTCATCACCCAATTTTTGTTTTTTCTTTTATATAAGGCTAACCAGAAAAAAAACATTAATCACATGGTATTGTTTATCATCCATATCTATAAAGAAGTATTCCAGAGAATTAGGCAAGAATCAAGAGAAAACAAACTGGACTTCCCTGGTGGCTCAGTGGTTAAGAATCCGCCTGCCAATGCAAGGGACATGGGTTCAAACCCTGGTCTGGGAAGATCCCACATGCTGTGGAGCAACTAAGCCCGTGCGCCACAACTACTGAGCCTGAGCTCTAGAACCCGCGAGCCACAACTACTGAGCCCACGTGCCACAATTGCTGAAGCCCACGCACCCAGACCCCACACACCTAGAGCCCATGCTATGCAACAAGAGAAGCCACCACAATGAGAAGCCCACTCACAGCAACAAAGAGTAGCCCCCGCTCGCCACAACTAGAGAAAGCCCACGCGCAGCAACGAAGACCCAATGCAGCCAAAGGTAAATAAATAAATTTATTAAAATTTTAAAAAATTTAAAAAAAAGAGAGATAACAAACTATACTAATGTGGCCCGTGCATGGGCTTTCAGCTCCACTGGGAGAGGGTAGATTGTGGTAAGGAGGCTCCAACATGGAATTCCCCAAGTAAATAGATACACTCTTCCAGGTCTATATCAGCAAATGAGGCATGAATGGTGTCAAGGACATCCATGATTCCTCCCCACTGATTGGCCCTATTACCTATTTTAAAAACCTCACAGAGGAAGACGCCCTCATAGCTATACTGACGTGTGCTTTATCAAATCAGTATGAAATCTCTCCCAGGCGGATTTATTTACTCATTTATTTTGCTACTCCAAGCTGGAATAAAGCATCTATTATATCATACCGAACTCTCATTTGGGGGTGAAAACTATAAATAAGTCATCTTGTTTCCAGATGGGAAGAATACTAAAGAACTTTCCACTGGAAAAGCACTCCAACAGATTTATAAGCACCTGCCTGACTATCACCTGCTTAGTCTGTCCTGTTATCTTACATACTTGATATAAAGCATTGCATGGAAAAATACCAACAGACTATACATGTTATCAGTTAGAAGGAATTGCAAAAAGCAGTATTTTCCTCTTTATTTCATTTAAGCTCTGTCCTTTGGATGTTTTGAAGGTGAGCCATTTCTCTGGGTCCTATGGTTGCCAGCAGGACTAGACTCTTTCCCCTTTTCCTCAACCAAACCTCAACTATTTTGCGAAACTCTGCCTGAGTGCACATGATTACTCGGCAATCACTTTCTTTCAAAAGAAGATTTGAACATGATTGGAAATCTTAGCCCGAGGGAGTTTTCTAACATCCTTTGGATGAGGCACGATTACTCTATCCCCACACGTAAATGCTAGTACTGAAAACCACAGTTTTGGTGAATGTTAAGACATTGCTCTAAAAATCAAAGAGGAAAACAAAGGAAAAAATCCCTATCATTATATTGTAAGCTTTATTAGGAAAAAGAAATATGAACCATACAAGAGAGCTCCACTCTGCAGAATGAACCCTCAGCGTTATCCAAGTGGACACATATTTCTAACATTTTCTCAAATACGCGAAATTCCCAATTTCTATCTCTGTGCTTCCAACTCAAAAACAGCAGATTTTGTCAGAGAGGTAAAAATGGATTCAGATTTGGTCCAAGATTTAGAGGATATTTGTTATTATTTTGATTCATCCTTCTTTAAACTTTGTCATGATAACACACACTCCAGTTTTCTTGGTTTTGTTTATTTTTTGTGTTTGTGAACCATCTTTACTTTCTTATACTTCTCAATAATGGGATGATAATGATAACAAAAATAATAATACCAATGGTAAACATTAAAGCTATGTTAAGTGATTAATATGCATTCTTCCTCATTGTAACACCATAAAATACACCCAATTATTAAATACCATATAAAAGTTGAGAAAATTGAAGCTTAGAGGCATACACTTATCTCCAAAGTGGATTTTAACCCAGGTATTCGACTTTAGCTCATTTGAACTTAACCAGTACCAAAGTTTTTAAACAGTACCCACTGTCCTATAAATACACATGATTTCTGCAGAAGTTTTCTTTCTGCCTGTTTGAAATTTAGAGAAAACATTTCATCCCTCTTCCAGTTTATTTTACCCACTTAGATTAATTAAAAGCAATTAAATGAACAGGAATCTTTTCAAAATGAGTTGACAGTTCTTTGAGCATTTGACTAGAAAGTAGAATTACTTAAAATGTATATGGTTAATGTATATGATAAAGGATCAAAGTTGGGCATATAGAAAATAAGTTAAATCCTTAAAAAAGTCTTGGACTTCCACTTAATAAGGCTTATTGAACATAAGTATATATCCCTTCTCCTTCTGGAAATCCCATAAAATTATGAGAATAAAAAAATTATAAACCCATAGGGAAAAACCAGGGAGACGAGAGTAGATGAGACATGGAGATGAAAAGTAGATGGATGAGGGCGGAAAAGCTCAAAATATCTGAGTGCTGATGATGTTTGTCAGCTGCAGGGGTGGGTTGCGGGGGGGAAGGCACCATAAAAAGCAAGCCTTTCTTCCTGTAGAACTAGAATGGACCGTTAGACACGTGAAAGAAACTGTGCGAGCATTAGTTACACACCCCGGAACGTGTTCCCCACCCATACTTTTCCAGGATCAATGAAGAAGTATGCATTGCATTTATTTGTCATGTTTTCTTAATTCTAGAACAGCCCCAGTCTACCTCATATTTTTTTTAATCTCATGATTGATATACTTAAAGAGTCTGAGCCAGTGTCTTGTAGAATTTGCCATAATCCAGATGTGTCTAACCGGCTCCTCAGTATTAGATTTGGGTCACACAGTGAAGCTTTGCACTTCTCACTGGGTCTCCCAGAAGGTGTATCCTGTCAGGATGTTGCATTATTGGTGATGTTCAGTTTAATCACTCAGTTAAGATGGTCACCTACTTTTCTGTGCCTTACTCTTTTTATTTTCTCTTAACATGATTCTATAATTTGGGTAAGTTGACAAAGAAAAAAGGAAGAGATCAATTTTATCTTACACAATCAAGGCTTCCTTCCAGATGTTTATTTATTGAAAATCTGTCCAAATCAAATCCTCTGTTCACTGTAGCACAAAAAAGTGAATAACACCTTTTCCCCCAAAGATGAAAACATTTCCATTGTCAAATTATAGTGTCATTTCTTGAGTCTGAATAAAAAGGAATACTCTGTCAAAAACAACTGGCATTGTCATCAAACATGCTCTTCTGACAGGTGTGCTTCATCCAACAGCTATGTGTGATGAGCAATGAAAGAGTAAAACATTCTAGCACTTTCCTACCATCACTCCAACTTTTTACCCCTCATTCTGTGCCTGAATTCTAAATTCACTGTGTTCTGAATTCCAAAGGCATAAAAAACATTATGACTTTCCAAAAATCACAGTACAGAGAAATTATTTCCATTTTTTCCTAGATGAAAGATGGTACCCCCTTTCTAAATATATTTGATTTAAAGAAGACTATCCCTTCAGTCACAACTCATGGAAATGTATAACATTAAAATGTGTTGTGGATGTACGCCTTACTCTTAATAGTAAACAAATCAAAACCAAACTAAACTAAAAGTCAGCAGGCAAGTGCAGGTGCGTCAAGTGTAAAATATGAAAGGCATAGACCAAGATAAAAGGAAAAAAAGCACAGAAAAATTGCAAGGAGCATAAAATATTAAAGCCTTCAAATGTGAAAGAGATTTTAAAAATGTTAATTCTATGGAAATAAAACAGATGTTATGAAAAGCAGAGAAGGAGAACAAACAAGAAAATATTCTTATATTAAAATAAAATTTTTAAATAAAAATATTTAAAATTCTAAATAAAAAGTTGAGATGAACTGGACAAACGTTTGAGAAACGTTTCCAGAAAGAACAGCAAAAAGACAAAGATAGAAAATAGGACAGAAAAGATAACAGTAGAAGGTTGATGCAGAAAGAATTACAAAGACGATGAGGACGATATTGGGAAGAAAAATATAATTCAAAAACATTTGCTAGAACTGAAGAACGTCAATCTTTAGTATTGAAGCAGAAATAGTTGTTGCTTCCAATGATTAAGTACTTTACATTCTACCATCAGAAAAACACAAACCTGTACCATTTTATACACTGAGATAAATCTAAAATAATAGGATTGTCCTGATTAGTTCTTGAATATTTCCCATATCTGGCTTCCTAATAAAAATAATTATATGCCTAATTTTTGCTATACTGATGTCTGAAAATAAGTCAGGCCCTCTGTGCATACGATAATCTTGTGAGAAAGTTGCTGTTTTCCACCATGTATAGACTCATTAAACCGATAATTTGAATATTTCACAGGTTTGTTTGTTTATTTTATTTGGTCCTTTAAAACTTGTTTTCTATTTGGCAAGATAGTTCTTCTGAATTCTGACTCCCCTGAACTCTGTGTAACTTCTTTTCTTTCTGAAATACTTATCTCTGTCTCTCCTTTTGACCCCAAATTGAAGGGAACCGTACCAATATATACAACCACAAAATTTTAGATACTGTGGATCAAGAGAAAATACTAAAAGCTTTCAGACAACTCAGAAACAAAGAACACACACACACACACGTAATATATCTGAATCAGAAATCAAAGTGGATAGAGCATCTCAAAAATAAGATGCTAGAAGACTATAGAATGCCTTTAGTATTTTGAAGGAAAAGTATTTCCCCCCAGACATCTAATTAGTCAAATTAACTACAAGTGACACTACACTAAAGGCATCTTTTTGACATACAAGTCTCAAAATTTATCCCCCATACACTCTTTCTCAGGAAGTCTGTGAAGGAGCTCCACCAAAATGAGAAATTAAAACAACCAGAAACAGATACCAAGACCCAGGCGATCTCATATGAGTACGAGAAAAAGAAAGCTCACAACGTGATGGAGAAATAAGTCCTACCAGTGAGGCAGTGGGCCTAAGGAACAATCTGTCTGTTTTTGAATGTGCTACCTAAGTCTTCCAGAGTCATTTCTTCACAAAGTGAGGAAGAAGAAAACACATGACTTCATGAATGTGACCATTTGTCCTACCAAGAAGATGAATTATTAGGAATCCTGGCATCCTCTTCCAAGGTCCACCAATCCAGAGGAATTAGAGAAGAAACGAAAGAAAAAAAGAATGACACACACATGGTGAAAACCTTCTGGGGTCAAGGGGAAGTGGTCTGTTCTAAGCTTGTTTCATGAACCACCTGGGGCAGGAGACAGAGGACCAGGCTATGGGAGAACAAGAATCTGGAATGTTTGTTCCTGTCCCCTTAATTATTTGGGACAGAATAGTTCCTGCTGTTAGCTAAGACCTCGGGCGCAGGTGTTCTGGCAGTAGAGACTAGAAAGCCTCAAAAGCCCAAAAGTCATTGCGAGGAAGTGAGAAAAACTCATGACGGTTATTCATTCGCTCCTCATCTTCCTCAGAGATCCAGGGCTGGTGAATTACAACCTAAAGAATGTCGCCCTCGGGGCTTCCCTGGTGGCGCAGTGGTTGAGAGTCCGCCTGCCGATGCAGGGGACACAGGTTCGTGCCCCGGTCTGGGAGGATCCCACGTGCCGCGGAGCGGCTGGGCCCGTGAGCCACGGCCGATGACCCTGCGCGTCCGGAGCCTGTGCTCCGCAGTGGGAGAGGCCACAACAGTGAGAGGCCCGCGTACCGCAAAAATAAATAAATAAATTAATTAATTAATTAAAAAAAAAAAAGAATGTTGCCCTCAAATTCTGTTTTGCTGAAAGTGCAAATGGTGGATGAAGTCCTGAATTAAGAATACTTTTGGGGGCGGTGGGAGTGGAGACTGGTTTTTCTGGTACCTCTGGGTTCTCCACCCTAGAGGCATCCATCCTCTGCTCCCTGAATTCTTAAGGGCAAACAGGACTTGGGGTGACCTTCTTGCTCTCTTGAGCCTGACCTAGCAGTCCATAACCCTCAGGGAAAAAGGCAAGCCATTGGAAGGACATACTATTTCAAAAAGAAAATAACGTATTGGATTACAGATGTTATGAATTTGATCATTCTTATAAGTATTTTACGGTTCTTCTGGAAATTTTGGAAAAGAACTAAGGATACAGAGAACACAAAACAAATGTGAAACTGAGGCAATCATTAACATCAAAGAGAGAAAAAATTATAAAATACAGGACTTAAAAAGAGATTATCATACTAAGTGAAGTAAGTCAGACAGAGAAAGACAAATATCGTATGGTATGACTTACATGCAGAATCTTAAAAAATGATACAAATGAACTCATTTACAAAACAGAAACAGACCCATAGACATAGAAAACAAACTTATGGTTACCAAAGGGGAAAGGTAGAGGGGGAAGGGATAGATTGGGAGTTTGGGATTGACATGTACACACTGCTGTATTTAAAACTGATAACCAATAAGGACCTACTCTACAGCACAGGGACTCTGCTCAATATTCTGTAATAACCTAAATGGGAAAAGAATCTAAAAAAGAGCGGATATATGTCTATGTATAACTGAATCACTTTGCTGTACACCTGAAACTAATACAATATTACATATCAACTATACTCTAATATAAAATAAATTTTTTTAAAAAAGCAAATGAAAGCTATTGCTGTGGGGAGCAGGACATAGGTTGTGGGAAAGGATGAGGCTGAAATTTCTCATTTTCCACTATAAGCCTGTTTGTAGTACTATTTGATTTTTAAACTACCTATGTGTGATATGCTGATAAAAATAAAAATTCAATAAAGCTCTATTATTAGTTCATTAACTACCTGCAAAGCAGTTCGGTTTTTCTCTGTCTTTTAAAGTAGCTAAAATACAGTGACAGCTTACTACAGAAACCTCACCCAAGGAAATGCAGATGAAGTCCACTGTTGCAAGTATTTTAGAAGATACATTTTTACAACAGAAAGAAAACTATTTCAAGTCTTATATGACAAGAAAACAGGCTGCTCTGAAACCCCAAGGAATCAGTAACTAGTGAAATTCCTACTCTCAACTGACTAGAAAACAGGAAAGCAAGATCATCTTCAATCCTGAATGGAGTGTAGAAAAGGAGGCCAAAGACATCTCATCCAATTTAAGCTAGAAAAGAGATTACTAGGCTTGAGTTTACATTAGCTTTTTATTCTGTTTCCTATTTTGAAATGACTGTACTTAATCATGAAATATAATGTGAATAAATTGTTCCTAGCTGACTTACAAACATTCATATATGTAATGTTACTGGTATATTTGTTTTTAGTTATTAGTTTATTAGTTTTAAATCCAAGATAAGACCGAGATCATTTCCTGGGAGCAACACAGGCCAAGCACCTATAGGTAGAAATACAGCAGGGAAACAAATGTGATCCCTAAGCAAGGCCTTCAGGACTTTCGCTAGCCCTGGAAAAGCATCAAGATTACAAGAAATAGGAAGTTATAAATAATTGAAATTGGTAGGATTAAGGAATTTTAGAGCCAGAAAGGAACTTAGAGATGGAAAAATGAAATCGAAATGGGAAAAGATCAATATTCTACGCTTACATTTGGTGCAATCTGGGGATAGAACATCCATAGACTCAAGGAAATTACAGATTTGAGTTCAGTTTAACAAGTGTACACTAAGCAGCTTCCATTTACAGGCTCTGGTCTAGAGACTGCAGACATAAACTCACTCATTCACGAAATGTACGAAGCCAGCGACGTTCCTGGCTTGCTCCAAATGGTGGTGATAAAACAACGAACCCAATAAGCACATTTTCTGCCTCCAGTGATTAATATGGCCAGTCTGGCAGGTAAGCAAACTATTAAAGAATGATGAGATTATGGTAGGGGGAAGGGAAATGGTCTCTGTGAGTGCAGAGAAAAAAGCCTAACACAATCAAGGCATCAGGGAACTTTCACAGGCAGCAACCCAAAGGTTGAAAGGCAGAGTTTCCTGTCTTTAAGCAATTCCTGGGTTAACCAGAACAACTCAGCCCAAATATATGGCTTGACTGAGGAATTAAGATACGTACAACTTTTTACCATTCAGCTTGGCTATCTGTTGTCCGCAGCACATTGCTTAATGATAAACAAACTGAAAGAAACCAACTTTCTCTACACAAGATTATACAATGATGGTTGATTTGAAATCAAGACCAAATCAAGACCTCTTGGTTTACATGCAAATTTTCAACTACTCAGTACATTTCACAACTACAGGGGGAAAAGCAGCTCAAAATGAAATTAGAAGATAATATGTAAGAAACCACCATTTACAACTCCATTAATAAGTACTTATTGTCTTTGATGACTCAGAAAAGGGCAAAAGCACCAAACACCTTCAGCTCGGTTTATGCTTCTCATTTCATGACACCCTGGATGCCTTCACTGCTTGAATAAATGCTGCAAGCTAGGAGTCCTGTGCTCCACTGAGCTTTCTATTTCAATATGCAGAAATAATTTCTGTACAGTGATGGTTCTAACAATAAGAGTGGCTAGAGAATGACATTAACTTTGCTAATTACTCTGAGAAGAAGAGAACCCAATTAACTTTACATTGCATTGTATTGCATTGTTTCCATCTTTCTTTTTTTTTTTTTCAGATGTCTTTCCTTGGATTTTTTTTTTTTTTTCGGTACGCGGGCCTCTCACTGTTGTGGCTTCTCCCGTTGCGAAGCACAGGCTCCGGACGCGCAGGCTCAGCGGCCATGGCTCACGGGCCCAGCCGCTCCGCGGCATGTGGGATCTTCCCAGACCGGGGCACGAACCCGTATCCCCTGCATCAGCAGGCGGACTCTCAACCACTGCACCACCAGGGAAGCCCCCATTGATGCTTTTTATGCTGTCAAAAAACCTGTTGAGACTACGGATAATAGAAGCCCTGAATAATGATTCCGGATATGCTAACTCTTCCCAGAAAGACATCTCCAGCCTCATAAAACATGGAATTTAACATAAAAAAACATAGCTACTTCCCAGATGATATAATGTACTTTAATCCAGAATATCCAGGGTCAGAATTTATTGAAGACAATCAAAAAATTTTTAAGAATGAGCCAATAAGAAAGCATGCCAATTTAATTTCTTACCACTAAACAATGAGACATTTACAATAAGTGTAACGTTTCAAACTTATAATTTGAGAGATCGGGTCCAATCATGTCATGCTCAAAAATGAATCTGTATCAAAAGTAGTCTACAATTTAGAAAGTACGGGGTACTTAGAGATCATGTAACTTGAATTTTTTGAACAGCTTTATTAAGGTACAATTAATATATAACAAAAAGTGCATCTTTTTAATATACAGGTATACCCCAGAGATATTGCGTGTTCAACTCCAGACCGCAAAAAAGCAAATATCACAAAAAGTGAGTCACACAATTTTTTTGGTTTCCCAGTGCATATAAAAGTTATGTTTCATTAAAGGTAGTCTATTAAGTGTGTAATAGCATTTTTATTACGTCAAAAAAAAAATCATTGTACCTACCTTAACTAAAAAATACTTTCGTGCTAAAAAACACTTTATTGCTAAAAGAATGCTAACCATCATCTGAACCTTCAATGAGTTGTGATAGTAACATCAAAGATGCTGATTACAGATAACCATGATCATATTTCGTTAATAATAATAACGAAAAAGTTTGAAATATTGCAAGTATTACCAAAATGTGACACAGAGACAAGAAGTGAGCAAATGCTTTTGTAAAAATGGCACCTATAGACTTGCCTGATGCAGGGCTGTCAGAAACCTTCAATTTGTAAAAAACCCAGTTTTTACAATAAAGCAAAGCTCAATAAAGTGAAGTATGCCTATATATAATCTGATGATTTTGCCGTATACATACACCCATGATACCATCATCACAATCAAGGTAATACACGTATCCATCACCTCCAAAAGTTTTCTTGTGTATTTTGTGTGTGTGTCAAGAGCCCTCCCAGCAAAAAAGCCAGCTGCATGATTTCTGCTTTAATGATCTTTTCAGTATGCCACACTGCTTGTTATATGATTTGTGTGAAACTACACTGAAGGGCTAATTTTAAATAGCTATACAAATCTAGTGTATAATTGTTGATTAACTGGATTAAAAGTGATTTGATGAACACATTTTAGCAAGTCAAAACTACACAAAACTAATCGGTCTGTGTCAGCTACTGATGTCTTCCTTAAAATTGGCACTCTTGTGTATGATTCTTCAATTCCAGAGTCAAGTGCATCAACGTCTACAACGTGAGCTATTTCACACCCATCCTCATTGTTTCCATGACGCTAAAGTATCACTGAGTTCAGTGAACACACTAGCTAGAACAGATGACCTTTCAGCTACAACGGAATTTCAAAAGAATACAATAGATTTGGGGGCAAAATCATCTGTGAAGGGGGAAAATCATATTCCTAAACCAAAAGGAAAATCTCTTTTATTTTTGGAGTTCAATTCCAAAGATTCTATACAGTTGTTTCAAATTTTTCATCTATGTCTTCCCACATATGCTTTAAGAATATTTTTTCTCAAGCACTTGACTATAGCATACTTATTTCCAGGTTCATCCTAACTCGTAACAGGACAGTTCTGAAAGCATCTAAGTGTAGTTCACTGCACTCATGAGAACAGCTAACTTTATTTATTTAAGCAGACCTTGATATGGAGATTAGATTGCCACCTTAGGTTTATGAGATGAATTATTCTGTTTACAGAGCACTATGCATTTCCATAGCCAAGTTGGTTTCAAAATCTTTAAATGTTATTTATCTATTATATTTGTTAAATTAATAGATGGAACTACCTGGAAAGTAATTATATGTACCCTGAAGGGTAATTACGCAATTTTATTGATAGTAGGATTGGTGTAGCCTAATGAACACTGACATAATTTGCAAAAAACATCAGAAATTTCTACCTTGTTTTCAAGCAAACTTCCCTGTCAGAAGACAGGCATAAATGAAATGGCACAGGGAAGCCTTCAGAAGGTGGGTACTTTCCCCACTAAACTACCTCATTACCGTGTCCTTTTCTTGCCATATTTCTGCAAATTATTTCATCCCTTTCACCTCTCCAAGTAAAGTTGCCACCTTCCTTTTCCATGCACCATTTTTCTTGTTTTTCTCACTGTTTGCACCTCACTCTTCAATGCAAAGGTCACAAACAGTTGGAAGTCTGTGGCACCCACCTGTTCTCAAGTGTATCTTCTTGGTCCCTTCTTTCTATTTTCCCTGTCTACTTTTTAGTCCATGCATTGATTTGTCAGAAAGCTTCCAACAGGCGTAACCTGACAACACTTTGCTTCAGCGGTCCAGAAACTCTCTTGATATTTCCAATAAGTCTTTTCTGATGCCTCTGCAATGGTCACCTAGAGGAACCCAACCCCAAATCCCTTGTTAACAACATGCGATTTCCAAGGAAGTTATCATCCTAGAGTCAAACTTTGATCAATGAGGAATGGGGGCCAGTGAATACATGCTCCTCCCTCATTTTTTGTGGGACACATAGTTCTAAGGTCCAGTCTACATTGCTTTAGTCAAGGTCAAGCCCCATGGACCAGCAAGAGAAACCACTCTTGCATTTGGATTTCTCTCCAGCTTTGTTTCATTTTCTCCTGTCCTCTACTTCTGACCCTGAGATTTCTTCCCCAAATAAAACTAATTCCTGTAGCCCTTTATCTTTGGCTCTGTTTCCTGAGATCTGACTCCTTAACTGACCGAGTTCCTTGAACTGTTGCAAGGAACTTGTCCTCATAAATTTCTCATGTCTAATCCTCGTCTATTTATCTGACAAATAGTTCTATAAGACATGCAGCATGTACTGTTTTAAAGATCATAAAGTATTAACTCAGTTAATTCCTCATAAACCCTATGAGGTAGGTACTACTATAATCACTAATTACAAATGAAGAAATAGGCACAGAAAGTTTAAATAACTTTCCCAAGATTATATATCTGGTCAGTGGGGCAGCCACAGTTCCAAATCATGCAGTCTTGCTCTAGAATACACAGTCGACAAATAAGCTGGAATCTTCTTGATTGCTGTTGTAACTCCGTTATAGTGAGTGATATGTCAATAAGGGCCTTACTTGTCTCAAGTATGTGTTTGTTCTCAACTTTCTGAACAAAATCCTTTTAGATTTGATAGTCTTTACGTGGCAACCTCAGGTCAATGATCAAAAAAGCACATCCCAATATGCAAATGCTCATTAAGTCTTTGCTTAGGCCATGTTTGCTGATGTCCCATTGGCCAAAGCACATCACACACGGCCAAGTCCAGAGTCATTGTGAGGAGGGACTATATAAGAGCATGGATGCCAGGAAGTAGGACCATTTTTTTTTTTAATGTTTACTTTGAAGTTAATAAGTTCTTATGTGTAAATACAATAAAAATAATGCAAATGGAGACTAATGTTGTACTGTTTGCTACGATGATAGACAGAGACAGATCAATGGAAAATGCAAAACAACTCACTGAAACATTTTGGTATGTTTAACGCACCAGAAATTTATTATAATGACTAAAGAAAAGAGTAATTGCTATGATGGTCGGCTTTTTAAAAAGTCTTTTGGAAACTGGGTGAAGAATAATGAAGAGACAAAAGTAGAAATGTTTCAATAGTCATTTTGTTCATCTTCCCTTACCTAGAGAAGATGACATAAATTACTTTTAGCCAAAAAACTACTTCTGCTACTTCTGAAATTCTCATTTAACAATTCTGCATTTACCTCATTTTTATTTAAGTCCTTCATAGAAATATGACACTTTTACTAATACTTTGAAATGCTCAACTAAAAAGCACTACTAAACAGTAATTAAATGCATTGCATCATTACCTTTTATAGTTGCTATAGGCAATTTGAGTGTATTTTTTTTTGCAGTATACAGGGATATGCTCAGTTAAAAAGCAAAATCATTGTAAGACTGATTGGTCTCAACATTTTCTAAGCAGAAATTTAAGATTTTTTATTCTCATTCAAGAAGTCAGCATTCTCAGAAAACACATTAAGTTCAACATATTCAGCTGTTTTTAAGTTACCTGAAAAGGGAAAATAATGTACTTTCTTATTCTAGAAAAAAAGAATTGCAGACAGCCTGTACGTAATTTAAAAACAGCTTACATTTATAACTTCAGGCTCTCTAAGTGTTGATTATTCAGTAGGAAACAAATGCTTAGCTAAATTTGAAAGCTACCAAAAAAATCCTATTATGAAAGTGTTTCCCTTTTATAAGGCTGACTCCTTTTTACATGTTTGAAATGTATACAAAATCTCAAGGTGTGACCCAAATTTTGGTCCCAAGCACTTACAAAAGTATACTAAGTGATCCTCAGATGATTTTCTTGTTAATCTCATGTCAGAGTTTAAGGGGGGAGAGGAAATCTCTTAGGTGAGGATGTAATGTCCACAAAAAGGCCAGTTTCAGTATTGCCTCTTCTTCAAACAGATGTGACAATGGAAGCCCTTTCTGCATCGTCTTATAGCAACTCAAAATGAACAGCTTGTACTTTTTTGAGAAAATTCACTGGGGAGTCTGAGAATAGGAATGGGAAGAAGTTGCCATTATTCAGATACCCTAAGATCACAACAGTATTTTTAGGGTCTCACCTCCAATTCAAGATTAACTCTCTACCTTCTCAAGACCAACCTGTCCACCTTATCTCTGGAACAGCTGATTGGTTCAAGTTCCATGTACACCTCCTCCCAGCAAAGATCTGCCTCCCAGTCATCACAGGGAGAACCACTCTAGGGAAGCGTCGCACAAGCTCTGGAAATTGGAAGGAGCCCATTAGCAGGAGATTCCAAGGTCCTGTGTACCCAGAACGTGCTTTCAAAGAGGGGTATGGAGGCACAACCCCAGAGAGACAGATCTCCTAGGTCCCATCTACTCTGTGCCACTTGGGGTACAGGCAGAGGGGAGCCACATAGAGTCACTGCAAACCCCGCAAGAGCAGGGCTCATGTCAGTGGCTCTGACTGTTCAGTCTAAATACAGTAATCTTGATCTGCTGCAAATTCATCCTCTTCCTTACATGTTATTTTCTCTCTCTCTCTGCTTTCTTGATTTCCCTAAAAGGATTACTTTTGGAATTTTTATATGACATTTGTTTCCTCTGAACAAAGTTTACTCCTTCATTTGCCGTATATGAATCCTATGTTCACGTCATTCGGCTGAGCAATATTTTAAAAATAACATGAGGGCTTCCCTGGTGGCGCAGGGGTTGGGGGTCCGCCTGCCGATGCAGGGGACGCGGGTTCGTGCCCCGGTCCGGGAGGATCCCGCGTGCCGCGGAGCGGCTGGGCCCGTGGGCCGTGGCCACTGAGCCTGCGCGTCCGGAGCCTGTGCTCCGCAACGGGAGAGGCCACAGCGGTGAGAGGCCCGCGTACAGGGAAAAAATAAAAAATAAAAAAAAAAAATAACATGAAACACAATTCTACTTTAAACTATGGCTTGTAATGTGTATCCTGTCAACATAAGTCAACGGTTAAGAGCCGAGAGTCACATGGCCTTCGTTTAAACACTGGCTACACTATGTACAGGTTGACTGTTATTAAGAAAGTTATATACCATTTCTGTGCTTCATTTCTCTCATTTGCCAAATAAAGAGAACAGTATCTACTCCACGGGGTTCACACAAAGGTAAAATAAGTTAAAAATATAAAGCACTTGAAATCGTTTCAAATAAACAGCAGGTACCCAGTAGAGGGTGGTTGCTGTTGACAACACCATCATCATCATCTTCATCATAATCATCTAAGGCCCCAGTTCCTAACATTGCTTGCAAATTAGAATTAGCTTGGGGAGCTTTAAAAAAGGCAGCATCTCAAACCAAATTAAGCCAAAATTTTAGAAGTATGACCCAAATATCAATCATTTGTAGTCCCACAACCAATAGTACTTTTTTCAGTTTCTTTCCCAGTTTCATGACTATGCCCTATTAGTCAGCCCAACATCTATTATGCATCTGTTACTGTTGCCCAGGTTGCCCTCCGTACTATTCTGTTATCAATATTTACTAAGTACTTAGTCTCCATGCACTGAGCTGTATCTGAGATGTAGGGGTAGGTAACACAGGTAAGATGCATGCCCTTATGGTGGGAAAAATAAACAATTTACAGGGATAACAGACAAGCAAATACATATCAACACTGTGAAATTCCCATTAAGGAAAAAAAAGAAAATGATGTCATAGGGGTATCTGTAAACATGGTAGAGGGAACTTAAAGTAAGACCTCATTTCTTTGCTCCTCTGCCCCCAGTAGCTTGTTAGAACTGCAGAAACTTGGACGCCACCCCAGGCCTATTCAGAATCTGCATTTTATGTTCCCCATAATCTAACTTCAACAATTATAAACTCATGGCCAGTGTTTCTTTTATAGCCCTTGCTCTAATTATTTTGAAGCAAATCTTCAACATCTTATAAGTATATCTAGAAATATTTTCGTGTGTATTGTTAAAGATAGACTCTTCTCCTGGGCTTTTCATTTGAGTCACTGAGTGGATGCAGATACTATTTAACATGATGGAGAAAATGGAGAGAGAAGTTGACAGGGTGCTTGCGGAGATGGGCAGGAAATGATGAGGGGAACAAGGGTTATCCTTTACACATAGTGCTCTTATTAGGCAACCCAGTAGAGCTTCAGGGATGCAGCTGGATGTATGATACAAGAGATCAGGGGAGCCCTCAAGGTCAGGGATATACAATATCTAAGTGGTATTTAAAGTTATATGACAGATTTGAAGGAGAGGGTAAACAGAGAGTGAAGGAAGTCTACTCCTAGGCACTTGGACATACAGATGACAGGATGACAGGAACAGAAGACCAAGCCAATCAGACTAGAAGAAAAAGAAGTGTGGAGCTGTAGGTAGGGCCTAAGACAGGAGAAGGATTCCAGGAGCGAATGCTCCATGGTATTGAATGATGCAAAATAAGATGAGTACACATTACTGTCTGTTGGATTTGGCAACTGGTGACATTAACAAAAGAAGTTTATGTGAAGAGGCCATAAACCAAGATGGAATGAGTGCTAGATTAAGCCAGGAAACCAGCAGGGTTTTCTCAGAGTTTCACAACCTACGGACGTGTCCAAATCCATCACACGGTACGAGGAAAATACCAAAGTTTTTGAATTATTTCCTTTTCTCCATAAACTGGATAAAAGAATGAAAATAAATGCAGATGAAATGCGAGAAAATAAAAAATAATCAATATAGACAACTCTTATGAGACATTTTGCCATGTAGGGAGCAAAATAATGAGATAAGAGCTGAGAAAGTTTATGGTGTCAAGTAAAGATTTGTGCTTTTAACTGTTTCCCTTTGATTTATTAGTTTTTCTTTAATTTATGGATGAGAGATAATCACAGCATGCTGTATCCTGAGGGGAATGATTGTGTAGAGGGGAGATGAGCGATGCAGAAAAAGAACAGGAGTAGCAGATACATTAAATCTTTAAGAGTGAAAAAGGGCAAGGGATTCAGAGCCCAAGTATGGGATGAAACTTAAAAGAAGTAGCGGGGCTTCCCTGGTGGCGCAGCGGTTGCGAGTCCGTCTGCCGATGTAGGGGACGCGGGTTCGTGCCCCGGTCCGGGAGGATCCCACGTGCCACGGAGTAGCTGGGACTGTGACCCATGGCCACTGAGCCTGCGCGTCCGGAGGCTGTGTTCCGCAACGAGAGACGCCACAACAGTGGCCCGCGTACCGCAAAAAAATAAATAAATAAATAAATAAAAGGAGAAGTAGAAACATTTTTTCCCCCATTGGATCCAGAGGAAAAAGGCAAAGGTTATGGATATATGTGCTGCAAATTTGCAAATCACGTAGTGGGAAAGTGAGGGTGGTTGTCTCTTGTAGTTTTGTTTTCACTGAAATGTCAGAAAAGTAGTTAAGTGAAAGCGGGAACTCCACTTTATTAGGAAGAGGTAGCAACAGTGGCTTACGATGTGGAGTGTCAATTTGAGAGGACCTGCTCAATATTTTAAATAAAGCCAGTCACCCAGGTTGTGTGACTTTCTTCAGCAAAATCTATCTATTTAGGCAAAGGCAAAAAAAAAAAAAAAGGTGAAGAGCTGGGTTAGGTCTATGGGGGTTTCCCCAGTTAAATACAATGTGGGGGATGGGTAATGGATTTAAAGGACATTTCCCTGGAAGTGAATAAACGAAGCTTAAGAGAGTCTCACCAGGGGACCTTATTTAATATCATTCAGAGTCCTGCATTAGGGCCCACATAGAGTGAGATCAAATCTAGATCTGCATACTTAAATAAGTTTAAATGAACTGACTTAAATGGAAAATAATATTATTTCATTGTCTGGTTTTCTTTATAAGTGCTGTCAAGAGTTTCTCCTGAAGACATGCCAAAAACAATAAAATCTGTCAGAAGAAAATATGAAATGGACTAATAACTGATTAAGATTTGGAGAACAGAAATAGAAACTGCTCTGTATGTCTCCGACTTTTCATATTCTTTCATCTGAGGACTCTAAGACTGTGGTTCAATGAAGACTCTGGTTATGTGAACATGATTCACACCACATACAGCAAAAGACACTCACTAATCCCTGCTCTGACCTTGCTAAGGCTGGTGCCCAGTGTGTGGTTTGGCTTGGAAGAGCATTACTGGTGATTGTGTGGGCGAGACTGCTCTGGTCCCCACAGGTCCCCACAGATGTCACAGGGGTATATTCTGGTTGGAGTCCACACGCCTACCACGTGAGTGGTGAATGCTGCAGAGAAGATGCCAAATGGGTTCCTTTGAATAGATGAGGTAAAATCAGTGGTTGAAGCCTTTCTTTTTTTTTTTATTAAACAACTTTATTGCAGTATAATTGCTTTACAATGGTGTGTTAGTTTCTGTTTCATAACAAAGTGTATCAGCTATACATATACATACATCCCCACATCTCCTCCCTCTTGTGTCTCCCTCCCACCCTCCCTATCCCACCCCTCTGGGTGGACACAAAGCACTGAGCTGATCTCCCAGTGCTATGCAGCTGCTTCCCACTAGCTATCCATTTTACATTTGGTAGTATATATAAGTCCATGCCACTCTCTCACTTCGTCACAGCTTCCCATTCCCCCTCCCCGTGTCCTCAAGTCCATTCTCTACATCTGTGTCTTTATTCTTGTTTTGCCCCTAGCTTCTTCAGAACCATTTATTTTTTTCTTTAGATTCCATATCTATGTGCTAGCGTATGGTATTTGTTTTTCTCTTTCTGACTTATTCACTCTGTATGACAGACTCTAGGTCCATCCACCTCACTACAAATAACTCAATTTCGTTTCTTTTTATGGCTGAGTAATATTCCATTGTATATACGTGCCACCTCTTTATCCATTCATCTGTCGAAGGACACTTAGGTTGCTTCCATGTCCTAGCTATTGTAAATAGAGCTGCAATGAATATTGTGGTACGTTACTCTTGTTGAATTATGGTTTTCTCAGGGTATATGCCCAGTAGTGGGATTGCTGGGTTGTATGGTAGTTCTATTTTTAGTTTTTTAAGGAACCTCCATACTGTTCTCCATAGTGGCTGTATCAATTTACATTCCCACCGACAGTGCAAGAGAGTTCCCTTTTCTCCACATCCTATCCAGCATTTATTGTTTGTAGACTTTTTGATGATGGCCATTCTGATTGGTGTGAGATGATATCTCATTGTAGTTTTGATTTGCATTTCTCTAATGATTAATGATGTTGAGCATCCTTTCTTGTGTCTGTTGTCAATCTGTATATCTTCTTTGGAGAAGTGTCTATTTAGGTCTTCTGCCCATTTTTGGACTGGGTTGTTTGTTTTTTTGATATTGAGCTGCATGAGCTGCTTGTATATTTTGGAGATTAATCCTTTGTCAGTTGCTTCATTTGCAAATATTTTCTCCCATTCTGAGGGTTGTCTTTTGGTCTTGTTTATGTTTTCCTTTGCTGTGCAAAAGCTTTTAAGTTTCACTAGGTCCTATTTGTTTATTTTTTTATTTCCATTTCTCTAGGAGGTGGGTCAAAAAGGATCTTGCTGTGATTTATGTCATAGTGTTCTGCCTATGTTTTCCTCTAAGAGTTTTATAGTGTCTGGCCTTACATTTAGGTCTTTAAGCCATTTTGAGTTTACTTTTGTGTATGGTGTTAGGGAGTGTTCTAATTTCATTCTTTTACATGTAGATGTCTAGTTTTCCCAGCATCACTTATTGAAGCGGCTGTCTTTTCTCCATTGTATATTCTTGCCTCCTTTAACAAAGATAAGGTGACCATAGGTGCGTGGGTTTATCTCTGGGCTTTCGATCCTGTTCCATTGATCTATATTTCTGTTTTTGGGGCTTCGCTGGTGGCGCAGTGGTTGGGAGTCCGCCTGCCGAGGAAGGGGATGCAGGTTCATGCCCCAGTCCGGGAATATTCCACATGCCGTGGAGCAGCTGGGCCCGAGAGCCATGGCTGCTGAGCCTGCGCGTCCGGAGACTGTGCTCCGCAACGGGAGAGGCCACAGTGAGAGGCCCGCATACCGGAAAAAAAAAAAAAATATATATATATATATATATATATGTATTTCTGTTTTTGTGCCAGTACCATACTGTCTTGATTACTGTAACTTTGTAGTATAGTCTGAAGTCAGGGAGCCTGATTCCTCCAGCTCCGTTTTTATTTCTCAAGATTGCTTTGGCTATTCGGGGTATTTTGTGTGTCCATACAAATTGTGAATTTTTTTGTTCTAGTTCTGTAAAAACGTCATTGGTAGTTTGATTGGGATTGCATTGAATCTGTAGATTGCTTTGGGTAGTATAGTCATTTTCACAATATTGATTCTTCCAATCCAAGAACATGGTATATCTCTCCATCTGTTGGTATCATCTTTAATTTCTTTCATCAGTGTCTTATAGTTTTCTGCATATAGGTCTTTTGTCTCCTTAGGTAGGTTTATTCCTAGGTATTTTATTCTTTTTGCTGCAATGGTAAATGTGAGTGTTTCCTTAATTTCTCTTTCAGATTTTTCATCATAATGTATAGGAATGCAAGAGATTTTTGTGCATTAATTTTGTATCCTGCTACTTTACCAAATTCATCGATTAGCTCTAGTAGTTTTCTGGTAGCATCTTTAGGATTCTCTATGTATAGTATCATGTCATCAGCAAACAGTGACGGCTTTACTTCTTTTCCAATTTGGATTCATTTCTTTTCTTCTCTGACTGCTGTGGCTAAAACTTCCAAAACTATGTTGACTAATAGTGGTGAGAGTGGGCAATCTTGTCTTTTTCCTGATCTTAGAGGAAATGGTTTCAGTTTTTCACCATTGAGAATGATGTCGGCTGTGGGTTTGTCATATACAGCCTTCATTATGCTGAGGTAAGTTCCCTCTATGTCTACTTTCTGGAGGTTTTGTATCATAAATGGGTGTTGAATTTTGTCAAAAGCTTTTTCTGCATCTATTGAGATGATCACATGGTTTTTATCCTTCAGTTTGTTAATATTGTGTATCACATTGATTGATTTGCATATATTGAAGAATCCTTGCATTCCTGGGATAAACCCCACTTGATCATGGTGTATGATCCTTTCAGTGTGCTGTTGGATCCTGTTTCCTAGTTGAGGATTTCTGTATCCATGTTCATCAGTGATATTGGCCTGTAGTTTTCTTTCTTTGTGACATCTTTGTCTGGTTTTGGTATCAGGGTGATGGTGGCCTCATAGAATGAGTTTGGGAGTGTTCCTCCCTCTGCTATATTTTGGAAGAGTTTGAGAAGGATAGGTGTTAGGTCTTCTCTAAATGTTTGGTAGAATTCGCCTGTGAAGCCATCTGGTCCTGGGCTTTTGTTTGTTGGAAGAATTTTAATCACAGTTTTAATTTCAGTGCTTGTGATTGGTCTGTCTATATTTTCTATTTCTTTTTGGTTCAGTCTCGGAAGGTTGTGCTTTTCTAGGAATATGTCCATTTCTTCTAGGTTGTCCATTTTATTGGCATATAGTTGCTTTTAGTAATATCCCATGATCCTTTGTATTTCTGCAGTGTCAGCTGTTACTTCTGCTTTTTCATTTCTAATTGTATTGATTTGAGTCTTCTCCCTTTTTTTCTTGATGAGTCTGGTAATGATTTATCAATTTTGTTTATATTCTCAAAGAACCAACTTTTAGTTTTTTTGATCTTTGCTATCATTTCATTCATTTCTTTTTCATTTATTTCTGATCTGATCTTTATGATTTCTTTCCTTCTGCTAACTATGGGTTTTTTTTGTTCTTCTTTCTCTAATTGTTCTAAGTGTAGGGTTAGGTTGTTTATTTGAGATGTTTCTTCTTTCTTGAGGTAGGATTGTATTGCTATAAACTTCCCTCTTAGCACTGCTTTTGCTGCATCCCATAGGTTTTGGATTGTTGTGTTTTCATTGTCATTTGTTTCTAGGTATTTTTTGATTTCCTCTTTGATTTCTTGGTTATTTAGTAGTGTACTGTGTAGCCTCCATGTGTTTGTATTTTTTACAGATTTTTTCCTGTAATTGATATCTACTCTCACAACGTTGTGGTCGGAAAAGCTATTTGATATGATTTCAATTTTCTTAAATTTATCAAGGCTTGATTTGTGACCCAAGATATGATCTATCCTGGAGAATGTTCCATGAGCACTTGAGAAGAAAGTGTATTTTGCTGTTTTTGGATGGAATGTACTCTAAATATCAATTAAGTCCATCTTGTTTAATGTATCATTTAAAGCTTGTGTTTCATTATTTATTTTCATTTTGGATGATCTGTCCTTGGTGAAAGTGGGGTGTTAAAGTCCCCTACTATTATTGTGTTACTGATGATTTCCCCTGTTATGGCTGTTAGCATTCATTCTTAAGAGATAGTTTGATAACAGAGAAGCAATGAACTAATAAAAGTATTATTTTTAAAAAAAGTGAAACTAGGAAAGTGAAATTGCTATAGGGAGTTTTCTGGTTTTCGTTAACACAATTGAAGTTTTAAAACGAAAATTTTTAATGCCTTTTTAAAGGCAATATGAACAAACAGAATGTGTGTCTCCTTTTGTGGTTCTATCAGTAGCCAAAATATATCTTTGATATATTTTCCCTAGAACTATGTACTTTTAAGCTAGCCTATCAACATAAATATCTGTTAATAAGGCTTTATAAGATTTAAAATAAATTCTAGAGTTGAACATTCACTCTCAATTATATATTCCATTTACAGAATCATCATACTGTTGAAAAGACCCTTAAAATACACCAGAACCACAAATATTGAAATCTTAGCTACTTTAATATGCACGAATGGTAAGACTCAAACAGATTTGAAAATATGCCTCTGTTTCATTATTTTTATATGCTTTAGGAAAAACTAAAACACATTACTTAAGTTACACATCCCCTCTGACCCTAATTACCAGCCCAGCATATTTGCTTGTATTGTAAGCATCAATTAAAAAGGTTCAGGGGCTTCCCTGGTGGCGCAGTGGTTGAGAGTCCGCCTGCCGATGCAGGGGACACGGGTTCGTCCCCCAGTCCGGGAAGATCCCACATGCCGCAGAGCGGCTGGGACCGTGAGCCATGGCCGCTGAGCCTGCGCGTCCGGAGCCTGTACTCCGCAACGGGAGAGGCCGCAACAGTGAGAGGCCCGCGTATCGCAAAAAAAAAAAAAAAAAAAAAAAAGGTTCAGGTCACATTAGCTATGCATTTATTCTGCTACATCAAAGGCCTTATACTAAGGACATGCTCTTCCTTTAAATCCTTCCTTGCAGCTAAAGTGAATTTTTAAATTTTAAGTTTTTAATGATAATTTTTAAAGCTTCTTGTGAATATCTTTCTTGTCATTCCTCCTCTCAGCTATTTTGGTGTATTTGTATATTTATAAGCATAATTTGATCTTTTAACAGCAAGTAGATACAACAAATTGAGTGACAAGGCCTTAAATATGTCTATGGCTATTGAGAGTGCTAATATTTGTAAATTAAGTTCTGATAAAATAAAATCTATGCACTTCAGAAATGTTTTTAATTTGGAGGCCATTTACCATGTGTGATTTTAGACCTTTCTAGTTAACTCCTTTTTAAAAAAATTTAAACTTTGACATGTATTTTATTATTTTTCATAGTCACAAACAAAACTTTAAAAGTCAAATTTGATTAAAAACATATACAAAAGCATTGTGACCACCTGGAGGGGTGGGATAGGGAGGGTGCGAGGGAGGGAGACGCAAGAGGGAAGAGATATGGGAACATATATATATGTATAACTGATTCACTTTGTTATAAAGCAGAAACTAACACACCATTGTAAAGCAATTATACTCCAATAAAGATGTAAAAAAAAAAAAACCATGTAGAAAAGCAAACCCTTTTTCCGCTTTGCTACCCAGAAGCAGCCATTTTCTCTTTCTTGATACAGACCCTTTTTAAAATGAAATATATCATCGGACAAGAGAAAGTACGTAAATTGTTAAAAATTTGCGCAATTGAAAATTTTTAAAATAAATTCTCACATCTATTTGATAAGGTGATTGAAAAACCATTTTCCTTCAAAAATTTAAAGGCTTTGCTCCATTTGCTTCCAATATTTAGGATGGTGATTCTCACACAATCTCAGAAAATTTATATGGGATTTTTTTCTTTCTAGAAGCTTTTTTTGAGTTTTCTCATTATTCGGTAGTAGTATGAAATTTCTCAATAATGTTTTAAATCTGGAGACTTGGGTATTTCAGTTCTGGGATATTTTCTTTATTATATTTTTGATAATTTTTCACCACCATTTGCTCTCTTTTTCTGAGGTTCTTATTACTTAGATTGGTTTTAAAGTTAAATTCAAAAAAAAATAAAAATTTGATCTCTATGTACACTGAAATTATAATTGTGTAAATTATGAATTTATAAATAGTTGAAAAAATTAAGTGTCTTAAAATTAATACCCTGTATACAGAGCTGGACTTGGGTAAAATTTTATAAGAAGTCTACTTCATAGAGTCTCTGGGGCTTTTTATAGGGTATAAAATAATAAAAGCAGTGAGGGGTTTTGTTTAGCCTGGGCAAGACGCATAGGTGAGCGTACTGTGTATTTCAACTAGATTTCTCTGCAGTCATCGGAAGAAGAACCTTCAAAAGTTGCTCGAGTGTTCTGTGTACAGAGCTGGACTTGGGTAAAATTTTATGAGAAGTCTACTTCATAGTCAGTCTCTTGGGCTTTTTATAGGGTATAAAGATGGGTTGATACTCCAAGTTTCTTATCTTTTCTTCATATGAGTCCATCTCTATCTTTTTGATCTATTTTATAGGAGATCATCTCACTTTTCTTTAACACATCTATGATGTTCCTATTCATGAATTTTGTATATAACACCATCAACATTATACATCATTGTAATACAACATCATATTACCTCTTAAAGGATGAATTTGGTTTCTTTGAAGCTTTATCTTCCTGCCTGAATTGTGAGTATGTTTTGTTTTTGTGTTTATAGTTTCTATCTCTCCTCTTACGTCCAAGGATTTCTTCAGATTCCTGGGGGTATTTGGGAATGTGTTTCTGGTTTACGGTGAGGCACTAAATAGCTAAATAGAAATTCTGTGATACACAAGAGGGCTCTGCTCATTTCATAGATTCATTCTTGTGCCACCAGTTAGCTATTTACATTTTTGCGGAAGATCCCCAAATGTCTGTAGTTAAACAGCTTTTCTCCAGGGCAGATCTAATTACCCTGAGAAAGATCTTTTAATGTCTGCCATGTTTCTGAAATAGAATGAAATGGGCAATTGTACCATTTGGCATGTTCGCTTTTCTTAAGATATTAATTTTCTTCTACGTGTATTACCATCCTGTTTATCATATGATCCTATATCCACAGCCTGTCACATGCTTTTTTCAAATACTATGTGACCTGTCTCACAGACAGCTGGAAGAAGGGTAGGCACCTGACTGAACCAGGTTTGTACTGAGAACCTAGGAGTCTACTGTCTCTTCTACAAAGTTGAAAAAAAAATCTCCCTGCCTCACAACTGCTTACAAAGTACCTTCTTTTTGGTGTCTTGTACCCCTTAGCTTTTTTCAAGTGGTCTCTTGTGGTTTTCTCTAACTGAAGAATCTTAAAATTGGGCCCCCAATTTCACCCACTCTCTGTCTTCATTTAAAGTTCAGAATTGTAGATTTCTTCCAGGTTTATTGAGGGTGCAGTTTATATTTCTGCTCTTTATTCTCCTCTACATTTGGGATTATTAACTGGGAAAATGAAAATGACTTTGCTGAAACTAAAAGTTGGATTCAGTTACTTTTAAAATATGTGATGAATTTTTCCATACACATTTATTTGATGAGGTAAATAAAGAAAAGGTAGTGCAAGGAACTGAATAAATAAAAAGTAGATAAATCCTGAGAGAACTTTTATCCAAAAACTTCCAAGTGTTTTATTCATCTAGCTTTGGTTTGTTCCCTTTGTTGCTTCCATAGAAACTTTAGACAATCTGCTATTCTGGTAACCACTTACAATACATAGTAAAGCCATTTTATGGCACTAACTAGAAAGAAATAGGAACTTGTGAAGTTTCTTTAACAAATCGGTATAGGTGGCTTTATACTCATTACTTACTCAAAATAAAGATATACTCAATGTAAAGATGAGTATTGAGAACATTAGAAATGGACCTTTAAGGGTGTTTCCTAATAGAGATGGTTTATTACATCTGTTCCTTGCCCTCATTCTGTCCTCAATCAGTACCCTTTTCATCAATCCTGTAAATATAGGTCTTTCCAATTTTATTTCTCTCTGGCTTCTCTCATTAGGCAGTAACATTTAAAATATTTATATATGTAATATTTGTTCCAAAAAATTTATAAAACAATTAATATTGGCATGTGTAATACTGCAAAATAACTACAATACAACCAGTAAACAAAGAATAGATATTTGCACTTGTATATGTATATGAAAAGTTGTATTTTAACATTGTGCTTAGTCAAAGTAGCAAAAGCATTCCTATAAAACATCCACAATCACTATTATTAAACATTCTGCTATAAGTAATAATTTCTGCATATGTATAGGCAAAATGATAAAAATAGCAGATGCACACAGGCAATGGATAAAGTAGAATTATACAATAATAATGATAATTATAGTATGATTGCCTACTCAGAAAACTCAAAAGACGTAGAGAGATCATTATTACATCTTACAAGAGTATTCAGTATGATGCTTAGTATAAAATTAAAATTTTAGAATTTGTTAGCTATCATATACTAACTACATTCACAACTTCAACATAATTAAGGAAAAATACTGTTTACAGGATAACTCTACTATCAAGTTTTAAAATTTACAAGAAATGTACAAGATCTATGTAAAGATACTTTAAAACTTTACTGAAATACATATAAAAAGCCTTGAAAAAATGGATTTTTATCCATTTTGGATAAGATTTAATATTATAAAGTAACAATTATCACCAAATTATTCTATGAATTTACACATTCCCCATACAAATATTAGACAGTTCTTTTGTTTGTCTTCTTAGTTTTGTTTTTGTTTTGGAACCAGTCAAGCTGACACTAAAATTTATATGGAAATTTTAACATTTAAAAAAGAAAAAAAGATTAAAGAGTGGTGAGTAGCACTACTAAATATTTAAGAATATTTTAAGATTTTATTAATTCACAGTGTGGTGCTGGTGTCTGAATAGACAAAAAAATTTGTTACAAAATATAAAGCCCCCAAATACTCAGTGGCTCAGTGGTTGAGAGTCCTCCTGCCGATGCAGGGGACAGGGCTTCGTGCCCCGGTCCGGGAATATCCCACATGCCGCGGAGCGGCTGGGCCCGTGAGCCATGGCCGCTGAGCCTGCGCGTCCGGAGCCTGTGCTCCGCAACGGGAGAGGCCACAACAGTGAGAGGCCTGCGTACCGCAAAAAAAAAAAAAAAGAAATTACTTTGAGTTATTAGGTCAATATCAAAGGACATTTTCCCCCCCAGGGTATTTTGGTGTATTGTTTTCTTTGCTATTTATTTTTTCTTACTCTAAATCTGAATAATTCTTTTATGATTTCTGGGAATCTATTTTTTTGCTTGGCTGGGAATTTGGATACAAAAAAAGCCATAGCTAGAGAGGAATATGGGGTCAAAGAGGATACACATACCTACCCACCCCCACCTTCACTCACACACAGGCACAAACATGTGTAAGGACAGAACATATATGATTCCTGTTGAGGAGAAAGGAAGATATTGGGGATTAGAGAAGAGAAAATGAACCAACAAGGACCTACTGTTTAGCACAGGGAACTATACTCAGTATTTTATAATAACCTATAAGGGAAAAAATATGAAAAAGGGTATATATACATATACATGTATATGTGTGTGCACATATATATGTGTATGTATGTGCATATATATGTATAAAACTGAATCACTCTGCTGGACACCTGAAACTAACACATTGTAAATCAACTATACTTCAATAAAAAAAAATTAAAGGTAAAAAAAGAGAAAATGCTATCTAATATATAGACATACCTGAGAACACAAAGCAAGAGATAATCAGAGAAGAAATGGAAGGTTCAGCCTTTGAAGGAGGAGAGACTTTTCTTACTCATCATAGGAGAGAAAAGAAGATGGGTGGAAAGAACTTTGGCCAGTCGGTCCTTAATCTGCTTTCTTTAAAGGTGGGTACCAAGCCAATGTTCAGATTATATTGAATCACCAGTTCATGACAAATACATTGTATTTCATCAAATAATGATATTGAAATAATCATTTATATATATTCATATATATTATATATGAACCTCTATTAGTACTAAGGAGGAAGATGTAATCAAAATGTTTGTCTTAGTTTTAAAGTTTTAATGGATTTATTAGGGGGATAAAAAGGCAATCAAGCTATGTTCAGAGTGGACTGAGAGGTATAGACAGATTAGTGATGAAAATCGTTGAAACGGTAAAAATAAAATTAAACGTCTGAAAGAACTGTGTAAACTCTTAAGCCTTACAGAGAGGTAGAGTTTTGTTGTGAACATGTGTGTACCTGCTTTATCCCCAGTGCTAAACTGCAAATATCCTAAGAGTGAAAACCTTCTTTTCCATCCCTCTATCTTCTTATAATACATTGTTTCATATATACCTATGTCATGTACAACCTTTACATTCTCACACTAAAGACATTTTTTGTTTGTTTGTTTTTCCTTTTTTTTTTTTTTTTTTTTTTTTGCGGTACGCGGGCCTCTCACTGCTGTGGCCTCTCCCTTAGCGGAGCACAGGCTCCGGATGTGCAGGCTCAGCGGCCATGGCTCACAGGCCCAGCCGCTCTGCGGCATGTGGGATCTTCCCGGACCGGGACACGAACCCGTGTCCCCTGCATCGGCAGGCGGACTCTCAACCACTGCGCCACCAGGGAAGCCCAGAAGTTGTTTTTTGATATATAAATATACCAAAGACATATGTTTGTGTGTTTGTTTCCTGAATCATACAGGCATGAAATGAAATGTTTCATTGCATTGGCTCCGCCACTTACAAACTGAATAGGTTGTTTAACCTGAAATAAGTTTAATAACAATTATCCCATGGCTTTTTTTTTCTTTATTGGAGTATAATTGCTTTACAATGGTGTGTTAGTTTCTGCTTTATAACAAAGTGAGTCAGTTATACATATACATATGTTCCCATATCTCTTCCCTCTTGCGTCTCCCTCCCCATGGCTTTTTAATGAAGATTAAATTAAATAATTCATGTAAAGCACATAGTACAATGTGTAGCCCATGATAAACCTGCCATAAATGTGAGTAGCCATCACTTAGTACTCCTCATGAACTGATCGATTGATCAGTTGATCAGCTGATGATGACGTTGCCTAAAGGATGAAATCACGCTCTCTCTTTCAAAACACTGGAGATGGGAATACTCTGGTTGTTCACTGGGTCTCATACAATGCTATAGTTTGGTAATTCTCAAAGCAGCTACTTTTATGTACTTCATGCCTTTGAAATGAACTAATATATAGTCTTTCAAGGTAAGATACAACCGAGAAAGCTTACAACAGGTTTAGTCTCATGATTTGAACTGACAAAAAGTTCCCCTCTGCCTAAAAATGGACTCAGGGTTTCCTATGAACTTTATGTCATTCTCCAAAAGTAGATCTGAGCTGCAAGGCTCCAGAGCCCTGTGAAGTACAACTTTTCTCCCAGAAACAGGATGTATTTTGGCTCCAAATTGCTTTTTACAATTCTTACCTTCAGTACATGACTGAAATAAAGATCAGTTCAGACTCCAGTCTCACTGCAGATAAATAAATGATGGGCGATATCTCCAAGACAGGTGGAGCTCTTGATGGATGGACAAGCTGAATACATAAGCACACATGAAAGACCAGTTCTGAGCACACATCCTAAATCCCTTTGGTTTTCTTGGGCACATCACCTGATGTCAAAAATTCTTTTTGTGGAGGAATTTTCTTTGAGGTTTTCATGGTATATGTAGGTTTGTTTTCTATTATCGTTGTCTAAAGAGTAATGTGATACAAGTTTCCTGTGGATTCAAAGCAACTGAGTTACCTGATACACATATATGATTTTTTCAGGATAACTTTTATCAAAAAATATTACAAGTGCATTATGAAAATCTAAATGAATTCATTATTCTGCATTTAGAAAATTCTTGATTGGTTTTTTTTGGATAAATTCATTTTAGAAAAAATTTTCAGCACTAAATTCTTACTGTGTCAGAAAGTATGAAAAAAATAATTAAATCCAACAGAATGTATGTTGTCACTTTTTATATATGTAAATGACTACCAGTATGCAAATATCTATCTATCTATGTATTATCTGGTTCAGATTCAATTTCATGATGAGAAAAAAAACTGAAGAAAAAATAAGGACATCCTCATTATTATAGATACTGACAGTGTTAGTTCTTCAGTTAAGATACAGCCCTGATGTAGGTCATAAGCATTCTTTAATTTACTATAATCTGGAATTGCCTGCTGGGTACTCGACACAGGAAGAGACACACATAGCTGTTTACCGGGTAGTACAGGACCAATGACTAATTCATTCTCAGGCTTACGTTTATTCATAGCACAAATTTAAATGCTTATTTGGCAACCTTTCTCTCATTTCTACTTCTGATGATAGCAGCTCATTCAGTTTAATGTTGTCTTATTAAATGAAGAGACATGTCCTCACAGTCTGATGTTAGGCACCAAACAGGGAAAGGAATTGATCACGAGACTGATTTAAACAACATAACACAACTGACTCACGTTACCACATTATTAATTAGTTCTTAATTAGTTCATATTTTCCTCATTTTTGCAGAAGGAGGTAAATGCCAGTATCCTAAACAATCTAAAACATTTTTTTCTAACAACACAAATAAATGTAGACAAGTAGGTGAAAAACACTGAAATAAAATTATATGTGTATGTATGTCTGAATGTTTTAATAAAGTGAGTTCAGTTTGGACAACTGGATGTGAAAAATAAGGACATATGTGCCTCTATTTATAATAGCCAAGACATGCTAACAACCTAAATGTCCATCAACAGATGAATAAAGAAGATGTGGTACCTATAAACAATAGAATATTACTCAGCCATAAAAAGGAACAAAATAATGCCATTTGCAGCAACATGGATGCAACTAGAGATGATCATACTAAGTGAAGTAAGTCAAAAAGAGAAAGACAAATACCATATCATATCATTTATATGTAGAATCTAAAATATGACATAAATGAACCTATCTATGAAACAGAAAAAGAATCAGGGACATAGAGAACAGACTGGTGGTTGCCAAGGGGGAGGGGGGTGGGAGAGGGATGGAGTGGGAGGTCGGGGTTAGCAGATGTAAGCTTTTATATACAGAATGGATAAACAACAAGGTCCTACCATATAGCATAGATAACTATATTCAATATCCTATGATAAACCACAAAGGAAAAGAATATTTTTAAAAAGTACATATATGTATAACTGAATTACCTTGCTGTACAGCAGAAATTAACACAACGTTGTAAATCAACTGTACTTCAGTAAAAAAGACATATGTGCCTTCTTCTTATGCTTCCGCAGATAGAAATTTAATTATTGTCAGTGTGCTAGCCTGGGTCATGCCCTTAGTTTATTTGGGAATGCCATCCTGGAGCATGTGTGAGGAATGAGGGAATGAAAGGGAAGGAAAACCAAAATGGGTTTCTATTATGAAAGGTGGCTGTCATTTTGAGGGACAGATGTGCAATCTTTGGGACTTCCATTGGATCCTTAGAAAGAAATTTAGTCCACAGGGTCTGAGATGCTGTTAGGTTGCACCTGTGATAAGCTTTTTGATGACCATGTGAAACTGGCCACCACATACACACTGGCTGGAGTAAAAGACGTGCGTATTAAATGGTTCATTAAAAGGAGTTCAGAAAAAAATTAAAAGTCGAGGATGCCACATTAATATAACTAGACTGAAACTATACAATAAATAATATTATTGAATGGAAAACATATAGCTCCCATAGAATACTGAATGTAAAATTTCTCTTGGCATTTTATAGTAAGAACTTGCAAATTTAACAGAGATTCCATTGGAAAAATTTTAAACAGAAATCTCTCTCTGTTCTATAGGAAAAAATATGAACAAACACACACATAACCTTTGAAAAACAGCCACTGCTCTTTTAAATCAGCTCTGCTAAATGAAGAACTGTTAAACTTCCTTTAAATTGCTTCTTTGGTGCATACGTGTTCAGAAAAGCAGAACACTGCCTTTCACTGCATTTTCCCTTATATGATCAGGCTGTGTCTAATCACCTGAGTATCCTGATTAAAAGTTAATCAGGCACTTGAAAAACTCTTTTTAAAAACTAATTGTATATACAAGGAGTTCTCATTAGGAAAATCTATGCCAGTCACACGGAGTCCTTTGACTTATTTTTCATCTTACAAAACAATTATATCTGAATTTCATGATTTAAATGGTTACAATCTCCACCGCAAATTCCACTAAATTTTCAGTGAACAAATTCATAATCCGTAGTCATATATTTTATTTGAAAGAGTCTCCTGCCTCTAAAGCAATGGAGAGTTACGTGGAAATGTTGGGGGGAAAAGCTGGGCAGGGAGTGAAAAGACTGGAGTTCTACCCTAAGCCCTGTCGGCCCCCGGCTGCACACACCTAGGAGGCTGCTTAAGTTCTCTGAGCTTCACCACTTGAGTCAATTTCTAGCTCAAGAATGAGTTTGGAGCCAGGCTAATTGCCCAGATTTTATCTCCAGCAATTGCTGGATTTTTGATTTGGGGCAAGTCACTAAATTCCTCTGAGGCTCAGTTCCATCAGCTGTTAATTAAAAACTAAAAATACTGATTCAGAGTTTTTGAGAACTAATTGAAATAATATATGTAAAGCATTTAGCATAGAGGTTGACTCATTTTAAACAGTATTTAGCTGTTTCTCTTTATTTGCCCCTTTCGAGAACACAAGGCAAGAACCCACTGGCCGAAGTTCTCTACTAGCCTAGCACATGTCTTTTCTCACATATGCTAAGAAGGGAGCTCCCTCCTCCATCAAAGGCTGAAACTTCCTTTTCTTCCCTGAATCCCCTCTTGCTTTGTTTCCTCGAAAAGGCTTGTATATTGACATTGTTTTCCCTTCTGCATCCTCAAAGGCTCCCTTTTCTCTCCTTTTCTTTTATCTCTCAGCATAGACATATGTTCTATTGCTCTATCTGTACCCATGTGTGTGTGTTGTGTGTGTGTGTTGTGTGTGTTTATGTGTGTACTTCTCCCTGACCCAATATATCTCTCCAGCTATTTCTCTCTGTTATCACCACAAAACTCTGAAGAGCTGTCTACATATTCTATCTTGATTTTCTCTCTCATTCACTCTGAGAAAAAAAAAATTAACATTTTTTAGAAGATTTAATTGAAGTAGAGCTGACATGCAATATTATTTTCATTCACTCAATCTCATCTGTCAGGGTTCTTTTCTATTGTACTATTTCATGGAACCTTCTCTTTTCAGGGTCAAGAACAATTCCCACGGTGTCATCCTATGTCATCTTATTCACTCTTCGCGGCACTCAGCAGAATCTACCCCTCATTTTGTCTTAGGACACTCCCCTATCTTAGGTCCCTGTCAACCCTCCATCCTGAGTTTCCTCTTATTACTGGTTCACTGATGTTCCATCCCCTTTGCAAGTTGCATCTTTTTACCCACCTGCACTGTTGGGGTCACTCATGGCTCAGTCCTGGGCTACTTCTCTCAAAACTTACTCCCTAAAAAACCCTCATATATTCTCATCTTAAATGCCATTAATGCTGCTTATACACAGCTTTTAAAAGATAGAAGATAGATGTACCTAGCTAGCTAGAGATACATAGTTATTATTTAGGGCATACAACTGCTCGAGTTTAAATCCTAGATCTGCAACTCAGTAGCTACACAACTTTGGCAAGTCACGTCACCTCTCTGTGCCTTACTTTAAATCTATTTCATCAAATTATTGAGAGTATTAATAAACGTTGAGTCCTTTAGAAAGTGGCATATAATGTGCTATGTAAATAGTTAATATCATTGCTATTTTTACAGTAATTCAGATTTTGTCACTCCTCCACTCAAAACCCTTCTTTCACTGTACTTAGAATAAAATTCAGCGTCTCTGTATTAGTTCACAAGGCTCTACATCATCTGACCCCAGATTTTCCCTCCATCTCAACTCCCACTCCCACGCCCACCCCCCACCCCCACCTCCTTGCCTTGTTCACTAGCCTCTAGTCACATGGGTCTTTTTTTTTTTTTTAGCTCCTCAGACATGAAAACATCTTGTCTCTGGGGAATTTGCACATACCTCAGTCCACCCTGCTCTCCTAGGCAGCTCCTTCATGTCCTTGGGTTTAAGTGCAAGCCTGTCTTCTTATTCCTTTTATGCTTATTCCACAGTCACACATCAGTGGCTGCGCCCCGCTTCCGTACCCCAATTACTTTCTACCTTGGACCCTTCTTCGTTTCCTTCATAGCCCTTATCACAATTTAATAGTTAATGCTAATGCTTTTGTTTTTGTTCTTCCCTGCTAGAGCACGAGTTTGAGAAGGTGAGAATTCTGTCTTTCCCTTCACAGTGTCTCACACTTACTAGGCACTTAAAACTATCTGTGCAATAATGAGCAAATGAAGATATAGGAAAGTAGTTTTTAACCTCAATATAAGATAAAACTTTCTAACAGACCCGTCACAAAAGCATCTTACAAAGCAGTAAGTTCAAGCAACATTACAAATCCAAGGGCTGGAGTGAAAATCTTCTTCATGTCTGTACTTTGCTTTCTCTATTTTTTAATGAACAAAGAAAAGGATCAATACTGTTTTGTAACATTTTTGTGTACTATCACAAATAGTCCGTGCTTCTGAATAATAATGATAGACAGTACCACGTTAATAATAAAATTCAACTACCTTGTTCTCACTATGCTTACAAAATTTTTAATATTTTAAATATTCTAAATATTCTCTTCCATGTCCTTATATTTACATATTGGCTTTTCAAGCTTTCATTGCAGGCATTTATAGCTTGTGATAATCCAATCATGACTATTGCATGACACTTTTGCCGAGCGTTAGCCTGCCAATCATATGGAATCTAATTTCTCATTTAAAAATGGATCCTGTTTTACAGAGAGCCACTGGGAGTAATCTACTTTCTACCAGAGAGTAACTGAAACATCTGAGACAAATTCAGTCTTTTAGAGCAGCAGGGTACCATTTAGTAATTTACCTCCTCTGGGGCATTAATCGGTACCCTAAAGCACTGTAAGAGTTAATTTACTTCATACACTGAATACATGAATCCTAGGAAAGGATGCTTAGTTTAGCTCAAGACAAAGCAGGATTAAGACAGAAATTAAAAGTAGCTTAAATCATGTACTCTAACATATTTAGGTTAAAAAAAGTACTTTGGTTAAGGTGTCATTTTTCTTTCACGGGTATTTTAGGAATTTGTAGTTATTAAGCTCCATGCCTCTTTCCCCTGCTTGAAAAAAACAGAATTCCTGTTGCCAAATATTGATACATTTGCAATTACTATAGGGTGTTGAGTCATTCTCAAAGTGAAATTCTACTGAAAGCAAAAAGAAAAAGAATCATGATGCACTCAGCAAGTGTATAGTATCCTGAGTGGCCCTGGTATCACATATGGCCCTAAACTGATGAATCACTATTTCACTTCAGTGACTTGGGTAACAAGTGCCACTATCAATTGAGAAGGTCTGCTTACTATCCACAAATTTCCTTGAAAGTGAGAATCAATTTGAGAATTCCTACTAATGCCACAATGCACTATCATTCCAGTAGAAAAGACCTGTGGTTTGCAAACTTTTTTAAAGCCATAGAAAACCAGGGGAATTACTCTGATTGAACTGGAATCTGGAGGTCTAAGACGTGCACCACAACTACTGAGCCTGCGCTCTAGAGGCCGCGAGCCACAACTACTGAGCCCGCACACCACAACTACTGAAGCCCACGCGCCTAGAGCCCGTGCTCTGCAACAAGAGAAGCCACCGCAAAGAGAAGCCCACACACCAGAACAAAGAGTAGCCCCCGCTCACCGCAACTAGGGAAAGCCTGCACACAGCAATGAAGACCCAACGCAGCCGAAAATAAATAAATAAATTTTTTAAAAAAGAAATGATTATAATCTTCTTCATTGAAAGTCAAACTTACCCAGCTGAAACCTGAAGGAAGAAAAGGATTTTGCTGCCATGAGGCAGGAGAAGGGTATTTCTATCAAGGGAGACAGACATGGTAAAGGCTTAACACTGGAAAAAAAAGAGATTTCAGGCGTCTGAAAGTAGGTCAGCATTCCTGGAGCTTAGATTGCGTCAGAAACAGAAATGGTGGTGGACATCAAGCCTACAGATGTTAGCAGAAGTCTGGTATTGAGGAACCTTTTATTTCAGGTTAAGAGTTTCGCATTTTATCCTAAAATAATGTAGAACCCTTAAGCTGAGAGAGATCTTTCCAGATCTGTAAATCAAAGAGATCAGTCAGACTACAGGACTTTATGTTAGCAGTGAAGAATACTGAAGTCACTGAATTTGTTTATTTATTTTCTTAATGATGTATTTCTTTTTTAAAAATTTATTTATTTATTTTTGGCTGCGTTGGGTCTTCATTGCTGCATGTGGGCTTTCTCTAGTTGCGGCAAGCGGGAGCTGCTCTTTGTTGCGGTGCGCGGGCTTCTCACTGTGGGGGCTTCTCTTGTTGTGGAGCACAGGCTCTAGGTGCACAGGCTTCAGTAGTTGTGGCTCGCGGGCTCTAGAGCGCAGGCTCAGTAGTTGTGGCTCATGGGCTTAGTCACTCTGCTGCGGCATATGGGATCTTCCCGGACCAGGGCTCGAACCCTCGTCCCCTGCATTGACAGGCAGATTCTTTTTTTTTTTTTTTTTTGCGGTACGCGGGCCTCTCACTGTTGTGGCCTCCCCCGTTGTGGAGCACAGGCTCCGGATGCGCAGGCTCAGCGGCCATGGCTCACGGGCCCAGCCGCTCCGCGGCACGTGGGATCCTCCCAGACAGGGGCACAAACCCATGTCCCCTGCATCGGCAGGCGGACTCTCAACCACTGTGCCACCAGGGAAGCCCGATAGGCAGATTCTTAACAACTGTGCCACTAGGGAAGCCCACTGAATTTGTTTTTGATATCACAATTCATATTGCTGCTGCACAACTTCAAACGTTCACGTGTGTGTGTGTGTGTACAGACATATACACACGTACATTCAAATAGAGTATCTCTTATAAAGTCATTTGGGATACTTATAAGCTACTGCCTATAACAAAGTTAATGTCTACATGTTATTTATCAGACCCTAGGCCAATTTCAGAATCTTTTAGAAAAAGAAACATTGGACTGTTCATAGACACATGTTTTTCTACAATCCTACAAAAAAGTACACAAAACTCTACAGCTATATTAACATTCAACTGCATGGCACCTGTGGTTAGTCATGGCAGTATGCCAGTGAACAAGAGTTTGCTCTAATGAAATAAAGGAAAAATACTGTACAAAGTACATTCTAACAATATATTAGTTACAAAAAATTCAAGAGTTAGAATCACAGCGTGATGGAATTGACAGACCTTAGTGATCATGGAACCCAATCTTATTTCCACAGATGAGATAACTGAGGTCCCTGGAATGAGAGGAACTTGCTAGAGTCCTCATGTCTATTCCTTGCGTACGGAGGAGAAAGCTTTGAAAGCCTTGAGAGATTTCCCAGATCCACCACATAAAATGACCCACCTACTGCCTTATGCTGTTTGGTGGTGCTTCTGTGACGCAGGTTGAAATACAAGAGCTCTGTTTCCAACCTCACATATTCTCTTCCGAAAACTCCTATTCCTCCTTAATTATGGGGTCATTCCTCTGATCTTAGAATTCCTTATGTAATAGAATCAGAATAAATGGGACCATAGCTTCCTTCTACCATAAAATAATCTTTTTAATTGAGATCAACCACAACCAAAGGAAAATAGCAGTAGCTGCTTCCCAGCCAAGATTTAGTGACTCACAGCTTCTGTTGGCAACATCTTAGTGAGAGGATGGAAAAAACACCTGATTTTCCTCACCAGTGGAACCATCACCAAAGACCACCCCTAGCTGCACAGCCCAGGGAGTGAGAGGGATAAACCACTGTCTTCCTTTCATTCATTTGTAGAGTTCATTTCTTAATCTTAAAATCACTTTGAGTTCAGTTTATTTTAAGTATAGTGATGAACTGAGCATCATTATTTTAGGTTTTCTTTTTTCCTTATTGTTTTTGGAAGTATCCAACTCTTCTAACACTGGTAACACTCTAGAATAATGAAATCTAATCAACAATCTTTAGCCTGCTGTTATCAAAACTCTGTACTTGTTAATACCATCTTTCCTCAGAGTTCATCATCCAGCTGTAATGATTTCTTTTGATCTTCCTTTCATTAGATGCCACAGATCTGTAACTCTTCAATATTACTCTTTTTCCCAAACTCATCCTGGCTGTCAGATCTTTGGTCAAAGTGTTCTAAAGAACTCAGTTTTGCTTACCCTGAACAAGACGTTATAATGACCTTGATCACTGCTGCTGGATGTTGTTTTTGCAAGAAAGGAGGCTGTGCTTGATGAGATGAGGGAAACATGGCAGAATTGTTTTCTGTGCAAAAGCTGTAACCATAAGCACTGACCTGAAGAAAAGTCACATATAGGCGGCTTCCAAGTTGTCATGCTTAGGAGCGTAAGGGAACACTGAAAGCAAATGTTTAAAGAAAATGTGTGTGGGGTGTGTGTGGGGTGTGTGTAAGTGTGTGTGTGTGTGTGTGTGTGTGCTTGTGTGCATTTAAGGGGTGGAGGAAAGGCTTGTCAAGATCTAGCAAAGCAGAAAAATCATATGAATCAATGCTCTACATGAAACAGTAGTTCCACGCCCATGTACAAACTCCATAGAGAACCTCTAACTGTAAGGCTAGGATGAAATAAATAAAATGATGTTTAAAAATTGGCACATTTATCCATTTTGCATAATATCCTGTCTTGATAATAATTAACCTTTTTTCACATTCAAATTAGAGATCAAAACATTTGACTTTGTATTGACTTTCATTAGCTTATTGCTTTAAAAGCAGGTACTATTTATGTTTTTCAACACCTAGGAATGAGACAATAAATTCTTCAAATCCTTAATACCTAGTTTCTAAATGTGTGGTTATAACTCTTTTTGGCTGGCATAAGAATACGTAATGTCTTCTTTTATCACCTTGTTCAGTGATTCATTCATTCACATTCATTCCCTCTATCCTATACTTTCTTTTATTTTCATGTGAATGTTTCTGAGACAGAATGTTCCTATGCTACTTCTCCACATCTCAAATGAAGAGGGAAGTACCTAGAGGTTAGTTATGCCTGATGAAACCAGAGGCTATTACTTAGTAAGCAACAGGGGCACAAAATAGTGAAGGACAGCAGCTAAGGCTGTTGGTCAGACATCAGGAACTTGCATTCTAAATACACAGACTGTGAGAATTATAAACTCGGGTTATAATCCCAGAATCCTCTGTTGAGGGTCTTGAAACAAAAATGTAGACTTTGAGACAACCTATCTGATGTCAATGGACAGAGCTTCCCAGGAAATATATCATTTGACTTCGCAAAACTCTATAATGTGTGTGTTTATGTGCGTACTTTTTTATATGTTTCCTCAACTGAGACTTTTAGCTAGAGAGGGTTATTTTCTTGTTTGAAATACATAGGTAAATCACGGGACCAATTACTGACTCTGCAGTAAAAGTAAGGATATTCATACATCCCTTGTCCCTGTGTTGTACAAGATGAAAGCAATGTTTTAAAACAAACAAACAGGGCTTCCCTGGTGGCGCAGTGGTTTAGAGTGCACCTGCCGATGCAGGGGACACAGGTTCGTGCCCCGGTCCGGGAAGATGCCACATGCCGGGGAGCGGCTGGGCCCGTGAGCCATGGCTGCTGAGCCTGCGCATCTGGAGCCTGTGCTCCGCAACGGGAGAGGCCGCAACAGTGAGAGGCCCGCGTAACGCAAAAAAAAAAAAAAAAAAAACACCACCTGAGAACTCAAGAAACCCAATGGAAGAATGAAAGAAGTGTAAAAAGTACTACTTTGATGAACACCTATATATCTATTCACCCCTCCACCAGCTAACATGCAAGAGTTAAAACGTGCTTAAATAAGTAAACAACAAAATACATTAATTAAAATGAAAAGACTTTTGACAAAGGTATTGTGGACTGTGTAAATTAAGGTCATTATATAATCTAATTTTATTTAAGTAGGGATTAAACAGAGCAGAACTCAGAACTCCTCTGCCTTCTTTTCTGATGGGCTCACTACACATCATCTGCATGTGTTTTAGAGATTATGGGAGAGATTTATTAACACAAAACACGCACAAATAGCTCATGACCAGAGACAGTTTTGAAAGGTGACCAATACCCACGAGGAACATGATTAGCTGACTTTAAATAATGCAGTGCTGCCACCATGGAGGTGCTTCCTGGACTTGGATGAAACAATGCCTAGAAAGTTGCTCCAGTGTTATTGGAACCCCATGCTGTTAAATAACATTTACTTCCGTTTCTGGCACTATTAGCATTATCCCCCATTGGTCAGCTAATTAGACATAAACCTATTAAACAAAAATAAACTTTTATGGACACTCTATTGCTTAAATCAAGCTTTTGCATATTTAAATTGTCGTCTTGTTTATGATGTAAAATATATTCTGATTCTTCTTTATGAATTTTAAGAATGGATGAAGGAAACAGTTAATAAGGTTTATTTGTTCTGATATACAAGGAATTTGAATAAAGCAAAAAGAAATCTTAAAACTACAAACACATTCGTACTGTACTTATGTTAAGAAACCACACGTCCCCTGAGAACCAGTTTATATTGTATATTTAAATATGCAACGAACTTCCGCATATAGTCAACTGCTCAGACTTATCACTGTTGCCAATAAGACACACCTGAACCTACTGCCAATCCTGTTGCCTGCTACATCATTCCATGAATCCGCTTTCCAAATACAAATTTATGCCATTGATGTGCCTCATATGTTCCTCCTTACCCCATTGAAATCATGCCGCTTTTACGTTACCAGAATATGCCCAAAGGCCCAGCTCAATTTCTTTTTCCCCCTTAATGGTCTGAAATTGAATCTATTGAAAAACAGACCAGGTTGCCCATTCAATATAAGAAAATCATATGATCCCTTAAAAGACCAATAAAACAGGAGCTGAAGAACGAAATATGCATATACCTACAATGATATGAACAACGACAATGCCTTAAATTTAGATATTATCAAAACAGTTTCATTTAAATCTTACAAAGCCCTGAGAAGTGGGCCAAGCTATCAACATTATACTTATTTCTATATATGGAGTCTAACGCTCACAGCAGATAAGTGTCTCATCCAAGGCCACGTAACTAGTAAGTAGTAAAAAACGGACAAAACCGGGTTTTCCTGACTCCTAGTGTAGAATATTTCCTCTACAAGAGTAGCTTTCTAACGAGTACAAACGGTACAGTACAGTAACTGTACAGCACAAACTGTGTAGGGCTGCAGGTTACTGCGTTAAGTATCAATATTCCTCAACCAGCACCAGCGTTCAACGGAGGAACAGGTGTTCACAAATATTCTCACCTGGTTTAGGGTCACAGCATCAGGGGTACTAGGAGGTGGCCAAACCTTCCCCCTTTCCTTTCTCTCCCCAGAATGGTTAGAAGTCAGGGCTCTGGAGTCAGACAGGTATGAGTACATACTCTGGTTCTACTATTACTAGCTTCCTTACTTTGGGCTAATTACTGAACTTTTAGGCCTAAGTCTTAGTTTCCTCAACTGAAAGAAGCAGTATATGTGAAGGGCTTAGCACCACTTAGCTAACATGAATTAATATTACTAATTATGATAGCAATGTTTTTAATATATGCAGTTGGTGTTATAATAATAAAGTATAAATTTAAATTGTAAATTAATTTAAATGAACTTTCCATTGGTATATACCTTATTCATAGATACCAATAATTTTAACTCTATTCTATAGAGTCTATTATTATTACTATTAAAATAGGCCATCATAACCTAACATTTTGTGAAACATTCTTCTACCCCAATGCAGCTACTACTTTTTTCAGGTATATGGGTACATACTCTACTTTTGATATGAAGGTTTCCAAGTAGCTCGACTGCCATGCCTAGTTGTTATTCAAAGAAATTTTCAAAATATCTCAGTGGGAAGGCATAAAATCTTGACATAAACTTTCAAAGACAGCAAGAAGTTGGCGATGCATGTCACTCAGTGCCAGAATTATCACACCAAAATCATGCACTAAATAACTGTGGGATAGATACTTGAAACCTAGCCCACGGTTTTGTGAAAATATGCAAAAACTGTCAAACTGCTTAGTGAATTTTCACCCTTGCAACATAACAATGCACAATATTCTAGGGGAAAGCTGATACTAAGGTTCTGTGTGGTTTATAAATATGAAAAGAAACATATTTCTGCAGACATTTTGGGACTGCCAGCTAGTATGACGCTAGCACTTTGGTAGATAAACATTTGCATATTCTTCATATGGGCACAAAAACAAATGATTGATATTCACTCATTCAACACATTTATTTAGGATGTAATATAGGACACAAAGTTGTAAGCAATAAATATATAGTAATAAAAAACGTCACGAAAGTCATTGCCTCATGGACCCTATATACTAGTGGAAATTGGATAAATATGTAAATAGCTACACATATACACCTTGGAGTCTGAGAAAAAGCTACTGATAAACCTAGAGAACAGGTGAAGTCATGTTGGCAGGGGGTGGAAAAAGGGGGGGGGCTAGCAATTTTAAATCATTGATCAGGGAATACCTCACTGCAAAGATGCTATTTGAGCAAAGATATTAAGGAGTTGAGGGAGGTCATCATGCAGATAGTAGAGGGAAAGGTGCTCTGGGCAGAGGAAACAGCAAATGAGGCAGAAACATGACTGGCATGCTTGAGGAACAGCTAGGAATCCTTTATGGGTGGAGCTGAGTGACCATGTCAGAGAACTGAAAGATGTCCTCAGAGGGGTAGCGGGGTCAGAAGAGGTAGAACCTTGCAGGTCTGAGGGTAACAGAAAGCCACTGGTAAGTTTTCACAAGCACAGGGACATGCTCTCACACTTAGTGTATAAAGTATCATTCTGGCTGCTGTCTTCAGCACAGACTGAAATGAAAAATGGCAGGAATGGAAGCAAGAGGGTGACTTTGGAGGTTATAGAAATATTATAGGTAAGAGGTAATAGTGTCTTGGTCCAGGGTGGCAGCAGTAGAGGTGCTGGGCGGTGGTTACCTATTAAGGAGAGAGAAAGGATTTATGGATGGTTGGGATGTGAGCATGAGACAAAGTGGAATCAAAGATGACTTCAGTGTTTAGATCCTGAGGAATGGAAGGGATGAAACTGCTATGAACCAACGTGGCAAAGACTGTGAATGGGGCAGATTTTTAAAGGACAAAGAAGATCTCAGATTTGAATATTTTAAGATTATGATGCCTATTCAACATCTCAGTTAGTGGTGATGTCACATAAGCAGTTGGGATACAAGTCTGGGTTTTTCAGGAGAAGTCAGGAGGGGAGATAGACATTTGGGAATCATCAACACATGCATGATATTTAAAAACACAAAACTGTACATAATCCACAAAAGTAGATAAAGAATAGACCCAAGGGTGGAGAAGAAAAGCATTTAAACAATTCAAGGCCAAGGACACTGGGGAAAAGAGTAAGAAGGAGTGATCCATTATACAGAAGAGAAATCGAGGTCAAGAAATGTCTGAAGCTACATACAGAAGGTGTTTCAAGGATGAAAAAATGTTCATGGGCTTCCCTCGTGGCGCAGTGGTTGGGGGTCCGCCTGCCGATGCAGGGGACGTGGGTTCGTGCCCCGGTCCGGGAGGATCCCACATGCCGCGAAGCGGCTGGGCCCGTGGGCCATGGCCGCTGGGCCTGCGCGTCCGGAGCCTGTGCGCCTCAACGGGAGAGGCCACAACAGTGAGAGGCCCGTGTACCGCAAAAAAAAAAAAAAAAAAAAATGTTCAACAATGTCAAGCACTGCTAATGGGTCAAGAAAGATGAGGACTGAGGAGGAAGCATTAATATCTGTAGCATCAACAAGAATACTTTTTGTAGAAAGCTGAGGACAAAAGCCTAATTAGAGTGAATTTTTTCTTTTTTTTTTGTGAGAGAGGAAGAATTAAAACCGTAAGTGCCAACCAAATGTTTTTCTGAGTTTTGCAATAAAGGTTGCAGAGAAATAAGAAAATATCTGTCATAATACTGGAATCAAGTAAGTTTTGGTTGTTGTGGTTGTTGTTATTTTGAAGATGAGGTCACTTGAAATGTGTTTATCCTGATAGAACTTCCCATTAGAGACAGATCGAGAAGACAGATTGGAGACCCATACTCCTGCGTAAGGGAGAGACGAAGGAATCTAGCACATTCACTGAGCACGGGGGCATTCTTCCAGAGAGAGCAGGAAAAAAGTCACACTGTAGAAGCAAAGATGCAGATAAATGGGTGGTATGATATTCATCTGAGGAAGTTCTCTGCTGATTCTTTCTGGGGTAGAGGATGCAAGAACATCAGGTGAACAGAAGGATTGTAGAGAGAACTTTGGATGAAAGAAAATCCCACATCCAAGTGGAATTTAATTTTTCAGATGGAATAAACACATGAACCTGAACAAAGCTAATAGAGAAAAATATTAAGTCAAAAATATTTGACTGGCAAAAACAAAAGCAAAAACTTTTAAGAAATAGGGAAGATGTCCTTCATTATACATAAAGTGGAGATTATTCATAAAACCTATGAAATTTTTGAAAGGGTCATCTATTTGGTTCATTCAAATGAATTATTAGTTTGAAAATGATGGCCAAATATTAAATTTAAATAAGATTTAAAGGACAGTGGTTAAGAATAGGCTTGCCAATGCAGGAGACACGGGTTCGAGCCGTGGCCCGGGAAGATCCCACATGCCACAGAGCAACTAAGCCCGTGTGTCACAACTACTGAGCCTGCGCATTAGAGCCCACGAGCCACAACTACTGAGCCCATGTGCCACAAATACTGAAGCCTGCGCACCTAGAGTCCGTGCTCTGCAACAAGAGAAGCCACCGCAATAAGAAGCCCGCGCACCTCAACAAAGAGTAGCCCCTGCTCTCCGCAACTAGAGAAAGTCCACGCACAGTGATGAAGACTCAATGCGGCCATAAATAAATAATAAATAAATAAATAAACAAATAAATTTTAAAAATAAAATTAAAAAAATTTTTAATCTCAAAAAAAAAATCAACACAAAGAGCATTTATGGGAAGAATTTGTCACACATTCCGAAAATTAGTAAAGATCATACATTTGTCTTGATCTTCCAAGGATCTGGGGACAATGACTGAATATGAGGACAACATTATTAACAACAATGAAATATGTAATTCAAGTAAGATTTTAAAATAAAATGAAAATATCATAGACTATTAAAATATTTTCATATGGAAGAATTTTGCTTATCAAAATTATAAAAGAAGACTAGGTCTATTACTTTCTTTGAATTCAACTGTCGTTGCTGATAATTAATCCATCAAAGATGAGGATGGTTTTACATACATTTTATAGATTTTACACACTCTTTATAGCACTAAAGGAGTAAACCATGTTCTAATGACCGTAAAATAGGAGGAAAAAAAGCAATTTATGATTCAGCTTGATTATATGTTTTATGTACCGTATCTATTCTTAATGACTTAGGCTCATTTCTAAAGATCAAATTTACATTCAAAGATTGGAGACTTCACATACTTTCATGTAAAGTAAAAGTCAGAATAATCTCTGTAGGAGAGTATTCTGAATGGAACATTTTGAAAATTATTAAAAATGATGATTTTGTGTAATTGTAATTCTAGCCATATTTATACTAAAACTAAAAATACAATAAGATACTTCAATTAAAAAACTGTGATGCTACCTTATGAATACTACACAGCATGAAAATACATGGAAAAATAAAGAACACACCATTAATGTAATATAAACCAAACCAACACCAAAAGAAAAACTGATTCAAACTATGGACTCTAAAATTATGTTCTGAGCCCCAACTCTGCCATTTCCTAGCTCTGTGACCTTGAAAATGTACTTAACCTCTTGAAGTCTCCCTTTTGCACTGGCTCTATTTTGACATTCACCAGCACAGAACAACGTTGGACAAATTGTTTTAACTTCCCCCAAATAAATTAACTTGTTTTAAAGCCTGAGAAACTGATACAGATTTTACTGAAGCTTTCATACAGGGGAATAGATATGATTTTACGTCACATACTGCACTGCAAAGAAGTTAAAATGCTATTTAGATAGCAGTATCCCTTTCTCTCTGACATCCCAGTAGTAAAGTTCAGAAAAACTGAGATAATGCTAATGACCAAGACAAAATAATCTGGAAGCCATTCAACTTACAAAGAGTATAAAGTAAGTTAAAACAACAAACAGGAAACACATTTTTGTGTCATAATAAAAGACTATGATTAATTCGACAGTCTGTACCTGAGGTAAAAAGGGAAAGCAAATCTGAAAAAAAGGTGGGTTAGTAGAGGAGTTTAATGAAACAGGTAAACTTTCCAAAACATTGATAAGTTGAAAATTTCTGTCTTACCTGGTTAGAGCTCTAATGAGTAAACAAGTATCATTTAATTAAAGTCAATTTAATGTAAGTTGTATATAAAACATTTATGCTGTCTTGAATTTCCTACAAGTTGATATAACATTGAAAAAACAAAGCAAACATAAAACCCCACTAAACAAACTCTTAGACTAATATAAACTTGGTAAATTATAACTCTGCATTATTTCCTTTAAATGCACATTGTGTTTTTTATTTGATGGGCCAGTTCTTCTGAAATCAAATTTTATTACAACTCCTTTTCAAATCAACTTATTTATCTTCTCAGTTCTTTTGAGTCTTCCTTCCATATAGTTGAAAATTTTCATACATGCACAGGTTTGCAATTAGCTTTTCCTTTTCTTCTTTATTATGTCACATGCAATTCAAGAAATAAAGAAACTAGAAATGAGAGATACTGTTAAGGGTAAAAGGCTGTTGCTAAGTTATCCCATGTGTGATAGACAAAATTTTAGGATGGACTTTGTAATCCCCACTCCTTGGTATCCACACCTATGTGTAAACCCCCTGCTTCCCATGCCTTACCTGGGGTGCTAAAAGAACCTGTAACTTATTTCTAGAGAACAGAATATGACAAAGGTGAAGAGATTTTTTTAGATGTAATTAGGAGCTCTCTGCAGGTGACTTTGAATTAATCATAAGGGAGGTGATCTTGGATGGGCCTGGCCTAATCAGGTGAACTCTTCAAGTAAAGGTCCAGGCTTTTGGCTGTTAAGCAACAATTGAAAACTAATACACCCTGATTTTAATATCTGCTCTATTTGAAATTCCCTACCAAATCAACAACATAATTAAAGCGGGGGGAATGAATTTAAGATTACTTTGAAAGTAATTGATGGATACATAGAGATTCACTCCATTATTCAATTTTTTATATTTGAAAATTTAATAATATATTTTTAATCATGAAAACTAAGAATTAAAAAACCTTTTTAACATCAGTTTTGTTTGGTGCTAATGAGATATGATATAAAGACCAATCTGTTACTGTTCCTACTGAGAGCTGATAAAAAGCCGATAATTTTAATATATCAAAAGGTAAGTGAGAGATATGGGGACATATGTATATGTATAGCTGATTCACTTTGTTATAAAGCAGAAACTAACACACCATTGTAAAGCAATTATACTCCCAATAAAGATGTTAAAAAAAAAAAAAGATTGTGTTGGAAATTTTGCTTTAACCAATGTTCCTGTTGCTTCGTATCTATTAAGAGCCATTCAGGAAAAAAACACTACTGTATTCTGCTAGTAAGTTTATGTGTTCAATAAGTACAGTTTATCTCATTCCCAGTTCACTGAGCCAGCGCTATAGGGCCACAGAGTTGTGTTTATTCTCCCAAAATCGTAAATAAAAGTCTACCATCTGGTGTTAAACGCTTCAGGTGCAGACTTTTAGTAACTCTGAAGCCCAAGGTAAAATAACTTCCGATTGTGAGCATTTAATGGTCGACTATGAAACAAAGAAGAAAAGCCGACGCTGGACTGGGAAATTTAACAGGGAACGAGAACGTACTGTATGTTTTTTGAAAAATTCTGCGTTGCCCATCCAGGGAAAATTTTGCAGACTATGACCACTTATAGGATCCAGGAGGTTAATGACAGAATAAAGTCTGGGAAGATTGACCAGATGACCTCTTCTAGCTCTCCCAATTTCAGGACCGTTTGATTCTAGTATCTGGTTCAAGGTCTTTCTTCACCCGCTGGGAGTCGAAGGCCTGAGGCAAGTCTGTTTTTTCTTGGTAATATTGACTGCAGTGCTCTCTGCTCTCCCCTTGGTCTCTGACTGAACATTTTCCCTGTTTCATTTCTAGCTTTGAACTCCTTTTCCCCCACCCATCCTTTAATAATTACAGCATCCCAAAGAACTGAATGTAGTTGAAGTAAATGACCAAGACTGGTTTTAGAATGGAGTCTGGGTTCCTAGCCACACTCTACAAGCTTTCCATTGTGAAGTGTAAAAAAATGCTCCAAAATACAGCCTCTTGCCATTGCAGGAGCTGTAGACTCCATCTCCAACTTTATAGTCATGGTTCCTTGTGCTAAGACGTTTTTCATCTCTTCCCTTCCTCCTTGCCTAAAAGGGGCTCCAGAGAAAGAAAGAAACAAACAAACAAACAAACAACCTGTATTCTCCTGTGGTACAAATTAGTGGCCTTATCAGCCCTCCGGATGAATTCATTAGCTCTTTATCGTCTTTTCTATATGCGTGTCCCTTTTATGTGCATCTTGCTTTCATATTTTCTCCAGCTCCCTCTAACCCCCACTGTGAGAGCGTCTTTATCTCACTCATTTTTACAGAGGCAGAGCGTCGCTGAGCTCTTAGTAGGCACTCAGTAACTATTAATTCATTGATAATCCTCACATGGATATCAACTACTAGACAAAGCTCACTTGTAAGTCATGCACCCCTGGACTAGTGACAAGTCTGTGTTTTACACATTGTTCCTGGCCTTCTTCCTCTTCCTCAGCTGTATGACCGGGAAAGAGTTCCCTTTAAGTTTGCTTTAGTATCTAGAGCAAAATGCCATTTTCTTTTGATTTCCCTTTTGTTCACATAGCAGTTAGAAGACATTTTGGGCAACTCTGGTGTGATGTCTGAAATCGCTTATTGAAAGTGGAGTGGGAAAAACAAATGACTGGGTCTAAGGTCCGATGCTGGTCCTGTTATTAATAAACTGTGGGAACCGGCATTTCAGAGTTCTCAGGCTTGTGTGTGGGTGTAAGTATGATTGTGCGTGTGTGTGTGTGTGTGTGTTCTCACTTTAACATAGCAGTTTGTGCTATAAAAACTGTGGAGAAGATACATCCGTCTGAACCTTTGCTCACTGGAGTACTGAAATTGGGAAGAAACATGAACTTCACAATGACCCCCAACAGTCTAATCAGGTGTTTCCGGCCAACTTCGTATAATTAATCCAAAAGGACCCTAATAAGCCTTAAGAACAAAGCCTAGATTCCACCCTTTCACCTAACATCTTGAATCCTACAAAGGACAGGAGGAAAAATGCAAACTCATTAGGACATATGAAATGGAAAACAAATCTCTGGTAACACATATGCCATAAAAAAATGCGTTATCATTATTGGAACATAGTACATCATGACGGACCATTTATCAATTTCATAACTTACTATCTAGTCCACGTACAAAGTCCATCACAGTCAGGCACAACTCCACCAAGCCACTTAGAATGTACGTTTACCTGCCTTCCTACACCATCTACACTTAAAGAGCGCAGAGTCTTTGCCAAATTTTAAATCCATTCTAATTAGTGTCACCATAAAAATGGAGAACCAGCTATTCATTGACCTTGCATTACAATGTTCAAACTTATTATTCTCCAGACTATTCTTAGTGCACAGGCTCTGGACGCGCAGGCTCAGCGGCCATGGCTTACGGGCCCAGCCGCTCCGCGGCATGTGCGATCTTCCCGGACCGGGGGACGAAGCCGTGTCCCCTGCATCAGCAGGCGGACTCTCTATCACTGCACCACCAGGGAAGCCCAGCATCTCTTTTTCATGTTCATTAATGTCAGACTTTTATATTTCTAACAAGGGTATTATTTTTGCTCAAACTTTTAGTAATCTTATTGTGTTTGCTCTAAATTTTCTTAAGGTATATAATTATTGGATTCAATTGTTTAACTGCCAGGCTGAAGGTAATATTCTATTAAATGTTAGTCCAATGAAGAATGGGGTAGTAGAGTTACCAGACACCAGCCCTGAATACGCAGGTTTGTTTGAAATATCAGTTTAAGACACCTATGAGAAACTAATTTTATTTTCATGATTTTCCTTAAATAAAATGACTTCTATTTTTCTACATGATCACTTAGGATGTCAGAATTTCTATAGTAAGGACAAGTTATTCTGGTGAAGATAACATACTGGAATTTACATTCCAGCAAAGACAATTTACAGAGCAATGTTTGATTGATCTTTGGTTATGCTGATGGAGGTATTGTAGCTTGAAACCATTCTCTTCAGAACATGAGCAATATAGTGAGAAATTATTGCAAAGGAAATAGTTTTTACAGTTTTGAAGTCAAATAGTAGAAAAACACTGCTCTTCAAATTTTGTACAATAGCATGCTCTCTATACCCTTCCTTTTTATATTTTACACATTTATGATTTTTTTAAAAAAAATGGAAATCCACAAAAATGATGTTTTGTTTTGTTTTTTTTCCACAGTGAAATCGCATCTTTAACGGATGACCATTTGGGAAGTTAATTTTTTTGGCATGAGTCTACAAATGAATATTACTGAGGTTGTATAGTTTTAACGGCATGGAATTAAAATCCTAGAAATGTAACAAATCCCAGCAAAAATGATGTTTTAAAAACTACAGAAATATATAAGAAAATATTTATATTGCTCATAATTTCAACAGAATTACTTGTGCAACTTAAAGAAACATCATAATATCTTCTGCTTTAATATCTCACTTTTTAAGAACCTGCAGAATCTCAGTATTTTACAGCATTTATTCCAACTTACCAATTATGTATAGATATGAACGCAACTTTGGTCTGAAACACAGCTTCTACTTTTTCCTAAATTTTCAAAAATATGCAATTAGGATGAAACAAATTAAATATCCAATTTCGTATATAAGTTGATAACTTAAAAACTCTAAATTGCCTTTCAGACAATTTCTTTTAGTTCACTTCAGGTTGTTTCAATTGGGCACATATTTTTTTTTTTAACAGCATGTTTTAAGAAATCATCAGCTTAAATATTTCAAACATTACTGCAAATTCCTCGTCTCTTTTTAAAAAATGGATTACGCGTGATGATTTAATTTTTAAAAGACATTTTAAAGAGTTTCCATGAAGAACTCTAATATATGAGGATAGTTATTTTTGCCCTGTTCAAGGTCATTGTAGCAAAGGATAAATATATCAGATAAGTCAAACATATTATACATTTATGGTTTTGTTTTGTTTTTTTTTTTTTTTGTGGTACGCGGGCCTCTCACTGCTGTGGCCTCTTCCGTTGCGGAGCACAGGCTCCGGACGCGCAGGCTCAGCGGCCATGGCTCACGGACCCAGCCGCTCCGCGGCATGTGGGATCCTCCCGGACCGGGTCACGAACCCGCGTCCCCTGCATCGGCAGGCGGACTCTCAACCACTGCACCACCAGGGAAGCCCCCTACATTTATGGTTTTAAATGTGACAAGCACATATGTAATATGTAGGGGATCATTTTCTTTACAAAAAAAGTGAAGTATGAAATTAAATCATTTGTAATTTCATATCCAGCTTCAGATTTATAACCTAACCAGAGGTGCAGTGTTTACAGCTTGTGTTTCTCGAATGACCAAAGGCTAACACTTTATATACCAAACTGAAGCCATTTATTCCTATGAAAATCTTCATAGAATGTATTGTTCATCATTCAGTAACAGAGGAAATCATCTGTTAGAGATTAAAGTTAACAAGAAAGATATGTAACCTACATTAAGGAAAAAGAAAAAAAAAATTCTTCACCAAACAACATAAAACACAATTTGAAAAAATGGAGAGTCACCTTGTGTCTCCAGATCCCATGTTTGCAAAATACCAGTTATTCATAACTACAATGTGATTTCACTTTGTTTCGGGGCGGGGAGGGACTTCTTGAAAGGGAACTTGACACAGTAAATCTGAAGTTAAATTGGAAAATTAACAGGAAAGAACAGCCAAATAATTTTACGAATAATGAAGGGGGACTTCTGGGAAGATGGCGGAAGAGTAAGACGCAGAGATCACCTTCCTCTCCACAGATACACCAGAAATACATCTACGCGTGGAACAACTCCTACGGAGCACCTACTGAACGCTGGCAGAAGACCTCAGACCTCCCAAAAGGCAAGGAACCCCCCACGTACCTGGTTAGGGCAAAAGAAAAAACTAAACAGAGACAAAAGGATAGGGACGGGTCCTGTACCAGCGGGAGAGAGCTGTGAAGGAGGAAAAGTGTCCACACACTAGGAAGCCCCTTCGCGGGTGGAGACTTCGGGAGGCGGAGTGGGGGAGCTTGGGAGCCGCGGAGGAGAGCACAGCAACAGGGGTGCGGAGGGCAAAGCGGACAGATTCCAGCGCAGAGGATCGGGCCGACCGGCACTCACCAGCCGAGAGGCTTGTCTGCTCGCCCGCCGGGGCGGGCGGGACTGGGAGCTGAGGCTCCGGCTTTTGTCGGAGCGCCGGGAGAGGACTGGGGTTGGCTGCGTGAACACAGCCTGCCGGGCGTTGGTGCGCCGCGGCTGGCCGGGAGAGAGTCCGGGGAGGGGTCTGGACCTGCCGAAGAGGCAAGAGACTTTTACGTCCCTCTTTGTTTCCTGGTGCACGAGGAGGGGGGATTGGGAACGCTGCTTGGGAGAGCTCCGGGGACGGGCGCGAGCCGCGGCTGGGAGTGCGGAGCCCAGAGACGGACATGGGACGCTAAGGCCGCTGCTGCCGCCGCCAGGAGGCCTGTGTGCGAGCTCAGGTCACTAACCACACGCCCTTCCGGGGAGCCTGTGCAGCCCGCCGCTGCCGGGGTCCCGGGATCCAGGGACAGCTCCCCCGGGAGAGCGCACGGCGCGCCTCAGGCTGCAGCGTCACGCCGGCCTCTGCCACTGCAGGCCCGCCCCGCACTCCGTGACCCTCCCTACCCCCCGGCCTGGGTGAGCCAGAGCCTCCGAACCAGCGGCTCCTTTAACCCCGTCCTGTCTGACCAAAGAACAGACGCCATCCGACGACCTACACGCACAGGCGGGGCCAAATCCAAAGCTGAGCCCCTGGGAACTGTGAGAACAAAGAAGAGAAAGGGAAATCTCTCCCAGCAGCCTCAGAAGCAGCGGATTAAAGCTCCACAATCAACCTGATATACCTGCATCTGTGGAATACCTGAATAGACAACGAATCATCCCAAATTAAGGAGCCCTGTGGATGAAAGGCTCTTGGTGCTGCAGCCAGGTGTCAGTGCTGTGCCTCTGAGGTGGGAGAGCCAACTTCAGGACACTGGTCCACAAGAGGCCTCCCAGCTGCACATAATATCAAACAGCAAAAATCTCTGAGAGATCTCCATCTCAATGCCAGCACCCAGCTTCACTCAACGACCAGCAAGCTACAGTGCTGGACATCCTATGCCAAACAACTAGCAAGACAGGAACACAACCCCACCCATTAGCAGAGAGGCTGCCCAAAATCATAATAAGTCTACAGACACCCCAAAACACACCACCAGACGTGGACCTGCCCACCAGAAAGACAAGATCCAGCCTCATCCACCAGAACACAGGCACTAGTACCCTCCACCAGGAAGCCTACACAACCCACTGAACCAACCTTAGCCACTGGGGACAGACACAAAAAACAACAGGAACTACGAACCTTCAGCCTGCAAAAAAGGAGACCCCAAACACAGTAAGATAAGCAAAATGAAAAGACAGAAAAACACACAGCAGATGAAGGAGCAAGATAAAAACCCACCAGACCTAACAAATGAAGAGGAAATAGGCAGTCTACCTGAAAAAGAATTCAGAATAATGATAGTAAGGTTGATCCAAAATCTTGGAGATAGAATGGACAATAGAATGGACAAATTGCAAGAATCAGTTAACAAGGACCTAGAAGAACTAAAGATGAAACAAGCAATGATGAACAACACAATAAATGAAATTAAAAGTACTCTAGATGGGATCAATAGCAGAATAACTGAGGCAGAAGAACGGATAAGTGACCTGGAAGATAAAATAGTGGAAATAACTACTGCAGAACAGAATAAAGAAAAAAGAATGAAAAGAACTGAGGACAGTCTCAGAGACCTCTGGGACAACATTAAACGCACCAACATTCAAATCATAGGGGTTCCAGAAGAAGAAGAGAAAAAGAAAGGGACTGAGAAAATATTTGAAGAGATTATAGTTGAAAACTTCCCTAATATGGGAAAGGAAATAGTTAATCAAGTCCAGGAAGCACAGAGAGTCCCATACAGGATAAATCCAAGGAGAAATACGCCAAGACACATATTAATCAAACTGTCAAAAATTAAATACAAAGAAAACATATTAAAAGCAGCAAGGGAAAAACAACAAATAACACACAAAGGAATCCCCATAAGGTTGACAGCTGATCTCTCAGCAGAAACTCTGCAAGCCAGAAGGGAGTGGCAGGACATATTGAAAGTGTTGAAGGAGAAAAACCTGCAACCAAGATTACTCTACCCAGCAAGGATCTCATTCAGATTTGATGGAGAAATTAAAACCTTTACAGACAAGCAAAAGCTGAGAGAGTTCAGCACCACCAAACCAGCTCTACAACAACTGCTAAAGGAACTTCTCTAGGCAAGAAACACAAAAGAAGGAAAGGACCTACAATAACGAACCCAAAACAATTAAGAAAATGGGAATAGGAACACACATATCGATAATTACCTTAAATGTAAATGGACTAAATGCTCCCACCAAAAGACACAGATTGGCTGAATGGATACAAAAACAAGACCCATATATTTGCTGTCTACAAGAGACCCACTTCAGACCTAGAGACACATACAGACTGAAAGTAAGGGGATGGAAAAAGGTATTTCATGCAAATGGAAACCAAAAGAAAGCTGGAGTAGCAATTCTCATATCAGACAAAATAGACTTTAAAACAAAGACTATTAGAAGAGACAAAGAAGGACACTACATAATGATCAAGGGATCGATCCAAGAGGAAGATATAACAATTGTAAATATTTATGCACCCAACATAGGTGCACCTCAATACATAAGGCAAATACTGACAACCATAAAAGGGGAAATCGACAGTAACACATTCATAGTAGGGGACTTTAACACCCCACTTTCACCAATGGACAGATCATCCAAAATGAAAATAAATAAGGAAGCACAAGCTTTAAATGATACATTAAATGAGATGGAGTTAATTGATATTTATAGGACATTCCATCCAAAAACAACAGAATACACATTTTTCTCAAGTGCTCATGGAACATTCTCCAGGATAGATCATATCTTGGGTCACAAATCAAGCCTTGGTAAATTTAAGAAAATTGAAATTGTATCAAGTATCTTTTCTGACCACAACGCCATGAGACTAGATATCAATTACAGGAAAAGATCTGTAAAAAATACAAACACATGGAGGCTAAACAATACACTACTTAATAATGAAGTGATCACTGAAGAAATCAAAGAGGAAATCAAAAAATACCTAGAAACAAATGACAATGGAGACACAACGACCCAAAACCTGTGGGATGCAGCAAAAGCAGTTCTAAGGGGGAAGTTTATAGCAATACAAGCCCACCTTAAGAAGCAGGAAACATCTCGAATAAACAACCTAACCTTGCACCTCAAGCAATTAGAGAAAGAAGAACAAAAAAACCCCAAAGCTAGCAGAAGGAAAGAAATCATAAAAATCAGATCAGAAATAAATGAAAAAGAAATGAAGGAAACAATAGCAAAGATCAATAAAACTAAAAACTGGTTCTTTGAGAAGATAAACAAAATAGATAAACCACTAGCCAGACTGATCAAGAAAAAAAGGGAGAAGACTCAAATCAATAGAACTAGAAATGAAAAAGGAGAGGTAACAACTGACATTGCAGAAATAAAAGAGATCATGAGAGATTACTACAAGCAACTCTATGCCAATAAAATGGACAATCTGGAAGAAATGGACAACTTCTTAGAAATGCACAACCTGCCAAGACTGAATCAGGAAGAAATAGAAAATATGAACAGACCAATCACAAGCACTGAAATTGAAACTGTGATTAAAAATCTTCCAACAAAGAAAAACCCAGGACCAGATGGCTTCACAGGCGAATTCTATCAAACATTTAGAGAAGAGCTAACACCTATCCTTCTCAAACTCTTCCAAAATATAGCAGAGGGAGGATCACACCCAAACTCCTATGAGGCCACCATCACTTTGATACCAAAACCAGACAAGGATGTCACAAAGAAAGAAAACTACAGGCCAATATCACTGATGAACATAGATGCAAAAATCCTCAACAAAATACTAGCAAACAGAATCCAACAGCACATTAAAAGGATCATACACCATGATCAAGTGGGGTTTATTCCAGGAATGCAAGGATTCTTCAATATATGCAAATCTATCAATGTGATAAACCATATTAACAAACTGAAGGAGAAAAACCATATGATCATCTCAATAGATGCAGAGAAAGCTTTTGACAAAATTCAACACCCATTTATGATAAAAACCCTGCAGAAAGTAGGCATAGAGGGAACTTTCCTCAACATAATAAAGGCCATATATGACAAGCCCACAGCAAACATCATCCTCAATGGTGAAAAACTGAAAGCATTTCCACTAAGATCAGGAACAAGACAAGGTTGCCCACTCTCAGCACTCTTATTCAACATAGTTTTGGAAGTTTTAGCCACAGCAATCAGAGAAGAAAAGGAAATAAAAGGAATCCAAATCGGAAAAGAAGAAGTAAAGCTGTCACTGTTTGCAGATGACGTGATCCTATACATAGAGAACCCTAAAGATGCTACCAGAAAACTACTAGAGCTAATCAATGAATTTGGTAAAGTGGCAGGATACAAAATTAATGCACAGAAATCTCTGGCATTCCTATATACTAATGATGAAAAATCTGAAAGTGAAATCAAGAAAACACTCCCATTTACCATTGCAACAAAAAGAATAAAATATCTAGGAATAAACCTACCCAAGGAGACAAAAGATCTGTATGCAGAAAATTATAAGACACTGATGAAAGAAATTAAAGATGATACAAATAGATGGAGAGATATACCATGTTCTTGGATTGGAAGAATCAACATTGTGAAAATGACTCTACTACCCAAAGCAATCTATAGATTCAATGCAATCCCTATCAAACTACCACTGGCATTTTTCACAGAACTAGAACAAAAAATTTTGCAATTTGTATGGAAACACAAAAGACCCCGAATAGCCAAAGCAATCTTGAGAACGAAAGAAGGAACTGGAGGAATCAGGCTCCCTGACTTCAGACTATACTACAAAGCTACAGTTATCAAGACGGTATGGTACTGGCACAAAAACAGAAAGATAGATCAATGGAACAGGATAGAAAGCCCAGAGATAAACCCACGCACATATGGTCACCTTATCTTTGACAAAGGAGGCAGAAATGTACAGTGGAGAAAGGACAGCCTATTCAATAATTGGTGCTGGGAAAACTGGACAGCTACATGTAAAAGTATGAGATTAGATCACTCCCTAACACCATACACAAAAATAAGCTCAAAATGGATTAAAGACCTAAATGTAAGGCCAGAAACTATCAAACTCTTAGAGGAAAACATAGGCAGAACACTCTATGACATAAATCACAGCAAGGTCCTTTTTGACCCACCTCCTAGAGAAATGGAAATAAAAACAAAAGTAAACAAATCGACCTAATGAAACTTAAAAGCTTTTGTGCAGCAAAGGAAACCATAAAGAAGACCAAAAGACAACCCTCAGAATGGGAGAAAATATTTGCAAATGAAGCAACTGACAAAGGATTAATCTCCAAAATTTATAAGCAGCTCATGCAGCTTAATAACAGAAAAACAAACAACCCAATCCAAAAATGGGCAGAAGACCTAAATAGACATTTCTCCAAAGAAGATATACAGAGTGCCAACAAACACATGAAAGAATGCTCAACATCACTAATCATTAGAGAAATGCAAATCAAAACTACAATGAGATATCATCTCACACCAGTCAGAATGGCCATCATCAAAAAATCTAGAAACAATAAATGCTGGAGAGGGTGTGGAGAAAAGGGAACCCTCTTACACTGTTGGTGGGAATGTAAATTGATACAGCCACTGTGGAGAACAGTATGGAGGTTCCTTAAAAAGCTACAAATAGAACTACCATATGACCCAGCAATCCCACTACTGGGCATATACCCTGAGAAAACCATAATTCAAAAAGAGTCATGTACCAAAATGTTCATTGCAGCTCTATTTACAATAGCCCAGAGATGGAAACAACCTAAGTGTCCATCATTGGATGAATGGATAAAGAAGATGTGGCACATATATACAATGGAATATTACTCAGCCATAAAAAGAGACGAAATTGAGCTATTTGTAATGAGGTGGATAGACCTAGAGTCTGTCATACAGAGTGAAGTAAGTCAGAAAGAGAGAGACAAATACCGTATGCTAACACATATATATGGAATTTAAAAAAAAAATGTCATGAAAAACCTAGGGGTGAAACAGGAATAAAGACACAGACTTACTAGAGAATGGACTTGAGGCTATGGGGAGGGGGAAGGGTAAACGGTGACAAAGCGGTAAAGAGGCATGGACATATATACACTACCAAACGTAAGGTAGATAGCTAGTGGGAAGCAGCCGCATAGCACAGGGAGATCAGCTCGGTGCTTTGTGACTGCCTGGAGGGGTGGGATAGGGAGGGTGGGAGGGAGGGAGACGCAAGCGGGAAGAGATATGGGAATATATGTATATATATAACTGATTCATTTTGTTGTGAAGCTGAAACTAACATACCATTGTAAAGCAATTATACTCCAATAAAGATGTTAAAAAAAAAAAAGAATAATGAAGAAGTAAAGTCTTCCCCTAAAATGTTAGTAGATGCTACAAGCATAATATAATTGAAATGTTGTGGTACTAGTACAAGGACTGACAAATAGGTCAATGGACAAAGCAGCTCCAAAGCAGAACTTTACTAAGGATACTAAGTATTTAGCACAGTATTCCTCAAATCTAAGACATCACCATTGGGTAGATATACCCCTTAAGGAGGGAAACCTCCAGCCAATTAAATTACGTGCTTTCTAACGTCTAGAATTTTTACATATATTGAAAGAACTTATTCACCCTCTATTAGAGACAGATTTTACCACCCACATACATAAAATATATAAGGAAAAATAAATTAATTTACGTTCTATAATTTCTTCACATCTGGAACTGAACTCTCCTAAATCATTTTTAGATCTAGAGTTCTTAATATTTTTGCTTTTCCACACAGTGACATTCCCTGGGCTCTTAAGAGCACTTGTTATGTGGTATTTCTGAAGAAAAGCCAGTGATGTTGGCATCTGAAATGTGACTTTGCAACTACGTGGAACTAGCCATATTTTGATTTCGACTTGAAGTATATTGGTAAACATACCTGATTCATGATCTTCTTCAAATATTACTCTATTTGGTTCCTAGGGATTAAAAGACCACTCTACTATTGTCTCTGGAGAATGATTTCCACAGGGACACACATTCTGCACATTTTAACGCTGGGGCTTTCAAAGTTTGTACATGCACAGGTAATGGCAAGCACAGTCTGACTCTGCCTGAGTGACCATGATTTTTAGACTTCATTGTTTGCAAATGTTCCAGTGAAAGGTAAGGTATCACATAAGCAGTGAAATTCAGTGTGCTACAGACATCAAGAATTATTGCTATAAATACAGAATTATTCAAAAAAGTACATAAACAATTTAAAAAAATTCCACCTCTTATCTAAAGTAATGAATGATAATACCTGCCATACCTACCCCAAAAGATGCTTTGAGGATACAAACACAATCAGGCATGTGCATAAAATTTTTAAATTATGAAGCACTATACAGTACTCTAAAAGTGAACACTTTTTATACAATTTAGCAAGTCTGTTTTTTTGCTTGTTTTGATGTTTCTTTTGTTTTCCAAAATTAACACTAGAATTAAACACTAAAATTGCTTTCTCATAAGTGGTTTTTCAACCTTTTAAATTCATTATGAAAATCCTTTCTTGCTAGCAATATGGTAACATTACATTATTTGTGATCGAATTATTTATATACCAGAATTGCAGTATTACTGTACAAAATTTTTTCAACTCTTTGTGTATCTTTCTTACATTTGACATATTGATACATTGCATGCATTTCGTTTGTGCTAATATATCTATTAATCAAAACTTGTTCAATGAAAGGCACTTACAACTTTTTTGTTTGTTTGTTTGTTTGCCGTTGCGGATCACAGGCTCCGGACGCGCAGGCTCAGTGGCCATGGCTCACGGGCCCAGCGGCTCCGCGGCACACGGGATCCCCCCGGACTGGGGCACGAACCCGCGTCCCCCGCATCGTTAGGCGGACCCCCAACCACTGCGCCACCAGGGAAGCCCCGGCACTTACAATTTTTACTCAATCTTACACTTACAAGTTTTACTAAATCTTAATTAAAATGAAAATAAATGTTAAAATAAGTTAGAGATATGTTGGGATTTAAGACGCAGAGTTTCTGCATGATATATCAACTTACTTGTAAAATTTCTTAATGATACTTTACATTCTTGTCATGTAAGTTAGTGGCATTACATTAATAACTTATACCCTGATCATTTTGTAAAAATTGATCAAACTTAGAATAATAATGCCAATAAAACAGCACAGTTAAAATAAGCATGAAACAAGCAAATGTCCTAAAATGTTTCAGCAGAAGAATAGATAAGTTGATTTCAATCACTGTTGAACATTACAAACTGAACTCTTACCCTTTGCAGAAAAGGAAAAGAGAAAACATACTGAATTACACTTTTCTTCCTGATAAAAGTAAGTTCAATAAATGATCTTAAAAGAGATATTTCCTTCATGGCACTAAGCTCTAGACAGATTTTCTGGGAAAATACTAGTCAGTATCTTCAACTGCCTTTTGTAAAAATGAAGAAATATTCTTTTATTACCACTTTTATAGTCTCATCAATAAAACATTAAAGCATAGAATTAAATCTTACTCTAGCAAAGATTTTCCTACCCAGAATTCATAAAACATAACATAGGGACAGCTGTGAGACCAGACCACAAGGCTAACATTTGTCAGGTAGAAATAAGAATGATAGTAGACCCAGTTCTACTTCCTTGGGGCATGACCATGACAATTTAGAAAAACTGTTACTGTGGTAACATTGGTTTATAACATTATATGAACTTATAACATTATGTAAGTTTAATGTGTACATTATATTTTGACTTTTGTATACGCTGCAGTGTGCTGACCACCAAAAATTTATTTTCCACCTGTCACCGTACAGTTGACCCCCTTTACCTATTTCACCCCTCCCCCACCCCTTCCCCTCGGGTAACCGCTGCTCTGTTTTCTGTATCTAAGTGTTTGTTTTTGTTTGGTTTGTTCATTTATTTTTTTTTTGTGCTTTTGTTTCTTTGCTTTTTTATATTCCACGTATGAATGAAATCACACACTGTTTGTCTTTTTCTGTCTGAAATTTCATTTAGCATAATACCCTCCAAGTCCATCCATGTTGTCAAAAATGGCAAGATTTCATGTTTATCATGGCTGAGTGTGTGTGTGTGTGTGTGTGTGTGTGTGTGTGTGTGTATGCGTAGGTGTGTGTGTGTGCGTGTGTGTACACCATATCTTCTTTATCCATTCATCTGTTGGTGGGCGCTTAGGTTGTGTCCATATCTTGGCGATTATCAGTAGCGCTTTGATGAACATGGGGTGCATGGACACAAGAGTGTCTCTGTCCTCTCTCACCTCTATCATCTCAGTCAAGATGGTGAAAAGGGTTAACAAGGTTACTTTTGATTTGGAAGAAAAAAATATCTTTCAGGTTACAGATTGCTCAAAAATATCTTACCAGTTAACTGCATTAATTCCTGTTTTGAAGCTCTAAATACCTGTCTTTGGCTTTCAATATAGAGGTTTGCTGTTTCATTATTTCAAGTCCATTTATGTGTGAGGCACCAGTGTGCACACTGCAATTCACACATGAATTATAAAAACTTTAAAAATATTTGTAAATGGACCAATGAATAATCTTGTACTTTCCAAGGTAGAATAATTAAATATCATTTTTTCTTTAATATGTTTCTTACTTATTGTTTGGGATTTAGTCTGCCTTGAGACTGACGGTATTTTCTTCTCACTTCTGTAAAAGCTTAGCTGGGAGTGGGAGACAGGTAGGGGGTGTGTATTAGTTGGCTAGGGCTGCCATGACAAAATACCACAGACTACGTGGCTTAAACAACAGAAATTTATTTTCTCAGAGTTCTGGAGGCCGGAAGTCCAAGATCAATGTGTCAGTAGGTTGGATTTCTTCTGAGATCTCTCTCCTTGGCTTGTAGCCTTCTTGCTGTGCCCTCACGTGGTCTTACATCTGTGCACACACATGCCTGGTGTCTCTCTGTATGTCTAAGTTTCTCTTCTTAGGAAACCAGTCAGATTGGAGTAGGACCCATCCTAATGGTTTCATATTCACTCAGTTACCCCTCTCAGGGGCCTCACTCCAAATACAGTCACATTTGGAGCTACCAGAGACTTTGGCTACAAGATACGAATTTTGAGGGGACACAATTCAGCCTACAACAGGGTGTTAGAGCAATTATTGTCTAAAAGTTTCTGTCTTACTTGTCTGCTCTTCCTGATGCATTTATATACAATGCAGGCTTTAGTTGGGAATTCTTTTGTCTGCACTCACTGGCATTTCTGCTTTGCCAACTTCTTCACCACTGTGCGCCCCCAGGGAAGCCCCATGGCAGGCCGATTCTTAACCGCTGTGCCACCAGGGGAATCCCCTTACCCTTGTTTTATAAACAACTTTCTAAGAAACAATAATGATTAGAACAGATTAGAAAAGAACTGCACTGAAATATAAGACAATAGAAAAAGTAAAGAGAACTATAGCCAAACATAGTAACTTAGTAAAGCTCTATTTTCCATAAGAATTTCAAATGTCAAAAACCCTACTTCTTTCTTCCACTATTATAGCCCCTACACTTTTCTTGAAGCAACAATATTAGTGACATTTAAAATAACTGATCTGCGCTTCCCTGGTGGCGCAGTGGTTGAGAGTCCGCCTGCCGATGCAGGGGACACGGGTTCGTGCCCCGGTCCGGGAAGATCCCACATGCCACAGAGCGGCTGGACCCGTGAGCCATGGCCGCTGAGCCTGCGTGTCCAGAGCCTGTGCTCTGCAATGGGAGAGGCCACAACCGTGAGAGACCCGTGTACCACAAAAAAAAAATTGGCTGCAAATGCTTTTGCAGTCCTTCCATTGGCAACTAGAGTGTAACTCCTGATCCTTGAAACCTGCTTCCCCAACCGAATGTGGCAGTGATATGGGACATGAGAGGCCTTACTGCTTCTTGGGAGGCCTCTTACAACACCGGCTTTGAGGCAAGTCAGCCCCCATGGAGGAAGTACAAATACCCAGAAACCATTATCTCGCGAGAAACCCAAGCCACGTGGATGAGATGCCACATGGAGAGGAGAAGATCAAAGAACATCCAGCCCACCTGACCTGTCACTGATTAACCCCTCCTCTGGGGAATGGATCTTCCCATCCTATCTCAGCATGAATCAGGGGTGAATAGCTCATATGAGCCCTTTCTGAATTTCTGACCCTCCAAATCATGACCAAATTAATATTGTTGTTTTAAGACATTAAGTTGGGGGGACTTTGGTATACCACAATAGACAACTAGAACACGATGAACAAATTCAAGGTGACTAGGATAAACTGAGCTTAATTAACTAGAGATCAGTAGACCCTAATCTGGGAGCTGTGGTGTTTCTATTCCTCACCCAAGAAAAGAAAAGTGAGTTTGGCATTTACAAAGTTTTTTTAGGAGGAGAGGAGGTTTTTTAAACTTTTCTGTTCCCTCTGATGTTCAAAGCTGATTTCTGCTCACTCTGAGCTTGAGTCTATACTGTGAATGACAGAGGCAGCTAGAAATAAATCACGCTGCCGGATTAATGGAATAAACCCGATAAAGGACAGAATGAGTTATGTGATACTTGGTTCTTGAGTAACAGCTTCTGATTATTGCTTGTATCTTACAGACAGTTTGACCATATTTTAGACCTTGAAGCCATGAAATCGTGATACTATTTTTTTTCTACAAACCACAGCACAATCATATTTGGGGTAATTGAAAAGAAACAATGAGGATCTAGTATCCTGGGTCTATGATGTATTACTCGTACATAGTCACTAATTGGTAAATTACAAAGTTGATGCCGCATTTAACATTCTTCCTCACTCTTGGCACCACTACCCTCATCCACGCCACCTTGTTACCTTTACTGGCTTTTCCTCCAGTAGCTGAAGATGCTCTAGCCTCAGGATCTTTGCTCTCGATATTCTTTTAAATGGAAATTTCACTGACCCGACACCATGTATGGCTTGTTCCTCACTTCATTGGTTTTTTTTTATAAAATCAGAGAGGGTTTCCTGGAGCCCTCTACGTAAAATAATACTTCTAATCCTCCTCAATACTCCTCAGTACTTGTATCTTATGTTATTTTTCTACGTTCCATTTATCCCCATAGGACATATTTTAATTCTTATACTCTCATTTGATTATCTGCTCTATGAGAAAAAAGTTTGCATTATAGCCATCCATTCAACTATTCCCCTCACACACACACACACACAAAATGATACAGGAACTCTGCAATATTTCCAGAATCTTGAACAGTGCTTCTTTGGAACATGATGGGTTGAAGTTCATGTAAAACGTGGTTTGTCAAGGAGGAAACATCTGGACGTTTTGGATGGCAGAGCTAAGACCAAGAACATCACTTTAGTATTTATGCATATACCCTATGGTTACTAGAGTCTGCAGTGAAAATCATCTTGTCTTTAATAGTTAGGACATCATTCTGTGATTCTTTTCAGCAATGGCTAATTTCCCAGCTCTCCTTACATCACCCTTTTAATATCCTGGATATCAGTGCAAAAGTCCTAGATCTCAGGTCCTGCCCATTATTGCACAAAATAAAGCTCTTAATCTTTTCACTTAAGGCAGGGCACGCTTAATATTCTTTTTGTTTCTGTATCAAAGGTTCACTTTAGTTAAGAGGCCATTAATTCACTCCTTTTTATTACAATAACCACTGAGAATTATGCTCGTTTAAAATTATACAACCATAAAAATTGACCTTCAAAATGCACTGAGCATTTATAACCTTCTCATTTGTTGATAAGCTATGAAAATATGAATGGACTGCTTGCTAGATGAACCGTAAGTCATAGATGTGGGTTTTTCTTTAAATTTAATTTCACTTGAAGTATCTCAGGTGTTATACTGTGTTGTAGTCGCAAAGTTCTGCAGAATGAATAGGCCAGTGTTTTCGAGTATTTATCAAAGTTTCATTGTTTTTGTGCGAGCAGATACACAATTGTTTTTATTATTTAAAAGGTGCCCTCTCCTATCTACCGGATGCTAATGTTTTCAAAATTTAGTGTTTAACCAACAGAGCTGATCCATCGTGTACAAAAATGTACACTGCATATTGTTTATAGTTCCCCCTATTATTTGGCTAGCTCAGATTGCCCTTAAATCAAGATTTTGTGTAAACGTGGCTCAAAAGAAATGGAACCATAGAGAACCATAAACATTAAATGTCTTCTTTTTTCTCTAAATATCCTTGACGAATTAAGTTTAAGGAATAAATGAAATTTCTCTCTTGCTCACTCCATCCCAGGGAGATTTTACTATCTATCTTATCTTTTTTTTTTTTTTTTTTTTTTTTTTGCGGTACGCGGACCTCTCACTGTTGCGGCCTCTCCCGTTGCGGAGCACAGGCTCCGGACGCGCAGGCTCAGCAGCCGTGGCTCACGGGCCCCTCCGCGGCATGTGGGATCCTCCCGGACCGGGGCACAAACCCGCGTCCCCTGCATCGGCAGGCGGACTCTCAACCACTGCGCCACCAGGGAAGCCCCCATGTCACTTTTTAATGCTTTCAGTATAAAATAAATTGTTATACTTTTTCCTAGGGGTGGAAAAGATACATCAAACTACTTTTATATATAGGATGGGAAATAATTTATTCTTCATACTTGACATCTCAACACAAATGAAAGCAATGAAATATGACTGTCTTTCCATAAGAAAACTGGACGGGCCATCCAATGGGCAGCACGTCACCCAACAGGCCTATGTTTTACACTTGGTTAACACATCTTGGATCAAGATGGTTCAGTCACAAAGTGAAGAGCAAAATAGTTCCGTGAGCTGGATGCCAGCAGTACTGTCCACAGCTGTCACAAGTTAAATATGAAACGTTATCACTCTAATCTATGGGGCTTTTCCGTTTCTGTGGCAGAGGTTCGATTTGTGCATATACCTCTCCCTGTGCTCTTTACTAGTTCCTTGTGGCTATGATGTGTCATCAACATATACAGAATTGTAAATGGGATAATCAATTCTGAAATCCCTCAATTTATAACACAAAGAATAGTACCAAGAGGCACATCACAGTTTTGTCCTACATGGATTGAGGGCTCCTTGAATAAGTTTACTCTCAGCAAATGACACCCACTGTCAAGCAACTGATTCATCACAGCTCTGACAAGAAGTAAAGACTCAGGAGCTTCAGGGAGGAGATGTGCAAGGTAGGTTTCAGGTCTTTGGAAAGGATTGTGTTCATTCTCTTTGAGTACTTTGAGAAAACAAACAGAAATCATAGGTTGTTGACTTTCTGAGTCATGTATGTGCAGCTGTGTGAAAAATTAATATAAGTGTCCTTCACCGGCCTCAATACAAATATCTGTTTTTCCTTCTTCATTATGAGTTGTGTGTGTGTACGTGTGATCTTCAGTAAAATGAGGATGTTGAGAATGATAACAGCGAGAGTATTTGTTAACTATGTCCTGTCTGAGCATACTGCAGAACACTTAATAATTACATATCATTGTAGACAGAATCATTCACTTAGATCTTAATACTATTTAGCCAAAATACAACCTCCAGAAGTGAATCAACATTAATTAAAAAGTGTGTCAAGATTTCCCAGTCTGAACAATTCTTTTGGAGATTGGTAAAGTTTGTGGCCAGAGGAATACCTAGACAAATCTAAATAAATATGTCTAATATTTTCATATCAAGTTGTATTTAGACTGGGCATGAATTATTGTTACCTGAAATGTGTTCACATGATCTGTTTCGGGGACCCAATATTAATAACTTAGAGATTTTTATTTAAATTGCATCAGGCAGGGGAAGTAGGAAGGAGGGAAGGTAGGAGGAAATAAAGAAATGAGGAACTAATTCTTGAAATGCCCATCATGTGTTAGTGCTATCTTATGTTCAGTTCATATTCACATTTAATTTCTCTCTGCCTCTAACTGTGTGTGTGTGTGTGTGTGTGTGTGTGTGTTTAATTCCCTTCATTTGCCTTCATGGTCTGGACTGAATGTGTCCACAACTGGTTCTGACACCCCATAGTAACTCTCTCCATTTAGGTTTCTGGATATTAGAAACCTGAGGTTCTCCTTTTATGGGTATCTTAAAATGCAACTTATCCCTGGAATGGCAAGGCATGAGATCAATTTAACTCTTTCAATAATTACTTTACTAATGCAGTCCTTAGAAGAGAAATTTCTTTAGGAAGTATGATAAGAAATAAATAACCAGGACAAAAGGGGACTAGGGAGAACAGAAATGAATGTGCATCATATCAAAGACAAACATCATTAACTTCATAAGGTCAAGTGGTAGAGGGAGAGAAACACTTTCAAGAAATGGTGCATTTATTAAAAAATAAGGAATTCTGTCTTTTTAGGATTCCAGTTTTCCTCAGAAGCTTTAAATTCAAGAATGGGTAGAAGCTATTCCTTCAGGTTTATCTTTTATAAAGTCTATTTTAATGCCTTCCTAGGAATATGCTTGGCTTGTAGCTTCTCTTTAAAGGAGCTGTATCTCTCTCCTGGACAGTACTATTTATGCATCTACCATGGATTCATATTATGGGTGGTATTAAGAATCTATTTTTGGATCTATTATTTATGGATCGATTTATACCATTTATGGATACAAGGGTGCTTAACAGAAATGCACCCAGCAGAGTTTTATTTTTTGGTTTTGATTTTGTCATTTTCATGCATTTATAGCAGCTAACTTCCTTATCTGTTATTATGGTCTTGACCAAAATCAGTGCTACAGTCTCTCTCTGGTCAGCATGATATTCTGATTCTTTTGATCAATGATAAAGATATTGCATAAAAGCAAGAGACAGAGATCAAAAGATTTTACTCTCCTATTCTCTATCAATTACAATTTCAAATACTAGACAGGGTTTCGACAAAGAACTGTTACATGAGCATAATTAACGAAGAGGAAAAAAAAAACTCTCAACAAAAGACCTTTAGACATTTCATTATCTGTAAAACAGGCAAGTGGACTCTAGCATATTTTGCTTAAACTGATGATTTTTACCTCATTTATTTCCCATAAAAAGAAAAACTTTGAACATGGTGTTTTTAAGGAACTTTAAGTCACACATAGGGAATTTTCCTGAAAGTTTCCCAAACATACGTGATATAAGAAGTCTAATTTGATGGTATACAAACTCCTTTAGCTCTAAATGTCCATGGACTCTGCCAATGTCATGTTATCTGGGATAGTAGAAAGACCAGAACAATATTTTGCAAGAAAACACTAAAGTTACTTATTTCCAGTATTGTTTTCTAATGATTATCAACTCCTCTCTTTCACTATAACAGAAGTAAATTCATATCCTCTGATTTCCAATTCATATCCTATTCTGTGTATTATACAGTAAACCACTCGCTAAAATCAGATTTTCTATTTTTCAGATTCAACAACTTGTAGTCACACTGTCATTAGTACCACTTCTGTCTATGTATTTACCCTGTTTACATTCTCCATTGTGCTTTCGTGTATTCACTGGAAAAACAGTGAATGAAGCCCTACTCAGTGCCAGTGACCATCATAGTCATTAGGAGTAAAAAGGATGAATACAATAGTCTCATCTTATTCTCAGAGAAAAAAGGTCCTTGAAAATAAAAGACGATCCAATAGATTTCCCAAACTCAAGTGTATATATTTCATTCTGTGACTGCACCATGGATGAGATAATTCCAGAATACAAACAACAGTGCCCTAGATTGGAATAAAACCTTTCCTGAACATTTGGATAACTGCTAAGTTTCCAACGGAAATATTATGCTTCTTAAAATGATAATTTTCCGCCAAACATCATGAACCTCTGAGTAATCACCAGTTCAATCCATTATACCTGTAACCAGCCTTCACTGATCCTTTTAATTGTTGCTACAAAAGACTTGCATGTCCTCCAAGCAGCAGGAAGCCTAAACAGAAAGATGTTTGCCCAAGTTGTTTTCCATGAACTTGGACTCATCTGTGCCTAGTTCAAGCTGAGCTGGTTCAGACTGGATAGGACCGCCAACCCTCCAGCTGGGCATGCGCGAGTGCCCACCAGATGACCTTTTGACATCAGAAGGCTGAAAACTCCACCCTCAGATCATACAACAGCCACCATTTTCTGAACAAGTCCCGTGAAGAATCCTGTAGCTTAGTTACACCTGGGCATAATGACAATTACCTCACCTTTTTCTTATTTCCAACCATATCTCCCCAGGCTCCCCGCGCCTCGGACAACCCTGCCTCTTTATCCTCTAAATACCTCAGCCCCTGGCCTCCAGGGAGGTGGGTTTGGGATTTGCTCTCCCATCTCCTGGCTTGGCTGCCTCGTGAATAATCCATTTCTCGGCTGCAAACCTCAGCATCTCGCTGCACACCGGGCAAAGGAACCTGGCTCAGTAACAATCGTGCATATTGTTAAGGCCAGCTGAGGTCCTACCAAAACTCACACATCAGAGTTAGTTACTTGATGGTTAAGAATCAGAAAGAAAACTTTAAGTGAAGCAGATAATGGTGTTTATCTCACAGCACAGATACTGGCCCAGCTGTTGAGTTTACTCCCATTGAAAGCTAGGTGCTGCCTTATCTGTGTGCTGAGCTGTAGAAAAGAAATAAAACCTAGTGATCAAAACACATGAATATTTTAGGTAGCTATCAGTGACAAGCTCTAAAATGTGTTGTAACTTGGACATCACCTGGGTTGTAACTATCAACACCAGCCGTAGGCAGCCAAAAAAAGGGAAGGTTATCTGTCTTCCTTTTCCCTCCGGATCCTTTTCTCTACGGCACCGCCCTCCCTGTGAGTTTATTTCCATGTCGCCTTGCCATCACGTTACCCTTGAAGGCCTATTAACTGTGCTAAAGCAATGGAATTCTTTTTCCTAGATGTTTTTCCATATTGAAACTGTACTTTTAAAAAAGGAAAAATTGTTGGTTCCAAAGGGAAGAATCTCTAATATGTGAGAGCTTCAGGTCTTGCGTAAAATTGGTGGGAAAAAATGAACCCAGTAATCCCACGTGGAGGCTCCGATCCATTCTGCATGTTTTTAAGTCTTGCCTTTATGACCGTAGATGAACATTATTTTCCTTCTTGATATTTTAAGCACCCACAGGCAGGAGAGTACCACTGTGTGCTAACTGTATGTAGAAGAGCATCTTTCTTCTTCGCTTCGTCTGTTACTCCCATGCGCCATGATCATGCCGTGCCACGTAACTTTATGCGGGGGCGAGGCTACGCTGAGATTCCGTCTGCATTACACGTTTCCTCTTCTCTGCTTTGAGGCTGCGGCAGTGCCTCGTGATTCTGATGAAGGCTCTGCTCTGCGAAGCCCAGTTAGGCAAACTGAAGATGAGAGCTGAGCTCCGTACAGGGGCTTCTCTCCTCTCAGAAGGTTAAGAGAGAAATTCTGCTTTTCTAACATTTTGAGAATCAGGCAGAAAGCCACTGAACTGTAGGTAACTGAAAAAGTAGAACAAAGTTTCCCCTATTTCCCCATCTTAATTATTTCACATCTGATTCTATGACAATCAAATTACTCAAATGGAGATAATGGCCCCTTGAGTACTTGATATCTTTGAGTTTGCTTTTATCTATGTCTTCACTCTAGCCCCCTATTTTTTCCTGTGTTTTCTAAATGAGTGTGTCATCATACTTCAGGCAAAAATATTACCAACTGAAGTCTCACTATACTCAGGTACTTGATAATGTATTTCTGATAATTATTTTAAAACTGGCCTAGTCGTCTTTGTAAACACTTCTTAATTATTACTTGACATTCTAAAGATCAGAAAATCTTTCAATATGACTGCATTTTTTTCTGCTCCCTGGAAATCAAGCCCTTTAGAAAATGACTTTTATTTTCCCTTTTTGTCAGTGACTTTTTTAACTCTAATGTTTGAACTCAGCAATTCAAAGAAACTTGAATGAACTGAATGAGTGGCAATAGAAAATCCCCTTCTACATAATTTCATACTTGTATTATCAGTTGACTATTCCCTGATAACTCTTGGTCAATTAAATCAATTTACCACTTTGAAAGCCATATGAACTATTCTTCAAACCTTCAGTACGCCCAAAGAAGAGGAAAAAATATATTTCTGATCATCGAGTCAGATCTTGGAGAGGGGGAATGAAGATTGATTGCCATTGCAACCTGAACATGAAAATAAATAAACACTGTAAAAAACTCTATCTAATCTGGTGCCTCTTTCTTCTTATTATGTATAATCTTCTGCCTGAATATAACTTCGAATTTACATACCTATTTCTCTATGGAAAGGAACCACTGATAGCTGTCCAACTCCAGGTATTATCTCTTTGTATTAACATCTTTATTTGAAATATGTTGAAATCACCATCACTCAAGAACAAATAAAAACAAAACCTAAAACTGCAGAGATATAATATCTGAAAAGGGAAAACTATAACCAGAAAAATTTCAGAGTTGTATTTATCGTGTTTTACTATTGCAACAATAAGCAATTGGAAACATGCTATATACTTTCTGTATTACATAATTCTCATATATTTTAAACAGCTTATACACAGAACTTTCTTGCTGTATTCACAGAGAAAACATTCATTTAGATATCGATTTCCATATAAAACCATTAATGGAGTTGTAATCGTTTATGTACTAAAAGTATGAGGAAACTATTTTAAGAGAAAATGGAAACTTCAATGTGAAATCAATAGAATGCGTTGGCCCCTTCCTCCCTTTATGTAGTAGGAAGTGTGGCATCACTCAAGAGGGAAGTTAATCAGTAACTGACAACATAGCCACGCCCCAGCGATGAAAATGCCGACACAGCCCCGCACCTGCTATTCTGCTGTCCGCCTAAAATTAGACGAGCCACACAGAAAACTGTTTTTATTAAATTATGCTAAAACAAATAAAATATCAGATTCAGTGATCACTCAAGTTATTCAATGTTCATAGACATCAAGCAGAATAATCAATTCATGTTAGAAGGGAATTGAGTCCTAAATCTACAAACGTATGTCAAGTTTGGCTTCAGTCCAAATTCATGAAAGATACACTTTTGACGAACTTTGCTACAGCGGTGAGTGGAGATTTTGTGTACAGTGTTATTTTCTAACCTTTGTCTAATCCACACCCTAAACTCTTACAATCCCTCTGGCTTTATGGGAAAGTCTTCCCTGAATGTATAGATTAAGGCTTTTACTACTAAGTTTTAAATCTTACATTAACATAATAGTCTATACAATTTGATGACACGAAAAACTGGAGTTCCTTTATCAGTTGGTAATGTGCTAAGTCTTTTTAAAAGCATCTTTATTGCTGTGAACCTATATAAATGACATAGGGTAGAATAGATTTGATATATTCACACTCGCCTCTGTGCCACGGAAAAAGAATAATTTTTTAACTCTCAGAAAAACATTAAAAGCCTAAGAACAGTAAAACTTATCTGACCTAGAAGATTAAGACAATTCTGTGACACCACACCTTATCATGGGGAAACAACAGAGCAAGACATTCAAGGGCAATGCTTCTAGAATCAGACTGCCTGGGCTCAAAACCAGCTTTACCACATGTTACACCTACGACTGTGAGCAAGTTACTTTACCTTTTATGCCTCAATTTTCTCATGTGTAAAATGGGATAACAGTAGTATCTGTCTCCTAGGGCTCCTTTCAGTCTCAAATCAATAAATATTTGCAAGCGTAACAGTGTCTCACATAGAGTAAGTGATCCAAAAGTATTTGCTAAATTAATAAACATAAGATTAATTCATTACCATTAATTTTTGTAACTTATACTTTTAAATAAGGCAAAATATATAGCTTAAAATTTACAGATAGAAATATTCAGATATTCTCAAATGTGTTTTAAAAAATGTTTGCACCACCCATCCCTGCCCCATCATCACTCAGTTGACGTAATTCTACAATTTGCTACCGTAGATGCTTCCCCCACATCTCTCTTGAAACGAGACCAGTTCATTCTTTTCTGAGTACCTGCAGTTTGCATAAGATGTGTGCTTTCCAAACACAGAATATTTATAATTAGGGAGAGAAGACATTAAAATAAGTTGTAAGCTTATTCTGAATATTGAGGTTTATTATCTGTTTTTATTTCATAGAAAAAAGTTATAGTGTGTGTATAGTGAATTTCAGAAGCCTAGACTATAATTTTTTTAATGTAATTGACATATGTATCATCTCATTTCACCTGCATAATATATTGAGAGTGAAGTAACATGACATTATTATTGGTATGGAAATAAGACCATCTATAATGACAAAATCTGCTTTAAGATGAGAGCTCATGTTTTTTGACATTTAAGACTTCTAAATATTTTAACCTTCTTTTCATTATAAAATATATAATTAGAATAGAACTAAATATGGAAAACCAGGGTCCATTTTGCTATTAGTTTCATAATCATAATAATCATCATTGTACCACCACCAATACTGTGATGGAAAATGTTACATTCATCTTTCTCATAAAAAAACCTCAAGCCACTATTACATAATTTTGAATAAGTTAACTGTACTTCTTCAAAAAAAGTTGACATCTGCAACATGAGCTTGATCTTTTGAAATTCTGTCCAGAAGTATGACAGCATCAGCAATTACGAAGCATGTGTTTGTTTAACACAAAAGAACCATTTAGAAAAGATTAGCTTCGTTTCAAACTAGTGGTGGAAAATGGAGAAAGTTGGAGACCTCCTATTTCAGAAAACAGGGGTGCATGACTTTGGTAGCAGGGCAGCTTAACTGTATTTGTAGCAGATTGAGAAAAAAATCAGTACTTTCCAGATCATGCAATGAGTGCCTGTTTACCAGGATAAATTACTACTGCTGAAAGAATTGTTCAAAAGGAGTACCAGAAAAGAAAAGAGGGATTTTTTTTCTTTAGACCTGACATTATTGTCTAATTATACAAGGATTCTCAGAAAGACTGGAGGAAAAGGCAGGGAAGTATATTGAATGTGTACTTCTTTGGAATTTAGGGCTTAGTTTATATGATTACCATTTTGTTTGTGTTGTTTGAAAAATTATACATTTTATTAATAAGCCATAAAGTCAACTGGTAATTTCTTTGTGTGTGATGAGAAGTTTTAAGATCTACTCTCTTTGCAACTTTTAAATATGCAACACAGTATTATCAACTATAGTCACCATGCTGTATATTACCTCCCCATGACTTACTTATTTTATAGCCGGAAGTTTGTATCTTTCAATTCCCTTCACTCATTTCACACCACACACCCCCACCCAGCCTCTGGCAACCACCAATCTGTTCTCTGTATCTATGAGCTGGTATTTGGCTTTTTTGTTTTTGTTTTCTTACATTTCAAATATAGGTGAGATTATATGGTATTTGTCTTTTTCTGTCTGATTTAGCATAAAGCCTTCAAGGTCTACCCATGTTCTCACAAGATTTCAATTCTTTTTTTTTATGGCTGAACAATATCCCATCATACAGATATAGACATAAATATCAGTATCTGTATCTATATCTATATATACACACACTTAACGTCACATTTTCTTTGTCCATTCATCCACTGATGAACATTTAGGTCATTCCCAAATCTTGGCTAATGTAAATAATGCTGCAATGAACATGGGGGTGCATATATCTTTTCAAAGTAGTGGTTTTGTTTTCTTGGGACACATGCCCAGAAGTGGAATTGTGGTCAGACAGTAGTTCTATTTTTAATTTTTTGAGGGACCTCTCATTGAATTTCTAATTTCAGTGTATTACAGTTATAAAGAATCTTATACTCTATTTTTAATTTTTTGAGGGACCTCTCATTGAATTTCTAATTTCAGTGTATTACAGTTATAAAGAATCTTATACTCAAATATACCATATATTATGACAATCAAATATTAAAACTTAACATGAATACATGAAAAGGGATTAAGAAAATACAAATGTTATCAATCTTTACCACTCTACAGGATAGGAAGGCATGGTATTATCCACAACGTAAAGTGGTAAAGCAATAAGACTGTCCATCTGATTAAGAGATTGCAGTTTGACTGGTTTGTAAATGTATTAAAAGAATAAATGAATGAATGAGTGAATGAGTCCCTGTTTGAACAAGGCCTACATGCCACTGGATTTGGTGCCTTTCCTCTGATGGGCTCTTAGTTGGGCAACTAGGGCACCAGAACAAGGGCAGCAGTGCCATTCTGATAAAAAGAAAGTTCAAGCTCTCAGAAAGGGTAGAGTAGCTTCGGGGAGCCATGCAATGGTTGGAGTGAGTTATTTTTCTGAAGAACATATTCCTGAACACATCAATAATGTCTGTGATATAGAAAACAGTTACAAATATATAACATCCTGTTTATCCTTTAAGCCTACAATGGGGTCTAATGTTATCTTAAAGACAAACAGTCATGAAATCGCTACCTCCCGTCACGGGTAGATTTATAATAGGATTTTTAAATATATACTCAACTTCTTTCCACTCTTTGTTTTTAATTACCATCTCTACACTTTGGTTTAAGTCTCTTATCTAAATGACCAATTTTATTCTTGCCTTCTCTCTACTTAGCTCATCAGGATCCCCAGTAGTGAAATGTCAATGGAAGGGTACAGGGCACAGCATTTGAATAAAAGACTCCAATAAGACTCGTATCTGACCTTGAATCAGTCATTGAACTTCTTTCCTCTCTCCCTTCATTTCTACAATGACAAAAAAGTAAAGCACCAGATTTTAGTTCTTTAACTTGAAGGTAAAAAATAATAAAACTGTTATGATGTAATGAGGTATATAGAAAAAAGCTGTTTTAAAAGCATATTATCATTATCAACTAATAACCACAGATCATATGATAAAAACATACAATTAATAAGGAGCGCAAATGGCCTCTTTAACTTAAACTCAAAAGATTAAAAGGCATTGTCAAAAATTAAATCTTGAGACAAATGATCATATAACTTTTGACTGTAGTTTACTTGATTTGTTTGAAAGAACTAAGAGAAATAAACAGCTATGTCTTAATTTAGAAGCTGTTTATTATTTCAAATAGGCAGCCATGTCTCAACATATAAGCGCTTTTTTGTTTTGTTTTTATAAAAAGAGAGAACAGATGAATTTCTGTCTGGTCCATTTCAATCTGTTTTCTTTTGTTACTAGAATTATTATATTCTAAGGCAATTCGAAGTCCCAAGAAGCTCTAGTTGTAATAGGAAATTAAACATAGCAATTAACCTAAGGCTACAGCATAAAACTGCATTCTCGTATTGTGACATTACTAACTAAAAAACAAATGCATAAACAAAATCTAAATAAACACAAGTCAAAAATTCCCAACACATTGGAGGCTAAGAGTAAAATGATGCTATGTTGCAAAAACGTGTTACTGGTTATTTTGGGTTACTCGAAATTCAAGTCTACTCATCAACTAACGCTCACCTGTTGGCGCAAGTTTCTAACATTTAAGCTCATCTCATCAGACATTTCCTTTGCAGTAAATTAATGTCAAAAATTTCTAGAAGTTGCTCAAGGTCATGGAGGTTAAAAAAGAATCCTATCATAGCCCCTTTTGATTTATCTTAAATTTTAAGATTGCAGATAATGTGGTTTTAAAGTGCTGGCTGTTAACGTGTTGCTCAGTCTGTTAGAGATAAACTCAGAATAGGGTGGGGAGTACGGCACCCTCTCCTCTCATTGAGAATCTTTATAAGAACTTAAACAGATAATACCAACCAGCTTTTGATTAACCGGGGTAGCTGTTTATATAATATAGATTGATTATCTTTCCTCCTTTCTCCCTAGTTGGTATATACCATCTAAGGGACGAATAGACGAATAGACATTATTTGTATGTTCTACTTTCTTTTCCAAAAAATTGAGTGTTTTTTAATAAACAAGTTTGATTTGTCATAAGAAGCAATCACTGGAGTCAATGATTTAGAATCAGGTGATTTTCTCTCAACTAAAAATTAAGTGATGCATGCATTTGCTATTTCAGTAATTTGCTGTGTGGAGAGAAACTGGTCCCTTGCTTTTAAGTTAAACTCAACTGCACAAACCAACCTTCAGTATGGATTTGAATCAGAGATCTGCTTCGCCTCTATTTCTCCAATTAAAAAGATGTTTATTCTTAAAATTCATAACCACATTTTACGGATTTCAAATATTGTGCCATGTTATTGCTTTGTTATCAATATAATACTCTCAGTCCTAAAGAAAAAACACTTCAAAATCACAGTGAATTGATTAGCTTAACTTAGAAAGACTAGGACCCTGTAAACCACTGATATTTCTTTCTGTTTGACCATACTGAGTGCTATTTACTCAGAACTAAAACTTAACATTTCTGCCTGAATGATTTTACAGAGCATTATGCTGAGCTGTATTAGTCAATAGAAGCCACTGTTAAAATACCAAGTAACTGGAAGTTCTGAATTGCATATTAAGGGGATTGAACTGATTATAAATTATAAAAGAGAAATTTATAATACTGAACTCCAGTTAGCTTCAGTGTGAGTTAGTCCTGGAAATCCACAGTACCTGATGGAGGGAAGAATAAATGGGTGGATGGATGGATGGACAGACCATGAACACTGTCGCTCTACTGACTATGACTGTAGAAAGTTAAAGTAATCACAACAGTAATCACAAAATGGGAGACTAGACAGAGGGGTATTAATAGGTAAAAAATATCAGTGTTAGTTCAGATACTATCAATAAAATGTAAATCGACAAAAGATAAATTAAAAGCACCAAAATACCTAAAGAAGCCAAAAGGGAAAATAGTATACAACTAGAGTTACACAGAACTACTCAATTTCTACCTCTGACTCTTCAAAGAAAAGGAAAACATGCTGTATCCATGCACAAGGCACTAGCTTCTACTCCTTGGCTTTTTAAAAAGCTGAGTAATCAGAAATAATTCAATTCATAAAAACAACTGATACAAATCCAATCACAGACTAATACGATATTAGAATAATATCAACATAAACAATAGCTTCTGTGTAGTACGTAACAATGATAGGTAATTTCATTTTAATTAAATGTCAGGATGAAAATTCTATTCATATTTTTCATACTAACTATGCAGATCATGTACGAAAAGAATCCAAGCAGCTGTTTGAATGTGGTATTTTCATTCTGAGATATTGTACCTGCTGGCATTCTGATTAGTGTTTACTCATTTTAGCATTAAAAATACCAAGTTTAATTTCTGACATACTGTGGAGTACTGTCAATATGATATAAGATAATCATACAGAAAACCACTTTGCACAGTCATTACCCAATGGCATATTTGCACTAGTACTTTGCCACAATTACGTGTCAAATACCAGCCAAGAAATTTCTTTGAATTTGGTTCCGATTGTCAAATTACAGTTCCCCTTTTTTTACTAGAAGTCTGATACAGAAGCAGTGTGAAAGTTAGAAGCCCTGGGAAACACCTTGAGTTCTAGCTGCTGCAGTAAGGAGAGTGACTTTTAAGATATCTTGCTGCAAATTAGAAATGCACCCCCTGCCCCGTGCTCTTGGGGGAATAAGCTTCTGTTCCATTGCAGCTCACACATATTCCCTGAATCAGGACCCCTTATTTAGGGCATAAACTACATAAACAAGCATGGCAGCCATGAGAGTACTGTTAAAACAATCACACTCTGGAGACCCAGCAAAATCCCCTATAACGGCTCTCTCCAAAGTTAAAGTAGGAAATGTTGCTAAGATTTCAATGACCAATGGAGAGAGGTCTTAAAACTATCTTAACCAAAACAATGCCCTCAGTCATTTCCAATGATGGTAAAAGTATTTCTTCTCACTACCTAGTTCTCTAACCTGTACTCAATATTTAGAATGAGGCCAGTGTTAATACTGGATGTGAAAAGCAGTCTGCTCTTCTCTATTTACTTTATTTTTTTTCCTTATTACTAATATTTTTTTGAATTTTATTTTATTTTTTTATACAGCAGGTTCTCACTAGTTATCTATTTTATACGTATTAGTGCATATATGTCGATCCCAATCTCCCAGTTCATCCCACCACCACCACGCCTCCCCACCACTTTCCCCCCTTGGTGTCCATATGTTTGTTCTCTACATCTGTGTCTCTATTTCTGCCCTGCAAACCTGTTCATCTGTATGGATTTACTTTAAAATAATATTTTTAAAAGTTGAAGAAGGTGTATGATTTGAGACTGGCAAATTGCTCATAACTTTATCATGCTCTCAATCATTTTATGTTTGAAAAGAAAGAGATTTAACAATTATGCCATGGGACTTCCGAGCTTCCACTGCAGGGGGCATGGGTTCAATCCCTGGTCGGGAAACTAAGATCCCACGTGCTGCACAGTGCAGCCAAAATAAATAAATAATAAAGATTATGCCAAAGTTTCCCTTTTATTTCCTAAATCCACATCCCTATTGTTTTTCTCAAGCCCCTTGTGCATCCCCATTCCCATAACACACACACACACACACACACACACACACACACACACACACACATAGCTGCTTCCACCTCGAAACCCCAATAGCATTAGTTTAGTGCCTATTACTCTAGATTATATTTTGTGCACCTACCTTTCTCTACCCTTAGAAGCTAAAACTTTTGAGGTCAAGACCAGCCCACAATAACAAGTGTCTGCTGTACTACAGAAAATTGGTAACTTTTTGTTGCATAATAAATTTACTACAAAGGTCATGTCTATATTGGGGAGAGGAAACTTTTTCACCTATTTAAACATGAAATGTGTTTCTAGAGATGAATTTCTAGGGACAGAAATAGAGGACAAGGCTATAATAGCAAAGAAATAACAACAGTAATGCTAATAATAATATAATGATGATGACAAAGACCTCCACAGCCATGGTCTTCCGTTTGGGAAATATATGGTTTCGTCCACAGATCCACAGACCATCACTTTATCCTCAGGCCATCGTTTCTGTACTCGAGGCAACACATCATACTGTTTAAGAATTTTGACTCCAAGGCAAACTGCCTTTTGAAGTCTCCCCTCCAACACTTAATCAGCTGTGTAATATTGAGCAAATGATTTAGCTTCTTTGAGCCTCACTTTCCCTTTCCATAAATTTTGGAGAATAATCTACCTCAAAGGCTCCTCACGAGAATTAAATGAAAATATGTAAAACACTTAAAAGCATGCCTGGAATAGAACAGATTCTACATGTGTTCGCTATTAATATTTCTGTCATATAGCAAACACTCAAAATTTTTAAGAAGTGAATAGGTAAATAAATGATCACATACATAAACCATTTTGACTTAGTTGAAAAGTTATGTCATTAAATACTTCCTTCCCAATCTGATGGACACAGAAGTTGAGACTGTCAAAATGCTTTAAAATCATCTATAAATGACAATAAAACAAACATCTATTACCTGAGACTGTAAGGGGATTGGGTATTTTTTATTTTAAATCCTGATATTTTGACAGCAAAAAGTTCTATACTATGTCTTAAAATGTTTTGCTTTGCAGAAAACATTTGTCCAGCCATTTTGTCATTAACTGTACCTTTTTCAGTTCTTTAAAAATTATCCAATTACCACTATAACCACTTGAAAACTACCCAGGACAATTTTCTTCTATCCTTGCAGAAAATAGGCTCCCATTAGTTTCTCAGAAAGAGTGAAGGAAGAATGGTCCCTTTGCCAAGCCCTGAGTTTTTTCCCAAAATAGAAATTGCTGGGAAAGACATTGGGGATAAGACTCACAACGCAACCAAAATCATTCCCCTTTCTTTAGCTGAGAAGAGGTTTACCATCAGCCTTCATCACAACCACACCAATTTTCTTGTCTGCTTCCACAACCAGCATGCAGGCTGTACCCTCCTGTGTTCGTGTTTGCTCCTTCTAGAAAGTTTTTAGCACTTTTGTGTGTGTGTGTGTATATATATATGTGTATATATATATATATATATATATATGTATATTTATTTGAGATCACCTACAGAATTTTGGACATTTGTAGGCACTCAATCAATGTTGTTAAAATGACACCAGGTAGACCTTCTATATGAAAAGGAGACAAATAATATTCTGTAAAAAGGGAATATGGAAGAGATCATTTTTTTCTTCCATTCCCACATGAATCCTGAGGCAATATCACTGTCTCTCACATGAAGCTTTACAGAGCTCAACAGATTTCAGAAATGTCATTAAAATTTACTACATCTACCCCTAAAGCACATTAATTATATACAATATTAACTTTGATTTTGTTAACCTGGAATGTTGGGATCTTCTACTAGCTTAAGGAAATGTTATCACTGAAGTGTAGCCCCTTAACTTTTATAATAAATGAACGTACTTGTCCTAAATAGTGTGTCTGTGAAACTCAAGTTAAAGATAATCATCTGTATGGTGAACAATATGGATTTGGATACAAGCACAGAAGTCTCTGTGGATCAGGTCTCAATTATTTTCACAAACATAAAATCCATAATACATTTTTCCTTTTTGTCTTAGCTGTCAGGAAACTCAGAGTTAACATCAGTATGCAATGATATTAAACTCACTGAAAAGTCCTAATGACATCTTTTTTCTACTGACTTTCGATAGTGCCTATATTAATTTACTTAGTAATATCTCAGGATGCTACACATGCAACTTGTAGGTTTCTAAACTCTGTCTTGAAGCAGGTGAGTATAACTTTTAAATACGTAAATTCATTGTTTTTTGTTGTTGCTGTTAACTTGATAACTCGAAACTCTATGGCCCGCCTAAAATTTAGGCTCTGATTATTTTTCTCCATAATAATCAACCAGCCATACTATTTCTAATATTAAAAAAGATAACATTTTTGTACAATATGGGGGCCCTCAAGTCAGTCTGTTTTTAGGAAGATGTTCTTAAACTTTAATGTAGTGGAACTCTCAAAAGTATATCTATTTAATGTTCTCTCTCTTAATGCTTCAAGCATAGGTAGCATTATTTACCCAGTAGTACCAATGTCACGTTGGTTAAACTCACACAATTGCTTTCACTTCGTAACGTAAGATGTATGCAATATTTATTCACTGATCCTTAGATTCTTCAATAATAAATTAAGGACACTTGATTTAAGTTTATGGCTGAACCATACTTTTCTTTTATTGCTGTTTTACCTATAGCATTCTTATTCTTTATTCTGTACATAGGGATTCCTACAGATTCTTCCTTCTTTGCTTACAGACTTAGAGCTTTAATATAAAACCTTATTTTACTTTCAGTCAAAATTATTCCAAGTTCCCCTCACCTCATTCCTTGATAACTGCTGAACCTTCTGGTTGTCGTTTCGAAGAGTCTTTGAACTTCAGTCCCTCTTGCATAACACAATTGATTAAACTTCCTAAAACCAACTTCTATTACATCCACATTCTCAAGTAGATAATGGCTCCTCCTGACCTGTCCTATTGACCTAAAATTTTTCTGAAGTTCAAGCTCTGCCATGTCCGAGACCCATTCTTCATACTTAACCTTATTTCCTGCCATCACAAAACTTCTACCTCAAATTCCAATCAGGTAGCCACCCTCCCTAACCACAGGCACTACGTTAATTCCTACATTTGTACATGCGTTTCTTTATATCTGAAGTAAGAGTCTTCCTTCCTTCTACCTACATAAAATCTACACATTCTTTAAGGCTTAATGTAAATTTTACCTCCTCCATAGTTGGGGAATATCCTGGACTCTAAATTCCCAATGGTTCTGAGATTTTTTTTTTAATATTTAACAATAATATTGATAATAATAGTTACATATGTTCATGCGCCAAAGACACTATGCACATCGTGTGCACTATTTCTTTTAATATTCACACTAAAATTCTGAAGTAGAGAATATGACCATCTATACTCTACAGGAACTGCATGTTAAAGAAATCTGCCTGGGCTTAAATACAGGAGCTGAGATGCAATCCACTGTCAAATTGACACTCAAGGCCATGCTCTTATCCATCTTCAAAGAAACTAATATACCCATCCTCTTTAAGAGGTCTCCACGCCGTTACTCTCAACCTCTCCACCTACGCCACTGAAACAGAATTGTCCAAGATCAGAGATATCCAACCTACTGCCTTCACTGTTGACTTGCATTGAAAAAACGTGGTTTTGAGACATTCACTGTGGATCACACATTCAGGCAGATTTTATGAGAAATGAATGGATGAGATAGGGAAAATCAAAGCCCAAATAAACTCCAAGTAACTTGATAGTTCTAGAACTGGACAGTAATCCATGTTAATCTTATAGCTCCCAACACCTCAGAAATTTAGGTATAACCGCTATGAGAATCCACAATCACTCCTCGCCCCCAATTCTACATATAGTAGATGTTAATTAAGTCCTCCCTGAACCTCTCCTGAATTTCTGGAGGGGGTGGGCAGTAGGGTGATTTGCTTTCTAATGGTATCTTCTGTTTCCTGAGCTAAGCTACTGCACATGCTCTTTCTGTGCTTAAGTGTCTCACTTTCTGTAAGAAAATCCTCTATTGCAAGCATTTGTGAACATACCTTTTTAAAGCTGTGTGGAGACAGAGCAATGACTCAGTAATTGCAAGGCAGACAGATTCAAATGGCAAATAGTGGCTTTTCACTAAGTCCCAGACTCATTCTTTCCCTCATCCTGTCTCCTTCTTATCCCTCACTCCCTCTATCTTCCACCTTCTGCAGAAAACCAACCATTTCCTCTCTTTCTTGCATTGGAAGGAGTTTCCCTTCCTTTGGTAAGTTGATGGCCACTTTCATTCATGCCCACAGCATCTCACCTTTTATATCAAGTGGCAAGAGGCTTATAATGGTGTTTCCCCAAACAAATATATTTCTCTGTACTACCAATTAATACAATAAACTTCTCATCATTTATTTATGCATTTGTGTGTGTACAGTAGCATTTTCAGGGAATGTGTCTGTAGCGTTCAGTTTGTAAAACTGGATGCCAGAGACAGCTTTCATTAGGCCTGTAGCACAGAGACTGTGTTTACTCTTGTTATGCTTATCAGTATAGAACCACCCACAATTTAAACATTAGAAAAACCTAAATGCTATCAATACTCAGTAGTAAACATTTCAAGGAGAAGCATATAAAAGTCATAACTCTCTGATGGTTATTACCTAAATAGAATCCATGTCATATGTACTGAACCTCTTAGATTTTTTCTACCTCATCTGCCTATTTGCCCTCCTTCCAGCACAGGTTCTAGTTCCACCTTTATTCTCTCCCGTGCTTACTCATCCATTTTCCTTGTTGGCCTGTAACCTTCTCATTTGTATTTCTTGGGTCTTTAAGATTTTATCTATTTTGGTCACCCATCTATTTTTCCCCTTTATCCTGTTTCTAGTTGTGGCAAATGGCTATAAAATGGAAATAAAGTATATACCTAATATTGAAGATTAGTTCATCAAAACTTTGCCTTTGCTCTTAATATATAAAAAATGAGAAGATATCCTTTTCTTTAAAAACCATCGGCACAGATAGAATCTTAATATAGTTACATTAAGAGAGCACACTAATAGACCAATGATTCTTAATTTGAAATTTTAATAAATATATATAAATATGCAGATATATGTAAATATATAACCCACATGTATATATGTATATTTACTCATATGTAAATATATATTACATACCATAGTGAGAGATGTTACAGTAACACGGGATATAAATAGAATACATTCATTCAAGAAAAAAAACTGGATCAATAGCTTGGGAATCAAAACACTTTTACTTCTTGGCTTTTACTATATTTAAAAAAAAAATACAGAAAAAATGTTATTTCTATTGTTTCTATTCATATTTAAATAACATTCTATGAATATATAGAAAGAAATAATATAGGTGCTAATATCTGCCTTAATCTTCATCTCAAAGAACTCAATACTCTGCTAACCTATTTTCTATAAGTACTTAGAACTTCATGTTTTGAAAAACTGAACTTTAAGCTTTTATATATACAATTTTTTCAACTTCAATTGTACACTTTTTGATCTCACCAGGATCTTGGTACTTTCGGTTTAGATGACAAGATGACAAGCAGGGCATTATTTGCACCTTTATTATCTGCAGTAAAATGTGTGGCCAAATTAATTTGTATGGTTTGTGTTGTTAGTGGGTGCTGGGTTAATTACCAGGGCAAAGCCACAACATGTGGTATAATGGGTGTGGGACAGCCATACAATATCCATATTTATAAGGTAGCATATACCCTTGACATTATCACAGCAGATTAAGAATGCCATCTCCTGAAGTCTGATTCCTAAGAGTGCTCAAGAGAAAAATTTTGCATTGCTCTGTGAAACATTCTCCAGCAAACAAAAGGTAAATAAGGCAAAATCAGATATTTCGTATAAGACAGCTTTTCATGGTTTCATGAAAATTTTGTTTCTATTTTCAGGACAATAATTCTAACTTTCCTGGAACAGAGACAATAAGGCTACAAAACTTATCTGACCCAATCTGAAAAAAAATAGGGAAATATTTATTGTCTTTATTTTTGAGGGGTGTGAAAATCCATTGAAAACAAAAATGTTTCTAGGATTTGCAGAGAAAAGTATTTTAATGGCTGCATGGGGGGGGCATAATATCTATTTAGCTTATTACATCTCTAAAAAATTGAATACTCTGCAAGAACAATTCTCAAACTGAGTTTGAGACATTATTTACAAACCCATGTCTTTATGGACATTGTTTCAAAGATCAGCCAGGCAAGGAAACCAGAAGGGTGAAACCCCATCCTCACATGCTTCTGTAGAAAAAAACACTTCTGTTTCCACAACTTCTAACCCACAAACCCATTTTCCCTCATCTCTCCCTGTGACTAGCGGTACAAATAATACCATTTTGTCAAATTCATCTTGACATTTTCATTACAGTGACTGACCTATAGTAGACATTCCATAAATATTTGTTGGCTGAAACAAATGGGTTATGATGATTTTGTCGATTTTTCAGTGTAAAACTTATGACTTTCTGCATCTGTTACTTAATAATTTGAAATTATTTAACTAAAACTGTAATTCAATTATTTTCATCTTGATGATAATTTAGTATTTGTGGGTAAAGAGAAAAAGAAAGAACAAATTAGAATCTATATCACCTTATCACCTCACAATGGTCAGAATGGCCATCATCAAAAAGTCTACAAATAATAAATGCTGGAGAGGGTGTGGAGAAAAAGGAACCCTCCTACACTGTTGGTGGGAATGTAAATTGCTGCAGTCACTGTGGAAAACAGTATGGAGGCTCCTTAAAAAACTAAAAATAGAGTTGACATGTGATCCAGCAATCCCACTCCTGGGTATATATGTGGAGAAAACTCTCATTCAAAAAGATACATGCACCCCAATGTTCATAGCTGCACTATTTACAATAGTCAAGACGTGGAAGCAACCTAAGTGTCCACTGACAGATGAATGGATAAACAAGATGTGGTATATAGACACAATGGAATATTACTCAGCCATAAAAAAGAATGAAATAATGCCATATGCAGCAACATGGGTGGACCTAGAGATTACCATACTGAGTGAAGTAAGTCAGGCAAAGAGAAATATCATATGATATCACTTATAAGTGGAATCTAACATATGATACAAATGACATAATTTACAAAAGAGAAACAGACTTGCATACATAGAAAACAAACTTATGGTTACCAAAGGGGAAAAGGCAGGGGGGATAAATTAGGAGTTTGGGATTAACATATATGCACTACCATATATAAAAGAGATAAACAACAAGGTCCTTCTGTATAGAACAGGGAACTATATTCAATGTCTTATAATAAACCATAATGGAAAAGAATATGAGAAAGAATATATATATGTATATATATATATAAAAAAGAATCTCTATCACCTTATAATTTGATTGGTTAATAGCTAATGTAACAAATAATTCCTCAATAAAAGTTTCTTTCCATTTAGGAAAACTTTTCTTTTGGCAAACAAAAATTAAGCTGCTATTTTAATAACTAAGAGTCCAAAAACCATACCTAAAAACAACATTAATATATCTCATCTCAATATGATTGATCAATATGATTGATCAATATCAATCAATATGATTGATATGATTTAGTTGCTATACGTAGAAATTTTGAAAGATATATATATTTTTTAATAAGGGGAGAAGGCTCTTTTATAAAACAAAATAACTTTTACATTTTGAAAGCTCACCACATGGCGTTTTTTTTTTTTTAATTCTTTTGAGATTATTGTATTATTTTTCCTTCGGTATTTGAGAGTATATTAGCAGTATATTTTTTCAAATTAGTGAATTCAGAGGAATAAAAAAAACCAGCAAGCGGGCTTCCCTGGTGGCACAGTGGTTGAGAGTCCGCCTGCCGATGCAGAGGACGCGGGTTCGTGCCCCGGTCCGGGAAGATCCCACATGCCGCGGAGCAGCTGGGCCCGTGAGCCATGGCCGCTGAGCCTGCGCGTCCGGAGCCTGTGCTCCGCTGCGGGAGAGGCCACAGCAGTGAGAGGCCCGCGTACCGCAAAAAAAAAAAAAAACACATTAAAAAACCCCAGCAAGCACCAAGCCAAACCAAAGAGAAAAGAACGATACAAAAGAAAATGACAGCCTCAAAATCTACATGCCTATACTTGACAAAATTGTAGAGGACATGGATAGGCTAGATTACTTTCTCCTAAGGGAAAATTCACATCCTGTAAGAAGATGTACTTGTATATTTAGTTCGTAAATGCTAATAGACGATGATAATACGTTTCTTCCAGAAACATACCCCCATTACAGAGAAACTCTCCATTAGAGATTTTGTATCACAGGTATATTTATGGTATTAGCCAGCTCTGGACTTGAACTAATCAGTAAACAATCAGATGTCTAGGTCAAATTATCAATTATAGAGAATGACTTTCTTTTCCATTTCATTAAGATGAAAGATACGAGGATTCAGGTAGGTCTAAAACTGAACCATTAAAAAAAAAAAACTGACAGATTTTTCATTGAGTGTAGTCTCCTAAGCCTACAGCTGCCTCCTGTGAATTCCTATGCTCATAGCACTAGAAATTTTAAACTGCAGTGATTGTGGCAGTCATTTATATATTAATTGATTGTTTCAATTAAACAAAATTTTATTTACTTTTTAAAAAGTATAGATATTCACTCCTTTTTATAATAAGAAAATAGGCTCAATGCTTTATATATTTATCTGCCTTTATACATTATGTGCACACCTATACGCTAAACACTTAGCCAGGTGCTAAGGTTTGATACTTCCCTGCCTTCAACGCTCTCTTGCAGGGGTCAGCGAACATTTTCTATAAATGTCCAAACAGCAAATATTTCAGGCTTTGGGGGCCATATATTGATTCTGTGGCAGCCACTCTACTTTCTTCAAGCAGCACAGACAATACATAAACAAGTGGGTGTAGCTGTGTTCCAGTAAAACTTCATGAACATTCAAACAAGAATTTCATATACTTTCGCACGTCACAAAATATTATGCTCCTTTTATTTGTAAAAATCATTTAAAAAACATTTTTTAGCTGAGGGCTGTACAAACAGCACCTAGTTGAATCTAGCTTTTAGGTTTGCCAGCCCTCAGTTCAAAATATTCAAAGAGGGAAGGTTTTCTTATGCGATGTATATTTTTCATTACAAAATATTCCCCTATCCTCTGAAGTCTCACAGACCTGTCGCTGAGAAAAATTGTAAGGATTTTTGTCAAGTTTTTACTTTACAGAAAGATTTTCATCGTTTGCCATCTTAGTATACTTGGCTCCAAATTGATATAACTGATTCTAGGAAATGGAAAAAAAAAAAAACAACAGAATAAGATGTAACGTTTTGTAGTTGGCAAGGGAACTCTACTACAATATCTGCTGCCTCTGTTTGTAAAGGAGTTGGCAGAATAAGAAAAACTGTTTTCAACCAGTACGACGAGTCACAGCTACTGGGAGCAATGCATTGCTGTACAGGAACAACACTCCTGGCACTGATTTTGCAAGATGCTGTAGTATACAGGGAGATGTAGACAGGCTATGTTTTAATTTAAATGAGCCATCACACTCAGAGCAGTAGCCTCAACAGTTTACATAATACATGATGAAATCTGAGGCTCAGTGTATTTAAGCACCTTGCCCAAGAGTCCACATATAATCTCAAATCATTTCCTTCTGATTCCAAAATAAATACTCTTTCCCCTATAAACTGATTCCCAGGATGGGGAGACACGAATTTTTTCAGAAAAAGTAGGAAACTAGGCATCTTAGCCTCTAGGGTGCAAGTAATTAGCGACAATTTAATTGGAATTGAAAGTGTTTTCACCGCGTGAATAAAGAACACCAATATAAAAACAGCTTTGCTCCACTTTAGAACTGTGCATTAGCAGATAATCTTACCAGTTTCACAAGTGGCAGAGCCCTGCGTAAGTATTTCTTAGTTCTACCAGCATGGATGTACCAAATTTATTTGCTCTCTTGTGACTAAGGTTAGGGAAGCATTTGCTGTACTTGGGTTCAAAATGGTATCCATTTTCAGATGAGAATTAACGAGATTACATCTAAGGTTCATTCCAATGGTGCTGCTTCCGTCTGTAAATGGACCTGCAATAAGGGCCTCCCTTCCCCTCCCACACACACACACACACACTTTTTCTCTTCTCCTCTTAAACATATGAATTATATAAATTAGGTAACCTATACAATTACTAATTATTTTAGCTTAAATACTTGAAGCTTTCATTCATCAAAGGATAACATAACATTCATCAAAGGATAATATATTTGTCTTATTCTGCCAGTAATCTTCCAAGTTTATGGTGTAAAAAGTATTTATATATTAAAATTATAATAGCAGTGAAGCACAGGAGGAAAAATTGTAGCAGGTCCATATCTTATTGCCAAACATAAAAGATTATAAATATTGAAATAATAAAATGGGCACTTGTCGTTTTAGAATATTTGACAAGGAAAATGTTTTGTACTAAGGATTCATCTTTCTGCTCTGGAATACAAAATGAGTTAATTTCCTATAACGAAATTTCTTTTTTAATAAAACAGATTGTTGGTGTGAAATTTGTCTTTTCCTCTAAAAAGAGTAAATAAAAATAAAGACAAATTTTAGCTATAACCTGGAATATAAATGTTCTCTTTCTGAAGGCCCAAATCACTCATACATAATCATGAGTGCCTTGTACGGGCAGCAGGACTTAATATGATTTGTACCTGTTGATTTTATACTACTCTGGTGAACCATGAACATTAGTAAGGCGAGATTAATTTATACTTTTTATAATTTCATTCAAGATTTTCAAAGAAAATAATGAATCAAGGCAGAAAAATGTCTTAAGGAAGAAGGAAAATTAAACATAGTTAATGTCTTCAATGTCTATTTCACTCCCGCAGATGCAGAAAATAAGTCACATCCCTGGATGCAACTCTCCCCATCCTACCTTTTGAATATCTTCATTTTTCCAATTAAATTAATGTTTTCTACCATTAATCAAGTGCTAAGTCTTTATAAACATAAATATATGCCTGTCCTACTTTGTTCTTTGAAGTCTGTGCTTTCTGGAAAGAGAAGGGAAGAAAATCTGTACCAGGTGAATGGAAAGAAAGAGGCTTTCCTCTTCACATTCCATCACTCTGAGTGAGTGGTGAGGTCTAGAGCACAAAATACATTAGGTTTCCTCTACTGTTTGCCTTTATACTGGAGGCAAATTAGAAGACTGATTAAATTATCCACAGTTCTGCAAAGTACAGTGACACTTATAATTACCTGATTTTATGAACATGAAATATTTGCATATTCTAAAATCAGTGAAAAATAATTCACTTCCCTGTATCTTCCAACATTATGTGTACCCTAGTGTTTAAGTCAAGAAACATAAACCCTGTATCACATAATTAAGTATATTGGAAAAGATTTTCTAATTCTAAAACTGGGAGTTTAATATAAATTTATATATTTGGACACAACTCTTTTTGTACTTCTCCTTAAGCAGATGTAACATTAAAAAATTTTCAATATCTTTTTTCCAGGTAAGATAACAGTAACTTTTTATACATATTTATAATTTTAAGGTTCAAATCTGGAACTTCTTTGCCCTTTTCACATTAACAAAACCTTTTATCTAAGCAGCAGAATTCTGGTAAACTTCAAAATAGCTCAGTTTGAGATTCTTGTCATATCACCTTCTGAATGATCAACTAAATGTACATGAAATCTCCCCGTTTATTGCTATATCTGTGTAAGCATGTTTGTCTAGTTAGAAGCACATGATCAGAAGTCATAAGCCTTCAAAAAAAGATTAGTGTCTGCTGGAAACTCACTCCCTGTGGCACTCAGTTTTGTTTTTTCTGAGGTCATCTCAGAGTTAAGAAAAAGTTGGAAAATAAGCTCATATCTTTGCAAATGAGGATTGCGGAGAAAAATACAGCTTCAGGACTCGGGGGAGACAGTGCCCTGACAGGCAACCCATTAACTTCAGCAGGTTTATCTGCCTCCTGGCACCTGCTGAAATCAGACAACACGTTTGCCAAGCAGGCCTTCTAATGCTAATTCGATGTTCCAGTGGGGACACCTACTTTGAAGAGATATGTCCCAATGTAAATTATTAAATTGATCACGTGGCCCACCGATTGATCTCATGGGAGTTTCAGCAGTATGAGTCATGCCCCCTTGGGACGAGCAAATTTCGTTATTTTCTGAAAGGGCAGAAAGGCTCATTTGAAGGCAGTTCATTCTTTAGGAAAAGATGGCAACAACGGAAATGTTCTCTTCTGTCTCACTTGCTTTTTCTCTAAGTTCATATTCATGTTTGCCTTTGTGTGACTTTTAGCAATTCCTGCTGTTGCTACTGAGATTTCTCTATGTGCTTCTGACGGATGTTCTGATCACCCACGTGTTTTTAATGGAGTCATCTGTCCTATTACCTGATGTTGGATGATTTTATATATAGGCTTACAGACACACACTGGGTGAAGAGTGAAGGGCAGTCATAACTACAGTGGGGGTCATGGACAGTAGCATCTTCATGAATTATTGCTCTGTTCTGCCTGACGAGGTGGACAGGGTCAGATGACCCAGACCCTTGAAGTGACATTAAAGATTTGGGCTCTTACCAGGAAAGATGGGAATTCATTCAAGAGATTTTAGCAGGGAGTGACACAATCACATTTTCATTTGAAAAGATCATTCTGGCTGAGTATAAAGAATGGCTGAGTGTTGAGAAAAGCAAAGTTCTTAATGATTCAGGAAACTGCCTGGAGAGACAGAAAAAGAAAGGAGGGTGATGGGGGGTAGGTTGGTTTGTCCCTGCAGATATTTCTATTGAAAAGATTTTAGTGGCTAAGTGGCATTTACCTTGGTGAATTTATCACCAAGTTTTGCAGAACCAGAAACAAATTCTTACAATGGAGATTTTATGCAGAATCAATGAACTCTCAAAACCAAAAAGCAAGGAAGTTATCATTGTTCCCATTTCACAGATGAAGAGACTAAAAGCGTGACAAAGCAGATAGTTTTCCCAAGTGACAAAGTTTATTGGAGTTAAAGTGAGATTCAAATTTGCTCTGTATGATTCCAAATCCCATGCTATTTCTACCTTACATACAGCCTCTCTGTTGAGAAATGTAATTGCCCATGGATTAGACAGTCTGTCCTGATGAACCAAATTGTACTCAGGAAACCCCAGCTCCTTAAAGCAAACAAACAAACAAAAAAATCTCAGCGTATTTGGAGATTAATTATTCATGGACTCATTTTAGAATTTCTGGGAGCCTTAATATGGTCAGTATAAGAAAAACTTTTATCTGTTATTTACACTAACATGTCAACTTTGACACCCTTCCCAAAGGGAAAGGTAAGATTTTCTTCTCAAGGAATTACACTTAATCTAAAAATGATTGACTTCTTAATCGAAATTCTAAATGTTTTCTCTTTAGTGTACGAACTTTATCATTTTCACTACCATAGATTGATATTAGCCACACTCGCTATGCCTGATTCAGTGGAAATGTGGATATACTCATAGTATTCAATATTAATTAGTCAGGGATTTATATTGCACCTGCTTTCAAAATTGACTCGAGATCATTGTTTTACTAATACTCACGTCTCTATCGAGTCAATATCTGCAGGGTAAACATTTAGCTCCTTCACTTAAAGCCACTTTGTTTCAGTAAAGAGAGGATTATTTTAAAATTTGCTCATGATTCCTTCCTTTGGCGAGCTTAAACCTACATTATCTATTATAGGGAAGTGAGTTGAATGCTTATCGTTTTACAAATTTCCAAGAAATATCTAATCATTCTTTAAGAAGGTTAATCTCATGAGTGAGTGGTGAAGTTACTGTCGATATCGTATTAATATTTCTATTACTTTTTTTTTTTTCTTTTTGGTACGCGGGCCTCTCACTGTTGTGGCCTCTCCTATTGCGGAGCACAGGCTCCGGACGCGCAGGCTCAGCGGCCACGGTTCACGGGCCCAGCCGCTCCGCGGCACGTGGGATCCTCCCGGACCGGGGCACGAACCCGTGTCCCCTGCATCGGCAGGCAGACCCTCAACCACTGCGCTACCAGGGAAGCCCCCTCTATTACTTTTAAAAAGTAAAAATGGAGAACATCAAATAATACGAGGGCTTTGTTTCGACATCTAGGCTGCCAGTTAACTGATTTCAGTTTTATCTAAGTAGATTGTTTGCATCTAAAACTGGAAGCTAGAAGAAGACAGAATTTGAGATCGTAAGATCAAGGATCAGGTTTTGTCTCTCAAAATCTTGATTTCATAAAATGGGGAAAACAGAACCAACCTCATAAGGCCTTTATGTAAAATAATATATAACATGTTTGAAAACAGGCTGATACATTATAAAAGGTATATATGTTTTCAGTTTTATTATAGCAACCAGGTGAAATAATTGGAGTATACTTTTCCCTACATCAATCATCTCTAAATATTTTAGATGATGTAATCCTATCAGTAAAATAATTTTGAGTTTGCAACCCCTCAAAATGTATATTTTAAAAAATAAAGTCTTTATATGAACAACTATCACTAGTTTATCATCAACAACATACACGAAGTCAAACTTCTTATTAACAGTAACAGATTTATCCACATTTCAAATTACTTCCTGGATAATTTTTTGTCTCTTATCAGATCTGATTAAATCATCATTAATTTTTACCTCATAATGTGACCAAGAAAGGGCTTGTATTGGGAGTATAAATATCAACCCTGCCATTTTCATGTTGCTTTTGTTTGTATCTTTAGTGTAACATTCACTATGAGATTTCTTTAGCCATTTTTCATTTTAGGAGAGTTAATAAACAAAATGCCTATTGTCAATCCATCTTCTCTTCTGCTTAGGAATTATTGGCACCATGTATAAAATATGAATAATGCTTAATTTATTTCAATTTTTAGATGAAAATAACTAAAAATAGAAGATCTATATTTTTCTTTCCATGTTTCACATTCCATACTTATGTACTCCTAGCATATTTACTTTGGGCATCACTCACCTGGGTAAGTCTAATGATTGGTAATAAGACAAATACATACATCTTAATTTCTTTAGAAACAGCCACAGCTACTGATTTTTCTCCCATGATTATATTTACTCTATTCATAACTAAAGATTTTAGTATTATAAAAAGAAGATGAATTTAAAAGACTTGAGATTTCCCGATCTACTGCATATCTCTTTATGAGACAGTTATCACTAAAAACTTTCAAAGATACATTTGATGTTGCTAATTTTCACAATATTACCAAATTATAAAGTATGATCTGTTCATTAGGTGAGATTTATTTTAAATAGCAACATAGTTGGACATGTGTGCTAGCATATACTAAAAAGAAGACAAAAAAATCTAGGGCTTCCCTGGTGGCACAGTGGTTGAGAGTCCGCCTGTTGATGCAGGGGACGTGGGTTTGTGCCCTGGTCTCGGAGGATCCCACATGCCGCGGAGCGGCTGGGCCCGTGAGCCATGGCTGCTGGGCCTGCGCATCCGAAGCCTGTGCTCTGCAACGGGAGAGGCCACAACAGTGAGAGGCCCGCGTACCGCAAAAAAAAAAAAAAAATCTAATGTCATGTAATACGTATTAAGACATACATAAAGGCTCATCTTGTTCACTTACAAAATTGCAGGCAGGGTAATCTGTTTCATAATAATTGACAGTACTTAGCTCATAAGCATTCTATAAATATTTGAGAATATGATTATTCCAGTTTCAGAATCATATGAGTATTGTTGAATAAAGTAAACCTTTAATGTTAAAATTGATCACTGGAACCATGGACCACATTTGGCTACGCCACATAGCCAAGAGGAGTCCTTATGTCATCACTGTATGGTTCACGCTTCTCTAGAATATTTCAAAGTTTCAAACATTCTGACCTATTATCAGGCTATATTTGTTTTGACAGTATGGTCACAGCACCTATTACTCATAAAACTTATAGTTCATTTTAAAAGTGGAGCCTACCTATAACTGACAGTGAAAGTTTCTCTGATTGAAAATCCCTGCTGACTCAAAACTTATTCCTAGTCTCTTATCAATTGCTCTTTTCTTCCTGAGAACAGACTAACAGTACTAAGTCATAATCTCATTTTTTAAAATTCTACTAATAACTAGTGCAATGGTATGTATGTACCTTCCTGAATCATTTTTCTGTGCCCTGTGAGTTTGGGTTTGGATTTTACTCACACAATAAACCTATGTCGACAGGCATCAGACAGACTACTGAAGTTGTGTCCTGTTCCAAAGTTATGGCAGGTGAAGTGGGCTCAGCCTTCATCCGATCATTTCACACCAGAAGGGGAGACACACAGGTAGCAGATATAATGAGTGGAGCAATGGCCTGTAGACAGTGTCTTCAAGCATCACAAGGCCTAATTGTGCTTTGGAGCTATAAAGCATTTCTCCCTTGCCTTTCAAGAGCTGCAATATTGGGAGCAAGAGGTATAAAGCACAGGTTAAATTAGATCAAGGATGGGACAGGACCGTTCAGGTGAAGCACTTCCATGACTGCTTCTATAAAGGATCAGCTTCTAGTCATAGATCTACAAATTATCAAGCCAAAATAATCAGTCGGCCAGGTAAGCACTGATGACCGTACTCACACCTCTGGAGACTCAATCAGCAGCGTTACTATAAATTTTTCTCTTTCCAATTCTTTATATTTAGATTTCAGGACTTTTTAGAGCTCTTAGTTCTATAACTAAGAGAAGTAAAGCACTTAGGCATAGTGTAAGGACTCCCTCATTCTATAATAATACGAAATTACCTGTTTTTATTAACGTGCTAGCCACCGTGTTAAGAAATTTTCCATACATTATTTCATTTTATCCTCACTATAATCCTATGATATATGTACCTTTTACAGGTATATATAGGTAGGGAAACCTAAAGAAATTAGATAACTTAAATGAGGTCATACAGATAGTAAGATAGTAGACATATGAATTTGTGTCTTATTTCAATATGTTTTTGTTAAATGTTTAATTAGATAAAATTCGTTTTAGGAATGCCACGAAAGTACCACCTCTATCATATCTGCTTATTGATGCCTGAAATTCTACCATAAAAGATTCATTCTTTAGTAAGAAGCTACTCAACTTTCATTAAAATGAAAAAAAAAAAAAAGCTGGTTATAGGAGCATATTAAGCATATCAATGTTTTAGACGTCAGTGTGACAGAAAGCTTTGCTGGTTAGAACATCTTCACTTTGCCAGAAGTATAAACTTGAAATGACACAATTCATAATATTTTGGATCACATAAGCTAAAAAACCCAAGCGTAGAGGCGTGACCAGGCAAGGTCCATGTAGGACCTTGACTCCTCTCTGTAATTCTTCTAGATCAGCCCCGCCTCTCCACTCCCCTACAGCCTTCATCTTCAGGGTGAGTGCAGGATGGCCAAGCTTTTCAGGGAGAGTGAAGGTCACTGCAGGAGACTTTTTCGAGAGAGAAAGCTTTTCTTTTCCTCCCTCTTAGAAGCCCTGGGGAAATCTGGCCTGAAGTCTCACTGGCTCAGAGGATGCCTTAGCCAGCCCTGAGGCTGCCCACTCATTGAAGGGCTTACAGCTCCCCATCCTTGAAGAAAGAACTTTGGAGAAAGGAATGGGATGATACTGACAAGATGAGACCAAAAGTTAGTAAAGTTGGCTGGGTCCACCCCTAGGAGCTTTGGCAGTGCCTATGCCTGGATCGAATCTCAGACCAGTAAGATTAGAATCCAGGGGTGAAGATGTGGAGGAAGGCATACGGTGGACAACTGGCCACCATACTTGTAAGAAACCTCTCCAAATGACGTTAAGGTGCAGCCAGAACTTAGAATCACTCTGGTTCAGACTCTGGAATGGGGGTCAGAGTCTATTAGAGTCTATTACCTAATCCATGGGGCTGCAAGAGAACATGGCGGGGGGCAGGTCAAGTGGAATGAAAGTGAGACCTCAACATTATACCAAGTCTTAGGGAGGAAGAAATACAGAAAAAGGGAAGGGAAGAAAGAATATGAAAGTTTCCATTTCCTGTTTCACTTAAGGGTCATTCTTAATAATAACAGTAAAGACAATAATTACAACTCCATTTACATAAAGCATTTAAAAATACTTTTTCATCTATTGTCATTTGCATATGTTATATTTCAGCTGCGTTTGGGAGTTTCAGGCTTTTGTCAAGTTAAAAGTTCTCTGATAAAGGCAACTACTTCTGTAAAAAAGATGACATGGATGAATGAAATACAGTTTAAGTTTTAGCACTGTAAAAAGTATCAAATCACATTTAAGAATATGCTTCCTGAATTACCAACCAAAAGTCTACTGAGCTGTGTGTGTGTGTACAATTTAACCATAGTAATCTAAAAATTGCCCAAAAGAACATATAGGTAAGTCTAGCTAAGACAACTCTCACACATAAAAATAAGAAGGTGAAATTAGTTCTCCACAATATTAAATATATCTCAAAGGCACAGTCTTTAGCAGTGCTGTGTTCATGAAAGAATAGACAAGGAGAAAAAATGAAATATCTAGATAAGAAATGAGCCTTATCAAATATCTAAGTATCAAAAGGGCCCTAAATAAGAGAGAAAAATGAGAAAATTTAGGAAAAGCTACAAAATGACATTAACTACTTGGTATTTTTCTGTTGATAAAAGTGATTAAATACTTCAAATATCATGGAAATATGTAATTTAGAAATTAAAAACCCATATAACTCATCCTCCAGGGATTAGCAAGTTAACATATTGGTAGATATTCCTCCAGATTTGTGTATTATTATAAAAATATGATCTTTGTTTTTCTTATTTATGTTTTTATTTATTTTTTCCATCTTTTAGAAATCTAATTCATTTTTTTTCTAACAATAAATTACTGCAAAATATATTTAACCAATCCCTAATTGATGAACATGTATGCTGTTTATAAATTTATCACAATTAATGTAATGCTGTAATCAGTATTTCTGAACAAGTAACTTTGTATTCTCCTATTCATATCCATATTTCAATAGAATTATTAAAATTTTATTAGTAATTTCTAAATTTAAAAACCAATATTGTTCAACTTGATGAGAAAAATAATATTTACACATGGAAAAGACATAAAAATAATAAACTGTGAAAGAGGGAATAGAAGTTGCTCACCTACAGAAGAAATTTCAACTGTCACAGAAATCAAAGATATCCCAACTTAAACATGGAGCTATCATTTTTCACTCAGCAAAATTATTTTACATTCTTTTAGAAAACTAATATGCATCAAGATCTTTAAAACGTTATAAATCAATCATTATAAACATATAAACTGAACATTAGCCAACATCTAAAATCAATTCATGAAAAATATGTAATTAGAGTTGGATATAAGTAATAAATGAAAGAAAATATAAAATTACAGTTATAACTATAAAAATTTAAAAATAGGTTGAAGTAACTATATCACCATATTACAAGGGTTTGAAAGCAATATGATTTTTTATTTCTGTGTGTATATGTGTGTTTCCCTCCAAGTGTACTTCTTTTATAAGGAATAAAAACTTTCATGACAAAGACGAATGATTTTCCCCTAATCAGCTGCTACGCATTTATATTCTTGTATACTGGCTTTTCAAAAACTAATGCCTAACTTTGCTGTAACAGATGCCATTTTTACTTTAATGATAGAGCGCAGTATTGTAACTTAGATGATAGAAATTTTTATCATATATTTTAAGAACAACAAATAAGAGTTCTCACTATTTAGAATAAATGCAAAGAGTGATTTACTACAGTTTTCAAAATACAACGACAACAGGAGTTTCTCACACAGTTTCCAGCCATTTCACAACATTCTTTAGAAGGTTTAGAAAATTACTGTGTTTGAGATGTTTGAAGAAAACATACCCTCCAACATTCTTTGTGTCTCTCCTTGTGGGCCCAGTCAGAACCTTTGAGGATCCGAGTTTTGAAGTTATTGAAAATGATTTACCTTTAATCATCACATGTGTGAAGGCTACGGCTTAGTGCTATTCCCATCCCTGACATAGTGTTCGACACCTATCTTAATTCTGGGCAAGAGCAACATGGCATTCATCTATGCCTTCTTATTTCGATGATTATATTTAGCACTGTAATGAAAGCAAGCACCAACCAGAAATATTGATTACTCCAATTTTCTTATCTTCATTTTACTCCACATTCTGACTTTACTAGATTTCTGAATCACCACAAAATAAGGTTAATCAATCACTATTTTCTGCTTTTTGCTTATACTGTCAGGCAAAATGATACCTTCAAAACTCATCAAATTATAATTTATATATGGGTGAAGATGCCCGGTTATATTTTTTTCATACTAAGGAGCTACGAGCACAGTGATGGGCACATAGTAGAAAACATAATAAATTCATGCCCAAAGGAATTAAAAAGAAGCCACAGTCCTTTTTTTAATCACTGGAACTAAAGGGATTAAACATAAGGTAATCTCTATTTCACTAGACTATTTTAAATGTTTTTTCTTCGGCTGACAAGGGATTAATCTCCAAAATTTGCTAAGGGCTCATACAGCTCAATATCAAAAAAAACAAAAAACCCAATCAGAAAATGGGCGGAAGACCTAAATAGACATTTCTCCAAAGAAGACGTAGAGATGGCCAACAGGCACATGAAAGGATGCTCAACATCGCTAATTATTAGAGAAATGAAAATCAAAACTACAATGAGCTATCACCTCACACCTGTCAGAATGGCCATCATCAAAAATTCAACAAACAATAAATGCTGGAGAGGGTGTGGAGAAAAGGGAACCCTCCTGCACTCTTGGTGGGAATGTAAACTGGTACAGCCACTATGGAGAACAGTATGGAGGTTCCTTAAAAAACTAAAAATAGAACTACCATGAGACCCAGCTTTCCCACTACTGGACATATACCCAGAGAAAACCATCGTTTGAAAGGATACATGCACCCCAATATTCATTGCCCTGCTGTTTACAATAGCCAAGACATGGAAGCAACCTAAGTGTCCATCAACAGAGGGATGGATAAAGAATATGTGGTACATATATACAATGAATATTACTCAGCCATTAAAAGAATGAAATAATGCCATTTGCAGCAACATGGATAGACCCGGAGATTATGAAACTAAGTGAAGTAAGTCAGACAGAGAAAGGCAAATACCATATGATATCGCTTATATGCAGAATAGTAAAAAATGATACAAATGAATTTATTTACAGAACAGAAACAGACTCACACATAGAAAACAAATTTATGATTACTAAAGGGGAAAGGTGGGGGCCAGGGATAAATTGAGAGTTTGGGATTGACATGTACACACGACTGTATTTAAAATAGATAACCAACAAGGACCTACAGTAGAGCACAAGGAACTCTACTCAATATTCTGTAATAACCTAAATGGGAAAAGAACTTGAAAAAGAATAAATAGATGTATATATATCACTGAATCACTTTGCTGTACACCTGAAACTAACACAACATTGTAAATCAACGATAGTCTACTACAAAATAAAATTTTTTTCAATAAAAATAAAATGCTAAGTATATTTAAAAAATTATATACTGTTATTTTTCTATAAGTCCATCAATTATTAAGAGATGGAATATTTTTAAAGTTCTTATCCAAATTTGAGGAATGTTAAGAGATGGAACATTAAAAAATACCAAAAAAAAAAATTTTTTTTTAATTGAATGAGTAGTCTTCACACTGATGTCACATAGAGGACATTAACTCAAATTCCAGAGGAAAATAATAATTTTGTCTCCCTATCCTTAAGACATCCAGAATTTCAAATGTATGCTTTGCCAGAAAAATTAGGAAAGAGGTACAGGAAATTACATCAGACATCTGTACAAGGTGCAACTAGTGAAAGGATCTCAAATATATCTTGAGTTAGTAACTGTGAAGTAATCTCACAGGGGTAGAACTGCATGAGTCCCTCTAACGCTAGAGTCATATCAATTGTTTGAAGAGGCAGCTTATCTTGGCGCCTAAAGCTCCAATACTGTGGGAGACATTATTCTAATCGCCTGACAGTAATATTCAGCGCCCTTTGCTTCTCTATCGCCCCCACGTGGTCACAGCCTGATGCTGCTACACAGTAAGATGAACCAAATGATTACGTGTCTCTCTGCTTTAGGTTTTCTCTTTTTTTCTTTTTCTGTCCTGTCATTCCATCTCTTATTGCTCAGTTGAAAAGTACCTACTCAACTTTCAAAACATGCTAGGGATAATTTAATCATTTTATCCAGGAAACGTCCCATGAAATTTCAAGGTGGAACGAGTCCCTTTTAGGTGTTCCCTTAGCATCCTGTACTTGATTTCTGCTAAAATGCTCATCCTTTTATATGGTGATTTTCTACTCCTATATCTCTGCATGATGCTGAAACTTTAGGACTAATGGGAAGTTTCCTGTAAGAATAAGCAAACATAAGCTCAGGAAGCGCCTGACTTGTGATACATTCTGTGAGGATTACCTATCTCCTTTAGAACTGATGCTTTGCTTGGCAAATACATTTCTCATTCTAATTTGCTTCCCTTGTAGCTTTTCTAGAGGGAGGAAATATTTCCATTAGTAGATATCATTATCTTGGTCCTCCTGACAGGTCTAGTTATCACTGCACATGAAAACCATGACATTCTGAGATATATACTAGTTTCTGGGAATTTGGTTAGCATGTGTGCATTCATCTCCACAGGTGCCACTGACATCTTAGCAGGAGAATTCTTGGTTGTGGGCAGGGGCTGTCCTGTGCACTATAGGATACTTAGTAGCATCCATGGCCTTGACCCACCAGATGCCAGTAACATCCCCTCGCTTCTTGTGACAAACAAAAACATCTCCAGATAGTGCCAAATATCCCCTGGGGGGGCAAAACTGCTCCCGGTTGAGAACCACTGCCCTAAGAGTAATTCAGGCAGTTTGAATTTGAATTAGGTAGAAATGGAAAAAGCAAAACCTCCAGTTCTAGAAACAAGAGTCTTGGATTAGCAGTACATGGACTCACTCACTATGTACCCCAACCATTCTTGTGGCTGCAAGTGGCTGTGTCCTCAGCTGGGAGGATATAAAGGCTCATCTAAACCGGCGTTTAGGATCTTATGTGATTTACTTCTCTTACCCACAGCCCATTTGTCAGAAAGGGGACCCTGGAGCTTAATACAACCTGTGTTCTAGGAGAATTTGGCTCAGTGGCTCCAGTTTGCTGATTAACATAAGAGCTTCTCCAGACTTACAAGATCTTTTGCCCCATCTAGAAAAAAGTGGTTTAAAACACAGCATGCTTTAGACATTTTACTTTAAATACCTAAAAGTTAGTGTGTGTGTGTGTGTGTGTGTGTGTGTGCATATACACACACGTGAGTTTACCTTGATTGTCAGCTTTAGAAATACCCGTTAACAGAAATGTAGTCACTGTTTAAAAAGAATTAATTATAAAAAAGGAAAGAAAAAAAAAAAGCCCACTCGGCTTAAAATGTAGGTTGACTCTTGTAGGGAACGCCTTTCCTTCTGATGAATCACCCTGACCTCTGAGGTTGCCTATATACTTACTCAGAAATGAGCCGGAATTGCACCTGCACTGCACATTTCTCCCTCATTAAATCCTTCCTCATCCATGGAAAACTGGCTGATGCTTACCAGGCCCCTCCTGTGTGGCCTGAAGAACTTTAATGGGGTGGAATCACATAATAACCAAGCACTCCCTGGTCTGGTAAACAAACTGCACATACTGAACAAACAGGGGCAAATGTTCCTCCAAAGGGCTGATGAGTCCATTGGCGGTTTAATTTAAGGCTGTCCTGGGGTAGCTATGCCAACTCACCTGGTCTCTTTCTGTTTGTGTGACCATAGAATCAGACCAATTCCTTCCTTTTATTCTGGGACTCTGGCTTCCAAATCACAGAAGAATGAAAACTCTCCCCTGATATTCATCTACAGACTCAGCTTTGAGGTCACTGGCCTCCATGGCAACTGTCCACACCCATTCCTTACACCATTTGCAAAGCAGCTCCGAGGGGCTAATAAGAAGGGTTTATTGCTGTATCTGCCGTGCCCACGGATGACAACGCCAGCCTTGCACTTGAAATAACTTCGCTTAGTCCTTTCAGGTGTCAAGAATTCATATGACAATTGTAATGGACCTTTAAAATATTAATAATATTAATAATGTTATCTGACATTTGTTGAGTATATACTATTTGTTAGGCACTGTGGCTAACCACTTCACATATATCATTTCATTTAATGCCTACAACAATTATGAGGTAGGAACTATATAAACATGCCAAGGTCTTACATATGAGCACTGAACTAACTTTTTCAGATTTTGCAACAAGTGCTAGTGGTTCCTTTATGTTTGAATAGTGCAGTACTTTAGAGCATTTACCTATGTGTATTTTATTCTCATTATGATCTGTGAAGATTAAAGACAATGTCACTGCCTCAATTTACAATGGCAGCCTCTAAGGTTCTCAAGTTTTAAGTAACTGGGCAGTAGAAGTGGGAGGGCCCTATAATCCAGACCCACTGACCACAAAGTAGAGGTTTTCTCCTGTTCTGTTATAAATAGAAGAAAATCTTCTTGACCCATAAAACATATAATGACAATTGAAACATGGCCTTAAAATATCCTGAGAAAGCAGAGGCTTGAGCTCACCGCTGCCTTTTTTCATTGACTTGTGTTTTAGGGCAGGAGACAGCAAACTATGGCCCACTGGCCAGATTTGGCGGCCACCTGTTTTTGGAAATAAAATTTTATTGGAGCACAACCACCTGTCTTTGTTTAGGTATCATCTACAGCTGATTTTGTGCCACCAGCTACAATGTCTGACAGCTACGATGTCAGAGTTGACTACAGTCGGCCCTCCGTGTCCCCGGGTTTCACATCTCTGTATTCAAACAACTGGATCCAAGGTTGGTTGAATCTGCTGATGTGAACCTCATGGAAACAGTGGGTCATGTACTCATTGCACTGCACCACTTTATAAAAGCGATCTAAGCACCTGAGGAGTCTGGTACCCCTGGGAGCTCCCGGAACCAACCATCACCCCGGTGGACACCAAGGGACAATTATAGTTGTGATACAAATTGTATACCTGCAAAGTAAAATATTTATTTTCTGGTCCTTTACAGAAAAAAGATCACCAATGCCTGCTCATTTAAGTTATAAATGAATTCTCCTTTCCTCATATTTGGCTTGGGAATGATTGTGAATAAACTTTTTTTTTTAATTGTTAGGCAACCTTAGGACAGTGTCAGTCTTCATAACACGAATAGAATGAGTTCGGAAATATTTTGCAGGAGAGACATTTGTTATTAAAAATCATTTCCCAAAAGAGCACTCGTGGCTTCGCCTCTGGCTAAATCCTCTGCCCATCCTGGCTCTCGCGCCAGCCTGGGGCTGAGTGCCTCCCAGCCCACGGTCACGGGTGCCCCCCCACCTGCACTGTGGAGGCTCAGCTCCACACTCTCAGTGAACTCCTCCATCACTTCCATTTCTGTGTACTCTATTTTTAGCCTACTTGTCCTTTCTTATTATTGTTTAAACAGGTTAAAATCTCCCCCCAACATAAATAATATTGCTTAGGTCCTATCTATTCTTCTAGCTACCAATTTGTTCTGTCTCCCATCTTTTATGGTGAGCTTCTAGGAAGACTTATCTACAATCACTGCCTTTGTTCCCATTTACTCCCCAACCCATTGCCTTTGGTTTTTTGTCCACATCACAGCCCACGTGGGCATCTGTATGTATGTGGATGTGTGTATGCACACAGACACACACACACACACACACAAAGGCGAAAATTTTTGTAAATGCCCATTACTTCTTGAGGATTAATTCATAATAGTGGAATTGCTGAGTTAAAGGGAATAACATTTTAAGACCTCCAGAAAAGCTCTGCTTACGCTTCTACCAGCAGTGAACAAGAATACTTAATTCCCAGGACACTGCTGACAGTGGGATGTTATCATCTTTAAAATCTTAGTCAATTGGATTAAGACTAATAGTTTTGCAATGTTATATTAATTTTGTTTTCTTTGATTACTCATAAAGTATTACATATTTTCATAGATTAATTGGTAGAGGATTAAGATCCAATTTCCAGAATACGGTTTTTGAAAATTTTTCTTTTTAATGTAAAACACTTTTAAAATAAGCCAGTAATTTAAAAAATTGTGAAATACCATTTAACCCAATTTTATCAGTAATTTATCTGAAATAAAGATGGGCATGAAGTCTGAATAAATGTGACATATTAAATTAAGAAAATATCAAGACATAACTTCAAATGTCAAAAATTTATGAAAATTTGACTCAGATTTCTAGGGGAAATTTTAAGAAATTATAAGAACTAGTGGGTATATTTCATTTAATATTTCTCCTTGAAAAAGATAACCAAACAAAACTACAAAAAATAAAGACTCAAATAGAACAATTTTAGCTTAACATTTATGAAATATGTTTCTATTTTGTTTTCATGAATTCTTCCTTAATATATGATGGAATAAAAGCATATCTTTTATAAAAAACTAAAAGCTTATTAAAATACATTATTTTTCACCTTTTTATTGGGGCCTTTGAAGCTAAGGAGTTAACTCAATTAGATAGGAATTAAAATATGACAGAAAATGGTAAATTATTTTGCTAATGAAATAGTCTAATGTTAGATACAGCGAAACAGTAATCTTACGGTGTGTTTTCTGTACAAAATACTTGAAACCATATGGGGCCATTTGACACTCTTCAGATATAAACAGAAACTAAAGTATAAATAACATACATAGAAATTGCTTGGTGTCAGGCCTAAGGTTTGATAATCAGTCTGGTCATGATGATTAAATATGGCTTCAAAATATCTTGTCAGTGAAGGTGTGAGACTCCTTTTGTGGACCTGTGATGTCTGTTAAATTAATTAAAAAGTAAATCACAAGATAACACATTCTGAGAAATATTAGCAGGTGCTGTTAAAGATTAATCCTGAAGGGGGCGCCATATTATTTTTAAAGGACAAGTGTTTTTACCTGACTCCAAATTAATTTATGCATTTTGATTGTTTAAATAATCACCTTCTCCATTAAACTGTAGTCCTTATATTTCTATTTATTTATTTACCACATTAAGAGTGTTCCAGAAATGTTTATTGAATGAATGAATCTCTTGTGACAATTGGGACTTCATGGTTTTTAAGCTAACGAAGTTAAACCTGTATTATGTTTAAAACAATGTACTCTCCCTTCTAACCATTAAATGTAGTCATTTGTTACAGCATTAAACAATCTGGGTCTGAACTGATGTGTTTAACAGAACCATTTTACAGTATACAACATAAGGCTTAAAGTTTATATAATCTTTGGCCCTGGAATTCTGCCTCAATGAATATGTTCTAATGACATAATAATAGATTAGAGTAAAAATTGATTATAAAACAACATATTTTTGAAATATTAAAATTGCTTAAAAATTACCTTCCTTCGCTATTACACTTATTAATGCTGCTATTATTGATGACCAAAGCAACCGATCAAAATGAGAGGGATGAATCAAGAGAATTATGAAATTATTTGTAATCAAGAAATTCTAAATCTTCTAATGGAGAGATTCTAGGTTGAAAATTTTTTAAGCCAATTGCCAAAAACAAGCAAAATGCATCTATGTCTGGAGAACAGGTCATCGTTTGGTGGGGGGGGGCACTTAATCACTCACTGATTCCCACATATATTTTCTCCAGGGACACCTATCTACTGAGAGACTACTATGTCCAGGCTCTGTGCTAAGTGCTTAGGGACCAGAATCACTGATTCAGGACCATGGAGGGTCTTGCATATAATACACGAGACTTAGTAGTTTATCATGTGAACAGTGGGGCAGAAGAGTAACATGAGATTTATAATGTAAAGATGATCATTACAGTGGATCCAGGTGTCGATCCAGTCTTCCAGGGTAACAGGAAGACTAGAGTGAGAAACACCAATTATTAGACTCTTGAAATGGTCCAAGTAAGGGTAAAAGGAAAGCCTGAAGTAAGACAGTAGCCATAAACACTGAAAGAGGAGACAGCTATGAACGCCAGCAGAGATGGCATGTTTTGAGTCTCTTGTCTTTTACAAGGACAGCAGCACATAAAAGATACTGTAATGTTTGAAACGGGAGGGTATAAAAGGTAAAAATGGACTTCGCTGAGGAAGGTCTACAACGAGATGTAGCCATTGGTGGGTCAGCTGGTCAAGGTTTTCTCTTATCCTTCAGTCAGGGAGTCCATGGCCCATGCATATAAGCAACAAAGGCAATCATCTGAACAAGTAATTGCAAGCATTGGAATGTGGGTACAGAGTGAGTGGCAATGAATTATGTTTACATTTATTTAAGTAATTATTTAAATCTGTAGACCCTTTCATTTGTTATTTGAAGAATGATTTTCTTCTCTTTAATGTTTCTCTCTTCTCTTTGTGTTTCTTCTAACACAAAGACCTCAAGAGTAAAAGAGTATTGTGATATGTTTTTTCTTTCTTTTATAATTGAGACATACTTGACATATAACATTATGTTTTCTGTCAACTATGAATTATGTAATATAAATCTTGGATCATTTCCCCAAAACAAATTTAGCACCACTTTGAAATAAAATTTCAAATATATAAAAGATCTAATTTGGTAATGCCTCTTGGCATGCATTAGTTAGCATACCTATGCCACCTATGTAAAATTTCCCTTACCTTTTTTTTGCGGTACGCGGGCCTCTCACTGTTGCGGCCTCTCCCGTTGCGGAGCACAGGCTCCGGACGCGCAGGCTCAGCGGCCATGACTCACGGGCCCAGCCGCTCCACGGCATGTGGGAACTTCACAGACCGGGGCACGAACCCATGTCCTCTGCATCGGCAGGCGGACTCTCAACCACTGCGCCACCAGGGAAGCCCATCCTTTACCTTTATTGTAGGATAATGATCTCTTCCTAGTTACCTCTTTCCACACTCCTGCTATTTCCTCCAGCATGGCTCTCTTTCACCAGCTGCTAAAAAGTCTCTTTAAAAGTTGAAGACTTTGATCACTAGGTAAACATTGTGGCTTTAAATGAAGCTATTCTCTCTCATTGCCTTACAGATTTCCACAGCAATTCTTTCTAGTGGGATTTCAGCTGAGTTTCACCCCAAAAAACACAGGTAGTTGTTGAACTATCTTCTTGTGAATCTTTTGGCCAATCAATCAAATAAGACAATTCATGTAGAATACGTAAGCATATGCTCTGGATAACATGGTATAATGTTAATTTACCTTTTGTTCCACCTTGAAAGAATGTGAGCTATTTCCGCCTTAATTCTATTCCAAGAAAATAATTAAGTGAACTCTCCTCTCTCTGAGCTCTCTATCTCTGGGTGTCCCTCTGGGTGCAAGCTCAAAAAACCACCTTCTACCCAGGAGCTATTTTAGATGGATGTGAAAAAATAGATCCAGCCAGAGGTGAGCAAGAGAACTTTGAAAGGAGGGAGGTTATAAAGATGGGTGGTTATAACGCAAGGAAGAAAGGAGCTATGCCTCCCCAGGTCCCCAAGTCTGAACCTGGCTTTTGTTGTTGCAGTTGTTTGTTTTTAAATCCTATTCAAGGTGAAAAAAAATGGGGAAAACAAAAATTATCAATAATCAGAAATGAAAAGGAGGCATCACTAGAGATCCTTGAGATATTATAACGACTCATTTATTCCATAGATCTCTGTGACTTTATAAACATAAGATTCACCTATATTTTTCTAAAAAAATTACAGGAATTCTTTACATATCCTGTACACAAGTACTCTGTGGCTTCCTTTTATCTCTCTCAAAGGTGCTTTTTGAGGAATGAAATTCTTCATTTTAAGTAACCACAATTCATCACATTTTAATTTCATAAGTAGTGCTTTTGGTACCCTGTTAAAAAAAAATCTTTGCATGCCCAAAGACATGAAGGTATCACCCTATGTTTTTTTCTAGAAATGTTACTAACTTGGTTTTCACATTTAGTTTGATGATCCATTTCAAATTAATTTCTGTATGTTTTGAGGTAGTGTCAAGTTTCATATCTTTCCACATTGAAAAGGACAATCTTTCCCACTGAACTGCAGTGGAAGATAGATAAACAGATAGGCAGACAGAAAGATATGGAGATATGTATATCTGAAATGTTTGGAAGTGTTTCTGGACTTTCTATTCCATTACACTGCTCTATTTGTCTATTCTTATGCTGATACCAAACTAACTCAATTATTACACACTTATAGTAATGCTTGATAACTGAGAGTGTAATTAAACATCTTTGTTCTTCAAAAGAATCAATAGATCCATCGATCTTGTTTGTGGTGAAAATCTATTGGACCTAATTCCAGTACCTCCAGTTGGTTAGTTAACTGATTATAGGATGACATGCAAGGTGGACTTGAAATTCTGTGGTCATGAGGACCAAGGCTTCAATACATGGCAGAGGAGTAGACATCACAACACCACCTTACAGCAGAAAGAGCAATGGTTACTGTGAAGGTTGACCTTAGTCTGTGAATACCACAGACTAAGCATCAGATCTGCCTTGTTTTCTATGTACCATGTAAGTTTCCTGGCTACTTATTCAACACCAGGCAGAGGTAGAAGTTCTCCCAGACCTGATTAAGTTTGAATGTCTTGCTATAATATTTAGCTGGAGCTCAGAATAAGATACAAAATTATTCTGATAAAGAACAGAGAAACATCACGGTATTTTTCACTGGTGTGTTATGAAGTGAAGTTATAACCACCAGACATTTAGAAATACTCACTTCTCTTGCTTCAACCAACTCTACAAAGGCAGGGAGTACAGCTACTTCGTGTTGCTATCCCTAGATCCTACAGCATATGCTAATCAAATCAATAAATCCCATTATATGCAGCAGATTGGGACTCTTTGTATGATAGCTCTTGTTCACTGTGATAGCGATGGTATTTTTTTCTATAGTATTTAGGATTTAAAACTCTCATTCAATTAGCACCTTTAGCAGTTCTAAACCACGGGGCAGACCATGTAAATATGGAAATAACTGGCCCTCCAATTGGTTACCTCTCTCCCCATCTTCTGCATAACTTAGAGCAAGTTTCAGCACTTCATAGCATCACTTGCTATATAAATATATCTCACAAGCCATGATGACCAGAAGAGGTTTTAATGTCCACTGGATGAGAAAATGGAGGGAGGATTATGTCAAACAGTCCTGAGCATTTCCCTCTGAGAAAATCCTCCTGGACTTCCCCTGCTCCCATACCCCCGTCCCCAACCTCTCCTTTTCTATGCAAAGCTATTTGCATCAGCTCAACCTCTTCCAATTTTGTTTCAAGTGTCCAAACATCTATCACCTTACCCTGTGGTCAAGTATATGAAAAGCTATTACATTAAAGAGAACTTTAAACTTAACTAGAAAAAGCAATCCAACAAGGTGGAAACTTCCATAGAAGAGTATGTCTATGCCTGTGTGGATGTGTTGGATTTGGGATATGGAGTGACTGAGTAAACAAACATATTTTCCCCCTGTCACAACATCTTTCTTGTCACATAAGCAATTGAAACCCAGACTGTATATTTTTTCATACCGATCCTGTCAGCTTCTTTAGAGAAGTCTTTTCTTTCTATTGTCTTGTTTTCTCTGCTTAGCAGTTTGTACTTTTTACTGCCTCACATTCCCCTGCAGGAAGCAATTTAAAATCCTTTTTTTTTTCCTCTTTAACATTACAACTCACTTATGAATACAATTTATAGCAAAAACAATTTTTGAAGAGAAAGAGAACATCAGTCTCTCCACAAGTTAAATTTCATTCCAGGGCTTCCCCGGTGGCCCAGTGGTTGAGAGTCCGCCTGCCTATGCAGGGGACGCGGGTTCGTGCCCCGGTCCGGGAGGATCCCGCATGCCGCAGAGTGGCTGGGCCCGTGAGCCGTGGCCGCTGAGCCTGCGCGTCCGGAGCCTGTGCTCCGCGGCGGGAGAGGCCACAACAGTGAGAGGCCCCCGTAACGCAAAAAAAAAAAAAAAAAAATTTCATTCCAAAAATGAAAAATCAAGTTATGGTCCCAAACTTTGCTTTATCTACTATACTTGTCAAGGTTTTTAGTTGAAAGCAACAGAAACTAACTCTGGAGGATTGGAACAGAAAAGGAATTTCCTGAATTCTTAATTGTGTTAGCTTATAGAATGAGCTAGAGCCTTTAAAATACCAGCTCAGAAAACCAGAAGAGACAGTGAAAGGCTACAGAGCTAGAATCGGAGTCTAAAGTCATGCCACATAACTGTCTGGGGAGGACACTACTGCATAACTGTCTAGGGAGGACACCATTGCATAACTGTCTAGGGAGGACACTATTGCATAACTGTCTAGGGAGGACACTATTGGTACCATTTCTCAGCGTTAGATGCTTCAGCTTGTACGTCTCTGGCTCTGAAATATCCCAACTCACTGTGAATTGCCAATATCCAAAGGGGCCTTTGCTAGTCTTGTCTTCTTGCTTCTTTGGTTCTCAGGTTGATGCTTAAGATTGGCTGAGCTGAGGTCATGTGCTTATGGCCTCACTTTCCTCATCGATAAATTAAGATAAGTTGTATATAACTTTTTATATACACAGAACTTTTTAAATTACTTGCAGGGGAGCCTGGGAGAATGCATATTTCTCCTTTCAGGAGTCTATGGCTTTCCCAAATTCTAAGACTCATTGGTTAGAAATCTCCAAACATAAGGAGGTGCAGCTCCACTTGAAAAAGCAAAACAAAGCAACAGCGATAGCACCAAATGTCCCATTACAGTCATATGATCATGTAGAAATTTCTAAATTAAATTTGACTAAATTACATCTAACTCAGTATTCTAGATTTGAACATATACCCAAAGGATGGCCTGTTTAAAAAGTTTAGAAACATGCCTCAACAATATATTGCCATATATAATAGTATTATATATGGAAATTTTATGATATGGTAATAGAATGCATTATATTCACGTATAATATAATACTAATATAATAATTTATATACTTATATATATAAAGTATATACAGTTGACCCACAAACAACACAAGTTTGAACTGCACGAGTCCACTTATACGCAGATTTATTTCAGTAATAAATCCTACAGTACTATACAATCCGAGGTTGGTTGAATCTTCAGATGTGGAACCTCAGATCACGAGGGCTGACTGTAAGTTATACACAGATTTTCCACTGCACAGAGAGTCGGTGTCCCAACCCCTTCATTGTTCAAAGGTAAACTGTACATACTTTTTATTTTTTTTTTAAAGAACATGGCTATGTCCTTTTAGCATTCCCAGGCTCACACTATGTTCACTTTAAACAAAGCCATTATGTTTTATAAGCTTTGATCTTTTCCCTCTTTGCTGCCTCTGTGTATTCAGATAAACAGTCATAATCTTCTATTTGACCTCATAATGAATGCGGCTACTTATTTTGTCTCCCTTGACCCTACTGAATTGTAGGATTTTATCTACATAAATAAAGATATTTATATCTTTAAGATATAATAACCAGAATAGCATTTCCAGTAGGTAAGTCAACTGGCAAATTGCATTTGGAGCATCGTATTTTGTAACCACTCTATCTGCTTTGAATGGATGCCACCACTCTCTCTGCCGCTGCTTCCACCACCATCTGCTTCTCTCATACTAAATGTGTTGTCAGTAATTGACACTTCTGGAATTTCAACTACCCTCGATTCTTCTTTGTTGCTTCCTTGCTTCACTTGCACTTCTGTCCTGTATTATTTCAAGTTTCCCTTTCTAGTATCGGATAATCCCTTGTTCCATTTCTGTTTCCTGGGGTCTCTCACGCCAATGTCATAGTTTGGGTCACTCCCACCATCATTTTTGCCAAACATCATACTAACAGATTTTGTCAGAGAAAGCCATTAAAACGAATTGTTACCCAATTTTACTGGACAGACGCTATTTTTACTGGGCATATTCTTCTCTTGCTGACTCACAGCCAATTGTTTTATATAAAAATGTTTATAAAACTTAATTTATATGTAAGAAGCTTTTAGAGCTTTTGTTGTTTCCTTTACATTGGAATCTCCCAGAGTGAAACCACATTCTCACTCACTGGTTCTCACTTCTGACTCTTCAGAGGAGAATGAATTCATTAGGGATGTCCGAAGGTCCTAAAAAGGACACCATCTTTAAGTCAAAGGCATCTGGAGTGAATATTTCCTCTAGCTTGTTATTTCTGTGATCACAGGCAAATCTGTTCTCTTTTCTATGTCTAACTTTCTCTATCAGTAAATTAAAATAATTACATCTAACTCATACAACTATCATAATTGCTTCTCAGGGAATCTCTCTGGCTTTAATTCATTCCTTTATACTTTAAATGTGGGTGAACATTGAAACTTTCCCATTTTCCCCTTATATTTTCTTTTAGAGTTCTGTCTTCAAGTCTCTTTAATTGGCTTCTCAAATATGATTTCATAGATGACTCTTGATCCCAGAGGTTATCCCTTGACTCATTCTTGGTCTTCTGTTCTCTATTTAATGGAGCCGTACCCTGCTCTGTCAACACCCCCCAGGATGGCACAAGAAATGAATTTTTATCTAAACAGTTAATCAGGCAGGCCTTACAAATCATCATTTCAATATTTTCTTGGACAATGTAAGTCCTGATCTGCCTGTGAGGTTAGAACAAAAGCTGAATTGCTTTGATACAAAAACCTGAGATTACACTTTTCTAGTACTTTTTTTTGTTTTTCCCCTGAGAGACTAGGGTTGAAAAAGAGAAGAAATGGAATGGAAATGAGGATAAGTGGGAGGAGAGAAAGGAGAGTTTACAAGTCAGAACAAAAGGATTATTTTAAACATGAGTTTTAAAAATATAATTTAATTTTAAGTTGCTTACATAGTAATAGACATTTGTACATCTCCCTAAGCCTGCATTTGCCTTGTTTGTGTGGGATTTTGTGAAAGTTCAGGAAAAGAGCTGGTTTCTATTTCCAGCTCAACATCTGAAGAACAATGACAGCCTGTGGACAAAAGTTCTGGGGCTGAACTGAGAAGTTTGTGGCAGAGGTGAATGTAAGAGTAAAACCCCTGGGAAATTCATAAAAAAAATCTGGGGGACTTCAGTAACCTTGCAACAAAGAGTGGGGTAGGAATTCGAGCCATTATTATTAAGGTCTTAAGGATCACGTTAAGGTGATTCCTACTTATACTTCCAACTACTTACTGCATATTTATAAGTATATACCTTACTCTTAGCTCAAATACAGTATTTCTAAAAGTAAAATCATATTTCCTAAATAATGTCCAAAATCGAATGTCTATTACTCTTACAGGTACCAAAATAATGGCATCAACTTTCCCCCCTTTTCATGCTGTTTGTTACTAAGCTTCATTTATTATGAAGTCTGTTCGATAGTAGTTACCATCAGAAAATCTACTGTCTGTTGTTTGGCAGTATTTCTCATCAAAATAACTGCCTAAGTAATGTTTCCTTGCTTGTTTGCTTACTTTTTTAAAAAGTCGCAATAGGAATCTTGACATTGTACACACTGGGAAAAACTACATGCACTGCAAAAGAAGAAATATTTTTTTCTTTCTGTATCTTGAAAAGCATACAAAGCTATCACTTTTCTTGTTAGGATTTCTTGGAAGTTTCTGGGGGACCCAGAGCACTGTTAATAGAACTTATTCAAAAATTCCAGGTAAGGGAAGACTCAAAAGAAGTGTTCTAACTTGTGGAAGGGGCAGGAATTTAATAGAGGGTTAGCAAGAGTGGTCAGCTGGGGTTCAGATAGTTTCCAAAAAAGCTGGTCAAAAATGGTGTGTGGAAAAGGTACAAATTGTTTTTGTGGTTAGGAGCCATTTCATGGGCAGTCTGGGTTGATCAAGATGGGTAGGGGGCTTCCCTGGTGGCACAGTGGTTGAGAGTCCGCCTGCCGATGCAGGGGACACGGGTTCGTGCCCTGGCCCGGGAAGATCCCACATGCCGTGAGCCGTGGCCGCTGAGCCTGCGCGTCCGGAGCCTGTGCTCCGCAACGGGAGAGGCCACAACAGTGAGAGGCCCGTGTACCGCAAAAAAAAAAAAAAGATGGGTAGGGAAAAAGTTAATGGTTAAGATCCTACATAAGGGGATGAAATGGGACACCTGAGGGACAAAGTCTGGGGACACCCACTGTGGAAAGTGCTCACCCCCCTGGGTCTCTCACCCTTCCCAAGCAGCACAATAAAATACAGCAGCAACACACACACATTGAGAGTTTTTCTAACAACTGATGCAGCAGAATATTTTAAAATTCTCCCTGCAGGCTTTCAGAGGTTTTTGTTCATTGATTAGTGCACGTTTATGTTTTCCTGTCCATAGAATCATTGCTTCTCAATGCCATTCAAACATAAAATCCACGCAAAAACTTGTAAGAAAAATATGCCCAGGTAAATGATGGGACTTAGTTTCAAAGGGAAACCTAATATTTATTTTATTTGGAAGAGGGTGGAGTTAGCCTCCCTCAGGTTATCTTTGAGCAGAAGAATTCTGAGCTGCTGAATTTCTGTTTTCTAGAAACTATTTACTAGCTTTAAGTTTTACAGATTATGGTATGCAAGGTATCAGGATTTTGAGATTCTGTGCTGTGGAGAAAAAGAAGCAGAGAGCCTAGAAGTGTTTGCCATCTACTGCGAGTAGAAGTGATGGGGTAGCTGGCTTAGGGAAGGAAATTCTGAAAATGACCACATATAGGTAAACAGGAAGTTTAGGAATTTTATCTGCATGACTATGATGTGCCCACTTGCTTTCATCCTTTCATAAAACCTTAGTAAATTCTACACTATTTACCACAATTGAACTTGTATGCGGGTTGGCATGGGGAGTTGAGAGACAGAATGACTTAAATTAGAACAGCACAGCCGAGGGGACCAAATCCAACTCAATCACAGATATAAAATTTGGGGAAAACTTGTCAGATTAAACACTGTGATGCTTAGTGAAAAAAATGATGTTGTTAGTGACTTATTGACTATTAATAATGTCAAGAACTTAGTATCTTTAAAATAATGAAGAAACATGTTTTGTTTGTTTTTTAATTTTGCCATATACCTATGATAATGACGGCATGGTTTATACAATAGCACTTTATCAGAAATTAGGCAATTAAGGAACTATCACTCAAAGGAGAGTAGCAATTATCAACAAAATGTTCCAGCTCTGATGCCTTTATGTTTGTACATCAGGAGACTATGTGACTGTAGGACTAGATTTTTTTTTTTTTAGGACTACATTTTAAGAGAAATAGTTTAGAGAGTTTATTCCTCTCAAAACATTCTGACCCTTGAAATACAGTAGTAATAAGTTATACTTGGTCAAAGACTATAAGGGTACATAATCTTTTTTCATAAAGAAAAATAATAGTAAATTTAAAAATCTCAAAAGCATCAACACTTTAACCATTTTAATTGTCTTGGTTTTACTTTCAACGCTGTACATACGGTATGCATAAATATCTGGAAAATTGAATAAAGTAGAAAATAAACACTGTTATGTTTGCTAGAAAGTATGATTACCCTTTAGTTATTTGATTTAACAAAAAGTAAATTTGTTTTTACATATTTTCTTTCAGTTTCAAAAATATATATTAATTTGAATAATTCAAATTATTCAGAATTCAGGCATATAATGAACTACATTTAAAAGGAAGTAATTTTTGTATATATCCACATTATATTTGTTTATATCCTAATTTCTCAATAAATATTTAATAAGTGAATCAAATACTAGCTGGATAATCAAAGCAACTTAATTTGTACAAAAAGTAAACTTAGCAAATTGTTGGAGTATTTGCTCATTTCCTCTTGTTGACAACCATTATGGCCTGACAGCATAATCAGTGCTTCTCAGAGTGAGGTCCCTGAACCAGCAACATTAACACCACCTAAACATTTGTTAGGAATCTGCGTGTTAACACCGCCTTCCACTGATGATGATGTGGACTAAAGTTTCAAAACCACTGGTCTAGGCTGCAGTAAGGGTCCCCTGCTTCCACGTTTACTACCTCATAAAACAGAACACCATCCAATAGGACACCTTGAACAATCAAATTCTCTCCCTCTAGAAGTTAAGCTAAGAAACCTAAACACTGGAAATTTCATAACAGGTGATAGTTTTTGAAGTTGGAAAGTCGATACACTTACGTATAACTTGAACTGACATTTTGGGGCCTTGTGAACAACATCAGGTGTTGGTTTATTGACAAAAGTAGGAAAATAGAGCAGATATATAAAGAGATGAGAGAAGAGACACAGAGATGGTTAAGTAGCCACCCTTGTTTCTATATTTTTCTTATACTTGGTTCTGGCCCCACGTCATTTCTGGCTGCATTTTTTGTTCGTGGGTTTGGTGTGCTGTTTCTGTATAAATGATCTATCCCACTCTCCCCTTTATTTCCATGAGCTTAGTTCCCTTTCTCTTTCCTGCAACAAAATAATTCTAATACAAATGTGTGCCTAATAGTAGTCGGTTAGTTGTTTAAATAAAGGAAAATAAGAGTGAGCAACTGCTGAGTACGGCTAAATGGATTTGCAATTAGTTGGTGGATGCAGTTATTTAAATGAACCTTTTCAAACACAAGTAAAATGCTAAAAGCAAACCAAGTGAAGATATATACTTTGGAGCATTGTGGATAAGTGTTTTCTAATTAGCTATTAAACTATCCTACGGACACACATTTCTAGAATACACTCTGGTTGTTCTAGAAGTTTAAATGAATCCCGTGATGCCTTGGATATTTCTCGATGTAGCAGGGGAAAAAAAATCCTCAAAGCTGGGCTTGCCTGGTGGCGCAGTGGTTGACAGTCCGCCTGCCGATGCAGGGGACGCGGGTTCGTGCCCCAGTCCGGGAAGATCCCACATGCCGCGGAGCGGCTGGGCCCGTGAGCCATGGCCGCTGAGCCTGCGCGTCCGGAGCCTGTGCTCCGCAACGGGAGAGGCCACAGCAGTGAGAGGCCCGCGTACCGCAAAAAAAAAAAAAACAACAACAAAAAACCCTCAAAGCTTTAGCTTGCTGCTTATTTCTTATTTGATTTTAGACATTTTATTTACCCCTTCAGAACTTTCAGGTTTTTCTCCACTTCATACTGAAGAAAATATCTATTGCAACACTGTGGTAAGGCACGGGTTTTATATGTAAAAGAAATGATCTTATCTTAAGATATCTCTTACCTCAAGAGGTTTTCTTACAATATTTCTATCTAAAATTTTCTTTAATTGGCATTTTATTGATACTAAGACACAGGCAGCAATTTTAGTGATTTCTGTGTTTGAATCATTATTATTCTAAAAAGTATTATTCTTTGGTATATTTAGTATTCATTACTTTTCTTTAGTATCTTGACTAGAAATGTTTTTTTCATAGAAAGCCAAAATATTACATGCATTTTTTCACATATCAATAACTACAATATAAATATATTTTAAAAATTTTTTTCTAATTTTTAGGAATTCCATGGACAAGACCTTACCTAGATTTCATGGCTACGATCATGAAATAAAATGCTCGAACTGCATTACATTTTATCGTGCATTCAACCAGTGTGTTTAGTTATAACAGAACTGACTGTAGAACACTTTTAATGAAATAGGAACTTACCTATTCAATCATCAGAACTTAGAATGCAATGCTGATCTGCTGAAGGTGCAAGAAGAAAAAGGCCAGAAAGACCTACGACCCTAACAAGCTTCCAGAAGGGTCTGCCCCAACACACTTGAAGCATGAGTGAATTCCTTCCTTACTGGCTATTTCAAAACACCTCTGCTGCTGAATGATGTTCAATAAAATGAACTAATTTTTCTCTTTTCATCCCTGATTGACACTGTTAGGAATGACCTCTTCTTTTGCAACAAGATCTATACACAGCCTAAATTAGAGAAGAAAAGAGAAAATAACAAATTCCTCTGAAGTGGGTTCTTTCTTCTTATTTTCACTTTTATTCCTCTACCCAAGCTTCACTCTGTCAAATCTAGGATCTCGCCCCCACAGTGGACCACCCCAAGGAAAACATCTGGAACCTTGCTCTTACACTTTCCAGCCACATCGTGCCACCTGTGCCCTAGCTGATACCCACAGTCAGTCACACAGGCGCCTTGTTGCCACTTCCCATCATACCACCTCTAAATGAAGCCGGCACGGTAAGCTAGGATTACTCACTGCCCAGGTTTGCATTCATGAAAACTGCTTTAAGTCATTCTTCACAAACGTCCCAGATGCCTTTTTTCTTAACTCTTTGCATGTTCTTTCTACCTGTCTGTTGCTGCCAGCATCTTCTTATGCTAATCAGGATCCCAGGTCACATATGTTACTAAGGAAAGCCACAGAAATGTATGTCTTGATTCACTATTTGCCTAATGTCAAAGCAGCCTCTCTACTGCTTATCATTATTCATAATTCATATTACAGAATACTAATCTATATTCCTAAACTTCACTATGAAAAACTTAAATTTGGCCTATTTATTAGTTTCCTATACTTATGGCTAGAGTCAAAGTAGGCTACAAGCCAAATAACTGAAACTTACGTTTCTGATCACCCCTTTCCCTCTTCACAAATACTTTCTGGATCCTTATTTTTAAGACTTCATTCATCTTGCATGCACCCTAGTTTTCTAATTATTTTCTTAAGTTACTACTACATCAAATTAAACTCCAGACAAAGTGTACAATATATTATTTCTTTAAATTTGGCAGGTACTTCCCTGGTTTCTCTCCTTTTGTCCTAAAATGCCTGCCTTGACTATCTATTGCTAACTAATAAAGCATTACTCACCTGAACCTATCTGAAAGGACATCTCTTTTGGAATTCATAAGGCCAAATCTAAATGACTTCTCCTCTTGCTTCGTTCCTTCCTGCCATTATTTTCATTCTTTATCATTTTTACCTTGTGTAGGACCTGTATATAAGGGACAGTGGTGAAAGGAAAGCAATGTTTATTAAGAACTTATGTGTCGAGGGATATTCTGAACATTCTTCATTAAAATGCACTATCGTATTCTCTCTTATCCTCCTATCCTATAACATTAGATGTATTATCTTTACAACAAAAGGAACCAGGCTCCTTGGAGAAATGCCTAATTCTATGGTTGGGCAGGGTTAACACTGGAGTAGCCTAGAACATCGTGTAATCCCAGAAAGTAAGAAAGTGATGCCACCTCCCCCCACCCCTGCCAGAAAAAAAGGACGGGAGCATATCAAAAAGACACCAAGCACACAGGAACCAATTAAAAAGAGCCCCGAGTGGCCAAAGCTGGAACAATGTGAATAAATAATTAAATCAATAGTGTTAGCACTGGATTATAACCCAAAGAAGAAAGTAAATATCCATGAACTAATAGAATGATTGAATTAATTATGGAGTAAAAAGACAAATCTTCCTTAATGAAGAATTCCAAATAATAAATGTAGAAAGAATGGAAGAAATTGAAGATTATCAATAGAAATATTAGATTAATAGATTATCAATAGAAATATCAATTATCAATATAATTATCAATTATATTATCAATAGAAATAGAAATCAATAGAAATATCAATTATCAATATAATTATCAATTATATTATCAATATAATAATAATTGCTGTAGGCAAGATCCACTGATGCATGATAAAATTAATGAGCAGAGGAAAAAAAAAAATTAATGAGCAGAACTTTAAGGAGAAGCAAGATATTTACATAGCCTCAAAGCTCCTCCTCCAAGTATTTATTAATTATTCCCATAATTTTCCACAAATACTTTGATACTCCTCCCTTGTGGAGGTGGAGCATAATTCCATTCAGTGCAGTGTAGGGTGGACTTCATGATTTCCTGCTCACAAATACAGTACGGAAAAGGAAACAGTAAGTTTACAGAGGAGAAACCTGGCAGACGCCACCAGAACCCAGTGATCAAGGTCACCTCACCAACAACAATTCACCTTGATGTTATATAACCCCAGGTAGGATGCAAAAAACCCACAACCCCAGTCTAATCATGAGCAACATCCTTCAGATCCAAATTGAAGGATGTTATACAAAAGTACTCTTCAGAAACCATGAAATACAATGCAAGACAGGACTGTCACAAACTGGAGAAGTTTAAGATATGATATTTCAATGAAATGTGGATCCTAGAAAATCAATAACAAAAAGATATGTGTAGAAAACTGGTGAAATCCAAATAAAGTCTATGGTTTAGTTAACAGTAGTATACCTTTGTAAATTTCTCAATTTTGATAAATATTCCATGGTTATGCCCAATGCTAACATTAGGGGAAGCTGGATGAAGGGTATTTAAGAACTCTTCATACTATCTTTGCAACTCTTCTGTGAATCTAAAAGCACTTCAAAATAAATATGTTAAAAAATCTTCCACTCTATCTTACAAAGAGGAATCCATTTCTGAAAACCTACTTCCACGTGTGTAGCTATTAGGGAGCACATCAGACTAAAGGGTTTCTTTCTAAAATGACCCACCTTCCTTGGAATGCCAGGATTTTTTTTCTTGTTACACTTGAATTCTGTCTTGTGACAAAGCACTGCCGTGAAGAGGTGAGTAGATACTATTAACTACTAAAAATATTTCAATGATTTGTTTTAAGTTTGTAGATTATACACAAAATATTCAGTCTCTTCCTAAATCTTTGAGGGAAAAATGTAGGTTTAGTTCCCTGAATTACTCACTTTGGCTGCACAGTTTGATAATGCTCAGCAGACAACTGTTTATCTTCTCATATTTCTTTTCAATTTAGACACAGAATTTCAGATACACTGCTTAGGTTTTGTTGATAATGTGATCCTTGCAGATACTATTAGATTCTGTCCCCTCCATCACTAATAGACTACTACTTGGAATTATAGATTTTTCTTTAAAATAACACCTGCTACTTCACAAAACTAACAAAGTAAAAATCACAGGACTCTTTATCTCAGTACAATGAAGTATGCATTTATGCATTTGTGATGCCTGATTTTTATCCTGAAAGATTTCTAGAAGAGTTTGTTAATAGATGACACGTGTGACCCTCTCCTCTGTGACAAGAGCCACTAGAGGTTTTAGAGTTTGATTGCTTAATTTTAAGAGCTAAATAAATTTATGTATTTATGTATTTATTATTTTATTTTATTTTTGTTCAGTCATTTTCTTTTTTGACTGAAGTACAGTTGATTTTTATTTATTACTTTAAAAAGATAGAATGTGTATGCAATCTTTCAATGCCTCTAGAAGAAATGGCATATATATGAAGAAGGTAAAATATTATATTTACACAAATTGATATATGTAGAAAGTGGAATATTATATTTCAGATTTGTTAGGTTTTCACTTTTTTTAAAGATTCTGGTAAAGCTATTTCTTAAATTCTAATTTTTATGATCAGCACCGTCAGTATTAGCTATTGTATCTGATCATCTCAGATGACTGCATCTAACATATCCACGTCTCTTTTAAAGGTAAATATCAAACATATACAGCAAAAACTCAGTTTGGCTATTGGAATTCTCATTCAATTATTTTAGCAATTCTTAGAACATGCACTGGAATATCAAATAAAATAGGAATAAATAAGATCCCTAAGGTGTTCACACGTGGCGACGAGTGGAAGACAGATGACCCAAGGACAAGGCTAACATGCAAAGACAACCCCAGCTCCCTGTGTAAGTGATCATGATAGTGGGTCCGGGGGAGAAGTTACCTGTGCCTGGTGAATGGCTTCCTAGTACAGGTGACTTAAGGACCATCTCTTAAAGAGGAATTGAATTCATCAGGTTGGGGAAAAAGTAGTGCGGCTAGAAAAGACAATCCAAGCAGAGAAGCTCATGAATGCAATTTCATAGACGCGTGGGACAGAATGGGAGGATGAGGCAAAGTTAAGCACATATCTGAGTCTGTACTTCAGTATATGTATCCTAGAGAGGAAGGCAAGAGATGAGCCCAGAAGATAGGGTGGGACAAAATCGTGAGAACACAGTACACATTTTTAGAGTATTGTGGTGATTGAAAGAAAGGACCTTGGGACTTCCTTGGTGGTGCAGTGGTTAAGAGTCCGCCTGCCAATGCAGGGGACACTGGTTCGAGCCCTGGTCTGGGAAGATCCCACATGCCGTGGAGCAAGTAAGCCCGTGCACCACAACTACTGAGCCTGCGAGCCACAACGACTGAGTCCGCGAGCCACAACTACTGAAGCCCGTGCGCCTAGAACCAGTGCTCCACATCAAGAGAAGCCACCGCAATGAGAAGCCCACGCCCCCCAACAAAGAGTAGCCCCCGCTCGCCGCAACTAGAGAAAGCCCACACGCAGCAACGAAGACCCCATGCAGCCAAATAAATCAATTTTTTTTTCAAAAAAGGACCTTATTAACTATTTGAATTGGGTAAAGTTATTTTTCTCATATTTGTTGTGAGGAATAAGAACTGCATATAAAGCTTCTAGTGGAAAGTGCAGCATTTTATAGGCCAACAGGAAATGGCAAGAGTCGTTGTTCTTGCTATTAGTGTTGTTGCTGTCATTATCTTCATGACCATGTAGCAGTAAGACACTATGGGCAAATTTTAAGTAGGAAATTAACATGATCATATCTGTGGTTTAAATAGGTGTGTTTTTATCCCATTGACTCTGTTACTGGCTATTAAATGTTTTATTTTTCTTTCTTTTTAAAAAGCTAGGGCCATGGAAAGCACAAACTTTAATCAGCCTCATTCTGCATTTGGAAAAGGGAGAATATTGGGGGAAAGTGTTCTCTTTTCTGGTCTTGAACAGGATCTTCTCTACAATCTTGCTTTCGGACTCTTCCTTATTGCTCTGCGCCTGATATACACTAAGCTTTCAGGTCCCATCATCTCTGCTGTCTCTGTTTTCTCTGCATTTTTTTCTACGCTCTCTAGTCCTACCGCAGCTATTTTCCCAAAACAAAACAGGGAGTGATTCGAAACAGGCAGTCAAGCTAAAAGTCTGTTGTTTAGACTTTGGGTAAAGGACGAGGGTCTGAAGTTGGGGTTCAGGCAGTGAGGACAGAAAAGCTATGGGAAAATGAGATACATTTTAAAAGTAAAATCTAAATGAATGAATAAAATTATTTTCTTCCCTTGGGGTGACAGTGTGGTCATATATGGAGGCAGGGGTTATAGAAAATAAAGAGAGACCTTTTAGTGAGGCTGGGGCTATCTGCCCAATAAAAATCCTCATTGGAGGGCTTCCCTGGTGGCGCAGTGGTGGAGAGTCCGCCTGCCGATGCAGGGGACGCGGGTTCGTGCCCCGGTCCGGGAGGATCCCACGTGCCGCGGAGCGGCTGGGCCCGTGAGCCATGGCCGCTGAGCCTGCGCGTCCGGAGCCTGTGCTCCGCAACGGGAGAGGCCGCAACAGTGACAAGCCCGCGTACCGCAAAAACAAAAACAACAACAAAAACAAATCCTCATTGGAAAGTTTGTGAAGCGCCACAGCTGGACTGCGATTCAGTGCTGGTGATTTGGATTTGGTGTGCATGACAGACTGGATTACTGTTCCCAACTCTTTGCTCAGTCCCTGCAATAGGATTATATGGAATCAGCTACGATCATGTGAGAATTCCTGTTTCTTCGGCAGGATGAGTCTGGTCCTCCCTGACCTTTGCTTGGTCGTTGACATGCTTTGGCCAATGGACATGAGCAGCCATGGCATTTTCTATGATTAAGGGGAAGGTGTGCATGTGATTGCTGTGCTGCAGTCCCTTGCTCTCTCTCTCCTGTTCTGTCCTCCACCCTGAGAACTGCATGACCCAGCTGCTGGCTGTGTTTTTCGCTCTGGGGTCTGGAATTGGATGCCAAGTGAAACTGAGTCCTGCAGAGCCCAACTGGACCCAGCCAATCTGAACCCACCCTGCTGTCGTCACGTGAGGAAGAAACAAACGTTCTCTTCAGCAGCCTCTGAGATTTGGGGGTTGGATGTCGTTACAAGAAAAGAGCCGACTGACACGGAATGCCTGCACCCCACTTATATTATCCCATAAAATCAACTCTGAATTTTCTAATGAATACCAGGGTATTTACTTTATCCACGAATTAAAATCCATATGAAAATACATGATGCCTAGTCTAAAGCTATGAGTCACACACTGGAGTTTGAAAAAACCTTTGGAAATCACAATGGAGTATTAATTTAGATTAGTGTGGTCTCTACAGCCTAAATTTCCTAGTTACTTCATCCTCTGATTTGTACTCCCTTATCTTGCCATTTTTCACTCAAAATAATAAAGTTAATTAAAATGAACACCTATTATATGTTGACAGTTCCTTGAAAGTAAAAATTAAGTAACTTTTTGCTCTATGCGGCTAGGTAGGAATATCAGTGTTCAAAATGAAGTTCTTAATTATTTTATACGTTTTAATTCTTAATTATTTTGTTATAAAAGGATACGAGGAAAAGAGGTACGTTTTAAATTTCAGGTGAATAAAGACTGGGAGAAAATACTTGCAAATGATGGGACAAAAAAGGGGTTAATTTCCAAAATATACAAACAGCTCATACAACTCAGTAACAGGAAAATAAACACCCCATTCAAAAAAATGAGATGGAGACCTAAATAGACATTTCTCCAAAGAAGACATACAGATGGCCAAAAGGCACATGAAAAGATGCTCAACATCACTAATCATTAGAGAAATGCAAATCAAAACTGCAATGAGGTATCACCTCATACCGGTCAGAATGGCCATCACCAAAAGGTCTACAAATCACAAAGGCTGGAGAGGGTGTGGAGAAAAGTGAACCCTCCTACACTGTTGGTGGGAATGTAAATTGGTGCAGCCACTATGGAGAACAGAATGGAGTTTCCTTAGCAACTAAAAATAGAGCTGCCATATGATCCAGCAGTCCCACTCCTGGGTATATATCAGGAGGAAACTCTAATTCTAAAAGATACATGCACCCCAATGTTCATAGCAGCACTATTTACAATCACCAAGACATGGAAGCAACCTATGTGTCCATTGACAGATGAATGGATAAAGAAGGTGTGGGTATATATATATATATATACAATGGAATACTACCCAGCCATAAAAAAGAATGAAATAATGCCATTTGCAGCAACAGGGATGCAACTAGAGATTATCATACTAAGTGAAGTAAGTCAGAAAGAGAAAGACAAATATCATATGATATCACTTACAGGTGGAATCTAAAATACAACACAAATGAACATATTTATGAAATGGAAACAGACTCACAGACATAGAAAACAAACTCATGGTTACCAAAGGGGAAGGAGGAGGGAGGGATAAATTAGGAGTTTGGGATTTGCAGATACACACTACTGTATATAAAATAGATAAACAACAAGAGCCTACTGTATAGCACAGGGAACTATATTCAATATTCTATAATAAGCCATAATGGAAAAAAATATGAAAAGTATATATATATATATATATAAAACTGCATCACTTTGCTGTATACCAGAAACTAACACACTGCAAATCAACTACACTTCAATAAAAAATTTTTTTTTAATTTCAGGTGACACCATGGCTGGTTTTGATTTATAATTGTGTATAAGTTTATATTTGTGCATATGCAAGACAAAAAACCTTAAAACTCCATTGTAATTAATAAATATTTTTTAAAGTTATCTACTTTTTTCCTATAGAAAAGGTAAACATTTTCAATGTTATGCCATATAATGGAAAGATAAGATAGGGCAAAAAAATATAAGCACATAAATAAAAACAGGGTGGAATTAATAAATTTGGAATCTGTCATTCAAAATAAAGTCATACTTTATGTAAAACTAAGGTTACAAAACTTACAGTCTCAAAAATAAACATTTTACAGGCTAAAGTTTTAATGAGGAAGGGTAATTTGATTATATCTTTATGGTTGAAATACTTTTTAAAAGTTATATGTACTTGTCTAATGTAAGATTACATTTTCTATCACTGTGATGGTCCTATATTCCATGTAATCAAATCAGAGAGTCATGAAAACTGGATATAATATTCTGGTTTATATTGCCCTCATTTCATATTTATATATAAGAAAGACTGATAACCAAGACTGTCAAGTGGAAAAGACTGTCACTAATACAAACAATAAACTAAACAACCCTTACTGTATATAAGAAAATAACGTGTTTTTTTTGCCACCTTGAGTTACCTAAACTACGATCTTGTTATGTTATTGAAGGACAGTATGTAAGGTAATCTAACATCTTGTTACATACTTGCAAGGCATGCATATTAACATCCCATATAAATGATATCCTCCTGAATCTAGAATGAATACAATGTCTCCTAATTTTATAAATTTGAGGTCATCAAATATGATTAATATCAGTCTCTGACCAGCATAGCTACCTACACGTATCCACATCCGGTCTTACCTTCCATGTAGAGCAGCCATGATGGGAAACCTTGCCTAGTAAATTACCTGTCTGAGAGAAGGCAATGATCCCATTGATGCAGTAACTAGAAGCCATGGTGATGGGGTAGGTGGAAGGCTTGCAGAGACTACCAGTAAGACGGCAGTAGTAGGAGAGTTAAAACCAAGTGTTAAGTGAGGCACTGGGGACAGGCTGAAGAGAGGGGTTTGTCATAAACAAATCTGCCTTGCCCTCTATCCATGAGAACTTTGGCTTGTAATTAGCAAATACCGTCTTTGCTAAAGGTCAGGTCTATGGCATAAAACCCAAGGGTTGAATAGCAAACTCACAATTATTGGGGGATGCTCAGGCTGAACCAGATGAAACTTGCTTTTATATCCGCAAGATGCTTGAATATTAGTAATCTGATAGAGTTAAACCTCCTTGGCAGTATTAGAAGCTTTACATATGTTGACTCATAATTCTCACAACACACCTCACACAAGGTATTATCATCATCTCTTTTTTAATAGCTGCTGAAATTTATAATCAAGATGTTAAGTACCCCTGACAACACTATTTTAGGTTCACTTGGGTGTAGTTTGTTTCTGGTACATAACAGTTTCCATTTACACAGCTGGTGTTCTAGAATGACTACAGTATTTTATATCTACAAATGAATAAGATGTCTTGGAGTTTGAAAATGAAATTTAAACCTTTCCAAATAATGAAGAGAAGCTTTCCACTGAAGAGTACCTTCATACACAGGCCTTTGAGTCAAGGAGTATTTAAAATTAAAATTTCTTATTTTTTCCTTTTCTTTAGCCAAGAAATATCTATCATTCTTTTTAATAAAAATGAGTACAATCTAAATCTTTCTTGACATTTCTAATCTAATGAAGGAAATAAAATGCTATGTTTCTTGTCATCTTTTCCCAAAAGGCTTTGAAATAAACTTGTTCAGTGATGACAGCATAATAATGAAAAGTGTATAATGAAAACAGCATTCTGACAGGTTTTCAAATACCTGTGTGGAAATAAGAAAAGCAACTCATTTCATGGCAGGACTGAACAGACCAAGGCCAAAGTTAGAAATAAAGAAAATAACACTGAGGCCAAACATAAAGGGTGAGATTCCTATTAAAAGGGACATGTGGGTAATTAACAGAGACGTGTGACCATGTGTTCAAAGCCAAGGCACAGGCTGCCAGGGAAGAGATGCATGTGAGATTAGATGCCCCTTGCATATACCATACATTTACTCTAGCAGATATAGGATAAGAAAAATAAAAGGAACAGTTATGTGCTCTGAGATTCATATGAAAGGAAGAGGAATAAAATTTCCCCATTTCAGTTAGGAGATATGTCGATAAATGATAATTTGGAGATTTTTTTTGAGCAGTGGAATTAGATAAAATATTTTCCAGACCAGAAAACATAAAGATCTCCAGAATATTCTATAGCAATGATAATAAGTATTCCTAATCATTGTACTAACTGAATTTACTGAGCACTTACTATCAAAAAAGAATGATGCCCTACTTATTCCTTTATCATTTCATTTAGGACTCATTCCAAATGGATGAGATTGGTATAAATAATCCTATTTAATAGGAAGAAGCCTCAGATTTTACCAAAAATGAAATAGCCATTGTTACAAAGTTCAAATTTGAACCTTTAATTCCAATGTTCAACACTGTGTATTAAATTCATTGTTATAGAAAATTATTTTGAACCTGTACTTTTCATTTAGGATTTCTTCAATCATTTGAGTATATGCTCTGCTACTATACTGAGGATAATAATGGTCAACTTTATTGAATGACCGACCACAGAGAATGCTGAGCTAAGCATTTTACATGCGTTATCACATTTAATCCTCACAACTATCCCATAAAACACATATTAATATTGTCCCCATTCTATAGCTCAACCAACTGACATTTGAAGAGGTTAAGTAATTTTTGCAAAGTCATACATTTTTTAAACGATGGAGTGAAATTTCAAACGTATTTATTTTAACTTCAGTATGAGCAAACTTAACTATATTGAAGTACATCAGGCTTCTAGAAGGGCTTGCCTTCTTATTTGAGTATTTTCATTTATGAATTTTTAGTTTCAAATTTTAAAGAGGTCATTGAATTCTTCTTAAAGTTATGGACTGACTTTAGATTCTGATTCCTTGAAAATATGTCAAGTCTTATTACACAAGGAAAATATAATGGGTTGTAATTATATGCCTTATATCAACAATATTTCACAATTTCCTCTAAAATTTAGAAAGAGCTTTGTGGAAGCCTTTTGTTCTAAAAATGTCAGGTTAACATCTGAGGCATCTTCATGGAATGAGTTCGTATATCTCCTGAATTGTCTTTTTAAGTTAGTTTAGTGAAAAGTACAGCCAGTTTTCAAGATACTTTGGTGGTTGGAGGAAAGAAAATTTTACTATTGAGCAAACAGTCATGCTTCTGTGTGTATATTTTCCTGAGCACAATAATTATTGTTGTCTGGATAAATAGAGCTTATTTTTATATGACAGCCTAAGTAGAATAATTAAATCCATATCAACATAAATTATTATTTCCACGTGAGAAACTTCTGTTTCTTTAAACACACCTCATTTTGGTGAACTGAAGATACAGCAATAAGATTTTGAAGTCTATGCATATATTTAAATGCCTTACCTCCCAACATTCTTTTCATATTCAAGCCACATGTGAAGAACAAACATAAGTTTTTGAAAACCCTCAATTTTATGGACATACCACTTTATATGGTATTAAGTGCCTTTGGGTCAAATGCTGGAATTTCAGTTTTCCCATCCTTAATTCAAGAAGAAATATCTGCTTTGTCTATATCCTATGGCTATTGTGAGATAATGAGATAATATACATTTTTAATGTCTATAAATAGAAGGCCTTATTAATAAATTATTAATTGATGAATATGATTATGAGTAACATTCTCATTAGAGGGAGAGTTCTTCCCTGAAAAGTAACTCATTAGGCCTTTATTTCAAGGTAATGAACTTTTCTGTATTCTACCAGCTTTCACTTATTCATTTATGACTTAGAGTCCACTTTGTTCCTTCTGAGGCTTAATGTAGCTTACAATGTTAACTGCATATAAAACAGAAGAGGAAATAAAATGTAGACAAAATTATACCTTAAGGAACGGATAGATGCGCTCTTATCTGGATATCCTAGATAAATAAATTTCTGTAACTGAACAAAAATTTAGGCCACAGGGGAACTATAGAACCCCAAAGTTAATACAGTCTCCATGTTTAAAAGAACATAAAACTACCAAGAGGTGCTCAATAAACATTTATTAAAAATGGCTACATGGGGCTTCCCTGGTGGCGCAGTGGTTGAGAGTCCGCCTGCCGATGCAGGGGACGCGGGTTCGTGCCCCGGTCCGGGAAGATCCCACGTGCTGCGGAGCGGCTGGGCCCGTGAGCCATGGCCGCTGAGCCTGCGCATCTGGAGCCTGTGCTCCGCAACGGGAGAGGCCACAACAGTGAGAGGCCCGCGTACCGCAAAAAAAACAAAAACAAAAAAGGCTACACGACTGAGTTAACCTGGAGAGCTATTACATTTCAAGCCTCCTGACCTTAAATGGTAGGTGTGACATATATTGTCGATCTTTACACAAAGGCCATTGGATGACATAACTGTTACTCCGCAGACCAGATAATGGTCTTTCTGATGGACATTTTATACTGCCCCTTTAGAAATCTAATTAAATTAAATTAAATTAGAAGCCACTGAAGGCACTTCTGTGAGGATTCACAGTCTATTCTAGTTTTTAAAAATGGATTTCCGCTTATCCCATTTAGAGAACTTAGATGAAAGATTAATTCATGTTTTCCTGAGACATGTTGCATCTCATGTGGGCAAATGTTTGAAAACAGCCTGGTTTACTTTCTGATTTGGTGATTTTCCAGGGCTTTTGCTTAATGATATTTATAAGGTTGATTCATGGACCGCTCATCAATTTTGACTATAAGACACAAGTGTTCGACCTACCAGTGCTGATTTGAAAATGGAAATCTGACCTGAAATCCTGTTCATAAAAAGATCACACAGCCCGGAGGCAGTCTGAAAGGAAGCTGGATGACTGTAAGTAGATTATTTCAGTGTCTACACACAATGCCAGTGCTTACGGGGAGCCTGGAGGTTGTCCCATCGACTACGCCTCCACGTTTTACTTGTGAAAACTGTGCCTAAGGGTTCACTCTTTCAAGGTCATATGGCTGGTCACTCTTCTTGTAAAGCTACTGGCTTTTTTCTTTTTTTTCTTTTTTTGCTACTGGCTTTTTAATCATAACGTTCTCTTGTGGAATGGGACTTTGCTTTTATTCACGGAATAAACAGACATCAGCAGAAATGAGGAAGAATTCTGAAGCGCACCAAGGTGCACTATTATCCACTTACACAGAAAGCTGGCGCTGCAGAAAAATTAAATCAAGGGGGGAAAAGTTCACTGGAACCAAAGAAGAGAATCCAGACTTAAAATTACGTGTATTCTAGCATTACTAATTTAAATCTAATCATTGTTGCTACTCTCTGAATTTTGTGTTTTTTGTACCTAAATCTTCTAAGCGCTTATCTACTCTAAATCTGGAATATCTTCTTGGAGATACTGTTTTCTACTTTAGCATCATACTCTCATAGTTCTTCCTAATACTCAAATCACATTCTTCCTATAGCAGATGCCGACAGTACTATCAACTGAAGAAAAAAGCACAACTTAAAAGATGAGAGTTATGTTTTATTTGGGGAGAACCATATTTTATTTACTGAGAACCATAGCCCAAGATACAGCCTTTCAGATAGCTCTGAGGGACTGCTCCAAAGAAGCAAGGGAGGAGCCAGGATATACAGGAGCTTTGCTGAAAAAACCCATGTAGTCAAACATCAAAAGATTATACCTAATCACAACAAACAAACAAACAAACAAAAAAAACCCAGACATCCTAAGTTAAAACCTCAAGTTAATGGGGCTTCCCTGGTGGCACAATGGTTAAGAATCCCCCTGCCAATGCAGGCAGGGGACACGGGTTGGAGCCCTGTTCTGGGAAGATCCCACATGCCAGGGAGCAACTAAGCCTGTGCGCCACAACTACTGAGCCTGCGCTCTAGAGCCCATAAGCCACAACTACTGAGCCTGTGTGCCACAACTACTGAGCCCACGAGCCACAACTCCTGAAGCCCACGCGCCTAGAGCCCGTGCTCCGCAACAACAGAGGCCACCGCAATGAGAAGCCCGCGCACAGCAACGAAATGTAGCCCCCGCTCGCCGCAACTAGAGAAAACCTGCACACAGCAACAAAGACCCAATGCAGCTAAAAATAAATAAATAAATATATAGAATACTTTTAGTGCTTTTCTAAGTCTGGGAAGATGCAAGAGTCTGACCTCATTGAAATTATTCAATAGATATGCATCTCAACTATCTAGGACCTGTCTCCTGTTTTTCTCCATCTTGAATTCTCCTCAGGGTGGCTGCAGTGGCTGATGACTTAATGGTGGCCAGCATTCCTTGTTTACTGGAATGGAAAGCAAGATTTTTGTCCACAATACTGTCTTTTTATCTCACCAATATAAAATAACGATTGCTTGTTGCCAATCAGCTCATATCCTTCCTGTAATGTAGAACCGTTTGGGGGTACCTTTCCATGGTTTTCTCTTCAGTCCTCTAATGTTTTAAGTCTCTCTCTGTTCCCTCCATTCCAACCTTCAGGCATTTTTGATGCCTGCTACTCCATCATCAAGCTCTTCTGACAGAACTTAAGTTTCTGATACCAAATTAGAACAGGTATTTTAATTACTAGAAGACTGTGTACTGACATAAGTATCTCCTTATTCATTCATGTAACTGTAATGTGAACCCACTTAAATATTGTACTTTTAAAGACCATCCTTCATTCCTCACATCTGTTTTCTAGGGGAGTTCAGCTATATTCTCCTTGACTGAGAGAATAGCTTTCTGAAACTATCTATTGCAGAAAATACACATTTACCTTTTGTATAAGGGTGACCCCCTTTATACCACTATCCCTAGAGTAGGATCTGGGGGAATGTTGGTAAAGAGGTGAATTTTATATTTCTCTTCTTTTGTGTGTCCATAGATGAAGTAAAAACAATCACATATATAGAATCTTGCTTTTTGGGCAAAGACAGACATTTATACTTGAAACAGTGAAAGATTTCTATTGCTTTGTTGAGTAACTCATTTTTCCCTAAGTATCTAGTATCTCAAAGGATGTCTGCTCCTCAGAAATGTTAATATACTTTTATGATCAAATAAGCTTGGGAAATTCTGAGTTAGAGATAGACGGGTGAGCATGGGTTATCTCAGAGCCTTTAATATGCTAATGTGTTTTGTGAATCACCAAAGCGTTTCAAGTTGCCCTAATATTGGTATTTCTTAAACATATTTCACCTCAGAACTTCACAGCGCTAATTCTCTCTGTGGTGCATGCTGTGGAAAATGCTAGTCTAGACACTTGTTAGGATGCAAGAGTAATGACTCTCTGAATTCTCTTTCAAGTATATGGCCTTAGCTCATATACAAAGATCACGTAACTTGCGAATTACTCCAAACCACTCAAGGTGCAAAGAGTGTCAGGTTTCATTAATTTTTCTAAATCAGATTAATTGGTCCAAACTATCTACTTGATGAAATTAGCAAGAATCCCAGTATTTCTTATTTGTCATGACTCTCTTTCCCTCCTCATGCGTGAACCTTGACAGGTCACTGGTCAATACTTGTCTACTGTGGTGCCCTTTGTTCATTTAAAGTGGGGACTTCTTTGACAACATCCCCTCCCTCTGGATCAACTCTGACTGCAGGGATCTTTTCTTTGACTCCAGAGTCAAGTATCTGAAGGCCACACATCCAACTCCTCTGAGGCCCGGCCTCCGTCTTAGCCACCAATATATGGCTACCATTTTGGAATCATCTGAGTGTCATCACCAAGGACATTAAATCATCTTTCTCTCTTTTGTTTTGGGTCCCTCTTTCTCTTTTTTCTCAAAATACCAGCATTAATAATTTCCCTTAGGACAACTCAGCTTAACTGTCTAAAATACACAAAGTTCCTCAAATGCTATCTTGAGTGCTTGTCCACACCTAATTGTTCAACCCTGAAACATGAAAAATCTATTAACTTCCTGCAGAAACAAGGGACTCAGAACTCCTTCCTATGTGAAGGAAATATATAAAAGACAAAAACCAATTTATTAATAACTTAGAGTCACATTTATAAAACAATCCACCTTGGGGTACTTGGTATACAATTTGGTGTATACATCTCAGATTCACAGTGTCAAGTGCTCAGAAGCTCCCCAGTTCCTGAGAGAAGGAAATGTTTGAAGAGTTTAATTAATTTGCTGCTCTCACTGGCTAAGTGTAAGATTGATATTAATCCTGCATTTATGATCCCATAAAAAGAAAACCTTAACATCAGAACATTCAAAGATATACTTCCCAGTCGTTGGTATTTTTTTAGCATGCAGCATAACCTATTCCCAGATGTTATCATGTAGCTATTTATTTTTTAAAAAAACAGAAGGCAAACAAAGCCATTAAAACATAATTAACATTCCTTTAGAAGATGGCAGAGTAGAAGGACATGCTCTCACTCCCTCTTGCGAGAACACCAGAATCACAATTAGCTGCAGGACAATGATCGACAGGAGGACACTGGAACTCACCAAGAAACATACCCCACATCCAAAGACAAAGGAGAAGCCACAATGAGACGGTAGGAGGGGCGCAATCACAGTAAAGTCAAATCCCATAACTGCTGGGTGGGTGACTCACAGACTGGAGAACACTTACACCACAGAAGTCCACCGACTGGAGTGAAGATTCTGAGCCCCACGTCAGGCTTCCCAACCTGGGGGTCCGACAACAGGAAGAGAAATTCCTAGAGAATCAGACTTTGAAGGCTAGTGAGATTTGACTGCAGGACCTCGACAGGACTGGGGGAAACACAAACTCCACTCTTGGAGGGCACACACAAAGTAGTGTGCACACTGGGACCCAGGGGAAGGAGGAGTGACCCCAGGGAAGACTGAACCAGACCTTCCTACTAGTATTGGAGGGTCTCCTGCGGAGGCAGGGGGTGGCTGTGGCTCACCGTGGGGACGAGGACACTGGCAGTGGAGGTTCTGGGAGGTACTCCTTGGTGTGAGCCCTCCCAGAGTCCACCATTAGCCCCACCAAAGAGCCCAGGTAGGCTCCAGTGTTGGGCTGCCTTGGGCCAAAAAGCCCAAAGGGAGGGAACCCAGCCCCACCCATCAGCAGTCAAGAGGATTAAAGTTTTACTGAGCTCTGCCCACCAGAGCAACAGTCAGCTCTACCCACCACCAGTCCCTCCCATCAGGAAACTTGCACAAGCCTCTTAGATAGCCTCATCCACCAGAGGGCAGACAGCAGAAGCAAGAAGAACTACAATCTGCCAGCCTGTGGAACAAAAACTACATTCACAGAAAGACAGACAAGATGAAAAGGCAGAGGGCTATGTACCAGATGAAGGAACAAGATAGAACCCCAGGAAAACAACTAAATGAAGTGGAGATAGGCAACCGTCCAGAAAAAGAATTCAGAATAATGATAGTAAAGATGATCCAGGACCTCGGAAAAAGAATGGAGGCAAAGATCGAGAAGATGCAAGAAATGTTTAACAAAGACCTAGAAGAATTAAAGAACAAACAAACAGAGATGAACAAAACAATAACTGAAATGAAAATTACATTAGAAGGAATCAATAGCAGAATAACTGAGGCAGAAGAACGGATAAGTGACCTGGAAGGCAGAATGGTGGAATTCACTGCTGTGGAACAAAATAAAGAATGAAAAGAAATGAAGACGGCCTAAGAGACATCTGGGACAACATTAAATGCAACAACATTCGCATTATAGGGGTCCCAGAAGGAGAAGAGAGAGAGAAAGGACCAGAGAAAATATTTGAAAAATTATAGTCGAAAACTTCCCTAACATGGGAAAGGAAATAGCCACCCAAGTCCGGGAAGCGTAGAGAGTCCCATACAGGATAAACCCAAGGATAAACATGCCAGGAAACATAGCAATCAAATTGGCCAAAATCAAAGACAAAGAAAAATTATTGAAAGCAGCAAGGGAAAAATGACAAATAACATACAAGGAAACTCCCATAAGGTTAACAGCTGATTTCTCGGCAGAAACTCTACAGGCCAGAAGGGAGTCGCATGACATATTTAAAGTGATGAAAAGGAAGAACCTACAACCAAGATTACTCTACCTGGCAAGGATCTCATTCAGATTCGATGGAGAAATCAAAAGCTTCACAAGCAAGCAAAAGCTAAGAGGATTCAGCACCACCAAACCAGCTTTACAACAAATGCTAAAGGAACTTCTCTAAGTGGGAAACACAAGAGAAGAAAAGGACCTACAAAAACAAACCCAAAACAATTAAGAAAATGGTCATAGGAACATACATACATATCGATAATAACCTTAAACGTGAATAGATTAAATGCTCCACCAAAAGACACAGGCTTGCTGAATGGATACAAAAACAAGACCCATCTATATGCTGTCTACAAGAGACCCACTTCAGACCTAGGGACACATACAGGCTGAAAGTGAGGGGATGGAAAAAGATGTTCCATGCAAGTGGAAATCAAAAGAAAGCTGGAGTAGCAATACTCATATCAGATAAAATAGACTTTAAAATAAACAAATTCCAAGAGACAAGGAAGGACACTATATAATGATCAAGGGATCAATCCAAGAAGAAGATATAACAATTATAAATACAAATGTACCCAACATAGGCGCACCTTAATACATAAGGCAACTGCTAACAGCTATAAAAGAGGAAATCGAGAGTAACACAATAATACTCGGAGACTTTAACACCTCACTTACACCAATGCACAGATCATCCAAAATGAAAATAAATAAGGAAACAGAAGCTTTAAATGCCACAATAGACCAGATAGATTTAATTGATATTTATAGGACATTCCATCCAAAAACAGCAGATTACACTTCCTTCTCAAGTGTGCATGGAACATTCTCCAGGATAGATCACATCTTGGGTCACAAATCAAGTCTCAGTAAATTTAAGAAAATTGAAATCATATCAAGCATCTTTTCTGACCACAACGCTATGAGATTAGAAATGAATACAGGGAAAAAAATGTAAAAAACACAAACACATGGAGGCTAAACAATACGTTACTAAATAACCAAGAGATCACTGAAGAAATCAAAGAGGAAATCAAAAAATACCTAGAGACAAATGACAATGAAAACATGACAATCCAAAACGTATGGGATGCAGCAAAAGCAGTTCTAAGAGGGAAGTTTATAGCTATACAAGCCTACCTCAAGAAACAAGAAAAATCTCAAATAAACAATCTAACCTTGCACCTAAAGGAACTAGAGAATGAAGAACAAACAAAATCCAAAGTTAGCGGAAGGAAAGAAATCATAAAGATCAGAGCAGAAATAAATGAAATAGAAACAAAGAAAACAATAGCAAAGATCAATAAAACTAAAAGCTGGTTCTTTGAGAAGATAAACAAAATTGATAAACCATTAGGCAGACTCATCAAGAAAAAGAGGGAGAGGACTCAAATCAATAAAATTAGAAATGAAAAAGGAGAAGTTACAACAGACACTGCAGAAATACAAACCATCCTAAGAGACTACTACAAGCAACTCTATGCCAATAAAATGGACAATTTGGAAGAAATGGACAAATTCTTAGAGAGGTATAAACTTCTGAGATTGAAGCAGGAAGAAGTAGAAAATATGAACAGACCAATCACAAGTAATGAAATTGAAACTGTGATTAAAAATTTTCCAACAAACAAAAGTCGAGGACCAGATGGCTTCACAGGTGAATTCTATCAAACATATAGAGAAGAGCTAACACCTATCCTTCTCAAACTCTTCCAAAAAATTGCAGAGGAAGGAACACTCCCAAACTCATTCTGTGAGGCCACCATCACCCTGATACCAAAACCAGACAAAGATACTACAAAAAAAGAAAATTAAAGACCAATATCACTGATGAATATAGATGCAGAAATCCTCAACAAAATGCTAGCAAACAGAATCCAACAACACATTAAAAGGATCATACACCATGATCAAGTGGGATTTATCCCAGGGATGTAAGGATTCTTCAATATACAGAAATCAATCAATGTGATAAACCATATTAAAAAATTGAAGAATAAAAACCATATGATCATCTCAATAGATGCAGAAAGAGCTTTTGACAAAATTCAACACCTATTTATGATAAAAACCCTCCAGAAAGTGGGCACAGAGGGAACCTACCACAACATAATAAAGGCCATATACGACAAACCCACAGCAAACATCACTCTCAATGGTGAAAAACTGAAAGCATTTCCTCTAAGATCAGGAAGAAGACAAGGTTGCCCACTCTCACCACTATTATTCAACATAGTTTTGGAAGTCCTAGCCATGGTAATCAAAGAAGAAAAAGAAATTCCCAGTGGGATCAAGGTACAGATACTACACTCAGTACTCTGTAATGTTCTATATGGATAAAGAATCTAAAAAAAGAGTGTATATATGTGTAGGTATGACTGATGCACTTTGCTGTACACCGGAAACTAACACAGCATTGTAAATTAACTATACTCCAGTAAAAATTAATTTAAAAAATAATCAAATCAAATAACTATGAAAAAGGTACAGATACCTATAGTGATAACTGGCTAGGTAACACTTTATTGGCTGCCTTTCCTTTCCTAGCTCATATCCCCCACTCCTCTGCCAAAGAAATCACTGGGCCTCGAATCCTGGTCTCACAGCCTGCTTCCAGGAGGACAACATGAAGACAATGCTCTAAGAAAATGCAAATAGCGGGTCAGCTGGGGTATTCTCTGCATTACCTCTACTTTCTCAGGAGCTGAAGCAGAAAGTGAAGGAGAAAATGGGACAGTCACTCATCTCTCCCTTTTATACCAGCAATACTGCTACTCACAAATTTAAAAAACAAAACAAAAAAGAAAAGACTAAATGAAACTATCTTCACTCTCACCTATTTCTCTTGCCTCTTCTATAGCTTTCATCTCTGACCGAAGACCTATCTTCTATCTACAGCCATTTCACTGTGTCTTAGTGAAATAAGGTGTCCCCAATCTTTTCCTTTACCACCTTCCTGTTTATACTGTTTGTACTTCCTGCCTGAACAGGCCATACTGAAAGAGGCCCATGCTTTGTCCCACAGGTCTGCAAATGCTTATTGTTTACAGACCCAACTCCCCAAGAAATAAACACAATATTAGTCAAAGACATTCTGAATATAAAACCAGGAAGAAGGACAAAGGAATCTTTCTCAAATCAGGTGCTAAAATGCTCAGTTTCTTAAGGAAAAACACTACTATATGTAGAAGTGCTACTTGGTAATGCTTCCAGCGTGGGTATAGATTTGATTTTTCATAATACTCAGTATAAATTGAGGTGTGAGTCTCCAGTTCTCACAGACCTTAAGTACAGTTACAGACTATGCTCTGAAGAGACTTCTGTTGCTAATTTAGTGAATCATTGCTTTATCATGTTTTGGAGTGACACCTGGCTTGCTATTAGACTTGGAAAGCTACTGGTTACAATATGACAAATTCAAATTGCTTTTGAGGTAAATAGACAGGTTTCTGTCTATTGGTGCCTTCTGAGGACTAAATTCTGAGATCAACCCTTTAAGGAAGAGTCCAACCTATGGAAAAGTTTTCCTGCCCTAAGTTCTGTTCTCAGATACACTGAAAACCACTTTTCTTGGGCAATTTTATTTTAAACATACTTCTATGTAATGACTACAACATCTTATTACATTGATTTGATAGGATTTTTTTATAGAAATGCTTGCAGGACCGTTCAGGATTACACACTCTAACACGTGAAGATTAAGTTCTATAACATATAATCCACAAACTGATTACATTGCTTTATTATATAACAGAGTGAGGGATAAAGCAATTAATCAGCCTCTTGTCTGTCTGCTCCTAGGGGACCCTCAGGGCCAAGGTGGCAAAAAACAACATTTTCTGTATTCTGTCTTGTATCCCCACGCGTTCTATAGTGCCAGTCACATAACAGGTGCAGAATAAGTAAGTTTTTGACTGTATAAATTAATAAATGCATAGAGTCATTAGGATAGATAGAATAGTTGTCAAACAAGATTACGCCTTGATTTGAAACACTGAAATAAATAATGCAGAACTTGCCCAACAGGATGAGAGATATTTAGCAACTGAAGCCTAGAAATAAGAGAGTTTTACAGGCAAATACTGGAGATACCTACTCTCACTCCAAAAGAGAAAGGATTCTGGCCCAAAGACTCAAGGATGTTTTAGCAGCTGTATCCCCATAGGTAGATGGACAAAATATCTGAACTACACACATTTCTCAATTTCAAACTCATCAAGCAATGCACAGGTTTAATTTCATTTTCTATTTACCTTTTCCATAGGAAAAAATGTACACGTCATGCAAAAATATAGGCTGAGAATGACGTTTTTCATTGTCAATTGATCATTGGTTTTTCTTTTATATACTAAGCCTCTTTTTAACTTGGACCCTGTAGGTCCTTTCAGGAGGGAAAGTCTCGTAAGTAAACTGTCAGATTTAAATCTATGGAGCTGAAGTCCAGACCCAGGGCTCTGGAAAATGTCTCTTTGGAAACCTCCTGAGAGATGGTCAGTCAGCCCCTTTTACAGTTACCTGAACTTTAGCATGGGGATAAAAACCACTAGAGAACAACAACAACTGTTTAACCTTAAGGATACTGGAAAAAGTAAGAAAGAAAATAAATGTTTGTTCTAATATCAAGCCAGCTCTATTTCTGAATTAGTTCTCTCCCATCCTGCATGAATTGAAAAGTAAACTGTAAAAATGGTAAGCCTAAAAGCGTGTGTTACATGTAAAGCCCTTTCTAGGAAATGCCTTCAGCATAAATGACCATGATAAATATCACCTGATCCCAGCCCTCACTCCATCCCCAGACGCACAGCATCAGAGCAATTATACCCTGGCCAGTAGCCTGTGATGTGGTCTAGTGGAACAGCTTGGCTTCAAAGCTTTCCTGCTCATTAATTAAATCAATCAGATCTTGTCTTGAGGGGTTGAACCAGGATACAAAGAAAGAGTCGCTTAGCTAGTAGTAGGATCCTTAGACAAAGGGACATATTTTCTGCTGATTATACTTTAACTCTATTTTGTTCTTACTTTCTACATTCAGATATCTGTACCCTGCCTTTTCAATAAGCCTGCATATTTGTGAGTAACTAGATACTATAAGTACATGTTCAAGGTTGAAAAATGTTAAACAGAGGAATGAGGTGACTGGTTGCTAGAGACAAGATTGGTAGATACAGAGGCTGAGTAGAACTAGTCATAACAATAACAGAAAACAGGTTCATACCCCTGGCTTACTAAGAATATTTTGTGAATAGCACTATTTTAGCCTTATTTAGTTTTTGAACTGAGATCTAGAAGTATCCTATTTCTGTGCTTCCAAAAAGTCTACTGCAGGATCTGAATCCCTAGCTTCCTTAATCCATATGTACCCTCAAAATAATTTTTCCATCACTTGAGATAACTTTAGTCAATCTATATTCCTTGCAGTGTAAGAGCTCAAAGGACCCTCTAGTTGCCAACTATTGCATGGGCATAATGTTCTAGGATCTGTAAAATACATTAAATATATTAAATTTTTAAATATATTTTTGAATTAACTTATTTAATCTCTACAGCTACATCGCCAGATGGTAATTCCCTTCCATGACTTGTCCATATTTATATAGGTAACAATAGTGGAGTCAGCATTCAAATCCAGGGCTGTATCACCAGCTACAATCACTTATCAGTTACAGCCAATTACTACCACTGTTTAAAAATTTTTTTCATTTCCATTCACTTGCATTCTTTATTCTTTATCCATCCAAAGGAAGAACATTTTAAAGCATCTTCGTCTATCAAGTGCAACATAAATTAAGATGCTGATGAACATGGAAAGATGAAATGGGATATTTCTGTCATTTGGTACCAGGGCAAGATGGAATTTCTACTCAGATGCCAGGTTACTCGTCAGCCAAGGAGGTGCTTCCTTCTGAGGTTGTTCAGTGACTTTTATGCTTTCCTGATTCTGCCAGGCATGGCTCTAGACCAGAGCAGAATCCTTGTGACACCTGCAGGTTAAAACAAAGTGTCTAATGCCAGATGGATTTGAATACTCATCTCTATTAGTTTTAGGACCTGGGGTGCCCTTAGCTCTAAGTTACAGTATCCTTTGATTTCACATGTGTACCAGTTCTTGTAAAGCAAGTTTAATCCAAGTTTTTATTAGATCAAAACTCAACAGGAGGGCTTCCCTGGTGGCGCAGTGGTTGACAGTCCGCCTGCCCATGCAGGGGACACGGCTTAGTGCCCCGGTCTGGGAGGATCCCACATGCCGCGGAGCGGCTGGTCCCGTGAGCCATGGCCGCTGAGCCTGCGCGTCCGGAGCCTGTGCTCCACAACGAGAGGCCACGACAGTGAGAAGCCCGCGAACCGCAAAAAAAAACCCAACTCAACAGGACATTTCATATGCTTTGCTGAAGGTTCATTTAATCTCTCATTTTCAATGGAAATCTTCATTTGGAAACATGCCATTTAGTCATTTTGCCATTTACTTATACGTTTATTTATTTTCGTTGAATGCCTGAAAGAGATCTTTTGCTTGGTAGTTTAGTAAACCATACCCAAAATATTCATCTTAACCTTTACTTGCTGAATTCCGTTTCCCTTGTGAGAGGAACGTAGGGCAGCAGCAGTAATGCTTTTCCAAAGCAGGACTTTTTCTTTTTAAACAGGAACTGCAACCAAACAAAAAAATTTACATCTCGACTCTGTGTCTCTCGTTTTTTTGGTGGTGGTTGTTGTTTTTTAATTGAGAACTTTTCTAAGTAAAAAACTATATATACTTATAGGCTGAAAAATAAACTCTAGTGCAGAGAAGTTTACTACTGAGAAGATGAATACATTATATAGCAGTAGCAGTTTTGGAAAGCAGAAGCAATTTGGGGAAGTTCCCATAGTAGGGACTGTGTAAAAATGTATAATGAACACATTACTCTTTTTCAGTGTGCAGGATGCATCAATACCCTTTTACTGCGTACTACCATGTGTAACCCTGGCTACGTCACTGTTTCTCAAGGGCTTTTAAAAGGCAGTGTTTAGATTAGGCTGATGTTATTTGAACCACTACCTAAAGCAGAGGGACCCCCAGAAATGGTTTCAGAAGCCACTTCATGGAACCCCCTCTCCTGTCCCCAAGCTGATTTCTATTTAGGAATTAGATCTTTGAGGAAGAATTTGTTTGGAGGAAAAGTTTCATGGCTTAAGAAGACAAAAAAAAAGTTTGTACACCATTGAGATAGAAGGTTTTTAATCTTTTCTAACATTCCAGCCCTTATAACCCATAACCCATACCCTGTCTTTTTATTTAGAAGGGGAATACTGTATAGCACAGGGAACTATATTCAATACCCTGGGATAAACCATAATGGAAAAGAATATGAAAAAGAATGTATATCTACGTATAACTGAACAACTTTACTGTATAGCTGAAATTAACACAACATTGTAAATCAACTATACTTCAATAAAATAAATTTTAAAAAATAAATAGAAGGGGAAAAACCATATTACCATCATTCTTTTTTTCTTATTCAGAACTTCCATTATCCACTAGTCCATTTTGCTAGCCTATTCTGCTTTTAAGAAAGTCTACCATGGAGACATAAGCTGAGAGACAGATAAATTTTATAAGAATATTCATCTTTTTAAAATCATGTGAAATGGTTCAGTGATCTAATAGAGAGTTTTACTGTACTGATGCATGTGTGATTCGAAAGAAAATTATATGATTAAATTCCTTTTCTCAGCCAATCAGAAAGGAGATTCCATGCATTTTTACAACCTCTAATAAACTTTGTAGATGAAAAATTGGGCTGTTAATCTCAAGTACAGTGACAGAAATAAAATATTATGAATAAAATTTTTCCTTGGGCTTCATGGGCAAAAGAAATATGGTCTCTAGTCAAATCATTAAAATGCTGTATTCATTATTTATAGAATAAAGCAATAGGAACATGACAGGAAAATGATAAAACAATGAGGAAATTGGACAAAGAGATAAAATGTGAATCACCTTTATCTAAGAGAGGAATTAATGTTGGTAATATTTCTATAAGAAAACAATGCTATAGTACACACACAGGACAGATTTTAATTTTTAGCAAGACTGGTGCTAGCCTAATACATTAAGAACTTGCTTTGTAGAAATAAAAGTATAGTGAAAATAAAATATCCAACATTAACATAGTATTTACAATCTGCCAAGCAGTCATCTAAACACTCGGAATATGTTTATTCATTTACTATTTACTATATAACTCTTTGGGGTTCTCTACCATTACCATCTCCAAGTAAGAGATGAGAAAACTGAGACCCAATGAGATTAAGAAACACGTGTTCAAGTCACACACCTAGAAAGTTATGGGGCTAGAAGTTTCATTTACGCCATCCTCACTAGCAAGCAACACTTTTAAACTGTTACCTCTGAATTTTTCTACTCCTCACCAGTGTCAGACACATGCCCTAATTATCTCCTGGATCTCTCCAGCTAGAACACTACAGGCATTCTAGATGCTACATCTCTCAAAATGAGTCCCACAGAATTTCTATGCTTGTCTTGACCACCCTGCAAGGTGGAGGATGGTAGTGGGAACAGGCCCCTGCTGGTGTAGACAATGGTGGAGTACATGACTGGTAAGAAATGTAAAATAATGAATAAGTAAACATAAAACCAAAGTCCGTTTTCTTTTTATTGTGAGGCAATTCTCAACTATATCAGTGATGAAATACTCCTCTTTTCTGAGACCCAGGGCTCCCCAGCCAACCTCCCTTTCAAGGATTCTCACTAACACATGGTCATCACTCTCCTCCACTGCTGATTACATTAACAGCTGTGCCAGCCATTCAGCCAATAACATGAGTTATCCTAGAAGCTCCGCTCTTCTCTATTCATTCTTGCTCATCCAACAACCAAAAAGTGGACCCTTTTGATATTTCTAGCATCAGTTCTCTGCCCTCATCTAGTTATTTTTATTGACAGAGATTCATGGACAGGATCTTCAGGTAAACTCAATTTTCTCATTATTTAAAAAGAAACACACATTCCTTGACTTTTCTAAATTACGGAAGTATATGAAAGACAATACAAATCACGTCGGAGGTCAATGACTGGAGTCAACCAACACAACATTTCTGGATATCCTCCAGCTCATTTCTATCCTCTCTTCTCTGCTCCCCTCCCCAGCTGTCTCTCTGTCTTATGCATAAGCGTATTTTATAGAACTGGGCTCATACTTTATACAGAGTTTCGCTGACTGCATTTTTCATCCATTAGTATAAATAACTAATAAGAATTTTGAGGTCAAAGAGCGTAACTTTTTGTTTGTTTTAAAGTTACACTTCTTAAAAAATAAAATGAATGTGTGCTTATTGTTGAACACTTGGAAAATACAGAATAAAAGGAAAATGTAAGAGTCGCTTACAATCCCATGGTCGTCGTACTGGACCTCAGACAAAACCGTCCCTCACCATTTCTCATCTAGACGACGGCTGATCATATCCTAATTTGAATCCCTGTCTCAGACAAGTTTACCCTCATCTCTCAACCCACCATCTGCACTGCTTCCAGGATGAGGAAGCTTTAAATTTCACAAACGTGATGAGGTCACCCCATTGAACTGCCACGCCCTACCCTCTGACTCTATCGTCCTGTATGAAGTATCCCAACACACCATGATGTTTCGAAAGGTACTCTCCCCACTTGACTTAATTTGCTTCATTCTTCAACCCAGCAGATGCAGAAGGAAGCTGTTTATTATATAAAGGCAGTAACCCCTACAGACTGAGGCAGAATCTGGGTTCTGTGAGGCTGGGTCACCACAAAATGCAAGAGTGCAGCCAGCTAGACATTTTCTGGTACAGGTCAGGATTAGAGCCAATCTCTGAGATGACTGGAGAGATCTCGGAACTAACAGAAATTCAGATTTCCTAGAAAGAATGGGACTAGTTATAAAGAGTTAGGGAGTCAAAGAAGGCAGAATTTAGGTTAGCAAGGAATACATTAGCAGGATTTTGACCAACAAGGGATTACCTGAAATTGTGTTAAAAAAAAAACCATAACAGTTGCATGTTAGAAGGTTAGATTAGATTAGAAGGTTATTTTGGATTTTAGGCAGCTGGGTCAGTGTGCTGCTGTAGTTCTCATACTGCGATGAGGTTAGGGTACAGGCTAGCACTGTAACCGGCTAAGTGACGTACATCACACCAGACTGTCACCAGCATCAAAGCCTGAGCTGTGTGTGTTCTGCCAATGCCCGGCATCATCCTGGCACATAGGGACACAGGAGTTATTTTCCATAGGTTGTTATGTTGGCTGAGATATGCATTTTCCTCAGTTTTCCAAGATGAACGCTGAGTCTCATTTATCAACCTGTCCTTGGACTCCCACTGGAAACCTGGTTTATAAACTTGAACCCAGCTGACTGTCGCCTGTGATCATGGTCATTTGACAGGACACTTGCCACCTCAAAGAATTTGTCTACAGTAAAATAATTGGAAAATAATTCATATACAGTAAAAATTTAGATTTTTAAAAAAATTCTTCCTGGATACTGTATGGTTTTGAGTATTTTTTTCTGTGTACCTTCTAAATGAAACCTAGATTATTTTTATTTCCCATTATTTGAGGTAGTTTATTGGTTGAATTTGTCTTGAAAAAACTTACGGGTGTTTTGAGTTGTATTTTTATCTGTTTGTTTAGTTTAATTTCATTGTTGTTGACTGTTGAAAAGCATTATGTATTTTTTAAAGTGTTAATATATATCTAAAGTATTCTTCAGCATTCAAAGTGCTTTTTTTTTAAGCTATTCGTTTTAATTTTTCCCTCCACACAATTTTCTGATTTTTTTTTTTTTTTTTTGCGGTACGCGGGCCTCTCCCTGTTGCGGCCTCTCCCGTTGCGGAGCACAGGCTCCGGACGCGCCGGCTCAGCGGCCATGGCTCACGGGCCCAGCCGCTCCACGGCATGTGGGATCCTCCCGGACCGGGGCACGAACCCGTGTCCCCTGCATCAGCAGGTGGACTCTCAACCACTGCGCCATCAGGGAAGCCCTCTGATATTTTTATACTTTGTTTTTTGTTAAAAAAAACAACAAACAAAAACTAATGGATTCCCTTAGTTTTTCCTTTCCATGCGGAATTTGAGTGATCGATCACTAATACAAAGTGTTCTTATCCCTGCAAGGGCACATTTATGCAATTTTACACAGGCCTAGCCAATATGAAGTCAAACTCAGTCAATTGTTTTGCTTCTATTGCTGAAGAAACACTGCAGAGACCAAAATGAAAGACACATGGGTTAGCCCAGTCTTAATTGAAGAGAAGGAAACAAACATGTTCCTTGATGAAAACAGTTACTTGTTACAACACAACAAAATCAGACCTTGGAATAATCTATGACATCTTTACTGTATTAAAATAAAACTGTTAATTACAACATCTTAGAAGACTAATAAGCAACACTTTCATGCTTTCATTCTCCTCCCAACACAAAACTCTGTTCATTTCCTGACCAGAACATGGTCTCTCCTAATTTGATGCTGTACCACAGAGAGAGATGGATGAAACTTTCTGAAGGTCTGACTTTGCCATGATCGAAATAATAAGTGCACTTACAGGAATACACATTTCCAATCAGGTAAAAGCTTCTGGCTATATGGACCTTTTGAGAAACAAAAAGCAAAGACCACAAATAAGATCATGCTTAAAAATTCTACTGGCTCCAAACTAGATTTTTTTAAAGGACAATTTTAGTCAAAGTATGTTATTTTCCAGCTACTGATGCTAATAGAAGGAAAATGCTTTTTAAATGCTTAGTGGATGTTTCGTGGTTTTATCATCATCGTTATGAACAAGTTATGCTAAATTATGTAAATAAGTCTTGGAATGGAAGGCTTATATGTACTTAATATACTTTACAACTATTTCTCTCTATTTGGTAGTATCCTCTTTAGGATAAGAGCTAGGTGTTTATCTTTTATTAATAAGAACACTTTACTACAGAGCTTATTTTATTTTCCCTCTTTGCAGATCTTTCATAGACACATTATAATAATTGAAATAGAAGAGAAAAATTCGAATTCCTCACAGTTGTATCTGTCTTATATTTCTACTTACACCTGTGAAGAAGATATTCTTCACTCCCACCTTGGTCTCTAGTTAAGACTGACAAAGTTACATCCTTATGTATCTCAGCTCTGTTCAGTAAGAACATCAAACCCGGCGCGCCCCAAACTGAGTTTATTATCTTCATCTGAAAACCTTCTCATTCTCACTCAGGAGCCCACACGAGAAACAGGAATAATGGGACCTCTCCCCAGTCTGCCTCCCACTGAAGTTAGTGATCAAGAACTGACATTCTACCTCTTAAAATGTCTCTTGCATGACCACTGGTTGCCACCTTGAGCTACTGCATCTCTTCTCCGGAAGAAAGCTGTTACCCCAGCCCTCTGGCTTTCTTCCCTCTAAATAAACCTCCAAAAACTAAATCAGAATCTGTGGATGTTAATCACATTATTGGCCAAACACCTTGGCACGGAATATAGAAATCTCTCCAGACTGCCTGGTTTCCAATCTTGCCTCTGCCACTCACTCTTGCTTGCCATTCCCTCCACCTAGAACACCATCCTTCTAGCTTATCTGTCCAGCTTAAATATTGAAAATTTAGCTCAAGCAGTTCTCCAAGGTTGCTTTCCCTGATTCCATCTTCCAGACACCTTCTCTCATGTAACTACAGTACTTTACTATAATTCTTAAAGCAGTTTAGAGACAGCACTATATCCTCTTTCTGTCTGTGGACATCTGGAGGGCAGTGGTGTGTTTTACCTTGCGTTGTAACCCAGAAGTGTCTGCACATGTGGCAGCTCGGATATTTCTTGGTAGAATGAATGACTTGGTGTTTACTGCCGCTAGATAACTTAGGCATTAAAAAAAAAAAAAAAGGGTATTCTAAACAGAAGTCAGAAGCCAGAAATCCTAAATGCAACTTCTACTTCTATCCTTAACATGCTTTAATAAATCTTCTTCCTTTCTCCCTTTCTTCTGCCCTATTTCCTTCCTTCCTCCCTTCTATAAACGCTTGGGACACAATGTTGTGCCTCGTTCCATGTTTGGCAGCAAGGAGATATAAATTACAGAGATCACTATCCTTTCCTTAAATGCAATGAGAATTTAATTTTCAAATTCTCTGACTTGACTTAAGGAAAATATCTGTCCAACTAGCAAAACGCAAGTCTTCTTTGATATGTCAAGAAATATTATAGTCCTGGAGAGATGTTAAGTTTTCAGACTTTTAGTGGCATTTGTTATTCTAAAATGAATTTTATGTAAAATATGCTCTCACAACATGAATTTCTATTTAGTTTACTTCAATCCCTCGGTAAACTGCTAGGTATGGAGAACTTTCTATGAACTGCCCACTTTATTTGATAGCATGCCGGGGGCTTTACCTGGGAGAGACAGGATCCTTCATGTGATTGGTGAAAAACACTGAGAGAAGCACTATAAAAAGTTAATCCTGGGCTTCCCTGGTGGCACAGTGGTCGAGAGTCCGCCTGCCGATGCAGGGGACACAGGTTCGTGCCCCGGTCCGGGAAGATCCCACATGCCGCGGAGCGGCTGGGCCCGTGAGCCATGGCCGCTGAGCCTGCGCGTCTGGAGCCTGTGCTCCGCAACGGGAGAGGCCACAACAGTGAGAGGCCACAACAGTGAGAGGCCCGCGTACCGCAAAAAAAAAAAAAAAAAAAAAATAGAACTACCATATGACCCAGCAATCCCACTACCGGGCATATACCCTGAGAAAACCATAATTCAAAAGGAGTCATGTACCACAATATTCACTGCAGCTCTATTTACAATAGCCAGGAGATGGAAGCAACCTAAGTGTCCATCGACAGATGAATGGATAAAGAAGATGTGGCACGTATATACAATAGAATATTACTCAGCCATTAAAAAGAAACAAAATTGAGTTATGTGTAGTGAGGTGGATGGACCTAGAGTCTGTCATATAGAGTGAAGTAAATCAGAAAGAGAAAAACAAATACCGTATCCTAACACATAGATACGGAATCAAAAAAAAAAATGGTTCTGAAGAACCAAAGGGTAGGACAGGAATAAAGATGCAGACATAGAGAATGGATCTGAGGACACGGGGAGGGGGAAGGGTAAGCTGGGATGAAGTGAGAGAGTGGCATTGACTTATACATACTACCAAATGTAAAATAGAGAGCTAGTGGGAAGCAGCCGCATAGCACAGGGAGATCAGCTCGGTACTTTGTGACCACCTAGAGGGGTGGGATAGGGAGGGTGGGAGGGAGACGCAAGAGGGAAGAGATACGGGAATATATGTATATGTATAACTGATTCACTTTGTTATAATGCAGAAACTGACATACCACTGTAAAGCAATTATACTCCAATAAAGATGTTAAAAAAATAAATAAATAAAAGAATAGTTGAGGACATGGGGAGGGAGAAGGGTTAGCTGGGATGAATTGAGAGAGTAGCATTGCCATATATACACTACCTAATGTAAAATAGATAGCTAGTGGGAAGCAGCTGCATAACACAGGGAGATCAGCTTCATGCTTTGTGACCACCTAGAGGGGTGGGATAGGGAGGGTAGGAGGGAACCGCAAGAGGGAGGGGATATGGGGATATACGTATGCATGTAGCTGATTTACTTTGTTATACAGCCGCAACTAACACAACACTGTAAATCAATTATAACCCAATAAAAATTTTAAAAGGAAAAATAAATAAATAAATAAAATCCCCTTATTGCAAGAGCAAACAAAACCTTGACCAGTTAGGGAAGTGCTATGACTGAGACCAGAATCTGCTCTACTCAATTCCTAGCTTAAGTCTTTCCTGCAATGGTTATACTTTAAATGATGATATAGGTGGTAAATACAAATAATTTCACAAGATAATTTTGTATAAACTGACGTTCGACCTATTTACATGATTTCACTTTAGAAGCTAGTATGTCTTGAGGTTTCCTTAATCTTTAAGATTAAGGAAATCCTTAATCTTTTAATATGTTTATCAAGGATAAACATCTTATACACCTGTTGTTTGATGTCAAAAATCACAAAAAATATTTGATTGTATGAAATTTGGTCTTGACAAAGCTGTCAGTTCTTACAGAATCATGACGTATAAATGGCAATTAAGATATCATTCTACGAGGCCCAAGTCAGAATAGCAAGATGTATTGGTCTTGGCTCCCTGACAGCAGGCTTTGGGATTAGGAAGACCTAGGACGGAGTCTCACCCGGCCACTGGTTAGGTGTTGTGACCTTGAGAAAATTAGTTTGTGTCTCTTGGGCTTTTGTTTCTTCATCTGTAAAATTAGGAGGCTGGACTGGAATGTTCTCTAAGGTTCCTTCCATCTCTAAAATTCTATGATCCATAGGGCTTCCCTGGTGGCGCAGTGGCTGAGAGTCCGCCTGCCGATGCAGGGGACGCGGGTTCATGCCCCGGTCCGGAAGGATCCCACATGCCGCGGAGCGGCTGGGCCCGTGAGCCGTGGCCGCTGGGCCTGCGCGTCCGGAGACTATGCTCCGCGACGGGAGAGGCCGCGGCAGTGAGAGGCCCGCGTACCGCTAAATAAATAAATAAATAAATAAATAAATAAATTAATTAATTAATTCTATGATCCATAATCTTTAGAGAGCACGGGTCTCATCATTATAACGTCTTTATAAAACCTATCAATCAGTCTCCAAGGCTGACAATATCAGCCAGAACTCAAAGGTACGTTATTAGCATTATTAGCTAATAATTAGCTAATAATAATATTATTAGCAAGTGCTTAGTCATTAACCGTGAGAGTATTGGCCGCAATATGCTAAAAGACTCCTTGGAAAGCTCCTTTAAGTAATTCAAGAATGCAAAAGAGAAAAAGTCACATCATTAATTATACAAAGTTATGACTCCAGACACACTGCATTTACCTGCGACTTTTGAAAGTTAACATAGACAATCCTAGGAAAAGTTGTAAAGCTTCCTTCTTTCCTACCACCCTGAAGGTGCCAATGCTGTCTCTATTTATCCCATTTCCCATTCTTATAAAGATGGACCGGTTCACAACAATTAGCAATTTCTATCTATTCAGCAATTATTTGGTGTTTAGAGAAATAAAAGCTTAATTACAGGCAAGTGTCACTCCAACCCGCACATTTGCACTGAATGCTTCTTTTCACAAAGAGTGGCATAAGAGTGGTTTACTTTATTCAATGTTATTTCAAAGGGCTGCATAGGGAGGAGACTCCTCTGCAGTGATGGCAGCCTGTGTAATTCATTAGCTCCCATCTCCAAAGCACAAGGGCTGGGCAGGGTGGAGCCGGCCTTACAGGACACTCCACTTCCATCAGGGATCTCTCTTCCCGGTACTCATTCCTTACACTCATTCTCCTACACCTGTGCGATCTCACGTATTAGCCATGAGCCACATACAGCTATTTAAATTTAAATGAACTAAAATTAAACAGAATTTAACTTGTGCAGCCTGAGCCACATTCCAGGTTCCAGACCACCTTCTCCACAAAGTACAGGACTTGACTGTCAGCAAGTAGAAGTCGTGACGATTACAAAACTGTCACCATAGGAAAAATATAATTTCTTTCAAGCCTCCTAGCACAAGTTTTGAAAGGCCTTGGGAGAGATTCTGACTAGCAGGACTGGGTCACGCGCACAACCCCTGACCTGTTCTGTGGCCTGAGAGGTGAGACGAGGGGGCGGAAGGCTGTTTCTGTTCTGATGACATGGCTACAGAGAGCGAGGCAGGGGAAGCAGGACACCTGGAGAAGGTGTTCCTGCATGATTTGCCTTCAGTTCAATGCATCAACCTTAGGTGTTACCATTGAACGTATTTTCACAAATGTATATACGCTGATAACCTACCTAACCATGTGGCTATGAAGATATAACATTTCTACCACCCCGGGAAGTTCCCCCACACCCCTTCCCAGTCAATCTCCACCTCCCACCCAAAGTAACCAGGACTGTGATATTCTGCACCATAGATTAAGTTTGTACATGGATGTGCTCACACGTGTGTGTGTATATTTTCTTTCACATGGACACGTTATTTCTTAAACAGCAGACTGAAATGCTTAAAAGCATAATTTCTTATGAGAAACTTTGGTTTGATTCCTGACTCTTACCTTAAAGAGTTATTCAACTTCCTAAGCCTCATTTTTCTCTAAGTAAATAAGGATAATAGTAGTAACTATTTCACATGATTGTCATGAAGAGTAAATGAGGCGAGACTTCCCTGGTGGCGCAGTGGTTAAGAATCCGCCTGCCAATGCAGGGGACACAGGTTCGAGCCCTGGTCCGGGAAGATCCCACATGCCGTGGAGCAACTAAGCCCGTGTGCCACAACTACTGAGCCTGAACTCTAGAGCCCGCGAGCCACAACAACTGAGCCCACGTGCCACAACTACTGAAGCCCTCAGGCCTAGAGCCCATGCTCCGCAACAAGAGAAGCCACTGCAATGAGAAGCCCCTGCACGGCAACGAAGAGTAACCCCTGCTCGCCACAACTAGAGAAAGCCCGTGCGCAGCAACGAAGACCCAACACAGCGAAAAATAAATTAATTAAAATAAATTAAAAGATAAAAAGAGTAAATGAGGCCATAAATGTAAACAATGGGGTACTAAGTCAATGTGATGCTTGAAACAGTACATATATTCAGGAAATGTTAGCTTTTATTTTGATTTCATTGCAAAATTTTCAGGGTTCTTATTCTATCACAGACCTTTACACTCCCTCTTAAGTAAAACAGTAGAAGATTCATCTAGATTCTTCTGTGAGTCCATGTAAAGAGGAATAATAGGTCAAGGTTTCTCATACATTTAAATTAAAGATCAAGAGTGTGAAAGGAAACTTCGAAATGAAAGTCCTTAAAAATCAATTGAAAATGTAGCACTGACGACGATTCTGGTTCTTTTGATTAAATGTTTGAGCAGTATCAAAACCGCCACTATGCACAACCCAGTTTTATGAGCCTTAGAAGAACTTCACGACAGCCATTCCCCAAGTTTTATTCTGCCAGTTTTATGGCTGACTCATCACAGCTCAGATTTTCAATGAAACAGCTGATGATATACACCAACCTCCTATAAAACAACTCTAGTACGGGTCCCATTTTTACATAATGCGATTTAATAGAACTGCTATTGTATGGAATGACAGTCATCTGGGCACCTTATGATTTCAGGTGTTTATTCCAGAGTGGAAGGCAATTCTTTGGTTTGTTTGCTTTGAGCAAAAGGAAAACAGATTTTCAGGGAGTCAATAAGCCTGTGGTCTGGGCAAAAGGGACTGGATCTCCTGGGTCAGAGTCTACCTTGGTTTTGAGGTCAGCCAGGGACTGGCCTGTGGGAGAAATTGATGAGCCATGCTGATCTGAAGTTGCTTCTGAAACTTTGGCTTCAGGGAGTTCAAAGGAAAAGCAGCAGGGTGTTCAGAGGCAGGTTTCTGAAGCAACTATTTAGCTGCAGTGTCAAAAATGGTTCTGCCATGACAAAAACACAGTTAAAAAAAAACCCTCTCTAGTTATCAGTTCAAAAAGTCTTATCATATTTTATACATTTTTTAAATGTTCTGGAAGAATGGTCAGCAATGGATGTCATTGCAACGGGTGCTGTATCCCCACTTGACCATCTTATCCACGACTGCCTGACTTCTGAGAGCCGGCCAACACCCGCGCTTCTTCTGCTGCAGGCTTTCTCTTGTCACTGAAGATTGCTTTTCTACTCACATGGCAGCCTGGCAGAGCCAGGGAATTAACCCTCTTAGCCCTCATCAGAAACATCCAAAGACTAATGTGAGTTGATGTATACACGCCCCAGCAGCACTGCCCTCCCGTGGGGAGAGCTCTGAGGCCCCAGTTTCACACGGCTGCCCAGTTCATCCTGTGGGATTGAGTGCCAGTTGCCCTTGGTAGCTGCGGCTTTGATAACGCAGCTCCATCAACTGGCCTTCAGCCTCCCTTCCCAGTCTCACTTTCCCACACTCCTGCTTGAATATCCTTAAGGATTTGCTTCTGGGGGACTTAGAGACTAAAACAGTCACTGATTCAAATGGAAAGTGAAAGATCCTTTATAAAAGCAAGTATGATACTGGCTGAAGACAGAGAGCAGGGCAAGAATTTGAGAACCACCTTCACACAAACTCTTTTGGGCTTCCTGGTCTGAATTCGATTCAGTTGAACAAATATTTATCAAGTGTCTTCTACATAGAAAGCATTTTCCCTAGATATTTAACAAGGCTGTTATAAAAATATTAAATAAGGTAACATTCCATTCTAGAACTTCAACACATTTTATAAAGTTCCTTCCAAATGTATATAAGTAGTGTCCATTTTCATAAGGAGACTCTTGGAATGACATTCATCCCGATCAATTCCACAAAATTGCAATTTTGTCAGAATCACTTATCTAGTGATGAGGTTCAATTGTGTAATGATTTTCAGCTTATAACGGTTTAAAATTACCTTGAACCAACCCTGAGAACGTGGGTGGGTTAATTTTATTTTTCAAGAAATCGTAAGAGACTCTGATGTGTATACAGCTCAATATGCCCTTCTCATAGGAAATGTTTACTTTTTAAAAATAAATTTATTTATTTATTTTTGGCTGTGTTGGGTCTTCATTGCTGCACACGGGCTTTCTCTAGTTGCAGCAAGCAGTGGCTACTCTTCGTTGTGGTGCACGGGCTTCTCATTGCGGTGGCTTCTCTTGTTGCAGAGCACGGGCTCTAGGCATCCGGGCTTCAGTAGTTGCGGCACATGGGCTCAGTAGTTGTGGCTCGCGGGCTCAGTAGTTGTGGCGCATGGGCTTAGTTGCTCCACAGCATGTGGGATCTTCCCGGACCAGGGCTCGAACCCGTGTTCCCTGCATTGGCAGGTGGATTCTTAACCACTGTGCCACCAGGGAAGGCCGGAAATGTTTACTTTCAATAGCATGATTGCTTTTTTTATTCAGACGATAGCTTCAAGGAGAGGGTGGTTTTGAATGTAAAAAATATTTTGTAAAATTGTTTCCAAGTAAGGTGACAACTGGATTACTTGAGAACTAGGCCTTAGCTTTACATCAATGTCTTCTTACGGATTAAATGTAAGAATGTAGTTCAAGTTTACAAACCAGAAGATTCTATGCATTATGGCTAGAAATGTGCTCTTTGTGTACATAGTAGTTATGTCTCCATGACATGCATCATTTGATTTGATATTTGCTTAACTGAAATGTGATGGGTTGACATTATCAAACCGACCAGATACTCTGTAACCTTAAACTGAGGGTTCTTGTGTCTGTATGAAAGGAGTGGCCAATGGGGAACGCAGCAGGACCGCAGATGCCAGGGTTACTCTGGCATCTGGCAACGGCCTCAGTAAAATGCATTTGACTAGAGCAGTTAGGTCAGTCACAAGAGAATACTCACTAATTTGCGAATTTGATTCTATTATTTATACTAATGTTGTTTTCCTGGGGTCACTGGGGCAATGCACTATAGCCTGTTTCTTGAAGGAAGGAACTTTATAAAAATGCAAGAAAATTAAGATAACTGTCGATAAATGATTACAGATTGAAGGAGACTAAAAAGAGGGCGAGACATCTGATGATTAATGACACAACTAAGGGACAATGGTACCTTTAATACAGCAATGCTCATTCTTCATGTATTTCATTTCACAAGTTGAATATTATTTTGAAGTGCGAAATCAGTTTCAGTATGCATGACACCATAAATATTTATCATATATCTTTAGCGTGCCAGGCCCCACGCTAGTGGCTAGGGCTGAAAGGCAAAGAAGATTAACACAGACTTTTCTCTTCTGGAAATAACAAAGTCAGGTATGCAAGCAAACAATGCTTGGCGGTTAGTACAGTGATAGTCACCGAATATGGAGTATTTTGCCTCACCAACTGCACAGAACCTTACACTTAATACATAATGATAATATTTATGTTATTTATAAATATTTATGTTATTTATATTTATGCACATACTAGGTACTGCACTGGAGAAAGGGCTTTACATGACCTCACTGAATCCTCATAGCATCCTTATGAAGTATATACAGAAGACCTGGGTTTTGTGGGGACTGAATTTTGAAGACTGTGAAGATGACTATGCCTGGGCCCTGGCCAAGGGGACCTTGAAACTTACGCTTTGCTGCCTTCGTAGTACATCTTCCTCCCACCGCCATTATTATACCAACTTTTCAGATAGGAAACTGAGACCTAAAATGTCAATGTAACTTTAAAAAGACAGTTACCTGTATGAAAACTGACAGAGTACAGAAGGTTCGAGAGAAGAATTTTCACCACGGCCTCACTGACAAAATCCTCTAAACTCTGTGGGACAGGAATGAGGGCAACTCATGGGCCAATGTCGTTGATTCGGGCATTGGCTGACAGGCGCAATTAGGTTCTTTCTACAGAAGAGGATGCAAAGATTAAGAAGTGTTCAACCTTAGTGCTAATATTCATCTGTCAGTTAAAGAGCATGCCTTGGGAACCAGAATATTTGAATCTAGTGTCACTGGATGACTTAAAGTAGATCAACTCACTACATTACCCTGAAAAGTGTTCTACAAACCAGAATAGTCCTATTAGTCACATTATTTAATTTTCAGCATTAACGTCTGGATACATGAATTCATGGGCAGCTCACCATGCAACAATGTCACAGAATCTGATAAAGTAGCTATAAGTAATCTGACAGTTGATTGATTTCAATTGTCATCATGTAGACAAAGGAAAATACTAGTGTCACTGGGTTAAGTAAAGTAGGTTTTCCAATTCCATCTATTTAGTTTTCAAAACTAATACTTCCATGATATTTAACTTTGCTGCAGAGGAGAAAAATGGTGATCAATAATCAAGGTTTATGCCCAGCAAAGTGCACTGAGACTTACAGCTACTGTGAAAGCACAATTTAAAATTACAAAGAAAGTTTCTTTTTCATTTTGCGGTTTGACAACAGAGTTGGACAGGTATTAAAATTTCGCTTTTAAAAAATGATACCTTTATAAGCACATAAGCAACTCTACTGAAATGAAATTAGTCTGAGAACGGCAATTTAGATTTAGAGAAGCAGGGCTGTTAAAAATTAATCACTCGTTCCCCACTCCATGATGAAATTCAGTGTTTTCCAAAGGGCATCTCTCCAGTGGCTGTGCAGTGGTGCAAAGGGCTACACTGTTGAGAGGACTTTCATCTTTTTGCACGGAATCAATGAAGAACAGTGTTGAATACAAGACAGCTGCCCATCATCGGTGTGTTAGATTAATCTCAGTGAGAGGGAGATATAACAGACATCACCAAATAATCGATTGTAATCCTCTGGAGAAACACAACGTGCTGGAGAGAAAACAAGAACTCTTTGTGATGAGCATTCTGTTTGTTTCTGTAAGGACCCATTTCCTTATAGAAACATGTTGGGGGAGTCTATATTTCCTAACTATACTAAATTCTAACTTCCGGACCATTTTATCTACCGTCTCATCACCCATGTCTAAAAATTCTCATCATTCAAGGTTAAGCCCAAATTCAATTATTCTATGCAAAGGAAAATCAGATATTTTCTTGCATTGCTATAAGACAATTTAATTACTCCTACACACACGAACTTGATAATATTATGACAAAAATACACTGGCCAGTTCTGTCATCTTTTGGTGATCTTTCAACCAGATTGATGGTTTTGAGCATTTAAGGCTCAAAAAATCAGAAAAGTCCTAAAGTGTCAAGGCGGGTTACCTGTTCTGGTCTTGCCTGCACAGCTGTGTGATTTTAAGGCTGCACATTTATAGACGGCATTGAAATATTCTTTGGGTTTCACAAAACTCTGGGTCTACCCTCAAGAAGAACGCTTACAGATGATTTTGTTTTTGTTTTTTTTTACAAATGATTTTGATTTTGTTGCTACAGACAGAATAAAATAGAAATCTTACCCAAAAGTCAATTGAAAAATTATAGTCTCTAGAATTTCTGTGTCAATGCCTCAAATAAACAGAATTTTCTAAATAAAGGGAAATGTATCCCCAATCCATTTATAAAATCAATTGATTAATTCAAACTGATTTTTAGTAAAAACTTCTATGTTAAAGGTTTCTTTTAATAAATAAAGGTTTCTTTTTATTCATTAAATAATGAATAAAAGAATTATTCATTATTTTAAACACTGCATATATGGACAGAAAGAATCCAATGAAAAAGCAGCATTTGAATGCAATTCCTGAATCATCAGGGTGAAGAATGAAACATCTTGGACCAGGTCAAGCTTTGCAAAAAAGAATAAAAATCAGTGGACCTGGCCTGGCCGGTATGCGCTGCTCAAGATGCCTGAAGGTTCTGTTCTCCACTCTGCCATTCTCACTTCCTCCTCCTCTGCCCTAGATCAAATCTGTTAGTGTTCTGGAATGCCCAAACTTTTCAACGTTTTCATAGATATTTTAAATATGACTTGTCAAAAAGGCATTGCTAGACGGGTGAACACTTGCACCCTGGAATTACAGAATCCGAATTCAAAAGCGGCTCTGCAGTCTACGAAGTGTGTGATCTAGGGCAAGTTACTTTCCCTCTCCAAACCTCAGTGCTTCCAGACATACAATGAGATGATTACCTTCCTCGTATGACTGTGTGAGATTTGAGTAATGTACCTCATGAAAGCATATAAGGACAGCTGGGGGAAGATACCAGAATGATGTATAATATTTTTAACTTTCCCTGAAATAGTTTCCCCTCCAAGGCTTCCACCTTCCAGGGACAGTCAGAAAGCATACTGCCCCAGGGAGGAAAGAACATATTCTGCCTGGAACACAGAGGCCACTGATTGGCTTTGAGCATCAAAGCTGATGCCCAGCAGCAAGAGCAAGGTCTTGAAAGCCAGGCCTTAAATGACTTTCTGAACTCCTCTAATTCAATTTGACATATCAAACAGTAAGCCAGACTGATCAGACAATAGCCCAGGGTATAATTCAGACAATAGCCCAGGGTAGAGAAGAAATGGAAATTCCAGTCCTTCTTACCAAAGTGAAGGGAGGTAGAGATAAAGAGATGGGATCGGATGGTGAGACACCAGCAACTTGGTAGTTCTCAGTGCTGGAGGGAGAGGTGGGGAATTAGATGGAATAGGGTGAACCCTTCAAGTACAGGGTGCATCCTCTTATTTCCTGTCTGGGTACCTGGGAGAGAATAACCTCACACCCTCTCCCCTTCTCCAGCCCAAATGCTAGAGTAGTTACAAGACAGTAGACAGAGTGAAAGTGAATGTGGTTAGCAAGAGTGGGTACCACTGCGCAGCCATGATACTTTTACAAGGTGAAGGGCTGAGAATCCCTCTTTGTTGTTAGGAACAAATGCAGCAGGAGCGGGAAAGATGGGCTCAGAAGTCGGATTTGAGTCTGACTGGGGAGCCTGCCGAAAGGGCTGCCAAAGGAAGTGGGAGACTGACTCCAGCTGAAAGCCATTTAGTCTGAAACCCAATGAAGCCATGACCTACAGTGGGGTGCAATGCAACTGAGAATCATGGTGGAGCCCAGGCATCAGGAGGAGACAGCCCAAGCTTCCCAGAAGCATCATCTGTGACTAGGAAATCCGCCGGAGTTACCACAGTCACAGACTTCTGTCACTAACGCCAGCAGTTAAATCACAGATGAGCCTAGACCAACAGTATCTCAGCAGTCCGTGCCCATCCAGGGATCAGACCAGCCACCCATGAGATCACAGGCCCATTTCCCTGATCCTGCCTGCAACTAGGTCAGGGAGGTCAGGGAGAAGGGAGAAATCTGAAAGGAAATATTCAATGCTAAGTGATCTAATCTCATGCATATTACTTGGTTGGATTACATTTAGGCTTTCCCACTTGCTCTCTACAGGAGAGATGGAGGCTTGCAAGTGAGATTAAAACATTTAAGGAAAATCTGAGTATACTGTTGATACAGTTACTCCCCACTCCCCCACTGGTTACAGGTCTACACCTATGCAATAACTCAAATAATGCTCACAATAACCTTATGAGAAAAATATGGCTATAACCCCCACTAATCACTGCAAGATGAATAGAAGTCTACTGTTCATCACAGAACATTAGGCTAAGGGTAAGGGGGCCAAGTTCACTGTTGCATTGTGCATGGGTCGGGGGAGGGAGGCTTCAGTGTTTTTGTTTTGTTTTCATGATCATACATCACTTGTCTAACCCTGGACAGTCACGTCACCTCCACGAAATTTTGCTCAGAGAAGACGACTAAATGATCCAGAACTAATCAACTAACCATATGTGAGACCATGCCCTTCAGATTTGGGTTCAATAGCGGCACACAGTACATGAAAGAAAACAAAGTGGAACTGAATGTTGCTTTGGAAGCAAAGGAAGCAAAACAAAGCAAATTTTCATACGCAAGGTCAGATACAGGCCTTGCTAAGATAAACTTGAACCAGTACCAAGTCTAGGGCTCTGTTACCAAACCACGGTTGTTTTGTCTGACATGCAGCAAACCAGAAAGCTGAAACACCTAGATGTGTAGCAAAGAGAAGGTTTATTCACGAGGCAGCCAAAGGAGGAGACCAGGAGATGGGAGGACGAGTCTCAGATCCACCTCCCCGAAGGCTCAGGTCGTTCATGGAATAAAGAATAAAGAGGCAGATTTGTCAGAAGCGTGGGGAGCATGGGGAATGTGCAGAAAGGTGATTGGTAAAAATGTGTGGTAATCGTCATCCAGCTCAGAGTAACTAAGCTACAGGCCTCTGCATGTTAAAAATTGGAGGTGCTCAGCAGCACCCGAGGGTAGAGTTTTTGGCCCTCTGACATCGAAAGGTCACTGAACAGACACTCCCGTGCCCAGCTGGAGGGGGGTGGGCCCAACCAGTCTTAACCAGCTCGGCTAGAATTAGACACTCCTGACTCCTAGTTTCCGGAAAACAACTTGGGAAAAAAGTATCTTACTGTTTAGGCTACCAGCCACTTAGAGGACATGCAAGCCTTTTGGAGCAACAATTAAAATGACCTTGAGGGCTTCCCTGGTGGCGCAGTGGTTGAGAGTCCACCTGCCGGTGCAGGGGACGCGGGTTCGTGCCCCGGTCTGGGAAGATCCCACATGCCGCTGAGCGGCTGGGCCCGTGAGCCATGGCCGCTGAGCCTGTGCGTCGGGAGCCTGTGCTCCGCAATGGGAGAGGCTACAGCGGTGAGAGGCCCACGTACCGCAAAAAAAAAAAAAAAAAAGACCTTGATTATTGAAGGAAGGTGAAATAGATTTGACTAATGATTACCCACGGTTTCATTTCCACCAAACAATGGAAAATAAAAATATATTAATTGATTTCACCATAAAAGCTGTATACATCCGCTTTATGTAAAGTCTCCAAAAGATTCAGTCAGTTACTCTGCATGAAGTTGGCTTTCATTTTAGACACCTGAAAAAATACAGGCTTAAGTTGGGATGATAATAATAGTCCTCAGGCAATCCTGAAGGTGTTATTCTGAAGCTAAAGTAGAAATCTTGAAAAACGTCTACCTTTCAAATATCAATTTCTAAGTCAATCATTTCCTGGATGTAAAATCAATGACCATCACCAGTCAAAAACTGGTAAGTTCCTGCTTTTTTGCGATGGTGACATTGGTCTTTTAATGCTGCGTTTTTAATGTTCTCATTTTTGCTTTATAATGTTTCTATGTATTTTTTTTTTTTTTTACGAGTCCACGCTTTAGTAACAGTTTTGTGCCTGGGTCCATGTCTTGACGGCTTTATATTAACCGTTATACAAATTTTTAACTGATATTACCTTAAACTTTTACAGTTCCACAAAAGTATTTTGACCACATACTAACAGAAACTTGAATAGCTATTCAGGCACTTCAGAATCAGTGGGTCACATATAAAGAAATATTGTAAATCAGCGACAAAATAAACCCCAGAATTGTTTATAGATTACTTATTCAAAACTAATAGCATCAATTATTAGTAAATACTTTAAAGTACAGAACTGCCATTGAAGGAAGATTTTCAGGGATAAACATATATATTGATATAATAGGAACTTGTAAGTTCAGAACTGTGCTAAACTGCAGGATATCTAAAGACAAAGTTCTAGATATATTTTAGTTTATTAATAAAGCATATTAAAATTACTAGTCATAGAAAGAGTATGGAATAACAGTGATTTTTCTCTATTTTTTTCTGGTTTGTCAGACTGTATAATCATATATCAAAATCTATAAGATTTATATACTGCAATTTGATATTGTGCCATGCCATAATACTGGTTGAACCATATTAGGATTCTGATAAAATCGTTTTTAAAAGTGAAGTAGTATCTTTTTAAAAAATCAAGGATATCGGGGCTTCCCTGGTGGCGCAGTGGTTGAGAGTTCGCCTGCCGATGCAGGGGACACGGGTTCGTGCTCCCGGTCCGGGAGGATCCCACATGCCGTGGAGCGGCTGGGCCCGTGAGCCATGGCCGCTGAGCCTGCGCGTCCAGAGCCTGTGCTCTGCAACGGGAGAGGCCACAACAGTGAGAGGCCCGAGTACCGCAAAAACAAAACAAAACAAAAAAAACACTCAGATGGAGGAGTATATTCAATAAATAGATCATAAGCAGATCAGAAAATTCAAGGATCTGGTGATTTGAAATTTCTCATCAACTAATAGTGTGAATTAGACAAAACACGTGACCACTGGGAGACAGCTCCCTAATGTAAAGTGAGGGGTTTAGCGAGAAGCACGTGTCGTTTGGAGCGACTCCTAAGATTCTATGAATTTGTGTCCCCTTGTGGGTTTTTTGTTTGTTTGTTTTAGTTTTTGTGGTAAGAACACCTAACATGAGATGTGATCTCTTAACAAAATTTCAAGCGCACTATATATACTTTATTAACTCTAGGCACTGTACACTGGGTCTCTAGAAACTGCTGGAGGTGATGAGTATGCTTATTACTTTGTGGCAGTGGTCTCACTGGTGTATGCCTATGTCTAAACTCATCAAATTATATACATTAAATATGTGCAGCTTATATATCAATTATAATTCAATAAATCTCTAAGAGAAGATTCTATGAATTATTTGACTTTCTAAATAGGCATTGGAAGATTTTAGCATTTCGCGAAGGTCTAAAGGGTGCAAAAAGCAACAGATCATTTGCTAAATCGGGCCAGCTGAGAATCTGGTGCTTCTTTGTTTTAAAATGTTGAAGTATCTAACGGGCACAGAACACTCAGCCCGGTCTGTACTCTACCTTTAGGTAACGGACTAGTTAGGTTTGAAGTGGTAGTTACTGCTGAAGGAAAGCAGGATGATTCGGGAGGGCTGAAGTCAAGGAGAAATCCAAGTTGAGAGAAGTGTCTTAGGATTCCCAATAAGAGACCAGGGGAACAGGCAGCTTACGTGTGTCTCATACATCAGTTCTGACTGTGGCTTGCTAAGGACCAAGGGAAGGCTGAGGCTTTTCTATTTCTGTCGTAAGGCTAGCGCTGCACTCTCCTCATCTGGCTTCTTTCCAGGTATGTACATGGTGATAACATCCCCAGCTGAAAGAGGCATTAAAGGGACCTAAGCTTTAGGAATCCATTATGAAGCTCCCAATTCTTCACTTTGGAGCTGATACATCCAAACAGCATAAAAGGCTGAAGGAGGCTAATGCCTGTGTATATTACACAGGATCTTTATCATGGCTCTGTGATGTCTTTAGAAACTCGTAGACCAGGTGACACCAAAAATCTCAGCAGTGTTTTATCTTAGACATGTCACAAGCGTGCAAGCTAGATGCAACCTCTAAAGGGCTGACCTACAATACCAAACCTGAAGTTTGAAATTCCTGTTTATCAAGAAATGAAACACAGCAGCAAGGGCAGTGACAAGTTTCCACCATAATAGCTATGTCCCACCCCTGTCTTGCAGTTTCTTGTTGCAGGGGTGAATGAATAATTTAATCTGCATGAGCCATCAATTCTAGTCCTCCTTCAAAAATCTGGCAGTGGTCCCAGCTAATTTCATTTATGATGTGGGGTTTTTTTTAGACCATGAGTATTCAGAAAGTGAAAAAGTGCAACCAGTATCTCATTATGAGAGTGTGTTTCTATTCTTTATTCTTCCCTTCCAGTAATACTTTATTGATTTATTAATCAGCAACAAATCAAAGGATAAGGACCAGACATTTCCTCATTAATTAGTTACAGGAACAAGCAACACTAATCACTCTAACTTCAACTATAAATAATTAGTCTTTTTATTTCTCTTGAGAGAGGAGAATGAATTATAGAAATTTTATTATGCTTTATATTTTTTCACTGAAATGAAAATTTATATTTTGGGTACTTAGCATAAGATTCATACTTTGTGAAATGTATAATCAGGAAATAACTTTTTATGCAAACAGTTTTGATTAATAACTTGACAGAGTTGCTTAGTCATCCACTAGCAGAGTTTTTTGTAATTTTTTTCCTTCGGTACACCACCTCCCTCTGCCCTCAAATTAGTCTGCTAAAGTTAGAAATAGTAATAATAAGGACCAATTTTAGGAACTGAAAAAATCGTCCTACTTATTTGCTTACTGAATTTTGGTAACTTTTCTTACATCAAAACAGATTTTTTTTTGAGTGGATAAACAACAAGGTCCTACTGTATAGCACAGGGATATTCAATATCCCGAGATAAACCATAATGGAAAAGAAAATTTAAAAGAATGTATATATATGTATAACTAAATCACTTTTCTGTACAGCAGAAATTAACACAACACTGTAAATCAACTATACTTCAATTTAAAAAGAGCATTTTGAAATTCAACTGTTTTGTAATTTGGTTAGTGGATAATTGAGATATATAAAAACAGTTACAGTGAAATAAAATTAATGAACTATTTATGAAACATTTTTTTAAAACAGATTTTTTTCTATCGTTCATGCAATCATTCTCTTAATCGTTGCTCATTCATCACATATTTATTGGGCAACCACTGTGTGCCGAGCACAGTGCTAGCTGCTATAGTTATTATATCCTGCTGTACCATATACACGTGATCTTGCAGTCACGGTCTACCGTTAAATGAAGGATGCAAACATCTTTATAAACATAAATATAAATACACTATTATAAATTGAGATAATTTCCAAGATGAAAATAATTACTTCTATTTCTTGATTCTGAATAGTTTTCATGGTTTCAATTACCACTGTTTGTCTAAGGACTCTGACAAATCAGTTGACAATTAAATACAAATATTCCTTCTCACTAATATACATCTTTTCTTGTTAATCTCTTCTCCATTCTTTTACCTTTCACTTAGAAGAACAAACCATGCTCCCCGTTGGTTTTTCCACTGTTAAATCCTCCTTTTATTTATCCTAAAGAAACCCTGAGTTTTTCTCCTCCATCTATACCTGACCAGGGTGATCATATTATTGTTCACTTTATCATCGACCCAACTTTAACTTTTATTAAAGTAAGTGTCTTTTCCAAATTTACTAAAATCACCATTTATCCCTGGGAAAAACTGTAATGAATAACCTCCCAGTTAATGTGATACACATTTGGATCTGTGATGTTATTTAAACTTACTTCTTAATGGTATCTGTATGATAGAGAATAGTCTGTCAGGCAATGTACTGGAACACTGGGCTTTATTTTTGCTTAAAGTTTAAAAAATATTTTCTCAACTCCCAAGCTACTTGTTCTCACGTTTTGAGTTCCATCAGAGCATTTTTAAAGTAATTTGAACTATATAACCCAAACCTTTGTTCTAATGACTATTGTTACAATATCTCTTTATTTATTATTTTGAACAAAACAAACCAACCAGAGCAGGCTCATTTTCTCTGTCTACAATTGTATCTATCTATCCCTTTAGTTGTGGTATTTTTGATGCTAACCATGATTCAAATAATGCTTGTTACATGAATGAATGAAAAACAGGTTTTCCTATCGTGTGTTAAAAAAATGATTTTGTAAAGTAAAAAATTTCTATTGCTGGCACATTTGTATGATTAACAAAAGAAAGGAGGTAGAAGGAAGCCAGCTGAAACTGATGGAACCTACCATGAAGCAAGAATGTTATTTACATACTGCTATTTTAAACTCAGGGCACCCTGAATGGGAAGAATTTAATCCCCAGTTAGATAGAAGAAAACCAAGCTTCAAGAGATTAAATAATATTTTAGATAAGATTTAAATGCATGGCTTTCTTATTTCACACCTCATTTTTTCCCCTACTATATATACTACATGATACGTTCCACCATGCTACTAGCTGTAGGTTGGTTTAAAAACTTTCAACACGTGTTTACACATGTAAATATATGGGTTCACATAAATCAGAATGAAGAATATGACTTGCTTAATGCCCTCCATTCGAAAGAGGCAGGGAGGTCAGGTATTTTGAGACTGACATTGCCAGTGCTACTTGGGTCAATTCAAGCAGCAATCATATGGTCAGGTTTTAGGTGAATACTTGAGGCCACCTTTGTCCTTGGGCTCTTTGCCTTGAGATCATTACCAGTGGATGCTTGGTGTTAGGTGAGAAGCTACATAATCCATATGAATAAGAATCTATGCAAACACAGCATAAAGCAACAAAAATCAAAATATGTATTTTGATTATAGATTAACTCGGTGATATCGGAAGAAATTAAATGGCATATTTAAATAAAGTTTCTGCTACCACAGCATCATGTTGGTGATGAATTTAAATCTGGAAGTTTGATTGGTGAGGTCTAACATTAAAAGAACACATGGATAGAGGTTGAGTCATTATATTTTTACTAAGTTGTATAATTTAATGTTTTAATGGGTTTCATCATTTTCACCTTGCAGCACAAGATAATGTTGACAAGGAACCAATCTTTAAAGGACTACTTATAAAAAGAGAAACGGTGCATTATAATCCTGACACTTAAGGTCAAGTACTGAAGATGCATTGTATATTAATGTATCCAATATATCAGACCAGAAGTTAATGTCTACCCTCCCTTTTGGGTCTAGACTATTTCATAAACCTATTTTTACTTTCTTCAGTCTGATTAATAGTATCCTGAAATACTCCATCCTGACAGCGCATAAAGATAGCCTGCACGTTACATGAAAATCATGAAGGAATTAAGTCTCATTATATTTAAAATGATACATTTCAGAAATTGAAAATGACTTCATGCATAGGTTTAATTAAACACACTCTAGTATGGTGTTTTCCTTTAGGAAATTATTCAAAGCTAGTGGTTAATTGTTGCAATTTCCACTGAACTGCTGGATGGACTCTCCCACTAAAACTTTGCTAGAATGGGTTCAAGCCACCCTTTCTTTAACAACATATATCAGTTGTAACAGCTGTGATTGACAGTCGTAACACAAATATATTTTCCAATTTTTTTTTCTATCTGGGTCAATGATTTTACCTTGTGATACGTCCTTAAAAAATAGTGTTGGTGGTGTTAAAAGAGAATTTAGCTAAAACAAAAAAAAAATAGCAAAATACTTAAGAGTTTTTGTTTGGAGTAAATAGCTATGGTATTAGGATTAGAGGCTGATTCCAGCTTTGCCACCTACTGCCTCTACAACCTTAAGCAGATTACTTAAATTGTTTGTTCCTTAGCGTCCACATGTTTTGGGTTGTGGGTTTTTTTGTGGGTTTTTAAAAATATTTATTTATTTTTTTGGCTGTGCCGGATCTTCGTTGCGGCATGTGGGATCTAGTTCCCTGACCAGGGATTGAACCCGGGCCCCGTGCATTGGAAGCACAGTCTTGAACACTGGACCACGACAGAAGTCCCAAATCCACATGTTTTAAAAGGAGGCAATTATAATGCCTACCTCTCAAATTGATGTAAGACCTAAATGAGGTGATATATGCTAAAAGACTTTACAAAGGCTAAATTCTTCCACAGATAATTGAGTTCCTCTTCCTTAACTCATTTCATTACTAATTTTGTTTGTTCCTTTTCATAAGTCAGTATTAACGAAGAAAAGATAAGGCATTCCTTATTCTCTTCTGTTTTTACGTTCTAGTCGTTCTCAGCATAATAATTTTTAATAAATTTAGGGAAAGCATCAACAAATAAATATATATTATTAAGATAATATACTTAGTAGCCTGAGCCCATATTATAAATTTGATTGTTTTATGATCACAGATTATTTTATGAGTCAGTCTACTGGACACAAGATATGCATTCTGTGCAATAAAGTGCACAAAATCTTCATATAAAGAAAAAAATGGGAGGTTTTGGAAAATTTTGTGTCAAAATTTGACACCTACTCAGAGCTTATGAACATTCTTTCATTTAATCAAAATACAATGTTAAACTTTGACAGAAATATTTGCATTCTTTTATACTTTATTCTTAACTTGAACTCTTAAATTTGTTGATGTTGAATGGCTTTCCATATTGCATTTTCTAGGGTATGTTGATATATAACGTGATAAGAGTTTTCTAGGAATCATATCTACCGAGAAGACAGCCTTTTCACCTTAACAAATCATGGAAGATTACACAGCATTAATTCACTGGCCTCCCAAGAGTAACATGATACATATTCAAACAAAAGAGATGCAAGGACTGTGCTTTTGCAGATTTGTGAAATAACAATGAAAAATGTAAATGAAAAGGACAGTGGAAGTAAAGAGTACAGCCAAGATAGATAACTTTTATTTTAAAGAATAATTACTAAATCATCACACAGGCTAAATGTATTCTGCCACTGGTATTTCAATTTTAGAAATTACTGGATATAGAACAGGATTGATATGGGTCAGAAAAAACAAAAAAAAAAGGTTTGACCCACGACTAAAACAGATACATCATACTCTGCATTCTAGCTAAATGCAAGGGAGAACTGGTAATATTATGTAAATATTATTCATAATTTTATAAACACATTCTCAAAACATAAACTGGCATCTTGAATACATGTACTAATTGTTTAGCATAATGCCTACAATAGTTCCAATTCCAAATATTATACAAAAATGAACCTAAAATTATTAGATTCTCTATTAATGGATTCTGAACAGTAGCCTGAATTTTTCCAGATTTATCTTCCTGTGTTGGTGGCCTCATGGAGAATCATTATTGCTGTGTTCTCCTGGGCCATATGGAGAATATATGGCTCTACAAACCTTTATCTTAACAAACAGAGAAGGTATTCTTTAATATATTTTCACTAGCCTTAAATATTAAAAATAAAGTCTCTTGAAAGGGCAAATTGCTGTGTTAAACATTTCATCATGATTGTATATATACTACGGCTGGCTACAGTCCTATGTGAAATTTCAGATGTAGTTTACCCTACAGGGAAAAAAGTGCATGGTCTGAAACGCAGGTATTTAATTTTTTTCCCTAGAAACGAAGACTTCTCCTTTACTATATACTTTATTTTTAATGTCTTAATTATTCACATTATTTTGTCCTAAGAGATTCTAATTCCAAAACTGCTATAGTTTAAAAGTTTTTGAAATGGAAAAAGCAGTAAAGGTGCTATTAATAGTTTCCATTCTCCTAAAATATTGTCATATTTAAACATTTTTTAAAATCATTCTAAAGTTTTCAGAATAGTCTTTCACTCAGAAGACACAAATATGCTTATCTGAAGGGTTCTGCTAAGCAATTTAATAGATTGTGCAGTCCACAGGGAACACCGTTAATTATGTAAAGACTGATGGGCATTCATTTACTTGGTTTCTTTCAGAACCACTTGACTTGTCACTATTTAATTAAACAAGAATCTATGTGATAGTAAGGAGAAGTGTATGCTGTCAGTAAACAATACTAAATATGCCCCTGGAATAGAGAATGGGATTGTAGATGTCTTCATATTTATAGAGAAAATCAGAGAAAGAGAATTATAAACACTTGCCTATGGGACATATATCTCCAATCATACCTTTTCTTTAGTTTCCTGTTACAGGAGAACACTGTGAAGATAAATAACTACCAGTGCATGAAGACATTCCTTCATTTCGTCTCTCAAAGTGTCCATTTTCTTCCAGAGGAGCAGATTTTATGCATTTTATATAACATTCACATGTCTTAGTTCAATCTGAAAATACGGCACTGTGCACACTGCCTGTGTCATTACCTGGTGAAAATCCCAATAACAAGATATTGATGACAGGCTGCTGAAGGGTGGGGCAGAGTTGGTTTTATACAATAAAAAGTTTTAAAAGAATTAAAATTACACGATTGTGAGCTCTTCTGATGTAAGTTATAATATCTAAAATATTTTAACTACAGAGTTGAAATATCTAAAAAGTTTTTAAACTACATGATCCCTGACCCTATAAGGCTGTTGGCACCAAAGGACTGGTGTGACAGAGATGGCATACAGATGACAACCTGTCAATCTTCTAGCTTTGGGACCATGGGAAGTTCGTGTGACTCTTTGACACTTATTTTTCTAACAGGGGCTTGCAATTATTTACACTGGAATAGATATAATGTATATCAAGTCATAGATACAACATATGCAAAGCAACCACACCAGTGCATATTGCAAGGATAGCTATTATAAATAGGCATTATAATCTTTTCTCTGATTTTATGTTTAAGAACAATATTGGCACAAGGAGTCAGCAGAAGCAGAGATCACTACTGTCACATTGAGACAGGATTAACAGACCTACTAAGTGACTAGTCGATTCATATTTAGTTTTCTATTTAGAGCTTATCATATTTCCCTTAAGGTATTATTTGGCCTGTGAATCTTAGGATAGACAATATAGCTTTCCCTGAGATTTTGCATAAAACAAGGTTTTATGGGAATTTTTCCCCATAGATATATTTTATTTAGCTTAAAGAATGTCCTTGAATTGAGAGCAAGTCAACATGAATATATTTAAAACAAATGGTGGGAGGCACCAAATCATTTATTAAATAATTTTAATTTCATATGTTAAGCAAAAGTAGTATACAAGTTCTGCATTAAAAAGAACTCCCCCCAAAACAATTTATTTTAATAAGCTGGAGTTTTCTTTTTATTAACTTTGAAAATTTGTCTGGTGAAAAAATAATACCTTGCATAAGCTACAAACGCTTATAGCCACGCAATATGTCAGAAAACAGATTTTTCTAAACAGATTAGAAGTTTATCTCTTTGCTATACTACAAAAGACTCTATGCATAAAGTAGAAACCGATTAGAAAGAGAAGGATAACTGATTCAAGAATCTCACTACCAGGCACAAACACTGTCAATATTCTGATGCGTTTATTTCTTTTTTTTTTTTTTTTTTTTTTTTTTTTTTTGTGGTACGCGGGCCTCTCACTGTTGTGGCCTCTCTCATTGCGGAGCACAGGCTCCAGTTGCGCAGGCTCAGCGGCCGTGGCTCATGGGCCCAGCCGCTCCGCGGCACGTGGGATCCTCCCGGAACCGGGGCACGAACCCGCGTGCCCCGCATCAGCAGGCGGACCCTCAACCACTGCGCCACCAGGGAAGCCCTGATGCATTTATTTCTGGTTTTATAATGTACATTTTCTGTAATCACAGCTCATTCTTACCATGAAATTTTATATAATAACATTAAAAATTACAGAAGACTCTCACTGCATATTATTATAAACACTTTATGAATGTGATTTTATTAGCTATATAACATAACATCTAGTAGCATGATATCTAGTAGACTTTTCATAATTTGTACAGCCATTCCCACTGCTAAATATTTTGGCTACTTTAAATATCCATACATTATATATGCAACAGTAAATTTCGGGGGGGCATAGGTTTTTTATATCTTGGTTTTTTCTTAGGCCTGACTGTCAGGAATGACATTACTGGGTCAAAGTTGAGATTTTCTATGGCTCTTGATACACAAGCATTGAGTTTTTAACATTAAAATTAAAGTTAGATAAATATGATATTTTCTGCAACTAAAATCTGAGGACCTCACTCAGGGAGACTTATTATCTAGTTTCATTCCTGGATAGGAAATACAATTCCCAATAAAATTTAGCCATCAGTAAAAAATAAAAATCCATTGGCTGAAATCAGATAATATGGGTTATGCATGGGGACCAGGGAAGATTCTTCTACACTATTAGTGGCGTTTTTTCATGTAAAAAAAACATGAAAACATCCTTTGGGGCAGCTCAAAGGATGGCTTGGTGTAGCAAAAGCCCCACATGATCTCCAATACCAACCCTCCAAACAACCACAAATAAGCACACAGTCTAAAGGAAGACAACGCTTTTCATATATAAACAAGGCAACCGCCCGTCACCCCAAGGATCGTCACCCCTAATTCCCTACTATATAGAAAACCAGGAAGCCAGGAGTGAGCTTTATTCTTGTCTATGTTGTTCTCTGCTCTATCACCGACCTTGCTTCAACTGCTCTAAAGAGAACTGTCAAAAAGGATGACTTTACTGCGTGTTTCTCGACCTTAGGATTTTGTAAAGACAGCAAAATGATTTGTGACCAAAAACCAATTCAGGGATAGACAGAATGACATACACTTCATAAAGTACTAACTGAAGCAAAAATTATAAATAATACCAAAAACAATTTAATTGAGATCAATGTCAATTCTCAGTTTTTCCTTAATAAATATCTGATTCACACACTCACACACACACACACACACACACACACGCAATTGACACAATTAGTGTGGATTAAAAAAGACTATTTTCCTTTCTGCTTCATTTGGAATTTTTCTTCTTCTAGGGTCTATTGATCCTCTTCTTCTATGTTACTGTTTTCCAACTGTAATACATTCTGGAGAATCCAATAGGCTGTAAATATATTGAAGGGAAACTCTGTAGCTGCACTAATACTTCTCAGAACACCTAGCAGAGTAGCCAGCACTTAGCAGGAGCCAATAAATATTTACTGAATGAATGCATTATTTGAATGTAACATTCCTTCTTTATATTAGGAGCCTTAAACTATTTTCAGGTTCCTCTGAAATGTCCCACGTAATGACTCAAAATTCCCGTTAAGTGTAGTCCTTGCTTATTATTTTCTATGATGCTGTACTTCTCCTGTGGAAAGATCAGTACTGATTGCGTGCTTTACCTCTTAACCTGAAACAGTATTCTAAAAGTTATTTTAACATAAATGCTCTGTGCATTTGTGCTTTCCTGTCTCATTGATGTAAGGAGAAGAGTTACATTTCCCTCTCTAAGTCGTGAATATCTTAGCTGGGGTCCAACAAAAAAATAGAAAACCCCATTTTGAAGAAATATGAATTTGATGATGATCCCTCTGGGAAACATGCCTTTTGGTTTCAGCCATTCAGGGTCTGTTTTTAATAAAATATTTTTTAACCCAAACTGTTCGGGCTATGGAAAGACATTTCATTACTCCATTTTCAGTATGCAATGTTTTTTTAGTTCCATTCAGAGGCCATATTCATTACTACCTGGTAGAGTGACAAAGTCTGAGCTTCTGCAGAAGCAAAAGGATTAGAAGAGGGAATGCAGATATGCACATTTTAAGTCATGATAGCTCTAGTCTTGGAAGAACAGAACAATCACTGTGGATATTTTGAAAGGATTCCATTTCTTGGGACTACCCAAAGCCACTACTCACAAATTGAACTGTCTTTAAAATTAGTTTTCAGACTCCATCAGCTGGGATTTTGGAGGAATAAACTCAAACTTTTTTGACTATCTTTTAGCTAGACACTGCCCATGGGGCAAGCAGGTGGGGTCCGGTGGCGGTGGGCTGTGGTGAAAGGGAGGCTTTTTTTTCAAGCATGGAAATAGAAACATTAAAAGTGCCATTCACAATCCTTTTAGGGGAAAAATCAAGTGAGAAGTTGTGTATCACTGATGGGACAATGTTTTCACATCTCCATCGGTTTCTTCCTTCCACTCTCTTTCTCTCTAATTCCTTATTGGTCTATAGCATTGAGGTGGGCACCCTCTACAAAAGGAGGTAAAGTGTTTTCAAGTAGAAAATTTATTCTTAGGGCAACAGGAAATTATTAGGGCTGAAACACTTGCACACACACACAAAAGAAAGGACAAAACAGGACATTTTTCCTTCCAGTTTTGCATGATGATATAATTAGAACCCTAATTATTTAATTCATGTGGTCATTGATCTTATTTTTCAGTTTTGGTAAGTTAGAGTAGTTTCTCCCATCTGTGATGTTTCCCTTTCCTCCTATGGTCTCCTCTGTCCATTTGTTCTCCTGTCCTGCCCTGGTGGTTTCACTTCTAATCTTTCTGCTCTGCCCACCCCTACAGGCCCATTCCTATGACAACTTATTGATCTGTCTCCCAGCTCTGACTCTCTGACACCTTGGTTCAGTGCATTAGGATTGATCTTGGGGGATCAATTCTCATCTAGAATTTCTCCACCATAATTCAGGTTGATATTTCAAGGTATAATAAACTGTGCCCCATTTACTGGAGTCCATCTCGTATATGTTATGTGCTCCCATCCAGTGGCAGGGAAGAGACAATTTCATCAGATGTTTTAAAGGAAGAATTTAAAGACATAATTGCTAATTAGATGAATCTTAAAGAGAACTTACACTTACAGTCATCATTATTTGGAGAAAGAGGTACTGGAAAATAAAGTGGCCTTTGGCAGGAATCAACAAGCATGGAGGTGGAAGTGATGATGCATTTGGTTGAGCAAAGGAATACAGGGTTGAGACTGGGGAGAAATGGTATATTTTGATGTCCTAAGATAGTCTTTGAAGGAACAGAGGTGACTCTGGAACTTAAATATGTACTACTGAAAAAATGTCAAGAAACAGATGAAATTACTGAAATACTACCCTGGAATTCACATACAGTACCAGATAATTGTCCAACTTAGTATTTTAAATGCAGAATTTAGTTTTATAAAAAAAAAAAGATGTTCTGTGCCAGGCTCATATCTGTTCTCATTGGCTCTGATGAAGACGCACCTCTAGAACATCAGAAAAAAGAATATAAATTTGGCAATATCGTTTTCTCCCCCAGCTTGAAGACAGGTTAAGCAATGATCTCACACATTTTGTACAAAATTTAAGGTGGAAAGCATAAGAGAATGCATTAGTGTAGTTGGTTGAACTTGTGAGAAAGTGAGGTACTGTGAGTCAGGAATATAAATTTAAGTGTATAAGACTGCCATTCACCGGCAACACCCAATTAGAAAAACGGGCAGCACAAATCCTGAGGGATACATAGAACTTAGACCACTTCTATTATTTTGGGACTCAGAGTTTCCATTTTTTAATGTCACAATAAAGTCGTTCATTTTTAAGTTATTCAAGTGATCTATCCATTTGCCACAATTCTTTAAATCATCACTATTTTCCGAACCTTCAATTTAAAATTGGCATCTTATAGAAGACTGCCCTCAGAGATTTCATTGCTTTCCTTTACATTTCCAAGTTGTACTTTAGTGGGAGATATTTCCAAATTGCAAGCAAGACTGTTCAGATACTAAAAAATCTCAAAAACCCACTTTTAGCGAGAGGCATCTTTTTAAAGCTTGGAAAAATGTTTGGTTCTTATGCAAGTTTAATTCTAGAGAAAAGAATGAAGTCAACATACTGTCAGACTAGATGAGTCATTCTGCCTCCAAAAATGCAAAGCAGATGCATATTTTGAAGAACAAGCCAAGGATTAAATATTGTGTTAATGTTATACTTAAACTTTAATCCTAATATATCTGGAAACAAATTAGTGAGGCTGTAATTAAAACTGTAAGCTCTGAGTACCTTTTAAAATAGAATCGTAATACAAAAATCTACAGGTACTTTTAAAGCTAAGGCTCCCAGCCTACACCTTGAATTTAAATTCCAATCACACTGTCACACCTTTTAAAAAAGTTGAGCAATTACACACCTGCTTTCTAAGGTCAGTTTAACTACATATCGATCTTTAAAGGAAGCTCTTTGAATTTATTTGATGAAAAAACCTGGCAACTTTTAAACTAGTGCAAACCGACTACCTACACTGTAAGGTAGTAATCCCTATACAAATTTCTTTTGGTATGTCTTTTGTGATATTATTTGCTACAAGGAATAAAAACTGTGAATTTAAGTAGAACGATTCTTTTCTGATTTTTATACCATTCTGGGTTTTACACAATTTTTTTTAACATCTTTATTGGAGTATAATTGCTTTACAATGGTGTGTTAGTTTCTGCTTCATAACAAAGTGAGTCACTTATACATATACATATATCCCCATATCTCCTCCCTCTTGCGTCTCCCTCCTACCCTCCCTATCCCACCCCTCTACGTGGTCACAAAGCACTGAGCTGATCTCCCTGTGCTATGCGGCTGCTTCCCACTAGCTATCTGTTTTACATTTGGTAGTGTATATATGTCAGTGCCACTCTCTCACTTCGTCCCAGCTTACCCTTCCCCCTCCCCGTGTCCTCAAGTCCATTCTCTACATATGCGTCTTTATTCCTGCCCTGCCCCTAGCTTCTTCAGAACCATTTTTTTTCCTTAAGATTCCATATCTGTGTGTTAGCATACGGTATTTGTTTTTCTCTTTCTGACTTACTTCACTCTGTATGACAGTCTCTAGGTCCATCCACCTCACTACAAATAACTCAATTTCATTTCTTTTTAATGGCTGAGTAATATTCCATTGTATATATGTGCCACATATTCTTTATCCATTCATCTGTCGATGGACACTTAGGTTGCTTCCATGTCCTGGCTATTGTAAATAGAGCTGCAATGAACATTGTGGTACATGACTCTTTTTGAATTATGTTTTTCTCAGGGTATATGCCCAGTAGTGGGATTGCTGGGTCGTATGGTAGTTCTATTTTTAGTTTTTTGAGAAAACTCCTGCTGTTCTCCACAGTGGCTGTATCACTTTACATTCCCACCAACAGTGCAAGAGGGTTCCCTTTTCTCCACACCCTCTCCAGCATTTATTGTTTCTAGATTTTTTGATGATGGCCATTCTGACTGGTGTGAGATGATATCTCATTGTAGTTTTGATTTGCATTTCTCTAATGATTAGTGATGTTCAGCATCCTTTCATGTGTTTGTTGGCAATCTGTATATCTTCTTTGGAGAAATGTCTATTTAGGTCTTCTGCCCACACTTGGACTGGGTTGTTTGTTTTTTTGATATTGAGCTGCATGAGCTGCTTGTAAATTTTGGAGATTAATCCTTTGCCAGTTTCTTTGTTTGCAAATATTTTCTCCCATTCTGAGGGTTGTCTTTTCGTCTTGTTTATGGTCTCCTTTGCTGTGTAAAAGCTTTTAAGTTTCATTAGGTCCCATTTGTTTATTTTTGTTTTTATTTCCATTTCTCTAGGAGGTGGGTCAAAAAGGATCTTGCTGTGGTTTCTGTCATAGAGTGTTCTGCCTATGTTTTCCTCTAAGAGTTTTATAGTGTCTGGCCTTACATTTAGGTCTTTAATCCATTTTGAGTTTATTTTTTACACAATTTTTTAAAATACTCGGTTGTTCCAAGCTACACTAGGGAAAAAGAAAGTAGAAAGTCTCATTAACCTATAATGTTGTAGGTCTTTCCTTTTAACTGCAGTGGAGAATTTTTCCTTAGCTGAACAGAGGAGACCACCTCCTAGAGAAAGAGGGGTGACTCCTGAGGAAATGAAGGAAGTTCACTGGTAAAAAAAAAAAAAAATATCGAACAATATTACTCACTGTCTCAGAGATCATATCCTACAGCTTTGACACTAACAAGAAGGAGGAAATAAACTGTCAATAGAGGAAATATTGATAAAAGGAAGTCTTCCAGAACACTAGGTGTGGACAAAATAAAGAAACTTAGAAATTTCCAATAATACTGCAACAACACAAAGAATCTTTAACTCTTAGTGTACGTCTTTCTATGCGAATATATACTTGTATATTTAACATTAAATAAAAACAGATTTCTTGCTGTAATTAATCTTATCTCGACTGTGGAGCTATTTGTAATGTCTTATACTCGCCACATACAATCTTTTCTTCTACTGGTCCCTTCTGATGTAGCCTTCCTCTGATGCTCTATAACTGTCCGCAGTAAAGTTTTCCCTGTAAGCTTAAGCTTACCTTAAATAAGCCCAAAAGATAGTTTTTTGGGACCTTCTAAACCAGGGGTTCCCAACCCCTGGGCCATGTATTGGTACCAGTCTGCAGCCTGTTAGGAACCAGGCCGCACAGCAGGAGGTGAGTGGTGGGTGAGCGAGCAGTTTCATCTGTATTTACAGCCGCTCCCCATCGCTCGCATTACCACGGGAGCTCCGCCTCCTGTCAGATCAGCGGCGGCCTTGGATTCTCATAGGAGCACAAACCCTATTGTGAATTGTGCGTGTGAGGGATCTAGGTTGTACGCTCCTTATGAGAATCTAATGCCTGATGATCTGAAGTGGAGCTGAGGCGGTGATGCTAGCGCTGGGGAGCGGCTGCAAATACAGATTATCATTAGCAGAGAGGTGTGACTGCACAGAGATCAAAATAAATCAACCACCTGCAGACTCATATCAAAACACTATCAGTGAGTGGTAAGTGAAAACAAGCTCAGTGCTCCCACTGATTCTGCATGATGGTCAGTTGTGTAATTACTTCATTATATATTACAATGTAATAATAATAGAAGTAAAGTGCACAATAAATGTAATGCACTTGAATCATCCTGAAACCATCCCCCCCCAACCCCCAGTCCCTGGTGCCAAAAAGGATGGGGACTGCTGTTCTAAACTATAAGTGATCTGACCACTCAAAACCCCCATGTGATGCCTAGTGTTCGTTTTCTTTCTACCTTCCTTGTAGTTATCGTGCATACAGGGCAGAGGTTGTGTTTGCTGTTTTGACGAACATAAACTAATACCTGTGTAAGAGTCTCTCATCATTTCATTTTGCTCCAGAAACAAGCAGAGTAATGCCAAGGATATGTTATTTTTTTAATACATCTTTATTGGAGTATAATTGCTTCACAATGCTGTGTTAGTTTCTGCTTTACAACAAAGTGAATCAGCCATATGCATACATATATCCCCATATCCCCTCCCTCTTGAGCCTCCCTCCCACCCTCCGTATCCCACCCCTCTAGGTCATCACAAAGCACCGAGCTGATCTCCCTGTGCTATGCAGCTGCTTCCCACTAGCCACCTATTTTATATTTGGTAGTGTATGTATGTCAATGCTACTCTCACTATGCCCCAGCTTTCCCTCCCCTCCCCAACCCCGTGTCCTCAAGTCCATTCTCTATGTCTGCGTCTTTATTCCTGCCCTGCCACTCAACTACCATATGACCCAGGAATCCCACTATGGGCATATACCCTGAGAAAACCATAATTCAAATAGACTCATGTACCACAATGTTCATTGCAGCACTATTTACAATAGCCAGGACATGGAAGCAACCTAAGCGTCCATCGACAGATGAATGGATGAAGAAGATGTGCCACATGTATACAATGGAATATTACTCAGCCATAAAAAGAAACGAAATTGAGTTATTTGTAGTGAGGTGGATGGACCTAGAGACTGTCATACAGAGTGAAGTAAGTCAGAAAGAGAAAAATAAATACCGTATGCTAGGGATATGTCATTTCTAAGTGTTCATTTTAACTTCACCATGAGTGTGAGTGATTCTTTGTCAAATAACTTTTAAGGTCAAGCACCGTTAGCTAATGCACTGCATCACTCAGTGTGTATTCAGACGTAGTGATATGTGATCTTTCTAGAGTCATATGCAAACCCGATGTTCTTCCAGTGTTCTTGGGAAAGCAGAAGTCAGATTTCACAGAAACCTAAACACCAAGAGAACTCACATGGTAAATTGATTCTAGTCTAGAGTAGCTGGTGGCCAAGGGCTGATGGATCTCTTATGTGAGGTGGGATTCACCCAATCATTAAGCTTTTGCTATTTTTTTTGAGAAACACGCAATAACTTCTTGAAAACTGGAAAAGAGAATCTCTTTTCTTTAATTAAAGAATTTTGACGTCTAAAAAAAACCCTACATTTTTATATAAAATTGGATTTAAAGATCTGTTTCCAGAGTTGGAGTGTATGTAAGAAAGTTCTTGTGTAAAGAGAAACAATGTGGTGAGCACAAATCCATTCTAACACTGGGATAATGTGGGGAAACAGTTCAAACACTGGGATAATGTGGGGAAACAGATAGTAGGCAAAAAGCCAAGGCTCCTGGACCATGTACCTGGATGGCGCGAATCATCAGGAGAACACTTGATGTCACAGTGTTTCCTAGCTGGCAGGTCACTCCCGGGCTGGGCTGATATGGTCTTGAATCCTAACACCTTGTTGTTTTAGTTTAGTGAGTCCTGCATCCTTTGAAATTTTAATTCCGACCAAGCATACCAGAAACAGTAACAAAAAGTCTTTTCAAAACGTCTGAATCTATAATTTAGTAGCTCTTTTAAATATCACTGGCCATAAAAGGGAAACAGCAGGCAGGGCGAGTGGGTTAACTGAAAGTTATAAAGAAGCCATTGAGTGAAAAGTGGTAAGAAGGGATGAAAGCAATTTCAGAGCGTGTCAGTCACTATTTAGTTTATGCCCCCCTTGTGAGCGCAATACTGGTGCAATTTCTTTTCTTCTCATTTTCTTTTTTGAGTGTTTGAATGCGCAGTGTTCTCTGCATCATTTACTGTCTGGTGTTCCTTGGTTGGTTGCCATATAAACTGCACCTGATTTAATGTTTTAGTGCAAACTTTTTTTTTCCAAACGAAAATCAAGCCATCCTTAAAAATGCATCCCTTGTTTCTAGAATCAAGTGCGTACATAAACACTGTAGCAAGCAAAGGAAGTTTTATCTCCCCAAGGCTCAAGACACTTGGAATGCTTGCAGCATCTTTTTAGCGAAGAAAGTATAAAATAAGGATGTCCGGGGCTTCCCTGGTGACGCAGTGGTTGAGAGTCCGCCTGCCGATGCAGGGCACACGGGTTCGTGCCCGGGTCCAGGAGGATCCCACATGCCGCGGAGCGGCTGGGCCCGTGAGCCATGGCCGCTGAGCCTGCGTGTCCGGAGCCTGTGCTCCGCAACAGGAGAGGCCACAACAGTGAGAGGCCCGCGTACCGCGAAAAAAAAGAATGTCCGGAGAAGGACTTTTGCTACATTCTTCCTTGAAGAATAACCGTCTATGCTGCTTTTAAAGCAACAAAGTGGGGTTCAGAAACAAACACTTACATTTGTACTTAAATTTTTCAATGTATGTGGAATGTAATTTTATCAATGGAAAGCCCTGGTTGCAGAAGTGGCTAGCTGCAAATTTGGGACTAGAATTGAGGTCTTCTGATCCTCAGTTCTGTTCTTTTCCTGCTACATTTCGCTGCCTTTTATAGTAACCGTTGACTCAGAAGAGGCAGCATTTTGTGATGTTTGCAAGGATAGTTTTAGCACCGGTAAAGGATGAGGTATAAACTTCATATGAAAATATTTTTAGGACCATATATGTAATTTTTGTTGTTATTTTGTTATGAGGTAAAGCTAATGAGTTTATGGATGAAAGTCAAAACTTGGTCTAAATTAAAATTTTTTCTAGTTTAGGATAAGAACTTTAATTAGAGTTTCTGATTTAGCCAGCAGTGCATTGTGAAAAGAGGCTAGAAAGCATTTGGGAACAGGCTGAAAGTTTCATGTTACATGTGTTTTATAGGTTCTTTTGAACCCTGGATTCAGGAGATAAATTTATGTTTGAAATGTAACAAATTAAAATTCTTGGTGACCAAAAAGAATTTTATATATACACACACAATGAACTTTATATATATATATATATATATATATATATATATATATAGACACACACACACATAATTAACTTTATTCAACTTCTGCATCTAATTGCTAGCTTCATGTGATTGCAGTCCCTCAAATTTTGTTGTGCTTTGTCATGTATTCTATAAATATCTTTTTTCTATCTTGTAATATTTACACTGGACATTTACTTCTTTGACCACTACATTTTAGAAAATGCTTTTTAAAGACACATAAGTGACATTTTCATGAAATGGAATGCTTATTTAGAAAGAGAGAGAAGGGATGGGTCTATTTCTGCCACACACAAGAAAACTCTTTGAAAGTGTCACTTCTGATGCTGTGAGCATCAGGATTTTGTCACTTTTTGATTCATGTATGATCCGTTTCTTGAACTACGAGATTAGCATTAAAAAAATGCTGCTTTTCTTTTTGTTATTCCTTACAGAAGGTTGCGGAATGCTTTATATCTTGTTTCTTTAGCAAATATGAGTTGAGAAGTTACGCTTGTAAGGTGGGGCAGATAAAACCACTAACTCTTACTCTGGAGGCAGGACATCGCCTACTCTCGCTGAAGGATTTTGGTACCACGGGGATACCGCATGTTTTTACAAAGAGCCAGAGCCATGGTGAACAAGTGCCCACTAGACGGTTTTCTAACGTGGTGGAGTCATGCTAATGGTACAATTTAGCACAGACACTGAAAAGCTAGCTCCACCAGAGTAGAAAAGCTGTGTTGATCCTTTACCTTATCTCCAGTCTTTGCAAGACGCCAAGGTCCAATTTGACAGTAGTGATATTTGCTCTTGCATTGAGGATTGAAGCCCAGAATCGGTTAAGGGGCACAGCTACACAACTCTACCTGTCTCCTTAGCTTACTGCAGGATGGCCAGAGCCGGTGCCCTTCCTGCCTGTGTGGAAGGCAGCAGAGATGAATGATCAGTCTCCTAATTACCAAGCTAATTCATAAGGTTTGCATCACTTTCCTGAGTTCTCACCGAGGCTCAATAAGGAAATCGCCCCCTTGAAGTCTATCTCTGTTATTACCCTGCACTATAAGTCAGGGTGCTGTCTTTAGCGTCTGTGAACATATGTTCTTGGAAGATTAGCCACGAAATCGCACACTTATGTGAGAAAATTACTGCTCCATTAAAGTAATTTATGGGATCATGTGCAGAAGAGCCATTAGATATGGCAACCATGGTGACTGGATGGCATTTCATATTGTTAAAGGGGTGTTGTACATGATAAACTCTCAATAGAAACAGCTGTAAATTACTTGCAGTTGAAGTGTGATAAGCCTTCAAATGATTACATTATATGAGCACAAGTGTTCAAAAATTGCATCTGAATGTTGAAATTCAATTGATTTACCCTGAATTTCAAGGACCCTCACTCCATCACACCTGCAAAATATCACCTCCATGGTCCTATCTCTTCTCTTTTTATTTGCTTCCTGGCTAAAAGGTCAATGCTGACAGTCCTCTGTTGGACAACATCTAAGCAAATATACCCATTTAATTGTAAACTGCTTCACGCATGTACAGAAACTTTGTTTCATGTTTTGCCTTTCTCTATGTCACTCTATTAGCCTTCATCTTCAACTTTACCCTAAATAAGACATAACTGGTGGTAAGAATTTTAAACTAAAATATATGTAGCAAGTTGCAATCCCCAGTCCAACCTTAATTAGTTGTATGGCCTTGGGAAAGTGACTGAACTTCTTGAGGATAAAGTATTATTGATAAACATGATTACTCTTATCATCAACAGCATCATCATTCAGCATATTCTCTGTGCACCATGTATCATGTGGCCAATATAATCCTCATGCTTATTTTATGAGTTAAGCATTATGATTGTTATTTTAAAGATTTAGTGAGTATGGATCAAAGAAGGACGCCCAAATGCCACTGCACGAGGGAATTAGAACATATCTGAAATTAATACATTTTTCTCTCTCTAATTTTCATTCTATGATTACAAATAGGTTTCATATCAATCTGCATCTTTGAGTACTGTGATTAAAAGTACATTTTGTACTAAAGAAATTCATAATTACTATGATACATCATTACTAGCAAAAAGGTTAATGAATTTCTCAAAACCAGACACTTTTAAATATCAATGTCTAGTCCCCCACATACCGAGATTCTGATTTAACTTGTACCTGGATGGGTTTTATGTATAGCCACACCTGAAAACCACTGATCTAACATAGTTGTGACATCACTCATACAACCAAGAAATAACCAATTGAGATGTCACATTGATATCTACCAGATGTTAGCTCAGTAGCTCACTAGTTTGGTGTACTCTGGGCTACTCTTGTGATATAAGGTGCAAAATAAATGAACTTTTATTATTCGGTTGGCTGTGGGTATGCTGATTACATAATTTTTCAACTATTTTACCTTCCATGCTGGTAATAATTTTATATCCCTTATACAAAATCACTTATATATCACTTTTATATTAGAGAATCACCAGGAATGTCATATTACTTTGACATAATAGCCTAGAATCAAACGAGTTCAAGTGATATCAAAGTCCTCTAAAACACATTAACACACCTAAGCAATGGGTTGCAGGACACAGAGGGAAACTTGATAAAGTGGGGAAAACTTGGCATTAAGCGTCTCTATTTTAGGATCGGTTCTACCACTAACTAGCTCACTGATTACAGCACTGCAATATTTTTTTCTCTGAGCCTGTTTCTCTACTTCAAAAGTGGAGGAGTTAGATTAAATGACTGCTAAGGTCACTCCTAGCCCTAATATACTTCCAGTTCTGAGTTAGTTGGTATATATGTTAATTAACAATCCAAAAATGCTGCACTAAAAAAGTTCACTGCAGTATTTCAAATCTCATTTATATCAAGCAACAAATACATTGATGGGCTGAATTAAATATCAATCAGTATATGGACCTCCTTCTGAAATCTTTTCTTTTTTTTTCTATAAGTCTATTTCAATGTAGGAATTTTCCTTCAAAGGTAATTTCCCTTTAATATTTTAATACATAAACTGATATAAAGTTGTCTTTACATTCCACTGTAAGATGTTTTAATTGACCCATACTGTACTATGTACTCTTAAATACTAAGACCATGGAGAAAGACAGAGAATTGTGAGTTTTGAAAGTATCAAAAACTCAGAGGAACTCTTCTGGTCACCTTGGTAATAATAAATGCAGAAGTGCACTGGAGCAGGTAAGTCAGCAATATGAAACATATTAGTGGTTTACGGGAAAACAACCTTGCATTTATCATTATACATTTCAGGATCAGAGGGTTTACTGCTTCACAATAATCCATGCTTTGTTCTAGGAAGGCAGAACATGTGACCATGGTAAGCTTGGATAAGAGAGAGTTCTATGCTCCCTGACTGAATTTCCTGTCTGCAAAGATGTTCCTTGGGGACCCTCCTACACTGCTGGTGGGAATGTAAGTTGGTGCAGCCACTATGGAGACCAGAATGGAGGTTCCTTAAAAAACTAAAAATAGAGGTACCATATGATCTTACAATCCCACTCCTGGGCATATATCCAGAGAAAAACATAATTCAAAAAGATATATACAGCCCAATGTTCATTGCAGCACTATTTATAATAGCCAAGACATGGAAGCAACCTAAGTGTCCATCAACAGATGGATGGATAAAAAGATGTGGTATGTAGGCACAATGGAATATTACTCAGCCATAAAAAAGAATGAAATATCAATTTACATTCCCACAAACAGTGCAACAGTGTTCCCTTTTCTCCACACCAAAATGTTCATTGCAGCTCTATTTACAATAGCCAGGACATGGAAGCAACCTAAGTGTCCATCAACAGATGAATGGATAAAGAAGATGTGGCACATATATACAATGAATATTACTCAGCCATAAAAAGAAACGAAATTGAGTTATTTGTAGTGAGATGGATGGACCTAGAGTCTGTCATACAGAGTGAAGTAAGTCAGAGAAAAATACCATATGCTAACACATATATATAGAATCTAAGAAAAAAAAAAAAAGGTCATGAAGAACCTAGGGGCAAGATGGGAATAAAGACACAGACCTACTAGAGAATGAACTTGAGGATATGGGGAGGGGGAAGGGTAAGCTGTGACAAAGTGAGAGAGTGGCATGGACATATATACACTACCAAATGTAAAACAGATAGCTAGTGGGAAGCGGCCGCATAGCACAGGGAGATCAGCTCGGTGCTTTGTGACCACCTAGAGGGGTGGGATAGGGAGGGTGGGAGGGAGGGATACGCAAGAGGGAAGAGATATGGGAACATATGTAGATGTATAACTGATTCACTTTGTTATAAAGCAGAAACTAACATACCATTGTGAAGCAATTATACTCCAATAAAGATGTTTAAAAAAAAAGAATGAAATAATGCCATCTGCAGCACCATGGATGGATCTAGAGATTATCATACTAAGTGAAGTAAGCCAGACAGAGAAAGACAAATATCATATGTTATCACTTAGATGTGGAATCTAAAAAATGACACAGATGAACTTATTTTCAAAACAGAAACAGACTCACAGACATAGAAAACAAACTTATGGTTACCAAAGGGGAAGGTGGGGGGAAGGGATAAATTAGGAGGATGGGTTTAACATATACACACTACAATATATAAAATAGATAACCAAGAAGGACGTACTGTATAGCACAAGGAACTATTCTCAATATCTTGCAATAACCTATAATGGAAGAGAATGTAAAATAAGAATATATATTATATTTTATGTATATGTATACAAAACGGAATCACTTTGCCGTACACCCTGAAACACGGCATTGCAAACCAACTATATTTCAATAAAAAAATTTTTAAAAGATGCTCCTTGAGAAGTTTTCAGAGATAAGATCAAGAGTAGGGGGAGGTGGAGAGAGAGAAGGAGGGGAGTTTGTTATAAGCCAGGTCAGACCAAACTAGGGGAGAGAGAGGTCTCAAGGGCACAAATAGTGATAAAACAGTAATTACAGGCTCTGACTTTGTAATTACATGTATGTTTATGAATTCCCCAGAACTGGCCCACGTGTGTGCTGTGGAGTAGAGTTTTCTTGGCTATTTTGTGACCGCTGCCATCATCCTCTTATGCACTTGGTTCTAGCAGTGCCAACAGCATCACAGCCGCCCGTGGTGTTGTCTGCCTCCCACAAGTGACACGACTGACCTTGACCCATCTCACATTGGAGCAGAAGCTGCCTGAGTCAAGGATGCTAGCACTCTAGGGAATCTTTCATGCTCTACTCACACTCACGAGAGCTGGGTGGGATGATATACTGAGTGACAATTACGCTCTCTCAGAATGCTTTTTCCCCTAAGCAAAGGCCCTTAATGGGCTTCCCTCAACAATGTTAGTGACATGACTAGCATTTTTAGAAGTATTTCTAAGGTAAACACAATTTAAGTCTAACTCAGACCTTTCCTACATGAACAGATATGATTACACTGCAGCAAAAGTTTTGAGATGAAGGGCTAGTACAGAAACAGGATACAAGAGACTGATTTCAGGTCCTAGCTTTGACATTTATTAGTTTTGCAAACTACAGGTTAAGTCATCAGAATGTATTACGTAGTCTTAAAAAGTAGGTAATACAAAATGAATGTAAGTGAAACACATGGAAACATCCTCCGGAAAGGATACTGAGTTTGGGGAATGAAGAATGCTATAAACTTCCAGGTAAGAGAAAGAAGACACCCTCAAAACGAAGAAAATCAGGTTATCTCAGATTTGTCATCTACAATATTCGATGCCGGAAGATAATAGAGCTGAGGGAGAGAAAAGAGTGTGACCAAGGATTCTATACTCAGTCAAGTTATCACTCAAATATGAAGGCAACAGAAAGTCAATTTCAAATATATCACACACCGAGAGAAAAAAATAAGGAACAACAAGACAAGATAAGAGAGGTAAGATTGTTTTATATAAGGATATGAATGGATAAATTATGATATGAAACTGGAAGAAAGTACAGATTCAATTAAAAATACAATCTAGATTTCCATAACTATGATAAAAGTTATCTTATCATCTAATATGTATAATTTAATATACGTAATTCAAATCAAATTTAAGATGTACAATCCTTGAGGAAAAATGCACAGAGAGAAACCTAAGTACAAGAGAGAAACAAATAAATACAAGAAAAAATTTCCTTCTGTTTGTTTTGCTATCATTTGGAGGACTGGAGGGGACAGGAAGATGAAACGAGACAAGATGCCCCTGCTCTCTTCTGGGGCATTGATAAACACCACTGACTGAACTAGGCAAATGGAAACTAGGAAGCATGAATGTAATATCAATAATATTCAAAGCAGAAGTCAGTATACATTTTATCATATGGGGTTAAGAGGATCTGTTTTACGGATAGAGAGTATAGTCAAACAAAAAGCTCGCTGTACGCCCTGACACACCTATAAAGCAGTCATTGTTGGCAGTGCGAGAAAATGTGGAGAGAACCCATTCTGACACCTCTCCCTTGTAAATAATAATACCCGAGGAAAAAGAGGATTGAACCAAATGATTACCGTTTTATCTGCTAACAATATATCCACGCACATGCACCTGAAACAGACTATTTATTTTAATTCCAAGTGCCCACACAATCTTCACGAAAGTCAGCTCTACATTAGGTCACAGAGAGAAACTCAGTGGTTTCCACAAAGAAGCCATAATACAAACTACACTCTCTGCAAATAATATTTAGTTATATCTATAATTTTTATAATTTGAAAGGACAAATGAGAAAGAGCTAGAGGGATCAATTTGTCAAGCCCTTGAGAGTTTACTAACACTGCATCTACGGATATTCATGAACTACCTACTATGTGCCAGGCATGAGCCTTGTCTCTGGAGGTAGAAGTTCGTGAGACACAACCACTGTCCCTTGGAGCTCACAGCACAGAAGTCACCGTTAGAATTACAAACGGTTCTCTCTAGAGCCTGTTCCTTCTCTAATTCAGGGACCAGCTATTTTTTCTGTCAAGGGCAAAATGGGAAATATTTTTGGCTATGAGAGACCTATGGTCTCTATCACAGCCGCTGAACCCTGCTGTTGTAGGGTGAAAGGTCCAGATCCATGGGCGAAACGTAAACAGTAGGCGTGACCAGATTTCATCTGCCGCATAGTTGGCTGACTCCTGCTCTAGTGAAACCTACTCTCTCTCCCAGCCAGAGCACAGAAAAACTCCTTTTCAATTTTGGGGGTCTTTCTTACAAACTCAACAGGATTTCCTACTTTATATCTCAGTTCAAATGTGTTGTATTTAAGCTGTATTGTGGAGTGTTAGGTTTACGGATTGGTCTGGGAAACTGACCACCATTGATCTCACAATATTAATTTTATGGGAAACTGTGTTCCGAGTTCAAAACTCTTCCATGTTCAAGCATAGTTTCTGGAATGTGGTAGGTTAGCAAAGTGACGCTTACATTTTTTTTTGGTACTAGGGCCTCTCACTGCTGAGGCCTCTCCCGTTGCTGAGCACAGGCTCCGGACACGCAGGCTCAGCGGCCATGGCTCACGGGCCCAGCCGCTCCGCGGCATGTGGGATCTTCCCGGACCGGGGCATGAACGTGTGCCCCTTGCATCGGCAGGCGGACTCTCAACCACTGCGCCACCAGGGAAGCCCAATGCTTACATTTTTATTTCTTTAACTTTCAGCAGAACTGACATAGTAAATCATTACCGAATATGGAAAAAAAAAGAACTAGTGACATTATTTGCAACATAAAAGACAACGGTGTATTTCTAGGCTTTTCTCACTCAAATTAAGGTACTTCTATGAACCACCTCATTGCAATTATGAAGTATTTACATACTGCTCAATCCCTCTCCTGTTTTTCTTTGAAGTCTAACGTTTCAACACTGTCTTTCTTCAACTTCAAAGGAGGAGTTCATCAAGATAACTAAATTATCATTCAAGCCATCCACTTTTCCTTTGTAAAATATTCAACAGCTCTAATCATCCTTTATGAAGTACTAATATCCACCTGGGAAACTGTAATTCATGCTTTCAGGAAGAAGGCACCGATCCTTCTAGATGGTATTTAACTGAGCCTGAGACCGAGGGAATAGAGCAGTGAACAAAATCAAAAACTAAAATGTATTTGCATTAAAACGTTAACTAACATTAACTAACATTAATGTTTCCTCTGTTAACTATTATTAATTAGTTGATCCGTAATGTAATTGTCCAAATTAGCATGGTACAGTCTTTTCATTCCTAGTAGGTGTTCGTGTTTAAAATTACAAAGTCCTTAGCTGTTTGGAGTCTATTTAGTCTCTACTGTATTCCATAATATCCCATATTACTATCTGCCATTTAAATTAGTTTAGAAACCGTATGCTCCATTTTTTCTTTTTTTTTTTTTTTTTTTTTTTTTGCGGTACGCGGGCCTCTCACTGTTGTGGCCTCTCCCCTTGCGGAGCACAGGCTCCGGACGCACAGGCTCAGCGGCCATGGCTCACGGGCCCAGTCGCTCCGCGGCATGTGGGATCTTCCCGGACCGGGGCACGAACCCGTGTCCCCTGCATCGGCAGGCGGACTCTCAACCACTGCGCCACCAGGGAAGCCCCGTATGCTCCATTTTTTAGGTTTTATTTGAATTCTTAGAATACTGCTTTATCCTCAAGGCATTTCATCATTTGATCTATCAATTAATCAAAAACATATATGTTCATTGTATTAGATAATCTGAAAGTTGCAAAGTAAGGAAAGGGTATAGTTTCCTCAAATTTATAGCCCATGATATTTGCTTACACGCATACTGAGAGGTTGCTTGGGGAGAATGCTGTAACTTTTCTATGTATAGGATACTGGAAGCTGAGGCTGGGCAAAGGGAAAACAAAACTGGTGGCCACTATAAGGGAGATCTTCAGAAATCAGAAAAAGTCCAAAAGTCAAGTCCATAGTTATAAGCAGAGATCAACTCCTGGATCCAAAGAAAAGAGTCAACTACTATTAGATTACAAGTGTGAACCTTGAGAGATTTCTCGAAGTAATGGCGAGATAATGCATAGGGAGAATATTTTGCAGACATCCTAAGGCAGAGAGAATTGCAGGTGGGAAGAGAGCTCTGAGTTGGTTGGACAAAATGTCATCACTCCAGCTCAAGATCTGAGGTCATGGAGGTGACCCACCTGCTCCCCATACAAATTTGGGAATTTGTACACACTACCGGAGCATGAGTACAGGGGAAATGGCAGTAGGCATCCTCGTAGGGTTTACTGTGATAAGTGTTCTTGGGACTGGAGGGTGGTCAGGGCAGATGTGCAGTAGGGCCGGATGACCTAGCCTCTTGCTTCTCAGCATAGTTTTCTTAATAACGGTTGGATGGCCTTTCACTACAAGGTGTCAGTTTTCAATAGGCCATAGAGTACACAATGGGGGCAAGTTTCAAACTCATAACCAAAGGCGAGTAAAACTAGGAAAAAGAAGTTGGAGAGTCATTTATAGAAAGTTCCAGGTATCTTCTCATCAGTGTGTTGAGAGGAGAGTTTAAGGGCCATGGATCGCCTAGCTGTTTGGGCCAAGTGTGAGATCTGTGATGCCAGAATCCCTCCTGGGCACCACCACTGTTTGGTGCCTCCTCCTTGCAGCATGGGGTGGGAACAGGGTTCTGAAAGACCTGGCATCTCTTCAGTGAGGGATAATAATAAAGGAATTGTATCGATACACACCCATTTATAAAGTGAAACAGAATCAAGTTTGAATCCTGAGAGAAAGCTTTGCGAAACATGGAAGGTCCAAAAACACCATTCCCAGGAGAGAACCTTTATAGGATACCTGTGATTGTAGATGTTGGCTACAAAGAATCTGGTGTGCATGGTATGCAGGTTTCAACAAAGAAGAACTAATGTATTCAAGTGTAGAAAAAATTAAATGGCAACGTCTAAAAAAAGGAGCAAGAAATAAGAATTTCTATAACAAGAGAAGGTGTCATAAAAGGGTGGTATTTAAATAGGACATAGAAACTGAGTAGAACTTAGATAGGAATTGTGGTAAAGGTACCACCTTTCTGGAAGAGGTTAAATGTGATCTCACAAGAGAGGTACATGAGTAAGACAGACACCAACTAGGATTCCAGAGCAATGAGAGAGGGAGTTAGGTGTGTGAGGCTGGATCACACACAAGTGCTTGACAAATCAAACAGAATGAAGTTCAATTTGGAAAGGAAAATTCGGAATCAATAATGTAAAGGGTAAAAGCAGTGTTTAAAAAGGATGAATCTGCTGTACCAGAAGGAAAAAGAGCCTGTGGGAACGCTATGTGGTGAACCGATACAGTACAATGGAAATACATAAAAAAGATGGATGTAGGGGCCTGTGTCTGCAAAAGCTACGACAAGAGTCAACTCAAGAGAACACCTTTTGCTGTTTTAGAAGAAGATATTGTGTGTATCCTTGGAGGCATGTGATGCACCAGAAAGGAAGCAGATATTTCTCCTGCTTCCCAATAAGGTAGATTTGCCAGATTCCTAAGATGAGAAATATGCAAAAATTACATGTATGTACAGGTCTCCTAAAAATTGTCGAGCCTTCCAAATCCATATGCATTTTTAGGAGGGATTCCTGCGGGGACGTTATTGAACATCCAACGTTTTGAACAACCAACATGTTGCTGGTCTTTGGAATCTTGTTTCACACAGACGCACAGTTTTCCCCATTCGTACCTACTCTTCAGTTTACTCCCAGGGGAAAAGGTACTGAATATTTTAGACCTAAATTTATTTTTGCTATTTCTGTTTTTTTTAAATTATTCTTTTATTCTGTATCATCTTTCTGAGCACTGGCTTTTATCTATTGCAGCCATTCTGATGGTTAGAGTAACTTTCAACATCACATGGACATTAAAATTAATTCCGGAAACAATAAAAAGGATGGAACATAAGCTCTAACCTTACCTACAGAACTGGATGTGACTGGAACCCATCAACCTATTACATCAACCTATTACAGGATATTAAATCAGCTCCTGATGAAGAAACACTATTGCCGGTGCCAGGAAGTCCACTTGTGTAAGAGCCTGGGTGAGCAGTCATCTCCCTTTAGGGCCTCAACGTCTTGATTTTTTGCTTGTGTGGACAGAACTTAGGAAATGCTTTTATCATAAAATGTAACATTCGTTCATGGTTAAAGCCTTGAGTTGCAGGCCTTCAGAAACAAGGTCAGGTTTATTTTTCCATGTAAGCATAAAACTACAGCAAAATTTAATGTAATATTCATTTTGAATATTCATCTGAGCAGTGAAAAAGCAAAATCTTTAATTATTCCACACCCCTATCCTGGTCCTTTATTTGGGGCTAAAAGGTCTTGGAAGGCACGAGAAGAAATGCATTCTCTTGTGGCAGGGTATGAAAAGATCTGGAAAACTTCACCAAGTTGAGACTTGCAGATGTAGGACATGTTAAACTTTGTGTTACTGTTATTAAAAATAATGATAAAAAATTAGCCTTGCATTTTACCTTAAATACCACCTGGGATGACTTTTTCACATTCCTGATAAAGAAGTTGAAACCAATAAATATAAAAATATTAGCCTCAAATGTCAGAGATGTTTAGTGGCAGAGCTGAAAAATCCAAGTGTTTTCAGTTCCTTTATTCTATTTATTTTAGTGTCAATGTTAAAATAAAGAAAATGAATCACAGACATTGTGGCTTCTTGGCAAACGTTGCTCTCTCCATCTCACTGTTTCCAAAAGGTGCTTAAAATAACTCAGTAATGAGAGTGAATTGTTGAGAAGCATATGCATTTAAAGTTGAAGTCATGGAACAGTGTCTATTCACTCTGGGAGTGCAAAATGGTTCTTAGAAACTCACAGATTAACCCTTGGGAAAAGTGTAGCCAATTAGGACTTAGAGAGTTGGAACACACCTCACTCTTTCTCCTGCTCTTATTATGGTCAAAGATCAATCAGTTTCAAAGGGCACATCACATAGACCTGGGTTTGAACTTCAAAAGAACTGGATTTGAATCACAGCAATTCTACTTACTGGCTATTAAACTTGCTGATATATAATGTCTCTGAAATCTATTTATTTATTTTTTTTACTTTCATACATAAAGTGAGAACAGTGATACACACTTCAAAGGACTATGGTGAATATTACATATGACAAATCCAACGTAAGTGATTTAGTAGTTGGTTTGATGGATACACGGAAGCTATGACTAACATTACTTCCTAACACAGTGCACAGAGAAGACAGTTAGTTCATGGAGAAAGACTAGAGAGAATGTCAATGACTCTTATGTTGAAAACATACATTTTAGTTTGCTAGACCAAAAAATAAATATATAAATAAAAGACACTACAGATAAAATAATCATGCGTTCACATTGAGAAAATAATTTTTAAACTTCAGTTAAGTTGTAAGTGAAACATATCTATAAAGCAAATCTATTTTGATGGAGAATGGACATAAGTCTCCATACAGTTCTCCTTAAAGTTTAACAACTCTAAAAATCAGAAAAAGGAAAGGAAGAGAAGGATGGAAAGGAGAGAGGGAGAAAGGAAAGAAAAAAGGAAAGGAGGAAGAAAGGAAGAAAGGAAAGGAGAGAAAAGAAAAAAGCAATGAAACAGAAAGAAAGGGAGGGAACCTCTATAAATATTCAGGAGGACTTCCTAGTGGCTGAAGGCAACATCTGTAATTGCCAGGCTACTTAAAACCTAGGTATCTAGTCAAAGAGGCTGTGAATTAGCACTGCTGTAATTACTAAAGGGAAAAAGCTACACAAAGTCTACACTTTCCCAGAGGGTGTTTTTCCTGTCACTTATTCTTTGTGCCAAGATATCCAACAACAAGCAGAGCTTAGTGCTTTGGCAATCACTGTTACAAGTGTGCGTAGAAGCCTCTTCAACTGTGAATGGCTTCGGAGGGAGGAGGTGTAACACACACACACACACACACACACACACACACACGGAGGGCTGCTGCTTTGTTACTAAAACTCATTTCCTATTGTTTTAAAGGAAATCAGACAACTTATTCACGGTGCTGTTTCTGTAAAAAACATGTTCTTTTTCTTTTGTCTTTAAAGCATGTAAAACAAATCAAAGAGATTGTCTTCTTGATACATTTTCTTTCACCTTAGTCACTCATCCATATTCTATAGTCATTTTAGAAAGGTTTAATGCATTTCTTCTTCATTTTGGAAATATCACATCAGCCTATTCAATTCTGTATGAACATAGGTTATCTGACCAGGACAATTCACTTAATTCCTGGGCTGCACTTACCTCATTTATGCATGTATCAAGTACCCGATATTTAATGATTCTCTAAGTATATGCTATGTTCAGGTTTTTTTCAGTAAAGGTGCATAGGCCTAAAATTCACAGGAAGCTGTGCTCAGGTAGGTGTAGCAATTACCTTTGATCATTCCTGCTTTTAGTGAACTTAACGCTGAAAATTTTTTCTCACTCTTTAGGCCACGCTTCTTTGATGTTGAAAATTATAAACAGGCTTACACAGGTTGTTAAGCCTGTAGGTTTAAAAGTATTATGCAGCCTACTACTGAGCATGTTATAGGACAAAAGCAGGCATCTATGGAACCTTTTGGTTTTAAAAAATAAGAGGAGAGTAGGGTTTAAGACAATAAAAATAACGGTGGGAATATGGTCAATCTACCCCCTTAGTAAAAGAGAAGAAATAAACTCACATAGTTAGTATAAACTATTGACATAGGAACTGAATGGTTCATCTACAGCTCCTATGCAGAGAAAAATAAAGCAAGCAAAGTAAATAAATATATAAAAAATGTGACAAAGTAACAAATTAGAATGTGATATTTACAATCTATCTAGATTCTAGCATATTCCTTCTGTGAAGAGAAGCTGCACTGGGCTGAATCCATCATCTTTGCTGACAGGGAGTCTTAATAATGTTGGATCCTTTGCAGCTGGAATTTTTGTCATTCAACATTTATTTGACAAAATCGTAACAATACCAACTCAATGTATCTGTAATATTGTGATAAAACTTCTTAAAGGCCCCAGAACTCTTTTTCTTACTCTATTCACATGTAGGTGGGGCTGTGAATGGCTAAAATCTCCCAGGGATGTGCTGTCTATACCTTCTGTATCAATGATAAAAGCCTTCATCAAAAAGTCCCTGTTCTGTGGTCCATTATACAATAAAGCCAGTCTCAGCGGGAGACAAGAATGGAGCTGATAGGAAAGAAAGGTTTCCTCACAAAAGCACAGGATAGCAGAAGGGAAAAAGACACACGTCTGCCTGTCAGTCTACACTCCAGCCCCCAGCGAACCAGAATCTCACTGTCAACAGCCTACGGGGAAGCTCTTCCTTACAATGAATACGATATAGTAACACCCCCGTTTGTCAGACATTTAGAACTTTCCAGAGTATGATGGCAAATATCGATGGCAGAAGAGATTCCTCCAGGTGAGTTCTCTAAAATCCATGTTCAAAGGAGAAGTTACTTCACATTTGGTCACAGAACAGGAGGAAAATCAGTTAGTCCTGGGTCACTACACATACCCCTCCCCACCACCGGCATCATTTCTTAGAGTTCTACTTTCATTAGCCTCCACGCCTCAAGATACTCACTGGTAATTCAGACCCTTTCACTGTGATGCCCTGTCTAGAACAGCCCTGACCCCATGCCTAAAGCTTCCTTCTAACAGCTCTTATCAAACCCCCATCCAAAATCACCATCACTCCTTAACTCCCAACTCTCTGTCTCTCTCAAAACTTCTGTTTCCCCAGCGTAGCCTTTTTCAGCTAGATGATTAGAGATGAGAAGGCTGATGTAAGTTTAGTTTACATTCAACTAAACATATCACCTGCTTTCTCTCAGCCAGGAAGATGGGTATTTTATAAAATCTTCAGTGTTTGTAAAAACAGTAAATTTATTTGTTAACTTAGAGCCTATGTTTGGGGGGCAAGAACACACTCAAATCATACCATGTAAGAGACCAACTGCTTGCCGTGTGGCTTGAGTCCCAAATTTAGGTTTACCCAGATTAGGATCCTGCTCAGGTTATCTCAAGCCTTTGTCCTAACGTTAGTGTTTAGGATTACAAACAAAACCAAGGGTCAGATTATATGAACTGAACTGAAAGAATAATTCTGCTTGTTTGTTTCTCTGCACTCTATCTATAGATGAACCACCCAATTTTTAATAAAATATTTACTATTCGAGGAATAACTCAGTAGCTGCGTATATTCCAACATTAAGATCTGATATCTGGAGATTACAAGAACCACTACTTACCAAAATGGAAACATTAAAAAAATCTTAATCACATAGAATTACCTACTAGACGTCAAAATGAGTATATGTAAGTCACTCCTTGCATAGGCAGAAAGGCATCTTTAATTTTTAATATGCCCAATGTTAATTTCTTTGTATTTTATGGAGTAATACCTAATAAGAAAATAGCAAACTACAGCATAAATTACTTTCGGGGGGGCATGTTCCATAAATCCGATGTCTCACAGAGTAGCTGTGATGAAATTATAGATTTAAATAATCAATATTTACATGAAAGAAATGCAGGCAAGTGAGGAATATGTTCCAAGTAGCTTAAGAAATAAGATAAAGCACAGGTAACATGAGGCATTCAGGGTTACTAGATTATATTCAGTGAAAGGAAGACCATTCTCACAGGTAAAGTGGAAGCATTAAACCTGACGATCTCTAAATTTCTACACTATGATTCTCTTAGTTCTAAAAGTCTAGGCTTCTAAAATTGATGAAATGGTCAAAATAATAAGACAGAATCCTCTGTGTAGAGAGGGAGAAGGAACTAAAATAAATGAGAAAGAAACTGCATGAGAATGCACCCAATATTTTGAATAACAGAACAGTGAAACTCCAAAGTATTTCTTACACATAAATATATATCCTTCTGTTACAAACAGAACAGTTCAAGAATTATTTTCGTAGGGAGGTGCAGGGGAGTCAACCTTTCAATTCATCAGCTTCTCTTCATGTCTTGGTATTGACACGTAGAAGAGAATCCAGTACCAACAGAACTAAGAAAGGAATACGAAGGATTTGAAGCATTTTTAGAATTAATAACATAACAGCTTCTCTGGTTCAGTTTAGCTTTTCACTGGTATTTTTCGGTTATAAGAGCAAATGTGGTGAACAGGCAAAGAAGAAAATGACATGGCATTACTGGAACCAACAGCGAGAAATTCCAATCTGTAGAGATTTGCGTGTATAAACAATCTGACAATAGTTTTGTTTTTATTTTTTTTTCCACATTGTGTCTCTTGCCTGGAATACAAAGCTCTTGTGGATGCCTCAGACCTTTAAAAACCATGAAGAAATTGAACGTTATTCAAGAATTTCTTATACTAAATCAATACAGCAGAAGAACTTAGTCAACCAAAACAGGCTCTTGGGGAGGCCCGGCTGCCCTTCAATACTGTCCAGATCTACAATTCAGGAAACGCTATAGACGTGAGAGTCATTCAAAATTTACAACCCCTGAATAAGCAGCATGAAAGGATTGCAGAGTGGAAGCAAAGAGTGATGAACGTCGAAAAGAAGAGGCAGGAGTGAAAGGCAGCTGAATTCACAGCAAGAACAGAGCAGAATATTTGGCTAAGGCTCTCACTGAAGCAAAACCAAACTAAACACGGCTCTCTCCCAAATGCCCGTTCGGGGCCTCCTGCCTGCGGGTCCCTTGCCTTCCCTGACCCTCTCTGAAGGCTTGAGGCCACTTGTGGTTATAGCTTGAGGCACAATACCTTCCCCTAATTGGTATCTTTACTTGTATCAAGTTATCCAGATATCTGTATAACTCTATCTAGATTTTTTAAATCTAACTAACTTAATTTAGGACAATGGCAAATTTGCTTACACAGTATCCAAAAATAAAGCAATCCCATCAAAAGTGGCTTCATGAGGGCCAGTAGCTTACTTGTATCACTTTTATCGGAATTTGCAGCAGTTAAAAGAGTTTGGCACTGTGGCAGGTGTCTCAAATGTCTGAATGATGAAATGAGTCACAGATACAGAGTGCAGTTTTTGTGGAGAATTTCTACTGGTTCCCAGGGAATTGGGAACTCTGGTTTTCAAGCTGTTTATGTTCAGCTTAAGTTCCTTTTGCCTGGCTTTCCAAAGGATGTCTGAATTCTCTGGCAATCTGTATTCCAATCAAAAGTGATAGACAAAACCGGTTCCCAGAGTACTTCTATCTTCTGAGACAAAATTATTGTTCTTTCATCCTCCTTCTTTACACCTTGTTATTTTTCTAAAGGCGCTCATAGGCAATATGATCCATATACAAAGAAGAGACTGATTTATTATGTTTTTATTTCGATTACCAATAAAACAGAAGGCAGACTTCAATACTTACAGGTGTGAAACTGGACTCATAATTATTGACCCCCAATACGTCATATTTATCAGAGATTATGAGGACCACTCATTATATAATTCATAAATACTTCTTAACTAGTGTGCTGTTTTATTCTGAAACGTGAAAGGAGAAGTTTTATTCTGAAAATTGAACAAGAAGTTTAAATATGTTTTCCTAAGGAATATATTTGCATATACAGTATATAAAAATTTCCCCTAGGGTAGCAATAACTGTAGATGTGGAAAGTGAGAGATTACATTAGAAGAACTGTGAGTCCCCTTCAGCTTTTCTGCATCCTTTCCACTGCTCCCACTAGGGACATAAGCTAATACTGCTAAACATTTAGCGTCTATAATCCTACAATAGGGCTACTGCCAGTGATGCCACAACAGAAAAGGAGAAGAGAGAGAGGGAAATGGAGAAGGAGGGAGGGGAGAAGGAGTGAAGAGAGAGAGACAGAGCCAGAGAAAGAGGCAGAGAGAGAAAAAGGGAAACCAAATGTAATAACATAGAAGAGCTGTCTTAGAACTAAATGCAGGTCATGCATTTGGAAAAGAAAAATCAAATAAAGAATAATAATACCTATACCTATTCTTATAAACCTAGTAATGTTAACTTGTCCAATAATTTCATTGGACAAACATTGGTCTCTAAAGTTGTCTTAATATTTTTAGCCATTCATAATCCTTGAGATTTTTTTTTTTTTTGCAGAATCTCAAACTCATTGGCAAACACCTTATCGTAACTGAAAATTAGATCATAATATGCTGGATCAAGCTCATATAATATATCTCTGCTTATCATATTAAGATGGATAATTAAAAGTCATTGTCATCCTCAGTTGAACAGCCCACCTCACACTTTCTCATATGTGTGTGTGTGTGTGTGTGTGTGTGTGTGTGTGTGTGTGTGTGTATACATCCCTGTTAAACAATTAATTAGACAGGTACAGAAACCTGAAAACAGAGCTTTTATCCTCAGTTCCTCAAAGACTGACTTCTCACATCCTGCCTCCAAACCTTTTTGCCTGGTCTCCCCATCCTTCAATTGTCTACTTCAACTCTACATTTTCAACTTTAGTTCTGAGCACTTTGCAAGATCAGCCCTCTCACTGATCCAGGTTAATATGCATTCCACACTCGCTAAGGTGACTCTTGCATTCGTTACCATTACTGCTACTGACCAGAAGGATCTATACATTTCTGCCTTAACAAGCTGGATACTTCCCATCCTCAAACAACTGGTTTTAGCCCATAGCTTGGTGCCTAAAATACAATAATAAATTTATTCTTAAATGAATAAGGAATGGATGAGTGAGTTACACCACATCTGTGAAACCTACACTCCCATGACATCCTAGATTTATAACCCTACTGCAAAATTTTAGCAAAGCCTTAATGGAAGTGCTGGGGAACTTATGAAACAGTGTACGGATTTTAATTTTTCCTTGTCTAGGGAATATGTAATATACGGATTATTCCCTTTACTGGCTGATTTCCTTGTAGTTATAAATGAATTTGGGGGATAAGAACCAAGACACTAAGCTCAAAGAAGTGGGTGGAGCTCATGAAGTATCTTAAATTTCTTATTGTGAGTATTCCTGGTTGGGGCCTCAATCATACAGAGCAATGCATTCATAACTAACTACTTCTTGGACATATTTTTATCCATATATTGATTATTTATTCCTAGAAATCAGGGATCTTATCATCTGTTTTCAAGTAACATATATATATATATATATATATATATATATATAAATTTTTTTTTTTTTTTTTTTTTTTCTTTTTGGTACACGGGCCTCTCACTGCTGTGGCCTCTCTGGTTGCAGAGCACAGGCTCTGGACGCGCAGGCTCAGCGGCCATGGTTCACGGGCCCAGCCGCTCCGCGGCATGTGGGATCTTCCCGGACCGGGGCACAAACCCGCGTCCCCTGCATCGGCAGGCGGACTGTCAACCACTGCGCCACCAGGGAAGCCCCAAGTAACATATATTGAATATACTGATATGTCAGGCATTCTTTAAAGAATTGTATATGATACACTTTACAGTACTGAGCAAAGTCACAGAGTCCCCGTTCTCATGGAACTTATTATCTAGTAAAGGAGAGAAACATTGTAAGCTACTATTCTCAAAAACAACCATAAAATTTCAGAAGTGACAGAAAGTTTAACAGGGGCATTAAATTTGTCAAGGAGGTGTGAGAACTGCTATATGAGTCACAGATTTGAATTCAACCTTATGTCCTAAGATACACACGTCTATTTACCATGCCGTAAACAGATAGGCAAAATACAAACGTGCGTATGTGTGTATTTAAAAAAGCAAATAGGGTTACAACAGTTTTTTCAAAATATCAATGTTAATAAGAATTGAGAAAAATTCAGTTATAAAGAGGATATATATATCCTATATATAAATAAATGTGCTGTTACAAACTTCAAATGTATTAGTCGATCCTTAAAATGAAATTGGACTAAAAACATGAACCTACTTTAATAATATATGTTGATAATAAGATTTAAAAAGGCTTAAAGTGACTAAGCAAAACTATCAGTAAACACAAAGTTCTCTGTAGTAAATATTAAATTAGCAAATGTCCATGCTTTTTATCCTTAGAACTAACACTGTGCTTCTACTTGTTCTGATGGGGAGATTGGACCACTTGCAGTGTTTTAAAAGCAGATAGTAGTAACTACACTAGTGTTTCCAAAATGTAGATGTTCATTGGAATTTTGGGGGATAAAAACCAAAACAAAATATTTAGCTATTTAAAAACAAAAGTAGGGCTTCCCTGGTGGCGCAGTGGTTGAGAGTCCGCCTGCCCATGCAGGGGACACGGGTTCGTGCCCCGGTCCGGGAAGATCCCACATGCCGCGGAGCGGCTGGGCCCGTGAGCCATGGCCGCTGAGCCTGCGCGTCCGGAGCCTGTGCTCCGCAACGGGAGAGGCCACAACAGTGAGAGGCCCGCGTACTGCAAAGAAAAAAAAAAAAAAAGTGAATGAATTCAATAAAATCAAAAGAGGTAGAAGAATCTAGACTGGTAGGAAGACTGTGCAGAGTAAGTGTCAATAAGTGCTTCTCCACCTTGGCACCACTGACATGCTGGGATGGAAAATTCTGTGCTGTCCTGTGCATTACAGAAAAGATAGCAGCATCCGGCCTTTACATACTGGATGCCATTAGCACCCCTCGCCCCCAACTCTGACAACCAAAGGTGTCTCCAAACACGGCTAAATGTTCCTTGGGAGGAAAACTGCACCCAGTTCAGAGCCATTTGTTCGAACAGAAGTATTTTCAGAATCAAATTGTAAGAAATTCAAGGATGGTGGGTGAAAATGAGAAAAAAAAAAAACAAAACATGATCAGTTAACAAAATAAGAAATTTTCAAGGTAAATATATTTTAAAGCATAAGCCAATACAATATAGAAACAGAGTATCTTTTCAAAATTTGCTGAATAAAATGAAAGGACAAAACAAGTTTGTCCTTCTTAGCCTAATTAATGAACAAATGATATAAAAGAAAATCTGTACTCAAGGTTGACTATAATTTAAATTGTTTTCAGCTTTGTTTCCTCTGCAGGACTACTGACAAGCTATCAACACTATATACTTTTAAAAATATGTAAAACATTTAATTAAATATTTTTATAACAGTTTATTATTAACTTTATCAATTATATGTTTTATAGCATTATTTCTACAGCATTGAAGAAAAGCAGCATTTTCCTTAGATGTTAATAGAAATTTTGGCCAGTTCAGATTCCCAAACTGATGATTATTCAGGATGAGAAAAGGAAACAGGGAAATTTGTATATTTTTAATGCCAAATGAGTTAGAATTATAAAACACTTGCTCGTAGCTTTTGAGGTAATGACAATAAATATTGAACCTATAAATATCATAATTAAAGTGAATTTTTTTAATTTATAAAGGGGTATTATTTAGCTGTTTAAAATATTTCACTGTTTTCTTACCTATTTGTATGTACACTTGTTATATGTGATTCACTTTGGTATTTTCCTCTTCTGACCATACTATTCTATCTAGCACTTTGAAAGAACTAATATCAAGGAATTCTTTTTTTCAAGCAAAAAAGAAAACTGAATTTACTGAAACTACCAAAGGCAGTAATTACCCAACTACTACAAAATACTGTTTTGTCCCATATCGTTTTCTTTTTCTCTCCTTAGTTATTGTTTGCCTAGAAGGCTATTTAAAGATAAGAGGGATCTGAGCCTGTCCACTGACAATCAATGAAGAAGCTTTTTAATGGAAAGCTACTCAATATAGCAGAGTATAATGGCCAAAAAAAAAAAAAAGGTAAAAAACTCTTTCCCTGTTAAGAAGTGACTATCCACACAATGAATAACCCTTAATGTCTTCACAAACTGTGTTTCCTATCAGTTTTGTTTATATTGCTCTGAAAACCTTCAATTCATATTTTATCTAAACGTATATTTTCTTCTTTATATTTTCCAAAATTAGTTTTTCTAAAATTATTCTTTTCTTTTGATGACATTAATATCTGACTCCACCAGGGAAAAAGCACACTACTTAAAAAGTATTAGGACCATTCGATCTTTATTTTGTAATAAAACAAATAACTGTCAAGCACTTACTATGTGTCAGGTAGTATTCTAGGTGCTTGATAGATATCAGAGAAAAAAAGGGGTAAGTATCAATATCGCTAGCCTTACGTGGCTTACACTGTAATGGAAGAGACAGTTATTTTTAAAGTTATGTATAAATAAATTATATATGATAGAAGGTGATGAGTTATATGGAAAAGAAAATGCAGAGGAAAAGAAAATGGCTTGGATGGATTGTATTTTCAAATACTGCAGGTCCCCTTGAGAAGGTGACATTTGAGCAGACAGTGGAAAGTGGTGAAGGTACTCCCTTGTGGGTATCTGTAATTTGACTGTTACTTAAATGATAACTCGGGCTGCTATACTGAGGCTAGTTCATAGTAGAAAAGAGCTAGACGCTGATGAACCAAGGAGAGCTACTGTAATAATCGAGATGTGAAATACTGATTGGGGAGGGCTGAGGAAGTGGATGCCATGAGAACTGTTTGGACTCTGGGTATATTTTGGGTAGTGTCAACAGGACTGCCTTACCAACTAAGTGTGGGTAGGAGTCAAGGAAAACTCAAGTTCTTGGATTGAACAACTGGAAATAAACAGATCTGACACAGTCTGTGATAAGGAAAGCTAATGATGAGTTATACATGAGTGGAGTGGGGAAGATCAGCTTTAGCCATTATACAAGAAAAACAACGGGAGTGTCCATGATCAATACTGACTTGAAGGAGAGAGTTCCAAACCTATACCTGCATCTAGATACAAATTTTGAGCATGCATTTTCAACTTCATATTGAATTTCTTTTCACACATAATCCACGGCCACCTCAAATTCTCTGTGTCCAAACAGAAGTCCAGTGACTTCCCCCAGAACACCCCCCTCCTACTCTATTTCACAAATTTGTAAAAGAGAAAAACAAAGATATGCTTGTACTAGTGGGATATCTAGGCCACATCCTAAACTCCTTTCTCTTCTTATCCACACATACCCAAAGTTTTAAATACCTCTGGAATCTGCAGCCTTCTCTCTATCCTTTCTGCTATGAATTGTCCTATACAATATTTCTCAACTGAGTCAGGCAGAGGGGCTAACACCTCAGCACACAACAGCTGCAATGTCATTAACAAGACTATTTCCTTCGAATTTCAGCTAAGTCACTGTTACCATCTGAAGTCTTTCATGACCTGCCCCCCAGTTTGATTTGAATCCATGTTTCTAGGCCCCTACCATATCCACTATAATAAGTATCCACTATTAACACTGAGCTCCAAGGACTAGTATCATGTATATGTCAAATGTTTAATGTCTGACTACTTCCTATTAGAGCTACTAGAATTAACCGCACTCGTTTATGGATTTGAGGTTTGGCTATAGGGTATGTTGAAGAAGATACATAGAAAAGGAACTACAGCTGGTAATAAGAATTCTAGGAAGTCCTTTCTCTTGGATTGAGTTCACAGAGCAGCTGCTGGACAGCCAGTGGTCACCACCATGTCTCCAATTTCAGGTTGATGAAAAAGCCCCAGGGTGCCTGATTCCTTCTCGCTACATGTCATATGGGAAGCCCGTTTCATGCTTGCTTTCTCACTCAGATTACACACATTTGGTTTCTGAGTTTTTCTTTCATCCCCCAAGACTTCACAGTTCTTGTTCCAGGCTTGAGTTTTGACGACCTGGCTTGTTCCTTCAGAACCCTTGGGTGCCCAACCACTAAACCCTGATCTTCCCCAAACCTTCTCTCTTTTCTTCTACAGAGAGAATTGTTCCTCCGGGCCTCCCCAAATCCACCTCAATTCTAATGTTATTTGAGGCAATCAGAGGCAACGATCCAAGCAGGTTGGATCAGCTACTAGCATGCACAATAATTTGAAAAACGAGTTTAAATATCACTTCACTAGTTTCCTACTAAATTTTCTGGTGAATAACTAGTGATTACTGACTAGTTTACAACGGTGTATATGTCTACCTTTTTTAAAAATTTCCACTGCACAGTATTTTATTTGCATTATGATTTAAGGAAGTTCATGAAATCAGCATGAAACCTCATCCAACTTTAATACTGCTGATTCTATGGAAAAAATAAATTTAAATTTCCAAATAAATTAACTTTTGGAGTATAGTCCATAGAAAGCTTAGAAATTGATTGACCAAAAAGAGGAAGAAATATGTTAATGTTCTCAAACATTAAGGACATACTGTTTCTAATTGTGACATTACGCACATAAGCACACACACACACAAACACAGAAAATAACTATGATGCTATAGGAAGAGAAGGGTTGAATGATTTATTGATAGGCAATAGCAACACATGCTGTGAACCATAGACCTAATACAGCTTCTATCATTGTGAATTACACAAGTGATTCTGTGTAGTCCAAAAGGAAAATATTTTATTATTATGTATTGCCACCTGCTAACTCTTGCTAACTCTATATTTATATCACATTAAATTCTCATTTAATGACATAGATTTCCAACATTAATTCATTTTTATGGCATCGTTAAGTAGAGATTTTATTGGCAATGGAATATCTATATTAATTGGAGAGCCCACTGGAAAATTTAAACACTGCTGATATAAAATTTCAATTAATCAGTTAAAAGTACTGATGGATGGATTGTCTTGAAATGTTTAGCTTTAATAATCAAGAGAAAAAACTGATAACTTTTATAACCTACATAAAACTTATACAAAAATTTGAAAGAAAAATAGATAACTTTGATAATAGTCTTTTGATAATATGTTTCTATTCTTTGCCTACTGTAAGTCTGTTTGGTACAAAATATATCTCAAGCATGCCACCTTTTGGAAATATTATTCATAATAAAATTGTCATAACTGATTTGAATTGAGAAGCTTCAGTTTCTTTTGCATTTGTGATGAATTAAACATTAAGCATTTTATTCTAAAAATACATTTTCTGCTTTATTGAACATTGCCAAATTCTCTGAAAAATATCTTAGTAATCATATGTTATGCTTCTCCAAGATACCAAAAAAAAGTTTTTAGAAAAAGTTCACCCAAATTATTATAGATTTTTCTTCTGCGTCACAGTTTGGAAGTTTAACAATAATTATTATCCATTATAGTTTTGCAAGGGCACCATATTTTAATTCCAAACTATAAATGTACATAGGAATATATACAAAGAGCTAAAAATACTGTTTTGTAGATTATTAATGAAAATTCATTACGTGTGTATAGGGCTTTCATTCATAGAGTTCTTTCAAACACACACACACACACACACAGCTTATCATTTGAAACTCCTAAGAACTTCATGAAGATTGGTTCCAACTAAAAGATGAGAGATATGATTCTCAAAAAACTCACAGGAAGAAGAGGTCTACGTACAAATCATCCTTTTACACTATATACAGAAATATGAGATTTATTTTAAAATTATGACACATTTGTAAAACCATACAGAAGGAAAATAAAGATAACCAACTGGGAGTCATAAGTAAGAATCAGAGTGTCCAAAGTCATGAAAAAGTAACCCAATGTGCCAGTCTATGCAATAAAGCGGGGAACAGACCTGCTTCTTTAGTCAAATGAGAAGGAAATTGAGAAGCGACCTGTTGATGGCCCTCAAGTTTACGAGCTGCTGTTCAGAAAATGGAAATCTGTTGTTCTAATCATGCCAAGGGATCTGCTGTGACATAAGGCTATGAAATTAGCTCTACAAAATAACTGTGTTTGTAGAGGGACACTAATAACATAGCAATAATACACACATACATAGATACATACATACATACATACATACATACATATGTACACACATACACACAAATATCCACGCTGCTTTCTCTAAATACTTTAGAAAAACCAGCGATTCATCTCTTCCGGATCAACTTTTCCTGGAATGAGTAGATGAGCGAAATATGACTAGAAAATGCCTATGAGTTAAGATTCTGTCTCATAGTTTGTATTTAATGAAGTCTTAGGACATACACAGTAGAGCAAATGTCACTGCATTTCTTTTATACTTAGAGAAAAGTATAAAAAAAATCTGAAAAAGAAGAAATTATTCAAGGTATACAGCTATAAGATATTTTAAAAGTTCAACTGGAACTAAATACTGACTCACCAATTTTAAGGAGGAATTTTATAAAACATTGAGAAAACTTATGGGTCCCTGCCTGGATGTTCAGATCAGTTTTTTGTGAAAATCAGGACTCAGAAAGTTCGTGTGTTTAGGATTCTATATACGGGTGAAGCAAATCCTAAACTCTTGGCTAGCTGTACTCCCAATATACCATATTAGCTCTCTCTCAAAATATAATGCTACCTTTTATCTAATGTAATAGAGGTGGGGTGAAAACAGTTCCTTCAAAACTGCATAAAAATATCTTGGAGTTTGAGATCATTTATAGTACGAATTAATATAAGAATTAAAAAACAAGCACATGAAGAATAGAGTAAAATATATAAATAAGACATATTTCACATATGTTCATGGTAGGGTGAAACTAAAGCTAGAACATAAATTGTTATTTATCTCATCCATTACCCATTAGATTCTTTACAGTTAAGCTATTACTCATGTATCACCCTGTCTCTGCCTATCTCTCCACTGTCTATCTCTCTGTCTCTCTCTCTAGAGAGAAATTATTACAGGAAATTAAATAAAAGGTTTTATTGCCTAGGTAGTTTTTACTCACCACTACTTCAACCACATGAAAAATATTTCAAAGGGGAAAATACATCACCAGAACTGTGTGTACAGATTTTTATTTTCAGGGACGAGCTTGTTACTGGAGTAAAGGGAGGTGAGCTCGATGTGCATTCTGTGGAGAACCCGGTAAAGGGCCATTCTTCCCATTCATCAATTCCACTAAACGCCACTTATTAACCTTCATAAGAGAGGACTTCCTAAGCAGAAACGCTTTATGTAAATCTGTGAATGGCCTCTCTTCTCCACACGCCTGCATTCTTACAAATACACTTAAAACAGCCTCTGTGTTAAATGGCATTTTAAGAATCGCTGGAGAACACAAAAAAAATAACAGAAAGTATACCCTATAAAGCTCTTTGCCATTAATTATCGCAAAGATTTGAGTGCCATAGTGTTCCTTAAGAAGATGAATGCAGAAATGCAGATGCCCAGATATTAGTCAAAATTGCTAAAGACAAAAGAATCCCAGGATACAGATGTTTGGAAATTCCATTTCTCTCACCTTGGTCCCCCCTTTTTTCTCTTTATCTTACCCTACTCCCTTTACTCCCTTTAGAGGCAGCATATACTGTTAAAAATAGAAAAGTTTGAGTCAAAACACTTTGATTCACTTCTTAGTTTTAACTTTTGTCTCTTATGACCTTCCTCTTTGGACTAGAACTTCTATAAAAGTACTATAAAGCAAGTATTACCTTAAAGGGGTACATAAAGAAGTTTGTAAATAAACAGTCATTTAAAGCTGAGCTCTCTATTTTACATACATTAATTTTATCACATAGAGTTTTTAAATTTTTTTCCAGGAAATTTTCTTTCCTATCTTTTTTCCAAAAACTAGAGAATTTAATGTTACTTCATTTCTATGTGTAGTTTCCCCCATCACATGTAGTACCAGTTTTCATTTGTGATTCCAAAAGATGGATTAAATAGCAGATCTACAGAATTGTTTAATGTACTGATGTGATCTTTAAAAAATGAGGCAGAAATTCTCCCTTCTTTCTCCTGTTCTCAACATAGTGACACCAATGTAAGTCCCAGCATACTTGCCCTTAGACCTCACCTTGACTTGGAGAAAATGGAGCACCTCTACCCATTTAATACATGCTCATTGTCCTCAGGGTCGATCACAAGTTCTATGTGAATGCAGTTCTGTCCCAGAAGGTGTATGAGGGGTTATCCCCAGGAGCTGACAGCTTCTGTGTTACAGGATGATTGACACGCAAGACAGGAATTTTGTTTCTACATAATGCTATCCTTTTATGTAATTATTTTTTTAATTTCCTTTCTTTTAACCTCATTGCAAAGTTTCCAAGAGCATCTGCCCAAACCTCAACAAAAAGCCTATGACTTTAATTCAATTCAATTTATTTCAATTCAGCAAGTATCTTTGTAATTAAGAATGGCCAGGACACTCTTAGTTACCAGGAATAAAATGGTATGCAAGATAAAAAAGATTCCCTGATTCCTAGAATTTACTGTTCAGTTGAATTAAAATTTTTAGTGCTCGCTGGCCTGAAACATCATTGTAATTTGGGACAACATCTGCAGAAGTCTTTGGGGGAGTCAATTTAGATTTAAATGCCTTAAGCAATAAGATTACTACCATGATTTAAAGCCAAATGTATCTATACTACTATTTCCCAGCTCTGAAGAAGCATAGCATAATGAAGAGTCTAGGCTCCAAGGTTAGCAAAAAGCTCAACCACAGCACATAGGAGCTCTGCATGTTTTGACAAATCATTCAACCTGTCAAAGCCTCAATTTTCTCATCTGTAAAATGGAAGTACTAAGTAGCACTTACCATAAAAGTTTGTTGAGCAATTAAAGGAGATTATATCTAGAACATGGTAATGTTTAAGAAATATCTGTTCTTGTTCTTATTTATAAACAATGAGTGATAGCAGAGGACAAAACCACAATATATAATTTCAATATCCTTAATCATAGATCGCAGACTTGTAAAGGGAACTCCTGGGAGACAATAACTTTTTCTGCCTTGGCCCTGGAAAAGAAGGACGACTTCTTCCCAGGTACGTCCCGTCCATAGATGCTTTTTTATTAGGTGCAGAGCAACAGTGTCAAAGATTTCAAATATCCCTTGGGAAGACCCAAGTAGTGCTCCATGAGCTGATGGGTAGGGTCCAATGGCACCCCTGAGCTCTCAGCTGGATGCCCACATTCTCTGCCACAGCCAGGTGTGTATCCTTTCTGTGTCTCAGAGGAACACTGTTTAAACGCTCAGTGAGATCCTGGGGGCAGAAAGCGTGCACTCATGGAAACATGGACCAGACAGACTTAACTAATGGGCACTGTCAAAATTCAAGTTGTCATGTGCAATTCAACACTGACTTCCCCGCCAATATTTTAGGAATACCTAAGGGTCTAAATGGAGACTTAGCTGCCTGTTTCACCTCATCCTTGTCTGTGCTATCGCAAAAGAACAACTTTTATTCCTACTCAAGCCTTAATCTGGTACATAGGATAAAACCAATCCTTGAATCAATTTAAAAAACCACAGTCCATCTAAATATTTGTCTTGTAGCATTAAGTATTTCAAGTTTTGTATAGGACTGAAAAACAATTAAAAACAAAATGAGAGACAGCAACCCTTTCAACCCCTCATCAGTATATTACATAAAAAATAACTGTTTTATCACATTCTTTCTCTGACCCATCCATTATAAACTCAGAGCAAAACTATTTCAGGAAGATTAGAAGCCCCTTCTTCAATCACAGTCTGTAGGAACTGACAAACTGTGCTCAAAACATGAAATGAAATGAGGCAAAAGGAAAATGAATGATCAGTGTTTTCTAAATGGCTTCTTTTGTAATAATGTCTTATCAATGCAATTTTTTAAAACAAAAACGTGGAATAAATTGAAGAGGCAGAGCAGATCTTAAAATGAAACTGGAAGTTTAATAATCTGCCGCTTTTCCTTTAGTCATAGAAAAATATACTTCATGAATACATAAAAACATTCTGATAATAGAGGTGATCGTCGCTATGTATTATTCAGATGGCAATGAGTTCACACGATGCTACTACATCAAGCAAAGCAGATTAACTATAGGAACTAACTTCAACGTACACTGTCTTTTTGGTCTCCAAAGCAATAAAGATCCAGTCATTCCCTTTTAGGGATTTGTTCTGCACAATTTAGAATGCAGTAGTTTCTTTCCTTCATTACGCCGTCCACGTGAGACAGACTGAATCAGAGGCTACAGAAACAGACATTTCTTTCCACTGAGAGTCTCAGATGTTTAGAACCATTTCTACACTCGTGGTTTCATCAACCTTCTGCTACCCAATCCACCTATTTCTTAACAGTGGTGCTGCAAAGCTTCCACTTTTGTCACAGTTTGACTACATTTTCCAAAGAAATAACAACCCAGTCAGACATTACAAAATTAGAAGATTGACGGAGTAGCTTGGCCACCTTTCCTAAAATTATGTGAAACTCGTTTGTATGTGATCAGTCTATACTAAAGAGCATTCTGTTGTATCCTGCTTCAGCACAGATCTGACAAGAACGTAGAGCTGCATTTAATTACTGTTTTCTAATAATGTTAGGAAAACACAGTAAAACTTTTAAGATCGTAAACTGTAATAATTTTATCACGAAGAAACACTGAAATGAAGTGAAAAATAAAATCAAGGACATTAGATATTTCCATAACTTATGAAAGAGGAATAGGAAGAAAGTTCAGTGCAATGTTACTAAGGTGCAGACAGATATGAAATGCATAAAACCATATGAAGCAAAAGGTCCAAGATTAATTACACCAGAAAGAATTGATGAAGGTATTTTGGGTTGGATCAGATTTATTGCATGTGAAGTTGTACCACTGGAAAAAGTCAGGAATTCAATCATAAAATGTATATTTTACTGTTGAAATGTGAGTGTGTAGGACTTAGTATTTACAGGAAGATGTCCTGAGAGTAGCAAAGTTTAAGTAGCAATGTCCTGCAGTAGCAAGGTTTAAGATCCTGAGGAGTAACAAATTGATCCACATATAGATACATTAGAAAAACATTTTTACTAGGTATTGTTTGATCATCAAAACAGAAAACCTAGCAGAGACTTTCTATTATATGGCCTATGTGGTAATTCCTTCAGAGTCTTTGAGCTAATAATTTAAACTAGGCAATAATGGTGGAGTGAAAGCTCTAGATGCCTGTTCTCAAATCTAACAGAGATTTCCTGCTAACGTCAGCCATTATCAACATAACTGTTAAACAATGAGTTGGAGGTATTAATCAAAGCAAATATATAAGAAAAAACAGAAATATAAGAATTGGAAAGAAGAATTAAATTGTATCTATTTCCAGGTGCTATAATAATAGACCTAAATTTCAAAAAAAAGAAATTAAAATCTATAAATATAAAAAATCTATACCTTTGTATATATACAAACAAGCACTTGGGAAATATAATCAAGACAACTTCTTGATAGTATGAAAATATACTCCACAAATATAAACAACAGATGAAGAAGAGTCTCTGCATCATTATTTGAAATAGCAAAACACTGGAAACAAACCAAGAATCTATTAAGAAAGGACATGGTTTTGAATAAACTATGGAACAGTCACCAAGTGGAGAACTATGAAACTGTAAAAAAGAAAGAGGTAGAAATCTTTATGTACAAACATTAGGGAGATTTCCAGGGTAAGTTACAAACCAGTATGCAGAAGGGAGTACAAAGTACAATAATTGTTGTGTTATAAAGGAAGAGAAATAGGAATGCACATACACATATACTTAATTTTGTAAAAAGTAACATTGGAAGGATATACCACAAACCAAACACATGATTATTTACATGGGTTAGGGTAAGCTGGAGTGGATACAGACAGAACTGAGTTTTCTCTGAGTGTACCTTTCATATGGTTTTGACATTTGAGCTGGTTAAAAATTTTACATATTTAAAAAGGAAAAAAAAAATCAAAGTCCTCTGGTCATTTTCCATTGGTAAAACCCAATAATTAAGGTTTCCTAATTGTCCACTTAAAATAAATCAAGAGTTTAATCCTTCAAGGGAAAGAGATAGGAGAGATACTTCTCAAACTACTTCCAAGCTGGTAAGCACGATTTGACAGCAGGGAGTCTAAGGGATATGTCAACTTTAAAACAATAAGATATATATTTTTTAAGAAATAAAATATTGCCTATTTTGTCATTCCCATTTCTTACAAAGCAGTTTCAATTCTTGTGGTATATTTTACACGCAATAAAATTTAAAGATCTTAAGTACCCAGTCAGATGACTTTTGGAAAATATTTTCACCCATAACCAAATAGAACTTCACTAAGTATTGATAATACTGCCCCTGAGACAGACTAACTTCTATTATACATGATCGTTTCCTCTTCCTGAACTTCATATAAATGTATCTATTTTTTATGTCTGCCTACCTTTGCTCATATAATGATATTTGATATTAATCTCTGTTGTGCACATCAGTAGTTGTTTATAATGCTGAGTAGTATTATTTTATATAAATATAGCACTATTTGGTTATCCATTCTCTTGTTGATGGAATTTTGGGTTGTTTCCAGCTTCCAGCTCTCTGAAAACAGTTGTTATGAACATGTTTTTACAAGTTTTTGTGAACATATGCTTTTATTTCTACTGAGTAAATACTTAGAAGTGGAATTGATAGGTGAGAGGGTAACCGTATGCTTGTTGGTAAAGAGCACAAGCTTCCAGTTTTTAGATGAATACGTTCTGGGATCTAATATACAGCATGATGAATATAGCTGACACTACCGTATCATATACTTGAAAGTTGTTAAGAAAATAGATCTTAAATGTTCTCACTACAGAAAAATAATAGTTATGTGAGATGACAGATGTGTTAACTATCCTTATGGTGGTAATTGTTTTACAATAGATATGTGTGTCAAATCATCACATTGTACATCTTAAACTTACACAATGTCCTATGTCAATTATATATCAACCAAGCTGGCAGAAAGTAAAATGAAACATACATATGTATGAAACAACCCAACAGATTTGAAAAATTTCCGTATCCTTTTTCATTTCCACCAGCAAAGTATGTGAATTCAGCTTGCCACATCTTCACCCACCCTTGATATTGTTAGCCTTTTTAATTTTAGCAATTCTAGTGTGTAGCTGCATTTCATTTTGTTTTAAATTACATATAACTGTTGAGTTACGATACTGAACAATTTTTGGGTGCTTACTGGCCATCTGTTTATCTTTATAAACTCTCCAAGTCTTTTGCTCATCTTAATTATGTTGTCTTTTTATAATTGATTTGTAGGAGCTCTTTACATGGTCCAGATAAAAGTCTTTTGCCAGATATATGTCATGTGAACATTTTCTTTTCAATACAGATATCCAATTTTCTAGGTCCAGTCGTTGACACAATTTTCCTTTCCCCATTTAATTACATTTGTGCCTTTGTTGAAAATAAATTGACCATATATAAGGTGGATCTAGTTCTGGACTCTGTTCTGTTGTCTTGGTCTATTTGTTTATCCTCACACCTATACTATACTGTCCTGATTAATGTAGTTTTACAGTAAGTCTAACACTGTGCCATTATATTAGCCACTGTCCTCACAGGATGATGAGCACGTTTAGATGTTTCTCTCTTTGAACTTTCAAGCCTCTTTCATATAAACTTCAATATATCAACACATGAACTGACACAGATGACAGTATGATATAGAGAATGAGAACAAATCCTTTCCAGACAAAAGGATGTGACTCTGAATCCTATCACACAGGAAATCCTTTCATGTTCTTTATATGTCATTTTCCTCACCTAATAAAATAGGGACAATACTACCTATCTCATAAAATTTTTGAAAGGTTTAATTAATAAGATACCATATTTAAAGTATCCAGTGAATTATTTGACATATGGAGTAAACCTACAATAACATAGCTAGCTGTAGACACTATATTCAAAGAAAGTAAGAGTATATTATTCTTTGTAGAAATTCAAAACATGGAGACAATTTTGAATGACTGCCGTACTATTTTTTTAAGATTAGCAATTTCTTTCTTTGGAATATATTATCAATTACTTATAATGTACTACTTTATACTGTTTATGACAGAATATTATATCTTTATGCATTACTAATTATTAATAATTGCTTTTGTAATATAATATACACATTTCACAGTGTTGACAAAAGATAAGAACTTCGCTGTTTGCGCACATACCTCTTCAATATTTTCTCTTAGTTCTGAATTTCCCAGAATAGAAAATGAAACAAGCATGCACATCTGTATCAGGAGAAAACACAGCAATGTTACTCAGAGCATTTTCCCAATAGGTTTACTCTTTCATTACTGTGTAATTAACCCCACACTGAGAATTCTATTGTGAATTCTTTTGCAGCAGCAAATTAAACATTTGACTTGCAGACTATTATGTTTCTGTGAAAGTGACTATCATGTCATTAGAAAATAGGCGAGCAATATTGTGAGTAATGAAGAGTTTTCAGGGAAGCTTTCAATGAAGCTAGAAGATTTGCCCTGGGAGAAAATGCTCTATATATTTCAAAGGCCTCACCACGATCTCCAGCATAAAATCCATCAAAGTCTAATAAAGTAGCTTCATTAGCACAATCACATCACCTTATTAATAATTTATTGGTTTGCAAAGGTACTGATGGGATTATAATGCATCATTTTAGGCACAAAGGAACGCTACTGTGATGCTCATCAAGGTGAGCACAACAGAAGTCAAATCTGTAGTAAACCAATTTGGTATCTTTTTTTTTTTTTTTTGCGGTACGCGGGCCTCTCACTGTTGTGGCCTCTCCCGTTGCGTAGCACAGGCTCCGGACGCGCAGGCTCAGCGGCCACGGCTCACGGGCCCAGCCGCTCCGCGGCATGTGGGATCTTCCAGGACCGGGGCACGAACCCGTGTCCCCTGCATCAGCAGGCGGACTCTCAACCACTGCGCCACCAGGGAAGCCCACCAATTTGGTATCTTTAAACCACATAACTAGGTATCCTTCCATTAACCAACAAAGCAGCATCCTACAACACTGTACGTTTTACTAGGAATTTGCCGTTCATATCTAAAAATATGAACTTCATGCGACATCTTGAAAACACAGAAATACATTTTCCTGATCAAAAATCCACATTTAAGAATTTTCATAAAATGACCTATTTTAGTTAAACAACCCAAAAAGAGCAACATTGGCGTCAACATGTGATATTAAAATTCTCATCCACAGAAAATGAGACTCCCAATGGACTTTAGGATATTTATAATGCCCACTGTATATTCACAACTAATTGTGAACACTATATGGAAGTCAATATAACAGAACAGAACAGATGTCTGTTCTAAATCTTCCTCATATTCATTGACATTAGAGAGGGATTGGTGAAACACTGATGCTAAGGGACTGATAGGGAATACGGAGTAGGCAGTACCCCAGGTCAATAACTGAACTGTGAACATGGTATACACCTGGGGAAAAAATGGAACTTCCCACTCTCGTCACCTTTACAAAAGCCATTATTTTATGGATAAGGGTGTACTTCACCTTCTAATATAATGCTGCTACAGCTTGAAAATACAGGCATAACCCAGCTGTCCACCTAGAATGGCCTTTTACAAGACATGCTTTATAAAATCCTCTTATTTGTTTCAATGAATCTCCTCTTAACAGGCTGTCCTGAAACTTGGCTCCAATTGGGCTGCACCGTCTCCTAATGGACAGTCTTACTTTATGAACTTGAACAAGAGGTAGTGCGCTTCCTTCCCAATTAAACATAATTCAATCCCCAGAGACACGGCTCCATTATTGTTCCAGTGTTTAACTACAGTATTTTAAAAAGGAAGGAGAACAACTGGATTTAAGCAAAGTAGAAGTTCTTGGCAATTTGAATCACTGGGTCTTCACCAGGATTTTGATGAGAAATGAGAAACAGAAGTGGTCATTTCAGGGCTGTCATCTGTCTGAAATAAAAGCCTGTATTCAAAGGTTATTTATTTATGTTATTGTTTAGGAAACAAATTAAAGTGCTCAGAGCCCAACCAGGGAAATCGTGTGTTAATTACACACAAGATTTCACTTCCTTCGCATACCATTCTCTAATACAACTGCTTATCCTAGAAATGGAAATACTGACTCCGTGACCTTTTCTTAACCAAAGAGTTCTCTGATGCATACAAAAGACTCTGGATTACACTATCATCTAGAAACTACTTAGAAATTATTCCTTCCTCAGGAAAAGTTTCATGTATCGCTTAGCTTTTAATGCATGTTTAAGTTATATGCCCCAGAAATTTCATGTACCGTTTTCAAGAGTGAAATCTTTTAAAACACTCTCTAGCTCATTAGTTTTTCAATATTATCTGTCCAGTTAATTATTCAATGTGATCTGGAGGTTTCCACAAAGACAAAACCACATGTTAATGTACAGAGACATCTACCAAACATTAGAAGGAATCCCTTTGTGATGAATAACTTGAAGGCAAAAAACTTGACAAATATTAAAGAAAACAAAGTATCTCAACAGTGATCAGTTCTACATTCTTGAATTAATGGAGAGGGCCAGAGGAAAACAGAAACCAAATTTAGTCATGTGTGTGCTTGTCTCAAGCAATCAATTCTAAACTTCCTATGGCTGGGGACATAAATATTCTATGGCCTTACTTTATCCCACTTTCTAATAGTTGGCTATTACAAATGTTTGCTCTTGCAGTATAACCTTGAAATCTGTCCTCAACAACATGTGAAATTTGCATAATGAAAGGGATCTGAACATTTGCCCAAGCGTGAAATACATTGTTATAATTGTTCAAAATCTACGATATTCTTAAATTCCCTTTTTAAAATAAATAAAACCACGTGAAATCTTAAAAGGGTCTGATCTAAGTAATATATTTCTTTCAACTGATTATGGTTTCATGGTGCTCACCATTAATCTGCTGATCTTATTTATTTATTTATTTATTTATTTATTTATTGCGGTACGCGGGCCTCTCACTGTTGCGGCCTCTCCCGTTGCGGAGCACAGGCTCCGGACGCGCAGGCCCAGCGGCCATGGCCCACGGGCCCAGCCGCTCCGCGGCACATGGGATCCTCCCGGACCGGGGCACGAACCCATGTCCCCTGCATCGGCAGGCGGACGCTCAACCACTGCGCCACCAGGGAAGCCCAATCTACTGATCTTGAAGTGAACAATATTCCTAAATGTGAAATATTCCTAAAATAAAATATACCATCTAGAGATGAGTTCTAAATTCTACTTCCAGTTTTATTTAGCCAACAAATTGCATTATCAGAGTTATATAGTAAACACTCAATTCCATCCTCGATATTGAAAGAGCTTTGCAAAGAATAAATACTCATGGCTTCTCTTATACGTGAAAACCTGCTTCGTTTGCCCTGTTTGGATACTTGCACTTGTATTTACTTGCCTTCAAGAAATGGTATACCAAAGCACTCTATTTTTGTAGAGCCTGTGAGGCACTTCACTTTATACATTGATTTTCAGAAGTGAAAACCAGTCTTGGAGCCTCTCCTCTCTGAGGTTTTTTTTTTTTCCTACTTAATTGCTAAAAATAGAACCGCACTGCTGAGGGACTATGGTCATTGCTAGATGAGCATGGACAATATATCTGAGAGCTGCTTAACATGCAGAAGGGAACAATTCTTATTTCTCTATGAAACTCCACTGGGAAACCAGCACACAGGCAATTTTTCGCACTCTACTCGTTCTATAGCAAGGACACAAAAAGACTGTGTTCTTTTCTAAATATAGAATGTCTCCCTTTCTTTCAGAGATTGCTGTCAAGATTTCTAGTTGTCTGCCCACTATCTATTCTCTTTTTCTTCCTTACTAGAGCACCCTAATTTGGTTTGGGATAGCAAAGGACCCAGATGAAATCCAATATTTTCTAGACTCATTCGGAAATAAGAGAGGCCACGTGACACCATTCTGGTCAAAGCAATGTAAACAGAAGTCATCGTGTGGGGCTTTCAGGAATGCTACATAGGGAGACTCAGCTGGGGCCTCTTGTGCCCTTCACTCTTCATTCTTTCTCTGGCTCTGATCATGGGCATAGAACTTAAGAGTTACAGTCAATTTTTTTCAGCCATGAACAATCACCAAGAGCATCTGGGAGTGTGAGTTTCTAAAACAATGTCAGCATTGCCTATCTGTGGACTTATTTGGTAGGGTTAATGTTTGGGGGTTTTCTGTCCTATATGATCAGTATAAATTCTAACTTACGTGGATAAAATTCATCAATCTTCATCAATCTACCAAGTTAATCCTCTTCCAGCCCCTACCTGCCTCCAAGCCTGGAGGCTTTCAAAAGTCATCTGGAGACTTTGATTACAACCTTTTCTTCCTTCACATCCAAAGTCTTTCATTCATTCTTTCACTCTTCTTCTGTGGTCATACCTGACTTAGTTTCACCACTCACATGACTGCAGTTCTAAGTCAAAACGTCGCAAATGAGAAAGATGCTAAAAGTAAATTTTACTTTTTACTTAAAAATTAAAACAGAACATTCTTAAAAATTACGAGAAGCAGGAGGAAACAGAAAAAGAATTACAATGAGGTAAATACCTTCACTATATTCCCCTTACAATAAATTTACATGAGAGTATGACTCAAATTCTAGACGGATGTAGCCTAGGTACATAAATACCAGTGGCTAACAATGGCTCTAACAACAGCCTACTCAACAAAAGCAAAGTAACCTAGAGTCTTAAACACACACACACGCACACATACACACACACACTTATCCACTAACACACACCCACCTCCGAGAAAAAAAGCCTGGAACCCGGAAGAGTACAATAAAAACTAGTTTTTAAACATTTTTAATATAATTTTAAAAGCCGCTGTGTGGGAAAATATTGACACACAGAAAGTGTAACATTGATTAAACGTTACATATGATATAGATCTCTAAATAATAGGCACTCTAAATAATACCGTAAACTTATTTTAAAAATGTTCCTACTCACTAAACAAATTATTTTCAGGAAACACAATACAGTTAGCCCATAAGTTCTTTAGGAGATTGGGCATTGTAAACATTGGAAAATGAAACTTACAGATGTTCTTTATTTATTATTATGAGCTATAATAATGGAAACCAGTCTGAAGAGAGTTTTAAAATTATGTATTTCTGGAGGTTATCTCACTTGGATAAAAATAAGTTTATAGGAGTGACAGTCATAAGACTGGACTTAATCCTTTGAGGACTCAAATAAGAGCATAATTTAAGAGTGACAAGATTTAGAAATGAGGATTTTGTCCTCATTCATAAAAAAACTAAAAAATTAATAACTTAGTATCCAATTTTAGGCATATCATTAACAAAGTAGAATCCATTATCTCTGTTTTCTCACTTGTGACTTCAGGAGAAAGTGAACTTAACTTCTTTATTTTCAACGACTTTTAAACTGCTATAAGAAAAAGGAAGTAAAATTTGAAGAAATTCTCTTAAGTTTTCAACGTTTATTCTGAAGAAATTTGAAAGAATATAAACAATAGTGAAATCATTCTCTACTGACAGTCATATAGGATGGTCCTCTAGTCTCATAAACCAAAAGATTTATTATTTCATATAGAATTAGAAGAGAAACCCCAGTTAAAATAATATGAAGCAAAAGTTGGTATAGAATATAATAATTTATGGCACAATGTTTGTTTTCTGTTCATAAGTGGTAGAGTGGGTCAACCCTGAATTTTAAAAAAATTAATAAAGGAGATTCAATTGGCCATTGACAGATTTTGCTATCTTTAACTTCTCCCTTTCAACTGTTTCCTTCTTGTTTTCTTATAAAAACCTCTTCCACTCTCTTATAACTAATACTTCACGGAACACTTGGGAATTTTCTATTTCTCCCTTTCCTTCCATAGCCAAAATCGTGTTCAGGACCACCATGCACGTGTATACAGTTTGTACTTTGCACAAAGGTACCCAGCTGAATGAGCAAACCTCTGGCTGAAACTGAACTCACAAATTGCCCACAAAGCTGTGAAAGGCATTGTCTCTACAGAGGAAGGGAAGGAGGTGGGCAGAAAGGAACCCTCTGCTCACCAACCCCTGAACTTTGAGGCTACATCTGCCAAGGGTGAGGGTCAACTTCTTTTCAAATTCATACAGATATCCTATAGCCTAGAAGCAGCCCTAGTCTTCAGAGTTGCTACTCCCACTGCAAATGGTTCTAACATTTTCAAAGGAGTAGTACCTATTAAAGTCAACTGTAACACAGTAAGGTGTGGGTCAATAATGATGACAGACAGGTGAAATTCAGTATGTGCAGAACTGAGAAATAGAGAAGCAGGAGACACAGCATCACTTAGTATCTCTGAACTACACACAAGGGAATCAATGCCGATCCCTGTTTGAGATCATCTTTCCCAGTAAATCATACTATTAAGGAATAGTAGCATGGAGACTGTGTATGCCTAATAATCCCTGCTATACTTCTTTTGTAACTTCACCTAGAGTTTACCTTACTTGGACTTTTGATTTTCCTGTAGAGAATGACACACATGTCATATGGATTTGTAAGGTGCAACATTAGTGAAATTTTAATAATGACTAACAAATTATAAAAGAAAGGGAAAAATCAGATGATTTAAACTCACTGTTAGTACTCAGTACTGTATTTTTCATGTTTGAAAGAAAACCATGTAATGTGACCAAGGAAAACTGCAGTTGCGTTTTCTTGAAATGCATAATCTTAGAAGTAGATGAATCTTACAATTTGTTTGCAATCACAAACGAATCTAAAGTTTCTAATGATATACTTGCTATTGAAATATAAAACACACACAAATGTGAACTTTCTAAGCAAATGAAAGGTACATTCCTCACAGTGTTTCACAATTAACTTAGCTTGCCTCTGGCCAGCCAAAGGGCAGATGGCTATCCGTTTAAAATCTCTAGGTGAACCATCTCTCAGAAAGGAGAGGCTGGGTAGAGTAACCCTATGTTCCATTTCAAACTGGCTAGGCTGCTATCTCCTTTGGCACTGAGAGCCACACGCCTTCATTTAAAGAAAGATTATGTCAGAAAAGTCTGTCCCTCAGCCTGTAGATAAGAAGCCAGTACACAAAAGGGAGACAGAGAAGTGATGGCAGCTTCTAAAACAATGGTTCTTAACCTTATCAAATCCAGAGTCATGTTTGTATGAATAAACATGTAACTCCCTTTTTATAAATCTGAAATAAAATTCATTACATTCTAATCTAAGCACAAAATTTAAACATCAATCATCTTAATACAATAAAAGGAAAGGAATTTATACAAACAATATATATTTCAATATGGAAATATCCAAGGTATATCACAGTATAAGACATAGTAGTCAGATGCTTTACTCACACCTAGAATCATGGTGAATATAATAGTTACATATGCAGATTGACACAAATGGGTTGTATTTGCCACTCAGATACTATAAGGAACATTGTTATTTGTGATTTTATGTAGTGCTGAAAGCTCATATTAATGATCTGAAAGAGTACCAAGTTTCCTCCACTTACACAGTTGTTTTATCTGGAAAATTAGTGCATATTAAAACTATGTGATACACTTTGAATTTATATTCAAATTCTAGTTAGGTTCTAGATTCAGATATTTCTAAACAGATTTTACACTTGCTCAAATCTTACAGGCATTGGGTGGTGGGAAATTCTTTGTGGGGCAGGCCTGACATACGGATGGCCAGATGTTCTAGCAGTCCTGATCGCCACCCTCAATGTTAATGCCACCACCCTCTTCATTATAAGCAAGAAAAATACCACAGCAAATTTCCAAAATGCCCTCTTGGGTTCTGTTTTCTTTGAGGCTCTCCCGTCAGAGGGAGGAGAAAGAGAGCACTAATTCTTCTTCCTTCTCCTCGCAGCTATTGCTGCATAGACAATAAACTATATAAGGTGGTTTAAGGGAAGATCCCTTATCAATAAAATATTGCTTGCCCCTGCCAAGAACTGAAATCACATCTCTTATTAAACATCCAAGAGAAACTTAATGGGAGATACTGTGGGTCCTTCAGATTTCCCAACCTCAAGTTGAAACATCTGAAGTAATGGATATTTTCAGTGATAGAAATGATGAGAGTTAATAAATGAGAATCATAGTTCAAACATTCTACATCCTACCTATAATGAGGTCCTACTATCTACCTAATTATTTCCCAGATCTCCATGACATGGTTCTGAATATACCACCACAGATATTAGACACTTCAAGACAGAGAAACATATGACAACAAAGTGAGGTAATACGGTGGGGGGGTGGTTTTAGATGGAGGTACTAGAAGGCTGAATGAGGACACCGGAAATCATTTTAGACACAAGTTTGAGAAGGAGACAAAGACGAGGAAAGGAAGGGGGCAGGTTTCAATATGTCAAAGCATTTTGGTGCATTTTGTCAAGGGATTCAATACTGTTGTCACTTTTTCTTTGACAATCCCCATCTTGATATTTTTTTCCCTTTTCCACGCAGTATGGAAGAAGTTCATGTCAGGATCTTGAGTCATTGAACAGGAAGTAGTCCCCACCATCCATCCTGGATCTGTACAAGAACCCTCTACTTCTTTATCTATCCTTCAATATCACAGAGAATGTCTCATTTTCTCTTTTCTAGTTCATCTGCCAAAGTGAGTTATCTACCACCTGAGTTTTTGACATGGGATTTCCTTCAGCAATTGAAGCTAAATCTATTTAGGCAAACTTTGAGACAAAGCAGGCATTCCACCAAATTAGAGATGGTAGAGAGATAGGCATGAAAGTGTTACACTTGGGGAAGTGAGACTCTTATAGCTACCCAGATGTTACAACAATGAGCTAACAGGAATACAGTGAATAGGAATGCTAAGTCCCTAAAATCATGTATGAATTACATGTTAATTTTACACAAAGATAATGAAAAGAGAACTGACATTTATGAAATACCTACATTGTGCCATTCACTATACTATGCACTTTAATATATGTCATCTCACAGTCAACTCAATAGGTATTATTATTCCAATTATTTTACAAATGAGAAAACTAATGTTTGTAAATAATAAAACACATCTCTTTTCACAGACTTCTTTAACAGAGTCCCTTAGTTGAATCTGGGGTGTCTAATACAAAAGCTATCACATTCAGATAGCAAATCAATATTTTAAAAATAACTGACAGACTAGATGAAGGAATGAGTGTGTTGATAAAAATGAATGAAAAAACTCAAATACCACACACAGAATTTTAAAGAAAATTAATCATAAGCACAAAAGAAACTGAGGTGTGCAGAGGTCTGCTGCAATGGGAGTTTAACGCATCTTCTAATATGAATAGATCAATCATAATCTTTCTTAATGATTTCAGAAATCCTTTTTAATTTAAAAGCCAGTAGTCAAAAGAGAATTTTGACAGCAGTAAGATGAAATAGCAAAGCACAGTGATCTTAAGCCATTTCCACCCATTTAGGGGTGGAAAACGCAGTTCCAAAGACCTGATTGGTCACTGAAATAATAATCAAAATCGTATATTTAATAAACATTTATGGCCATTTCAGTATCAGCATAATTTTACATGGTCTTTGGGTCAAGAAGACCTGATATATGTAAGTTACTTACAAGTATGTTTTTAAAGATTTTTTTAATTATGTCACTTCAATGAGATGAGTTTCATTTACAAAGAAATTTCAACTACATGACCAACATATTTCCTCATAATGTACACTAAATAAACATTGACACCCCCATCACACACACACACAGACATACACACAAATGTGTATCTTAGAGATACTGAGAATTAGACATGTTCTTTTCCAAAATAAAAATGGACTCCAAGATCTGGGTGTTCAAAAGTTATATTTCTTACTCGTATACTGCAATTTCCCTTACTATGTGTGAACGATATTGTCTGTACTGTACAGTATCCAAGCTCATTTCATGGACATTTCCATTATTTCCTTATTTACAAATTTAATAGCAATATTAAAAGATCACTTGTATGAAAACTACATAGTAACACATTAAGCTCTCACTCAGTATTAACAGCAACAAAACATTCAATAGCAACGGTCAAGTGCTTAAAAAACTTTGAGATAAAAACATGAATATACCTAATAAAACTATGGTGGACTACCAACAATTCTATATTCTTCAGACCTTTCATACCATTTCAAAATTCAATGCACAAAACACATTATATTTTTCAGAGAGTAAAGAAAGTTGGAATATATCATTTCACACCTATTTCTTCATAGAATTCCCAGAAGAAAAATGTGAAAATGACAATGTGACATTTGTCATCAATTTACAGCTGACGCTTTACAGTTTTAGAACTTGAGAATGTTTATTCTCTTAGGATGCTTTTCTTATATTCTGCCACACATCTGGCTTTAGTTTCATAATATACAAGAAATGTACTTTATAAAAACAAAATTCAACTGAAAAAAAATGTCAGCATAATTTGCAACAAAAATTCTCACTATTATAGATAATTATGGTATGCTTGAAGAAATAGTGATATAATCCTTCAGTAATATTTTAAAGAATTATATATTTAGGAAGAATGTGGTTTTTTCTCCCTTAATTTTTATAATTTACTTTTCAATTTCAATTTTATTTATAGTTCTTTAATTTAAATTGGAATTACATGCTACCAACGAAAAGCATCCTTGGTCCTACCTTTTGGCAAACCACTAAGTTTGTGGTACAAAAAAATTATTATTGGTCTTTTTTATTTTTAGTAAATAACTCTTCCACAAGTGTTTCTATGAAATTTGAGGCTCTGTTTTAACAAAATTACATATATATGTCATCTTTGACTCAATAACAATGTTAAAAAGACCTTTAAATCATATTTTAATAGTAAAATTAAGAGTAAAAAAGAGGCTCACATTCCTCTTTCAAGTACTAAGTATTTCTTCATGCGTGGCAGAAGATGAAAAAGAAAAAAAAAAGTACCAACAACATTTCAAAAAAACAAATATCCCACTATACTCTTAAAAATGGATGAAACATCCCTATCTTCCATGTGTCAGGTAAGTGGGTATTTAAAGAACATATTACCTTTTCCAGAAGTATATATTATGGTCTAATAGTTTAAAGTTATACTTTTAGAGCAATTTCATGATTAAAAAATATTCACTCAATTATTTACTAGTTAGTCCTAAGAATGAATAAAGTTTCCAGGCAAATCAAAATGCAATACTCAGACTGCAGATTGTAGAAGTGCATTAGTTCTGCTTTGGTGAGACTTGACAGAGGATGTCCACTGTCCAAAGAAGTCCAAAGAAAAATTAGGAAATAACTAACAGGGGAATAACCAGGTACTTGGTATAGGTCACTCGGCTTGTATCTAACATTTTCTCCACTTAAGGTTTGAAAGTTTGTTTTTCTATAGTAATCACTCATAAGTCCTATCATGAGAAGTAGCCGCGTATTTTTTTCTTAAATCACACAACACGGTGCCAAAGTGTTTCACCTGCTCATTGCTCTGAGATTCATGTCAATTCACCATGAACAATGACCCTATTTTGACATTTCAAGCAAACCACTGCCATGTAAACCAACATACACCCAACAGCGGAAACCAAATCGCTGGATATTGAAGGTGAGTGCTGGCCGAGGGGATAAGCGAGTGTAAGGCTCTCAACGGCCTCCACCTGCCCCCAAGTTTAGAGAATGAGCCCATGTGGACATTATTAACATTTGTCAGGAGACCGCGTCTGCTCAAGAACGCAACCAAACCAGACCAAAGGAACCAACAAACCAACCTACTCACAGTTTTTGTGAAACGAAATCCCTTGCGAGAGCACAGCATGAACCTCCTGAATACCCCTTCCTCGGAACCCCTCTGAACCACACTAAAGTCCCCTAAACGCTGAAATGCAAGACTTAGAGCAACAGTGTCATTGAGTCTAACTTTCCCACTGCAATCAGTTTCTGACATTCAACACCTCTTGAGGATAACTTAAGATATAAAATATATTAATAGTAATGCTTTGCGGTCCCCTTGGGAGTTGATTATATAGGAAAGACTGATCTTGATTGTCTTTTTTAAATGGAAAAACTCACTATATTGGCATAAATGCCACGTAATTTATGGGAGGATTACCAGACTATTGGTAGGCGTCCATCATGCCCTATATAGTAATTTCTGGTCGTCTACGATGTAAAAATCACACTCAATTAGTATTAAGAACGGCACAGAACACGCTTATCAATCTCGTTCACCTTATCAGATCTTTTTCTATACATCTACTCACATAGAGAAATGTGTTTCTATTTATAAGTTGAAATAATATAAATCAATAAGAAATAATAATTTTATGTCAGTAAATGAATACGTGCTTTACAAGCATGACATCAACATGGAGTTATCTGCATATCAGTAAACAATATTTTTATTATGCTACTGGAACAAAAAAAGTGCATACACACACTTTATCAAACATGAGAAGAGTATTCTGGTAATTGAGATTAATTAGATGGATTTTGGTAGGATTCTACCAGTCTTAACAGAGAAAGGTAAGAATTCTTTCTTCCTTTGTGATAATCTATAATAATGACTAGCTTTACTTAGAAAGCATTATTTCTAGTATACTATCAACAGCATAGATATCTTGTTATTACAGTTTCGTTTAGCATACCTCTAGAAATCTCTACAACCTGGAACAAGTTACTTCACCTTCTAGGGCTTGATCTTCCTAATCTTTATAATAATATTGCTAACACATAACATTAGTTGAGAATTTGCTCTTGGTAAAGCAATTTGTTAAGCATTTTAAATGCACAGTATTATTTAAACTTCGTTAGCACCTTGAGATTCTATCCCAAACTCCTGTTACAGGTAAAAGCAAGACTGAGGTTTGGAAGAGACTCCATTCTGTTCTAAGACTGGAAAGTCTAGGAAACCAGAATCATAGAATTTTTTTTTAATTGTAACAGGCTTTAGAGATAATCTAGTTCAATTCTCTAAAATTTTAAATGCAAAACTAAAATTTAGAGAGATTACAGAAATTGACAAGACTACACAACTAACCCATTTATCTATACTTTTTGCATGTTTTTCCCCAAACTATATCACAGACGACACTACTGTACCTTCTCTTTACACATAAAATATTTAATAGTGTGGTATAATGATTCTATTTTTTTCCCATTTTCCCCATTTAGAGTGTGCTTCTTAATTTTAAAATAAACAAGAAGTTTGTTATGGCATCCTTCATTACAGATTCCAAGTTTAAAACCTTGCTACTCAATGTGCGGTTCATGGACCTCTCTCAATGTCAGCATCAGATGGGAGCTGTTAGAAATGCCACATCTTAGGTCCTACCCCAGACCTACTGAATCAGAATCTTCCAGGTGGTTCATGTGCATAATAACAGGTGGGAAGTGCTGCTTTCTGCAGTTCTTACGTCTTTTGCATCAACTTCCTCAATATCAGCCCCAGTAATGGCCACCGTTGACTAGTACTCAAGAACCAACAAACATCCATGTATAACCTCTTGTTGGCCAGTGTTTTAAGTATACTGATCATCTGCTTAAAAGCATACTTCTGCATAGACTATAATCTGAGATAAAGATTATAATTTGAGATACAGACACTGCTTGGGTTTGTTACAGACACACAGTCATCTAGCACTTGCAGGCTGTGCTTTATTTTATGTCAAATGTGAAGGCTAAGCCTTTGACGTATGGTCAATGTTGAAAAGTTAAGCTGCAAAGATACTGAAAGTATAAAAACATATATATCAAGCTCTATACTGCTCTCTGTTTAAATTGGCACATAACTCAAATTCTGAAATAACCTTATTTTAATATTATATTCCTTAAAAATACAATCAGTATGGAATTAATTGTAATAAGAAAACAAGGTACATTTTCTAACAATCCTTGGACTTGTAGCGTTTATAAATGCACACATCTTTAATAAAACCACTATCCACCCCAAAGTATACAACAATCCAACTAACTGAAATCTTACTAAGATGAGAAAATCTCTGAAGTATAGAGTACAGCAATGCCAAAGGTTAGTACTTTAAGAATATGATGCATATTACCATTAATCACATTAAAAATAACTAGATATCCTGTAACTATTGAGTTAAAATTCCAATATGACATTATTTTGTGAAAGTATGTTATAATTACATTCAATATTATATACTTCTTTAAAGTCTGCTATAAACAATACACTTTGAAATGTATGTTATTTAGGAAACTTCCTCTTATAAATGACTGCTATTTCAATAGCATATATATTATATGTGTTAAATGATCAAAGTTATTTCTCTCCTTAGCAAAATTCTCTAAGCTAAATACCATTGAATTATTAGAATATTAGTACTGATGTTTCTAAATGAGTCTGGAATGATTGCTCATGTACACAATACTGTCCAGGAACAAAATAACATTTTTACATAATGAAACAAGTGTTCCTTTTTGATATTAAAATTAGTTAGGCAACACATATTGACTACAGTGCAATTATAAAAATGGAGACAAATTTCTGAAAATCATATACATATAACTATATGTTAAAGCACTTAGTTTGCTTAACATTTCTACCACTTCCTCAACAGTTCAAAATTAGACTTTATTAAAAAATGTTTTGGATTTACTATTGTTCAGTTGTTCTTGATTTCTTTTGGATTTAAATGTGTTTTGTGTCAATGTATTAAACAATGAATTTAATTTTCAAAGAGAAAGCAGAATTTAACTTCTTTAAGCCTAATATCTCAGGGTCTGGTAAGAAAGAACAAGTCGTTTGATATAAAACAGTCACGAATATTTTCTCTTATTGCTAATTTTTATTATTTGAAGAGATGGGGACCAGTGATTTTTCTCTCACTAATGTAACCCAGTTTCCTTCGACCTCACCTTCTATCTTCCTGTTTGATGGGAACAGGCAGAAGAAGAAGAGGCACACAGATGATAAAAAACCATGAGAGGAACTCTGGACTTGTTTTAAATTTCCCTTTGGTAAAAACAGAATGTTGAGCTTTTCCACTCTCTCCTTTGTCCTTTTTCTGTAAATGAAATTGGAAGTCCTCCTCCCTTTACTGAAAAAGAATATTCAAAACTTGAGGAGAGGAAGAAACAAATATTTTCCAAGTTGGTTGAAAAGATTATATCCTAAGTCCTTAAGTCTCTACAGCCAGGGATCTGGAAATTCCAAACTGTGAAAATAAATATCTAATACATATATTCTACCAATGTCAGACAGAAAGTGATGAATAAAGTCACCTGGCCTGATTCAGGCTGGCTACAAGGCAGGGCCTGGACATGGCCCAAGGGCTCTCCTGAGCCCCAGGGAAAAGAATGACAAGAATTCACTAGGAACTATTGACAGGGCCTTAGAATATGTCTCAGAATATAATTTTCCAGTAGCCAACTTTCTCCGTCATTTTTATGATCCTATCATTTCCAATTCCTACCTTCACGTAGCAAAATATAAATGTTAATTTTGCCTGGGCCTTTGCAAGGCAAGTACATAGCTTTTTTTTTTTTAAATAAACAAATTTATTTTTTAAAAATACCTGAATTATTAGTTCCTCATAAGCTCACCAGCATGGGAAGGACACTTCTAAACCCTTTCTGTGTTTGCAGACACATGGATGTACCCACAGACACAGACCATACGAGTTCCCATGTTTCTAAGCATAAAACATAGTATGCTGTACGTATAACTTCGTAAATAGTACTTTTCTCTTAATAATGACTTAACGAATGGATGTCACTCCGTACAGAGCAGCTCCAATCACCATCATGATATGTGCTTCTTTTTCTGCACATGCACATGTTTTCCTGGGAAAATGCTTTAGTATAAATAAAGCTGCTTTCTAAAAATGTTTACTTATAAGTGTTTTCTACCTTCAGAGAGATTATAAAACCCTTCAGGACAGAGCCCCTGTCTCCAAAGTCTTTACTCCAGGGCTTACCACAGTGATCTATTTTCAAAAGACCCTCAAATGTTTCCATTGACAATGAAAAAAAATGTCTATAAACAATTTCAGCTGAACCTCCCAAAATCCTGAGCACTGATTTTCAGGGTCTTAAAATAATATCACTGTTTGATTTCCCAGCTTTCTAGCTATTTGGATAGTCACATTCAAAAATGAAAAAAAAAAAACTGTCAAATTTCTTTTTATACTTTCCATCACATTTCAGAAAACAAGCTTTATACCATCTGCCCATATGGCTGACAAGTTACAGTAAAAATGTTTATGCTTTTGGATATGTTCCTCGTGCCCACAAGCTCTCTAATTTGCAAATGTTGTGGTTTTTCAGAAACATTTGTAAGGTAATTGAATACCTACTACATTGTAAAACAGGCTCTCCTAAATAGATTAATTATTTTACACTGCTTGAATAATTTCTCCCTTACTTTTTAACATGAGCATACTTTTAAAATAAATGACTCGCGTACTAACATCGCTGTGTGTAGAGTATAGCTGTACTTATGTTGTTATGTAACAAATGATAAATCCAATTAATATAAATGATATATGCATTACTTCTTTGAATTAAGTCTTCCTTAATATATTTGAACCATATTCTTATCTCACTTTTTGACCATTTACATGTGGTATTATGTGAAAATTAAATAAGATACCTTTGCTAATTATTCCAAATGTGTCAGCTTCCCAAGTAAATTATGAAATAAATGTCTGAGGCAATTACACATAATTTTGCAATATCTACATAGTCTAATCTAGTATTATAGAAGCTATATAATAAATATTGAATGCATTAAAAAATAACAAAATTACTAAGATTAATCTACCATCATATGCCAGTCACTCCATATCCTGTATTTAATCCTTCTAGCAAGACTTTCATGAAGGTACTGCTATTTCATCATTTTAAATATTAGAAACCTGAGGGTCAAAAATTTAGATAATTTGTCCATGGTCACTGAAGAACTAAGCCAACAACCAAACCCAGTCTTTCTGACATGAAAGTCTGTGCTAATAACCACTATAAGATATTTTCCAAAAGAATACGTAGATTCTTTTAAAGAAACATTCACACTTTTACCAAATCCATGTCAACACATTTCAGCAGGTATTCAGTAGAAAAATAATTTTCAGCAATGACTACAGAACATTTTATGACAGTGGTCTTTATTTTAGGAGTTTCTAGGATGAAGATACCCTTTCATAGTAAAGGACTATTTATTTCACATATTTAAGGAGATTGGCTTTGACAATAGAGACCTCTTACCATAGATAATAAACAGAGTCAGGAACCCTGCCATAGTGAAGACTCATAGTATCTGAAACTCATGGGCGGTGAATACATACATAAATATATAAATAAATAAACACATACATACATACATACAACACCCACATATAGTATTCTGATTTCTATTTGCTTCAGTGAAGTCTGCCTAGCCAAATTTGCCGTTTTACATTAAATCAAGGTAGATTCCAACTACTTCTAGTTCATATAATCAATTAACGACTTAGAAGAACAAAACAGAAACAGATAAAATTTTCCATAATATCTGAAGACTGAATATACTTTAAAATGGCAATTAAGAAAAACCTTATCCCCACACACCCTACATCCAAATCTATGCTGAGCACTCTATGTGTAGTAATGTATATACTTTTTTTTAACATCTTTATTGATGTATAACTGCTTTACAATGTTGTGTTAGTTTCTGCTTTATAACAAAGGGAACCAGCTATATGCACACATATATCCCATATCCCCTCCCTCTTGCGTCTCCCTCCCACCCTCCCTATCCCACCCCTCTAGGTGGACACAAAGCACCGAGCTGATCTCCCTGTGCTATGCAGCTGCTTCCCACTAGCTATCTATTTTACATTTGGTAGTGTATATATGTCCATGCCACTCTCTCACTTCTTCCCAGTTTACCCTTCCCCCTCTCCGTGTCCTCAAGTCCATCCTCTACGTCTGCGTCTTTATTCCTGCCCTGCCCCTAGCTTCTTCAGAACCTTTTTTTTTGGATTCCATATGTATGTGTTATTGGCAGATAGTGAAGTTCATTCCTAGAGTGTAAGATTTTCTTTTTTTAAAAAAAATTATATATAACTCACATATAACACCATATTAGTTTCCGGCATACAACATACTGATGAGATAGTTGTATATAGTATGAAACTCTCACCACACCAAATCTCGTTAACATCCATCACCGCACAGGTACAGAACTTGTTTTCTTGTGATGAGAACTTTTAAGAGCTACTCTCTTAGCAACTTTCAAATATCCGACACGGTATTATTAACTAGGGTCACCACGCTGCGCATCACATCCCCAGACTTATGTATTCTATAACTGGAAGTTTGTACCTTTTGACCCCCTTCACCCATTTTGCCTTTGTCCTCATCTCCCCACCTCTGGCCACCACCAGTCAATTCTCTGTAACCACGTGCTTGATTTATTAATATATTGTTTTTTAGGTTTCACATATAAGTGAGATTATGGTGTTTCTCTTCCTCTGACTTATCTCACCTAGCATTATGTCCTTTAGGTCCACCCATGTGTCATAAATGGCAAGATTTCAATCTTTTTATGGCTAAATAATATTCCAATATATCTTTGATACATATATCACATCTTCTTTATCCATTCACCATTCAATGGACATTTAAGTTGATTCCATAACTTGGCTATTGTAAATAATACTGCAGGGCATATATCTTTTCAAATTAGTCTTTTCGTTTTCTTCAGGTAAATACCCAGAAGTGGAATTACTAAATCATATGGTAATTCAATTTTTTTTTTTTTTGCGGTACGCGGGCATCTCACTGTTGTGGCCTCTCCCGTTGCGGAGCACAGACTCCGGACGCACAGGCTCAGCTGCCATGGCTCACGGGCCCAGCCGCTCTGCGGCATGTGGGATCTTCCCGGACCAGGGCACGAACCTGCGTCCCCTGCCTCGGCAGGCGGACACTCAACCACTGCGCCACCAGGGAAGCCCTGGTAATTCAATTTTTAATTTTTTGAGGAACACATCCATATGGGTTTCCATAGTAACTGCACAGATTTACATTCCTACCAACAGTGAACAAAAGTTCCCTTTTCTTCACATCCTCACCAACACTTGTTAGTTCTTGTCCTTTTGATAATAGCCATCCTAACAGGTGTGAGGTGATGTCTCATTGCCCTTTTGATTTGCATTTCCCTGATGATTAGTGTTGCTGAGCATCTTTTCATGTACTTGTTGGCTGTTCGTCCTCTTCAGGAAAGTATTTATTCAGATCTTTTGCCCATTTTTAATCAGACGGTTTGGCTTTTTGCTATTGAGTTGTATAAGTTCTTTATATATTTTGAATATTAACCCCTTATTGGATACAGTAGTCCCGCCCCTTAACCACAGGGTATACATTCTAAGACCCCCAGTGGATGCCTAAAACCATCGATAGTACCGAACCCTATATATACTATGTATTTTTCCTATATATACATATATACCTAAGGTTTAATTTATACATCAGGCATAGTAAAAGATTAACAGTAACTAATAATAAAACAATTATAACAATATACTGTAATAAAGGGTCCATAACTTTTGCAATTTGAAGTGCAACATAAAAATTAGAATGAATTTCTTTTTCCTTCTTCACAATTTCACGGATAGAAGATTCATTATTACCGTAGGTTTTAGCAACCTCGGCTTATTTTCTTTCCTCAATAAGTTGAAAACGTTCATCTTTTGACTTAAAGGAAGCACATGATGGCTTATCTCAGGCATATCCAAACTACCAGCATTGCTACTGTTGCACTTTGGGGCCATTATTAAGTAAAATAAGGGCTACTTGAACGCAAGCACTGCCACAGTCAATACAGTGAACTGAAAACCGGGACAGTCAATCCGATAACCAGGTTGGCTACTAAGTGATTAAGGAGCAGGATATGCTGGACAAAGGGATGATTCATGGCCTGGGCAGGACAGAGCAGGATGGCACGAAATTTCATCAAGCTACTCAGAATGGTGCCCTATGTGAAAGTTACCAATTGCTTATTTGTGGAATTTTCCATTTAGTATTTTCAGACTGCAGTTGACCTTGGTTCACTGAAACCTTGGAAAGTGAAACCGTGGATAAGGAGGGACTACTGCATATGGTTTTCATATATCTTCTCCCATTCTGTAGGTTGCCTTTTCACTTTGTTGATGGTTTTCTTTGTTGTGATGAATCTTTTTTGTCGTCCCACGTACTTATTTTGCTTTTGTTACCTTTGCTTTTGGTGTCAGATCTAAAAAAGCATCACCAAGATCAATGTCAAGGAGCTTACTACCTATGTTTTCTTCTAGGAGTTTTATAGTTTCACGTTGCACATTCAACTCTTTAATCCATTTTGAGTTGATTTTGGCATATGGTGTAAGACAGTGGTCCAGTTTCATCCTTTTGCATATGGCTGTGCAGTTTCCCAAACACTATTTATTGAAAAGACTGTACTTTCCCCATCATATATTCTTGGCTCCTTTGTCATAAATTAATTGACTTGGCTGATAGTCAAGTTCATTCACAGAGGGTAAGGTTTTCTTAATGCCTTTTTTTTTTTTTTCTTTTTGCGGTACGCGGGCCTCTCACTGTTGTGGCCTCTCCCGTTGCGGAGCACAGGCTCCGGACGCACAGGCTCAGCGGCCATGGCTCACGGGCCCAGCCGCTCCACGGCACGTGGGATCTTCCTGGACCAGGGCACAAACCCGCGTCCCCTGCATCAGCAGGCGGACTCTCAACCACTGTGCCACCAGGGAAGCCCCTTAATGCTTATGTTTAACAAAACTGGTAAAATATATATTATTCTCTTATTAAAGATAATAAATGCTTATTCTCTATATTTTGTCCAGCAAAGATTTATTTTCTCTCTACTTGCTGATAAACTATTAAACAGTGTCATTTACTCTTTCAAAGCTTTATTTTTGTCATATGTTTTACAAAAGACTTGTTCCAAAATCACTAGATACCTCCCCATCAGGGGGAGGTCCAAACTTGGCCAATGTGGGAATTGCATAGTTGTCCTCTTCTGCTTGGAACCTTCTTCCTCTCTTCTTTTCTTGCGTAGTTTCTTCCCATTCTTTAGGCTCCAATTAAAAGATGTTACAAAAATAATAAAATAAAATAAATAAAAATGTGCAGTTACAATACATTTTAAATTCCAAAACTTATGTTTTGGGTGACGATATAATCTCTGTAAAACTGAAATACTTCAGATTATTGTATACAATAATTATATAACATTAAACCATGTTTCCATGATATGAAGACTACTCAAATTGCAGTAATATTTTCCTAATATACTTTGGGCAAAAAACAGATAATAAACTGAAAGTCAAGACTATGTTGTCTTTCACTTTGAGCAAATAGATGTAAATTAGCCTTTAAAGTAATGTCAAAAGCCCTGTTACTTTTGAACGACAGTCCTCTGAAATACTTATCTGTTTCTTTTTTTTTCTTTTTTTGATTCATACAGACAGGTCAGTTTCAAGGCAGTATTTTTATAATACGAGGATTACTCCTTACAGAGAACTTTATTGTAACTACTATTATGTTAAAATTATATTACTTCTGATTACAATGCTTTTAGCTATAAGAATACAACTAAGGAAAGAAATCCTTACTTGTTGCTACATCCTAGCTATTTGCACAATTTATACACAGAACTAACCCATCAATTCAATTCCATTATATTTAACAATGCTTATATACCTAGAAATGTTATAGGTAATCTGGGGGATATAAATAATATATATCATAGTATTTTCTTTTAATTGATATATTAATTAGCTATCTACAAAAATAGTGACTATTAAAATTGCATTTAATCAGACTTTATGATATCTGTCTTCAAATACTTTATGGCAGTAGAATATGGGGTAGATATTAAGCTTTTATTACCTTAAAGCCCAGCTAGAACTAATGTCAGGAGTTTATGAAAATGTAGAAGTTTGTGTCAGTATATGGGATAACTTGATAAAATAACTTATAAATGTGAAATCAGTAAGCTTTAAATTTTTTGAGCATCCTTCTGCTTTGAGTATTCTAAAAGGGAGGTAATGGACTAATTTTATATGATAATTCAATGCAACTAGTACACTACCTAATATAGTAAAAGATGCTTATTGAAATCTAGTTCTTTTGATACAACTTACACCCTTAAATCTATTCATCTAAGAACAAAATGTAGGCTGTGTCTGTGCAAACTGTGGGCTAAGAGAAATGGGAGTAACCTGGACTTCCCTGGTGGCACAGTGGTTAAGAATCAGCCTGGGAATGCAGGGGACACGGGTTCAATCCCTGGTCCGGGAAGATCCCACATGCCGCAGAGCAACTAAGCCCGTGGGCCACAACTACTGAGCCTGAGCTCTAGAGCCCATGAGCCATAGTGCTTAGAGCCCATGAAGCCCCAACGCCTACAGCCTGTGCTCCGCAACAAGAGAAGCCACCGCAATGAGAAGCCCGCGCACTGCTGTGAAGAGTAGCCCCCGCTCGCCACAACTAGAGAAAGCCCACACGCAGCAATGAAGACCCAATGCAGCCAAAACTAAATAAATTTATTTTTTTTAAAAAAGAAATGGGAGTAACTTGTGTTATGAGTAGGCAGTGCTAGGGTATCATTGTAAAGGATATAAATTTCGAAACAGATTTTGCTGGATGGTCAACTTTGCAAAGGCAAGGCTGGAGGATATTTTTAAGGATGTGATGCATCATGTACAAAGTTTCAAATGTAGGGATGAAAAAAGTTAATTCAAAATATGAACACATGGAATATAAGCGCCTTCTTTTTGTATTCATCAAAGGATATTTTTGTTATATTAAAAATCAAAATGAAATTCACTGACATTCTACAGCAACTTTGACAATATCAACTAATATGCTGGATTAATACACACTAAATATATGTAATTATCGAGTTTCTCTGCAACTACCTCTATCATTTACAAGATTTTTTGACAATTTAAGCACTCTATTTAAAGTACCTGTTAGGCACAGTAATTATTTTGTTGACATCTGTCTTCAATTTGCATACAGATTACAGGTATTTCTTTGAAAAAAACGTGTTTTGAAAAGGGCAGTCATGCTTGGCTTTTAACGAGTCTGATCAACCTTACGGCTTAAGTGAAGTACAGAAAATGCTACAAAATAAAGCCCTGTAGGAAAAGGGTTGGAGAAGTTGTAGAGCTTTCACAGCATGGTTTCATTATTTCCCTTGAGATGGTAGATTAATATTCATCTATAAACAATGACAAACAAGTATCTGTGTTTTATCATTGAAAATAACTTTTCTGCCTTCCTTTAGTGTCGGCAATTTGGGTCATTTCTCACTCCAATATCAGATAATTGAAGGTAACTTGCATTATTTTTCATCACTCCATCCCTTTTAAGTTCAAAGAGCAGAGAAACTGCTTATTATCAGCTTGATATCTTGCCTGCAATTAGACCAAATCACCACAGGGAGGTGATGGTACCTCTAATCTGCTCCAAAGTTCTGAGGTTTGGGCCGTATATTAGATTTTTCTAAATCAGCATATATATAATAGGAAAAGGCATTTCGGGAGGGAACGGAATGTAAGAAGGCATAAGAGAAATGTGATTAGAAACAGCATGTTGTATTAGAGAAGTTGCAAGAATTTCAGTATGGCAAGATTATGGGGTGCAAATGTTGGGTTAGGGGGAGATTATATTAAAGGGACAGACAAGAACCAGAGAAGCGGAGCATGGTGCCAAGATCTGTGATTTACAAAAGTATTTCTGGCATAGATATCCATGATAAACTAGAGGAGAAACATGAAGAGCAAGGAGGCATACTAGGAGGCTACTAAATTAATGCCAGAGGGAAATGCTGAAAATTTTAGCCATAGCTGTGGTGACGGGGATGGAGAGAAGGGAATAGATACTAGGAATATTTTAGCACTAGAACTGACAACTATTTTTGAGACAAATATTTTCCCACTGCCATTAAAGTAAAATAAGTTTTCCTCTTGACAAGACTCTCAAGAAAAGTTTTACGGTTTAGACATCACGTGAAATTGATACTCAAAACAATGGTTATAGATTACACAGGTATCATCTTTTAACCTTTAGTCATGGCAATAATATTTACAGTTCTGGATACGGACTGCAAAATTTCCTGAGAACCAGTTTAAAACAGCTTTTATTCCTATCTGACAAAGCATTTTAACAAATATTTTCCATAGATTTAAGTAAATATTTTCACCACATCATTATTATAATTATGCTAATAGTACCCAAAAGATAGAACTGCATTGTAAAATCACTTTATTATGAAGAGGTAGAACATAAACAACATTGTCTGCATTATTATTTAATGTTATCATTAAAATTTAAACATTATGATAACAGGTTTCTTTCCCCTATAACTCTATACAAGAAGGTAATTAACCCTTAAAATATTGCCTAGATGCAAGCTGAACGTCAGTATTAGAGAACTGGAAATCAATGACGTACTATTTCACTCATCCAGCGGCACTATGGTTAAGAGCACCGGCTGCAGGGATAGACCATATGGGTAGCCTGGGCAAGGTACTTCATTTTTCTGTCTGCCTCAGTTTTCTTACCTGCAGACTGAAGCACTGTTGCAAGGACTAAATGAGTGAATACATCTAAAGAGTAGTGCCTGACCTGAAGTCTGCAATCCACAAATATGGATATTCATATCAACTGGCAACAATTTTAAAGCATAATAAAGTCTATTGATGCCTGAAGTTCTGGAAAAGGGCACTAACTGATTGGTGCTGAAAATGTAATGTTATTACAGATTTCTAGAACTCAATCAGGAAACATTTATTAAAGAAAAGATACATATTTTTAAATTTTTTTTTTTTTTTTTTTGCTGCATTGGGTCTTCGTTGCTGCGCACGGGCTTTCTCTAGTTGCAGCGAGCGGGGTCTACTCTTCATTGTGGTGCGCGGGCTTCTCATTGCGGTGGCTTCTCTTGTTGCCGAGCACGGGCTCTAGGCACACAGGCTTCAGTAGTTGTGGCATGCGGGCTCAGAAGCTGGGGCTCATGGGCTCTAGAGTGAAGGCTCAGTAGTTGTGGCGCACAGGCTTAGTTGCTCTGCGGCATGTGGGATCTTCCACAACCAGGGATAGAACCCACGTCCCCTGAGCTGGCCAGCGGATTCTTAACCACTGTACCATCAGGGAAGTCCAAGAAAAGATACGTACTTTTTGATCAAGCACCCCAGTCTTGGACGTCAATTCCACACAAATAAACCCATCAGTATGTAAATATCTGACAGAGGCTGCTTATTTTTGCATTCTTAATAGTAGAAGCAATGTAAATACCCAATTATGACACACTGATATCTTTGACACAGTATTATCTTTGTCAACTGACATAATAAAATGGTTATTCTTAATTCCATACTCCAGACATCCAAAACGCAGAGCAAACAATACCAGCATCTGCTTTAAACTAGCCATGAGGAACTTACCTGCTACTGTCAAGATATCTGAGTAAACCTCACATATACTACAGATGTGCATGAGGTAAGATGAAATTGTATTCTTGGAGATTTCATCACTACCAGTAAAAACCTCTTCTACTGTAAGGCAGACATAAATTCTTCCAAATATTCTTTTCACATGATAACATTTAATATTAATCATGTGATTTAACTAACAATGAGTGTATTTTCTCACAAACAATAGTCAGCTGAAAAACCTCCGGTGATGATACCATACATGGCATAAGTAAAAAATAAAGTTTTATTTTAGAGATCAAGTCTCATGAGATTATATGTCTGGTAGATTGTGTCCAGAAGGATTTGATTCTGTGGCCATATTTAGACTCACTGAGAAAAAAAATGATAGATTAGCAACATTTGCCTTGATGGTGGCATCAAACTCATGTGTTATTGTGACTACAGGCATGTAGGGAGAAACAAAAAGTCTGGATCACGTTTTCTTAGATCAGTTGACATTAAAAACATTAAACTAATAGCCTATTCATTTAATCACCTGAAAAAACTGATATTCATATATGATTTTCCAGATATTATTTTTGTTTGAATCAAAAATTTTTCAAATAACTACATACATTCTATAAATTTCAAGCTTAAATTTATTAACAAGTAAGTAATTTAATGAAGAACAGGTCATTGTTCATGTGTAATTAACAAATTTTAAACAAGTGATACCCCTAAAATATGCTAAAATGTGGCCACATTACATAATTAGGCTGATTTTTTTTTCATGTAGTTCTTCCGTTCATATATTTTGTCCAATATCCGAAAAGTATCTATAGAGTATATGAAGGTAAATATTTACTTATAAGGTTGTTTAATAACGTGGTTCCCATTAAGTAAGAGATGAATGTCTAGAAAAATGAGTTGAGTGATGTATTTTAATCAATATACAATTTATGTTAGTTCACAATAAGCATTTGAGTCTGTATGATTTACAAGTAATAATAAGCACCTTCCATTTTAAGAGAATACTCTTACAGATAAATGTATTCTTTGGCAAAGCATGGTATTTCACCACATAATAAACTGTTTTGTTAATTCAGAGTATAGGTATTTACTTTGCCCATGTATTCCTTTTAAGCAATACCACAGCTTACAGAAAAACCCGAACGAACTTTTTGGCCAATCCAATATCATTGAATGACTTAGCTGACATTGTTACAGCGGCTGGTAGAAAATTAGGGGTCAAGGCAAAATGTGTCTTTTTATGTCCTTTTTCAACATGACTCTAACTGCATAGAAGTGAGCAAATCCTTGATGAATTTCATTAAGCTTTATGTAACTTGATTCCAACGTAGATGCACCACACAAGACAGCAGCAGGGAGCCTGACTTTGAAGGTTAACCTTCATCGCCATTTTCTACGATATGCATTGATCACTAAGACCACCAACCCACGGCAACAAAGCCGGGGTGAAAGTACTGGAAAAGGGAAGAAGAACCTTACATATCTTTGGGGATAATTTTTCCTGGTAAAAAATATTCTCTGGAACTAATTTTACCTCTTTCCTAAATATGAAAACATTAAAGAATATATCACTGTGTATGTTTATGAAAGCATTTCAAACACATGTAAATCATAAGGATAACTTAGACTATGGCCCTCGGGAGCTTGCCGGTACTTTTCAGCACTTTTACAGTATACCACAAATGGGATCTCTTCAGCAAGCAAGCTCAGAGCCAACGAATAATACATCTTTATTTCCAGATTTCCTACTAGCAGGGGAGGTTTTAAAATCTGGATGCTATTAAAAAAAAATAATCAGTTACTTCAAGCTATTATTATGAATAGTCTACCCCAAAAATGAACTAAGTAAGAGTTTAACAAGCTCTTTTTCAAAATTTACAATTAAGAAAATTATCAACTTGGTCTTCAAAATGCAAACGCCTCCTTTTTTTTTTTTTTTGAATAATTGACCCAACCCTTTATAATTGTGCAGTTGGAACACGAACAGCAAGTAACTACCAAGTCAAGGCATGTCAAATTCACCTGATACTTAAATGGACAACATGGAATTGAATGTGTAGCCACTAACATCCATAACCAAGATGTGTTTATAATGGTAATGTTATTAACCATAGATAAAGAAATGCTTTTTTAAATGTCTCTCTAAAATAAATATCACTAATAGGACCATGCAGATATGAATAACGAATGAATGAAGAGAAGGGCTTGATGGTCATAGTTTAAGTAAATTCTCCAACTCAACCTCAAAGGGGAAAAAACAAGTCTTATTTCACTGCTGGTTTTTAACCACATTCATCTAGTTCAATACTAAATAAGCTTATTACTGGCAATTTTAATATTTGGGGGTTTGATAGGGGAAAATAAACAGCCCTCTTTTCTCTCCCTGAGTTCTCAATTAGAAAAGAAGCCACAGATGGAGAGCAAATATCACCCTTTACATAGTAATTGCTAATACGGAGGAAAAGTACTTCAATGCGTGGCAACCATGGGATGCATCAACCTTAATTCTGAAATTAAACAGACCTTCTAGCCATAGGAAGAGTTGAACATCGTAAGGCTCCTCGTATTATCACGGAAGTTATTGCAGAAGCATAGCCTACTCTTGTATGTCTTTTAGTAGAATCTATACCTTCTGCAGGCAGCCTGGAGGGAAGAAGGAGGAAGGGCTCAGCTCAACTAGGTCCTTCTCCCAAAGTCACCTAACAGGTAAATCACTCTACCTAACCTGGGGTGGAATTCGAACCGAATACCATTCACTGGAACAGCAGAGATAGAAGCTAAGAATGTTACAAGTGCAGTTCTCTCCACATAACAGAAAACATTAAGACGGAGAAGGAGGTTGCGCCTCAAAATCCAAACATCTTTAGTTGGTCAGAACTACAACAGACAGGTTCTCTAGATCCCAGGAGATGGGAAGATGCAATGTTTTAACTGAGCACCCTGTTAAGAAGTAGTCTCTTTTAAGTTTCTCATTTGAAAAGTTAAAGCCTAAAGATCATTTCATCATTATTCTTACATAGTAAAATGGCAAAAATAAACACATAATTTCTTCCAGCAGCCAAATATGGGATGAATATAGAAATATAATTTATTTTTCTACAAGCTACTTATCTTAAAATATGTATTTCTCTAGAAAACTGATAACATCCAATTTCAGATATAGATATAAATATAGCACTCACTTTATTTCCATAATACTGTATTTGTGAGGCTTAAATTATTATGTGCTCTGTTGTTTAACTTAGTACACAGTGATGAATGATAAAATAGAGCACTTCTCAAATCCATTAGATATGGGAAAACTTTGAAATTACACATTTATTTCTTTATCCCATCAATATCAATCACTACAGAGAGACAACATGCAGAAGTTGGTTCTCTATATGTTTAATACTTTTAAGGAAATCACCCACTGGATTTGAAGTAAGAATCTCTCCCTATTCTGTACAACATTTACAAGAAATAAAATCTACTTTAAAAAAGAGAAGCAAGCCAAGGGGAGGTACATCAAATTCTTTTTATGTTTCAATCATGAAAAGGATACATCAAACAAGAAGACTTACTAGTTCACTTTTAAATACTTATTAAGATTTTCTCTGGAAGAATTTATAATTAAGGGAAGTGATTTAAAATCTCAAAGAAGTTACAGACCTTGAAATGTCCTGCCAATTAGAATAGAAAAAAAATATTAGAAGTGTGATTTTTAAATATATATGATGCACATCAAATAACTTTGATGTTATTTATCTAAAGATGATACGCTATATGTTTATACCTGTATAAAAGTTAATAAAAACTATTTTGAACTTGTGGATTCATTTTTTTACCTACTTTTTCCATGTATTGATGTTACAGGAGAAAACTTAGACAAAGATCCCTGTTTCCTGAATATCAGTGCCTACAATGAAATCAGGATTATATATTTCTCTCTAGTGAGTAAATAATACTTTTCATTAGTTTGCATTAGGTAAATAATATACTGCCTCTTATCAATCAATAAATGTTGCTAGCCTAAAGCACTTTTTAAGTTAAATTCATTTTATTAAAACAAACTCATTACCATGTACAAGCTCAGTATAAACTAATAGTATTTGCTTTTATATTTACTTATATATTTTATATTTAATTCAACTATTTGAAAGATACCATTTTAAGGGTGGTATATGAATAAAAGAGAGAAAATAGAAAAATATACTATTGTTTTGATATTGTTGGTTTATTTACTTGAAATACTTGCACAAAAAGACCTATCTATAAACTTGTAAGCAACTTAAACCCCCTGAAAGACTTGTTAGCAAATATATAAATATACACATATTTTACATATAATAAATATATATCTATATTAAATAATATTATATATTACATAATATATATTTAAAGGATTTTACCATATGTATGTATATGTATATATCTATACACATTTGTACTCATATATGTCAAAACATATTTGTTACAAAGTATTGGAGCACACTTCTCAAATGTGACAGTCAGTGAAATTATAGTTTAATGGTTATATAAAATAATGTAAAGTGACTTTTATCAGAAAGCACTGTTTAAGCCAAAATTTAGTAAACTTTGAGAACAAATTAAATTCACTAAATGTTAGCTCAAGCTCATCATTTAGAACTGTACTGTCAGGGTCTTTCAAATATGTTCAAATAAATGCAACTCCCTAAGAGTAAAATATTCCACTTAAACTTTACATATGTGCCCTGTACATATACATTTACAAGAAGGGAGGCTCTACGATTCCATGGGCTCAGCAGCAGCTCATTTCCACTATCTGGCAAGAAATTAAATTCCACTTCTACTTCATCCTAGAGATAAGCTTCTTTAAAGTTTATTTTAGTTTAGTTACAAAATAGATAGTACCAACAGGAACAGCATATGCATATATAGTTCAATAACAGAGAAGAAGAAATAAGCCAGAAACCAATGTATATCTGAAATAGTATTGTTATCAAATTTAAAAATATTACCTGCATCTTCAAAAAATGCCCATCATATTAAAAAGTTATTTGGGGACTGAAAGTCTTAGCATAGTCATCATATTTTAAAAATGGGTACCAAATAAAAACATTACTTTTAGACTTTTAGGCTACTTTTTATCTTGTGATGACCTCTCCTGGTTGAGTTGTTCATTATCTTACTTTCGTGTAGTTACCATTTTTTCTCTCCTTTGGATGCTTTTAATATTAAGAATTTAACTATCAAACTTCTTCAGAGCTGCATATACTATAAATTCAATTTTTCATTAAGGGTAGAAGTATAAATTTAAAGTACTGAGTACGTGAAGCTCATTCTAATCAGTAAAATCAATATCATTCTTATTTATTTAATTCATGTCTAGGATGGGGGCAACTTTGAGTTTTGGTCACAATTTAGATTCAAATGAAACAAAAAGTCATATTAATTAAGCCATTACACGTTTTCAACAATGAGGAATAGGAGCTAAATAAATAATCTGAATAATTGAACATAACCATTAACTATCTTAAAAGTAATGGTCTCTGCTCCTCCCTCTTCCCCTGTGGCCAAATTCTAAGTTGTAAGAACTAAGAATATATTTCAGAGATAACAACCTTTCCATTCTTAAAATATGCTAACCCAATGACTGAAGGTAAGCCATTCTTGACACACGGTGAATTTTTCAGATTGATTCATTATAATTAAAGTCTACAGAAAGACCAGGAAAAACTCTGGCTGTGAGGGCATTCAATCCATGAACACAGTAAATTGAATGTATAATGAGCTTATTTTCTGAGAAAAGTGTCAATTAGTTCTATATAACCAGACCTTGACATGGAAACTGAAATTTCATCAGAATAGTTTTCTCAGAATCTAGTAACATGTTTATGTAAATATGAATACCGAGCATTAATAGCTGCACAATTTATATTTAAATCTATAAAACTGACATTAAATATTAATAACACATCATGTTTTTGAGGTTTAATTTACTTTGGAAAAAACTATAAAAGTTCGTTTCAAGTTCATTACAAACTCAGATTACCAGTTAGTGGCTTCTCTATCTTTAAATGCAAGGAAAGAGAACCAAGTACTCTACTTCAGAGAATATGTCAAACAGTAATACTGGTTCATCATATGATAATATTATTTAGTAGGTCCTTTAGCACAACTTATGAAGTCCTTTTTCAACGTTTATTCTTATCAATATTTACACACTGGGATAAGAGCATTCATATTAACATATGGACAAAGATGCATTAATGAATCCCAGGATATGATAGACAGAACTAGTACTACTTCATATATGAATACTGGAAAACACGAAACTTTTTTTCCTGCATGGAAAACGCTTATTTTGAAACTCTAAAATCTCCATGATGATTCTTTAACAAGTCGTCCATTCTCAGAAACAAGTATGTCTTATGAATATTACCCTAAGATTCCTACAGGCTATCTTTCTAGCATTTAACTCTTTCTGAACCAAAGGAGCGCTCATGCATTTCCTCTCTAGATGCACAATACGCACTTCTAAAGCAATACAGACGATGGGCTGGAATCTTCCATTTCTTTCTACTCTTTCTAACCTCGTGAACAAATGAACAATCTTTTCTAGAAAAACTAGCCAAAACACACAGAGATAAACATATTTAACAGCATCATTTTTTCTGAGAACTCTTTTAAGAAATCTGTTCATTACTGCATTAATGCTATTTTGCACTGACTGTCCCAAGTCCTAGACTGCATTGCACTTAGCTGCCAGAGAATTAAAGCAATTTCAGCTACAATATTGGATTCACTGTCTTCCATTTTAATAAGCAAATACTAAACGGTCATTAACTTGGGGCTGGGGTGAGGGGGGGGCGAATAGAAGTCCATAGGAGCCCAAAAGATGCTCCTTTTTCACTCCCATAGCCATGCTTATTTAAGTTAAAACCATAAATAAAACTAAGAAACTTATTTTTGCCATGTTTTCACTTTTCATTCACTGACCTACCTAAGCAAAAGGCAATGAACTTCCTCTACACAAACACACCAAAGTGGAAGAATAACTCCTAAGACGCTGTCCCCGACACTAATGACTCTAACCCAGCAGTTGCCAACCAATCTCCACGACCAGAAACAACTTTCTAGAAACATCACCAGCTTCAAAAACCCTCTCCCCGCAACCCGGAGCGCAGGGTTTGGAGTGTCCCCTGCTGCAGTGGCCGCAAGTGCGTGACGGAGAAGCCACACACACACATCAGGCTGCGACACCTCAGAAGGCACCTCCGAGTTGGTACCCTGGGGTGGAACATCAATGCGGCACTGAAACTGCTCCAGCGCAGAGCGAGCTCGCGGGAGGGCTACTTACGGGACGTGGCGGGAGCCGTCCAGGCTCTGCAGAGGATGCTGCCGACCAGCCAGAAGGAAAGCGCTGCCCCGCAGCCGGCTCCCCGAGCCACCGGCATCCTTCGCCTCCTGGCTCGCGGTACTCCAAAGGCTCGCTGCAGAGAGATGCCGTCAGTCTCTCCGAGGGGTTCTCGAAGGGAGATGGGCCGTCCTCAGGCACGACCGAAAGCCAAGCCCCTCCTACTTCCTCTTTTCTCCCCTCACCCGCTCCGGGCTCCAGTCCGGCGGGGCTGGGAGCTGCAGGGCGGTCGCAGCCTTCGTCTTCCCTCCGCGCGGGTCTTGCCTCTTGCTCCTGCGAAGCAACGCCAGGGGGAAGAATTCAAACCGAGAAGGAAAGGGAGGGGGGAGCAGAGGAGGGGACACCTACCCCGCCCTCTCCCTCTCGGGAAAAAAAAAAGAAAAAAAATCACCAGGGGACGAGGCGGACAACCAGAAAAGCGGAGGACGCAGAAGGAGCAGGGAGCACGCCGGAGACGGCGGTGCTGAGGTCGCCACTGCGGGCGAGCGCTCCCCCGGCCGCTGGGCAGCGTGACTCGGAGGGGTTTCCAGTCGCCTACCAGCTCACATGGAGCGACTGTGTTTGCGCGGAGCGGAGCACGCAGCCGGGCCGGCGGAGGGGCGGGCGCACGCACGGCCTCAGCGCGGCGCGGCGCGGGGCAGCATCTCCCAGGCGGTGCAGCGCGAGCAGCGGCGGCTGCGGCCGGAGGGCTGGAAACGCCGCCGCCAGCAGCGCCTGCGAAGCCGGGCGGCGGACGAGGCGGGGGGAAAACCCTCCCTCCTCTCCCCCCTCTCCAGGCCCCTCCCTGGCTCCTCCTTCGCCGCCGCCTGCTTCTCCTTACCTTACCCCTCTGGCTGTCACAAACCTTCCGCCCTGCCCTCGCCTCGCTGGGAAACGGGAGAGAGGAGGAACCCAGGGGCCCGGGTCCCTCAGCTGGGGCGCGGGCCGAGGAGGGAGGCGCGCGCCTCTCCCCGGGCGGGAGGCGGTGCTGAAGTTGGGAATTCGCAGTGTGATCTTGGAACCCGGCTCCAACCCTGACTGCCCCCCACCCAGCTGCAGGAAACAGAACCCCGTCGCTCGGATGCCTTCTTCTCCTGTCTCTCCTCCCCTTCAGATAGAGATGGTACAGGCCCCGGGAGCTCCGGCCCCCCGGGAACTAGAATCAGGCGTCCGACTGGCAGGTCTTCCGAGTGGTCCTAACACCAAGTGACGGAGCTGAACATCCCGACTGGAGCGGCAAGGACTGCAGACGCCGCTAATGCAGATGTTTTCAATATGTAATTAATTCATACTCAGTGCACACGTACACCCAGCACTCGCTGCTGCCGGGAAAACTCCATTCAGGCAAACGCGCACACAAACAGATACAAACACAAAACTGAAATCAGCAGGCATACAGGTAACTACTTCAAGGTATCTGATGCGTTGCAAGTACGAAGAATTACGAATATCTAGGGAGACCCAGATTTTCTTTTCTCGTTCAGATCATTTCAATAATAAATCTCAGGCTCTTCTCCCCAGCTCACACCTCTCCGGACACCATCCTCCATATAGTTTCCTTCCAGCCAGTCTACATATAGTACTGGGGATTCTTATATCTCTGCAGAACCAATCCTTTTACTGACTCTACTGACACAGTTAAGAATTATTGGTCATCTAACTATCTAACGATGTTTAGGGAGGGCTAAGGAGGAGGAACCATGTCTTTCAATGTTATGCCATGAATAAGCATTCGCCTTTCAAGATAAATAAAATTTTTATGGAGACTTGCCTACTCCTGGAATATACTCTGAGTTTAATATTATGGTTATTTCTCAGAAAGGTCCACTGTAAACAGTGCTGTGTGTTCACTGCATAATTTGTATGGTGGTAATGGGCCTGATTCAGCATTCTTTATTAGAGCTTTGTTTCCTATTAATTTAAAGGGATGTTTTGTCCTAGTAAGAACTACAGATTGGGTACAATCTGGAAAATGAAGACACACAGAGATGACTAACGGGGGAAACTGCATCCTTGTGCTGTAAAACTCGCCTCCTATAAAATGATACAGTAGGTGCATTCTTATGGAATATAAAATGCCCTTTTTCTATTTTAATTCCCACAGACTGTCAGAAGTCAATGAGCGCTTGCGAAAACACTGTGGTAGAGAACTGTCCTCAACCATCTGTAAGAACTCAAAGAAACCAGTCATAGGAAAAAAATACTGTGCAGGAGCACAACTTTTCAGAAGTCAGTTTTTAAACTATGTCTGTCTATTTTAACCATTGCAGTAAATGCCACTAAAGAGTGTTCAAGTTGTTTAATAGAAGAATAAAAGTGGGAGCAATTGAAAGTATTACCATTTCAGTATCTCAGTGGATGCTATTCAGTGGGTATCTACTTCAGGCAGGTTTGAACTGAATCCATCTATTAGGGTACTGAGTTTAAAAAGCTGGCAGAAGATTTCTATTTAATTGTTTTGTGACAGAAAATGACATACCTGAGGGTGTTGCTTTCCTACAAAAACATTCTGACCAGTTTGTAATCATTTCTCTTAAGGAGTAAAAACAAACAAAACAAAACTTTGTTTTAATGACACGTGTAGCCACCCTGCGTCACCACTGTGCTATATAGTATGGTCTTACTTCATGCCAGTGTGAGCTAAGACCCTGCCTTTATCAATTTTCAATGTACTTTGCCATGTTTGAAAGTTAACAATGTCACATTCTTTGTAGTGCAACTACCTTTGCTTGAAATTTGTGTTAACTAGATACGGACATTGGAACTTACAATTATACTTAAAGAAATAAGACTTCAGTAGTTTCAGGATCAGACATTCCTTAGATTCTAATGCTACATTCTCCATATCCAGTTCACCCTTTTCATCATTAGATATTAAGAAGATTCTTTTTGACTTCAATTATAACTCTTAATGAGAAGGTAGGAAGTACCAAGCCCATTTGGCCTAGTCAACCTTTAAGAATCTGTAAAAGTGAGAAGCCAAACAATAGATTCAGGATACTTCTATCAGAAGCCTAGTAGATACAGTAAACATGGACTGTCTTATTCCAGAGAGTGAATTCATCATGGATATGTGCATTACACTGTATTTGAAAATAATCGAAGACAGCATATGATGAAGTGAAATGTTTCTTTAGTTCAATATAAGAATATAAGGTCAATCAAAGTTTGAGAATAGTAAAACTAAGTGGACCAAAGGCACACAAAGAGAAAACAAAAACATGATGAGGAAAGAAGATGGGCATGTGGTATTATTTTGGAAGTGAAGTAATATAAAATAAGAAAGGATAGACAATTCCTGTTTCCCACCACTCATGTCCTCTTTTCTTCTTCTACAGAAATTATTGGGCTTATTTTTTTATATTAACATGACCCCATAATTGGAACAAGTTATTGTTTCACAAACAACATATTCATCATTCATTTATATCTCCAATATTTGTTGAGTTTCTACTATTATTGAGCTGGACATTGTGTTAGATACTGGGATTATACCTCTGAGTAATCAATAACCCTTTTGACCTCAGAGTTGGTGGCTAATGATTGAATAAAGAGATCAAGATAAATATGCATAACGTTTATACTGACATCTATTCAGGTAAATATTGACTGGGTAATCTAGTATCTTCATATTTTCTTTAAAAAATGAAGATCATCAAAAAACATTCTTATCAGAATCATCATCATAATCATTCCAGAGACCTGTAAGTATTCTGCCACCTGGTAAATTATCTCAAAAGTCATCCCCAAATTCTGGAACTTCACAGATGAAAAGAATCACAATATTTTGGTTTTAATAACACTTTGAAGTGACTAACTCTATTAAGGAAGCACTGAAAAAATTCAGGACTTTCCAATAAGTAAAGAAACAATTAGTATATCTCCAGGTGTGGTCCTTAGAGTGGAATTTGCTTCTGGAAATCAAGATGTTCAACTGTGCCCAGAAATCAGTGAATTTCCCCAGGAAAATGAGTCTAATGAGGATAGAAACTCTTGCCACTCTGATTGTATACTCCAAGAAGAATTGAGTAGCTGGATGTACAGGATCTGTCTGGGATGCATTCTCTAGTAAGGATGAACATAATGAGATCAAGTCTTACAGGAAAGCTCCTGGTATACAGAAAGTCACCTGCAGTCTGGGCCTTTGGCAATGCTAATTGGCCCTGGGCACAGTGAGATACTTCCCATTATAATCAAATATTAATTGTGAGAAAGCCTGTTTGAGGAAAGTGGCATAAACTAAAAGTAGCTTCCAAAACCCCAGTCTATTTTAAAGGTCTCAGAGAAATGCATGACAACTACTGCTATCTAGATTACACTCTCTGAAGATATTTGTTTAGAAACAATTCATGTTTAATGATTTATTGTTTTAATATTAATAGAAAGAGTACAGTTGGGGAAAGGTGGTCTGAATGCATGTATAAAACATCTTTGAAATCAATGATCAAGGTTAGGAAACTGGGAGGAAGCTGGCTGAATCAATATGTAATATTTGGAATATAGAACCTGATCTTAACCTTTATTGCATTCTTCACTTTCTGTACACCAGCTTTCTTTTGATTATAGTCTAATGTGAGTACATAAGAATCATATAACTCAGAATAATTGTTCTTCCAGAATTGCAATTAAGAGTTACTTTTTTCTATTTTAGTGCTTTAGCGCCACAAATCTAACCCACAATCTATGTAGTGATTACTTTCAGAAATCTCCCATTATTTGATGATCTCACAGATTAAGGAAAATATAATTTCAAATTAGTGTCCCCAGAAAAATGCCATAACTTTGAAAAGTAAAATATAATATTTACCTTTCAGACAAGGAATTACTGAATAAAGGATATAAAGAAAAATACACATGCTTTGAATATCAAATTGTATGGTAATTTCATACTAATATTATGGATGTAAAGAGGGAAAGAGAAAGCTCTTAGAATTGACTTTTTTTTTTTTTTTGCGGTACACGGGCCTCTCACTGTTGTGGCCCCTCCCATTGCAGAGCACAGGCTCCGAACGCGCAGGCTCGGCGGCCATGGCTCACGGGCCCAGCCGCTCCGCAGCATGTGGGATCCTCCCGAACCGACGCACGAACCCGTGTCCACTGCATCGGCAGGCGGACTCTCAACCACTGCGCCACCAGGGAAGCCCTAGAATTAACTTATATTTTTATTGCCTTATCATTTCTCTTTAAAGTTTTGTGACGTCAAATCAAATCATAACTATAGAGAAGAAAGGGAAGGGTCGAGGAAAAAAGTGAATGAACAAGGAGAGATAGAGTTAGCCTGTACCAATCACTTCCTTGTTGTAAACGCTTATGAAAATACCTAATTACGTAAAGGAATGATGGCTAAACAGTAATTATTTAGCAGTGAATGTGATTTTTAGGTTTCTGAAAATTCAAAAGCTTTTTAAGCAAGTTCAATATTTCTAAAGTCTAAGTTTGATTTTAAAATAGAACTTTATTTAGATGAGAGATTAAAACTAGCTAGAAATGGGTTGCCAAAAAAAACCCTCAAGAAATAAAAGTTATATTCAAGGAACAAAAGAATTTCCCCCCCAAAAAAACCCACTCCACCCAAAACACAATAATATTAAGTAGATTACTTTTTTTTTTTTTTTTTTTTTTCCCGGTACACGGGCCTCTCACTGTTGCGGCCTCTCCCGTTGCGGAGCACAGGCTCCGGAAGCGCAGGCTCAGCGGCCATGGCTCACCGGCCCAGCCGCTTCGTGGCATGCGGGATCTTCGCAGACTGGAACACGAACCCGTGTCCCCTACATCGACGGGCGGACTGCCGACCACCGCGCCACCAGGGAAGCCCAGGTAGATTACTTTTGAATGTTATAATCGCATAGAAAGGAGAATCAGGTGATCATACAAGAAGCCATTTATAGGGTGGGTGTTGAGTCTGGTCTCTGGGTCTTTGTTTCGGCTCTACAACTCTCTGTGACATACACAATGTACTCTTTAATTTCCTCATTTATAAGATTAGATTATATTTACATCTAAGAAATTAAATTATTTCGAGGATTAAAAATAATTTATATATCTGGCTCATATAAAGTGCTATTATTATTATTTATGCTATGACATAAACGAATTGTACCAAAATTCTACTCTGAAGTCAAGTTCATGCCTCAAAATATTTATGTTGCAAATTCATTCAAAAAATTTTGGATAGGGACTCCCCTGGTGGTCCAGGGGTAAAGAATCTGCCTTCCAATGCAGGCAACGCTGGTTCGATCCCTGGTCAGGGAACTAAGATGCCACGGGGCAACTAAGCCCCCATGCCACAACTATTGAGCTCACGTGCCTCAACTAGAGAGCCCATGTGCCGCAAACTACAGAGCCCATGTGCCACAACTAGAGAGAAGCCCTGCGCCACAGTGAAGATTCTGTCTGCTGCAACTAAGACCCAACACAGCCAGAAGAATAAATAAAATAAATAAGTATTTTAAAATAAATTAATTTTTTTTAATTGGTGAATTAAAAAAAATTTTGGATAAAAAATAAGGCTTCCATCAGAAAAAAATGATTTCAAATTCTCTGGACATAAAGACAAGCAGTTTATTAATTGATGCTAAATATTACCATCTTTCCCACAGAACAAAATGCATACTGAAATAAAATTTTAGAAATGTGTTTGGAATTTGAGAGGACTGTGAGAAAGTGAGAGCTGTAGAGTGTAAGGCAAAATGTCGGGTATGTGACCTGAGGTACACGTTTGCCAACATCCGAGACCTTCTTCAGGTTTAGAAAATTATCTTTATTTCAATTAAAAGAGTGAAACACAGTTGTTTTCAATTATTCTAAGCATTAAGGTGAGGGTATCCTACTGAGACCGGTAGAGAGGTATAGATTTTCCTCAGCAACAATGGGCACCCATTTCCTAAAGCAATATTTTAAGGAGAAGGAGGTGACAAAAGAAATTTTCAAAACTACAGACGGGGCCCTGAGAGGAATGAAATAACAAGGAAAATTCAATTAGATTGGCGATGGGCAAAGGAAATCTGGAAGAAGAAAGTTCATCTAAAAGAAGTTGCAAGCTGTGTATTTCCCCCTCTGGGTTGTTCAAATTTTTTCAGTCTGTTCATCCTCGAGATATTTCTGGACCAAAATCTACTATAGAATCTCCAGCTGACTTAAGGACAGAAACCCTTTGCGCTCAGAAGTTTTAGTGTCAGTGAAGGTAGAACCACTAGGTTGGATATTAATCCTAATGCTTCACACACAGTCTAGATACGAATGAACTCATTTCTGAGGCAGAGAGTCTAGAATTGTCTTGAATGGTCCCGTTTTCTTCATTGCTAATATTTTTCTAGATACTTAGCAGATGGGAGAGCATACAGTTATGGTGGGGATCATGGGATACACAAAAAGCAACTTTTCGGCAGCAATAACAGCATCAACAATAAACTGAAGTTAGGAAAACTCACCATCTAGTATATAAATTATTAACACTTAACTCAATTTAGAAAATGCTTTCCATGTTAGATTACATCTTTACATGCTGTACTGTGTGATGCCTACCTGTTGAATGCCCAAACATCTAAGATCCTCCAAGTTTACCTTAAATATTTCTCGGACTTCCATCTTCCATTTTCCTCTCATCAGTTTTTGATAACGCCAGGCCAACTGACACAGCTGAATGGCATCAGGAACTTTCAAAACCCAATATAAGTATTAGATTAAACGAGTAGTCAGGTTAGACCAGGGAACATAATAAAGCAAATAGTGCATATTGTTCTGGGGAGTCTGGGCATTTTAAGAACAAAACAAATAAACAAACAAAAGAATAATGAGAAGGCTTCCCTGGTGGCGCAGTGGTTGAGAGTCCGCCTGCCGTTGCAGGGGACACGGGTTCGTGCCCTGTACCGAAAAAAAAAAAAACAAAAGAATAATGAGTGTTCTCACTGTAAGAGTTACCATCACTGATTTGAAACTCCAGATTGCTAAGAACATTCTTTTTACTCCATCCAAGAAACTGCTTTGACTTAAATCTCTGTACAATTTATTATGTCCTCAGTTTGCAGTGGTGAAGATATTGAGTGGAACAGGCTTGGAGGTGATAATTACTGCCTAAACGTTTTAAGCTAATTTGCAGAGTTACTGCCAAAACATTTAAAGCTAGATTCCATAGTTCCTAGTGTTCTTAACTCCTGGGAGGACGCAGTGCCTCGTCAGGCAATAGGAAATGATAAGGCCTCTTTTACTTACGCAGAGTTGAAGAAAATTACAGAACCTATAGCTGTGTTTTATATCACCTACATAAAACCAAGAATAAATTCAGTTTCACTGGGATCTGCGTGATATTTGTAAAATGAATTTCAGAGATGGCTTTAACTACATGCTTCAGTATAAACATGGTTAATTCTTCTTTTTAAAAATGTTTTCCATTTGAATATATAAATGTTAAAGTTCTCCTAGTATAGCAATGCTACTAACACCTAAATACCTTTGGTATTATAATTTAATGACACTTAAGGTAGTTTATGTGATAATATAATAATTAACGATCTCTTGGTCTATTGAACTTTCTGCTTAGTAAGCATTTAGCCAGGAACGGGGAGGAGAGAAGGAAGATGGTTTTTCCATTTATGTCTTATTTAACGGTATTTTTCATGTGTAATTAGGTCATATATACCTGCTTTAGTATGTTGAGTAGACGGACGTAATTGAAACTTTCTTTAATAATCCATAAATTTGGTAATCCAATCTTTCATTTTAACTGCATATACTATAATTGATGGTATGAGATCGGGTTTTTTCTAATTTCAGAATTAGTGTGGTGTCTTTCAAATTTGCTTTTTTCTGATCTTCTCTTCATCTTCTTAAATCCCTAAGGGCCCGTGCAGCAAGTTGGGACTGAACTTACCACATGGCAGGTAATTCTGCACACTCGTAAAGACCTGATGGGAATGAGGGTCAAAATGCACAGAAGTGGATGAACGTTAAGACAGGCTGAGCTTTTCATTTTAATGTGGTTTATCATTCTGTGTTGTGTTTTTTTGTTTTGGGCATGGTGACACCTTTCCTGGGGCAAAGAAGTAGTACTAGATGGTAGTAAACAATTATTTGACGGTTGTCTCTGATTATATCACTTTGGGACTGTGGTTATAGCTTTCTGGAAGAAGAGATTCTATCTCTTTCATAAGTAACTTCAACTCATATCTTATATATGCCAGTTCTCATATATTCAATTTATGCCATCTTCATAAATGCAATACAGAAGACAATGCTGGTTTATTGTGAGTTCCAGTTACTGACTTTAGGCTAATAATTGGTTGTTACTATAAAGGTTATGGACTGACCTGTTGGCATTTTCATTCCTCAGAAGGTTCTGCGTCCCTTTGTCCCTCATCCAGAAATTCCCAGTGGAGATTAAAAGTCATTTTCAGACTTCCATATTGGGAGTTACTGAAATAAATTAGCTAAAACTTTCATTTCGTGAGGTAATTTAAATTGTGTGTGTGGGGAAGAGAAGGGCAAAATGCACACGTACCAAATTCTTATAAGGCTATACTTATTATTCTCAGTTTAGGTATAATCTTGATAAATACACTTTGCATTTAATAAATCATAAGTAATATCATATGCCAACACTCAAGTACTCTCCAGTGTGTAGCATACTTCACAGTTATGTAATTTAAGAGTAAAAATCACTAGCATCTACTTTTAAAAGATTTGAAAGGCGACAGTGTTCATTTTTACAATGTATAATGTCTAGAGTTAGTGAGAAGGGCTTTCATCATATTGCTTTTAAAATTCATGTGCTGTGGAGGTGTTGTTTACATTCACACTGGGGTGAGTTACCAGAAGGATGGGCTCAAGGGAGACTTTTCTGTTCTTTCTTCTGTCAGAGTCCATTAGTTGAATTCTACCAGATGCAGGAAAGGATGAATTGGGTTGGGAATGGCTTACGCTTAACGTTTCGTAGACACTCAGTACATTATTCTCGATTGATTAAAATGTGTCTCTTGTTCAGAGTCATTCGAATTATTGGTTTACATGTGTGATCAAAGAATCTTAATAAGAATTCTCTCAGTTTTATTGATGAAGGAACTGTAAGGACTTTTCTAATGTTCGCTCTCCTTCTTGATGTTGGTATTCTGATAGGAAAAGTCATAGGGTAGCTTCAACAGAAGATAATCAACGTCACCCCAAAAGGATCAACTTGGCTAAGATCGTCAACTCTGATGATTGCCCACTGACTCCTTAGAAAGGAGGATGAACACACACAAAAATTAAAGTAGTAACACAACATCTGGTGACTTCACAAATGTGCTTGGGAAGACCCAAAGCTATTGTATGAAATCAGTCTGTGACCCCAGGCTTGCTCTCTCAGTCTTCCCTCCCAAGTCACCATCACTGCCTCAAACAAACAGTACAATTTGTTCCATCCTTTCCTCCTCATCCAATGTGACACAATTTGTGTGCAGTTTATGACTCACAGAAAGATACAATAAGGACAAGCAGAGGAGTGGGTAAAAATATAGCTAAATGACACACAGTGAGGTTTGTCCTGGGGAAATGGCATTGGTGCTGTTCGCACTTGAGTAAGTTTCACCTAAACTGTGAATTGGGATTTGAACCTTATAGTTTAATAGAGTCACAAAAGTCCATGCTATTATAATAGTCACACACACACACACACACACACACACACACACACAAACTAGCCAGAATATTCCCAGGATGCCCATTTGAAAGTAGAATGGGATTGCATAAAACTAAACTCAGAATTTCAAAACTGAATCAAACTTTACTGCCTTCAGTGGTGGAAATCAGTAATGCAGTTGTATTCCCCTTATGCTTTGGGGAGGACTTTTTAAATAAATATTTAGTTAAAGCAGATACCACATAGATTTGGAATTCTCTGGGTAAAGCATTCTCATTAACACATTTCTCAAATTTAAGTTTCTCAAATGAATTCCCCTTCTCTCGTCGCTACATTTGAGGATTATTAAAAACGGAAAAAATTGCCTTGTAATAATTAACAAACTAATTATCTACTTCAGACTACTCTGGAAAGAATATATACAGAGAAATTAAATAACTTCTCCCCCTTATTTAACTTCAAAGACCACATAGCCTATGCTTCTTATTTTCAGAGATAAGAAACTGTGTGTGTGTGTGTGTGCGCGCGCGCGTGCGTGCGTGCACGTGTGTGCGTGTGCGCATGCATGTGTGTGTGTGTGTGTGAAAGAGGGAGAGAGAGAGAAACAAAACATAGGTATTTTAGTTTCTCTAAGCAAAGTAAAGAGGGAAATTGTCCAGATAATTACAGCCGTCAAGCACTTTTTGTTTACTTATCCCTGTTGAAGAGTGTTATTGGAAAATACCTTCCTCCATTGTACAGAAATTGCTTATAGTGTACAAAGAAATTTAAAGATGGCCATATTCCACTCTCACTTTAGAATAAATAACAATAATTAAAACAGAAATCAAAACCAAGTAAACAAAATACCATCAGAGCATGAAACAGTTTGCAAAGGTCTAAGTCTTGAAACATCTATTCCTGAATTGAGACCATTAGCTCATGTTCTACAGTGTCTGTAACAGTAAAATCAAGGGACTAAAACTGGGTGAAGGAAAAAGTACTCTACAACCGGTTACTTTGGATTCCCCAAAATAACAATATCAATTTAAAACACAATCAGAAATATGTCAAATCCAAATATTAACTCAACTTTTGTACTATTTTCTTTTTCTCTTAGTTCTTAAAATACAGAGTGATATGTTAATTTTGATTGAACAGTTATTAAAACATTAGAGGAAAGGTTTCAAAGATCTTAATATTTAAATTAATCCCCAAATTGTAGTTTTGAATAGTACTTATAATTATTTTTTAAAAATCCTGGAGAAGGAGTCAAAGGAAGAAGAGAAAAGAAATTAAAACTAAAAACAAAACAAAACTGTAATTTATGGTCTACAAAACAAAACTGTAATTTATGGTCTATGGTCCTATAGCAGGCAGAGTATGAGATTAAGAGCAACATGATACGACTTTTTTTAGATAAAAAAAAGAGTAGAAGTACTTCCTCTTTTGCTCTAACTGGAAAGACTGCTAAAGAAAATGGGTGTTTCCATACACCAAGGAAAGAGAATTCCTGATTAATCTAAAAGGCATCATTAGTACCGTTTTTTTAGATTCCATATACATGTGTTAGCATACGGTATTTGTTTTTCTCTTTCTGATTTACTTCACTGTGCATGACAGACTCTAGGTCCATCCACCTCATTACAAATAACTCAGTTTCATTCCTTTTAATGGTTGAGTAATATTCCATTGTATACATGTTCCATATCTTCTTTATCCATTCGTCTTCCAACCTAGTGTTAAGGTAGGAATAAAGACGCAGATGTAGAGAACGGGCTTGAGGACACGGAGGTTGGGGGGAAGCGTAAGTTGGGACGAAGTGACAGAATAGCCCTGACATATATACACAACCAAATGTAAAATAGATAGCTAGTGGGAAGCTGCTGCACATCACAGGGAAATCAACTCGATGCTTTGTGACGACCTAGAGGGGTGGGATAGGGTCAGTGGGAGGGAGGCACAAGAGGTAGGGGATATGGGGATATAGGTATACATACAGCTGATTCACCTTGTTATACAACAGAAAGTAATGCAAGATTGTAAAGCAATTATACTCCAATTAAGATATTAAAAAAATTTTTAAATGAAAAAATAAAAGGCATCATCAGCCTACTGTTCACACAAATTTTGTTTCCTCTGTTTCACCAGAAAATAATCTCTACTCTAATTACCCCCTACTCCAGGAAAAATAGAAATATTTATAAGTTGCTCTATTTACATTCAAAATAAAAATAAATTTAATTAATGTCAAGAAAATAATTTTATAATTTAGATAAGATTAATTGACTAGAAGAATGTCACTAAGAAAACTGACACTTTTTTTTAACCACTAAATGTTCATATCTGGGCATTTTAAGAACTGGCAACATGGAGGCTGTTTTCTTTTTTCAACAAGCACGTTTGCCTAGCACTTCAAAGTCCACATAATACATTGAAATCATTCTCATTTCATCCTTGAAACCATTTTCATTCTACTGTTTGGGGAAAAGAATATCAGAAAGGAATATCAAATAAAATTAGTGATGCAAACATACATCATACAAACTTTTGCTCATTCATTCATTTCATTCCACAAATTTCGTGACTTCCTTCCATGAGTTAGGCATTGTTCTAGGTTTTAAGTATAGAGCAATGGACAAGATCGTTAAGATGCCTGATCTTCTAGGTCTTACATGATAATAGGGTGGGATGAAATATTATGCAGTGATAAATGATAGGTTAAAGTTAAAATTAATGTAATTCAGAGCCTGGTAGGCTACCATAGATTGAATGATTAACAAGGACTTCTTATGGAAGTGAAGTCTTTTTCTTGCTGAGACCCAAAGAACAAATCAATCATATGAAAATGTAAAGGAAAAGAATTTCTTCTTCTCCTTCTTCTCCTTCTCCTTCTTCTTCTCCTTCTCCTTCTTCTTCTCCTTCTCCTTCTCCTTCTCCTTCTCCTTCTTCTTCTCCTTCTCCTTCTCCTTCTCCTTCTCCTTCTTCTTCTTCTCCCACAAAGGGAATAGTTTTGCAAGACTGTAAAGTGACAATGCATTTAGTACCATTGTGATGTGGTAGCTTAGTTGGATTAGAGGCCACTGAGCAAAAAGGAAAGGCATAGCTGATGAGGTCTTCAAAATAGACCAGCTAGACAGGGTGACAGGACAGGAAGGAAAGACGTCAATTAGGCCAGATAATGGTAGTTTAAACTGCTATAATTCTAATGGGGATGGAGAGAAATGGATATTTTGGGTAAAATTTTGAAGTAAGGTCAATAGGACCTATTAATGGATTATATATGAATAGAAAAGGAAATCAAGTATGCCTGCTATTTTTATGCATTTATGTGTTTAATATTTTAAATTTTTTATTAAGTAACTGGATGCATAACGATACCATTTACAAAAACGAGGAGGACTGGGGCAGAAGAAGAGTTGGCATGAAATGAATTATTCTCTTTCAGATAATTAAAATTTGTAATGCCTCTGAGAAATTCAAGTGTAGATGTCCGGTATGTGGATAGATGTCTGGTCTGGAGTTTAAGATAGAAATCAGGGGTGGAAATAAATTATATAAAATTGCCTGAAAAGAATGTGAAGATTGAGAAGGGAAGGAAAGTAAGGATTGTCTTTGAGCCCTCCAATATTTAGAAATTCAGCTGTGCAGGAGGAAAAAAGCAGAAGTGACTGAGACAGAGAGGCCAGTGGCTAGGAAGAAAACTAAAAGCTTTTGTGTTAAAAAAAATTAAGAAAAGCAAGAGTTTTGAATATTGAGATAGAATGAATTAAATTTTTCTGGGCAACATTCATGAGCCCTTTTTAGTTAACTTTCATGTGCTTTTACTCCCACCATTCTTTACTACCTGCTAATGTTTCCTTGTTTCAGGAGTGAACAAAGAAGCTGCGTTTTCTAATTTGTGCTCTCCTCGTGCACACTTGGGGCTGGAGGGGAGCTGTCTCCCTGAGTGCCTGTTAAGGGTGTTACCTATATGCCACGTGGACATTAGCATGAGTTTAAAAATAGGGGGTGTGCCTCCAGGGGGAGGGGAGATGGCCCCCTGAATGCTCTGGTACACACATATATCCCTTCAGACTCAGTCTACTGATGCCAGAGGAAAGTAACTCCTGGGCTGGGGAGCCAGGATTCAGGTTGCAGAGGAAGAAGAGGCACAGAATCACACCTATCTCAGCACAGTGCCTTTGACTTTTCTAGGTAGCGCAGGAGTATTGCTGTAGACTTGCTCTTTAATTCAGTGTCTTAGATAGATTTTATCATGGTCCTTAATGATAATTTATAGCTACCATAAGTAGATAGTGTTATGGGCTGAATTGTGTCCCCTGAAAATTCATATATTGAATCCCTAACACCAGTCCCTTAAAATGTGACTGTATTTGGGGATAGGGTCTTTAAAGACATACTTAACTTAAAATGAGACCTTTAGGACAGGCCTTCATCCAATAATGACTGGTTTCCTTGTAAGAAGAGGAAATTTGGACACAGAAAGATCTGGAGAAAAGATCACAGGAGGATGACACAGGGAGAAGATGGCCATCTACAATCCAAGAAAGGGACTCCTTGAGCTCAGACTTCTAGCCTTCAGGACTGTGAGAGAATGAATTTCTCTTGTTCATGCTGTCCAGTCTGTGGTACTTTGTTATGGCAGCCCTAGCAAACTAACACAGGGAGAAACAGTTTTCTACCTGACACAGTTAAGGTGGAGAATTACAAATGTTCAATCCTGAGTCCTAAAGACAGTTTGTCTGAATCCTCTTTTCCACCTTTCGTATTTCTCTTGATGTATAAGAATGAGAATTGAATGAAACAAGAGCTAAGCTATGTCACTTAGTTGAGTAGTCAGGCATGGTAGCCACGGGCAGTAGCTCCACTCCCTTTCCGGCAGTATGTCATATTTGGTTAAGTGTTCAGTGAAGCTGCCCGTTATTATACATTACATGAGATTCCTAATGTAGAAATATGGAAATGAAGTTAACCCATCTGCAGTGTCTAGAGTATATTGTAGAACCCTGGTTCTGTCTAGTATCCCTTTACTGCATGGGAGTCATCTGTCAAGACAGGTCAATATCAAGTTTCTTCCTTCAAAAAGTTTTACCATTCTCAGAGCTTCAACAATCAACTATTTCTTTTATATATTTCTAAATAGAAAAATACCTTTTTAAAATGGAACTTTGGGGACTAATACATCACCACTAATAGGATCCCTGTCTCAACTGCGTGTGTGGGTCACAAAACCACGGGGACACTGAATGGAGTGAGCTCTGCAAACTGCATGATGTTTCCCAATCTCATTGTGTTTGAGTATTAATATAGTTTATATATAGTAATTAGATAGCATATAATTTACTATAAATTATTTTTCTTATAGTTTCCATTTATATTAGAGTTAAAGCATTGTATTGATTTTTTTCTGGAAATTGTGTGTTTTAGTAGGTTATATTATCTACGACCTTTGATTCAAAAAAATGTTATAAAATATTTGTTTAATGTAGTGTTACGCCTGCTGGGGCTGGCTGCTTTCTTATCATCATGATAGTGGGTTTTGATTCAAGTGTTCTCCTTGCAGTTATGCCTTTCTAAAACATGAGAACCCCAAAACAGATTCTCTGCCTATTTTAATCTCTAAGTTATTTTCTAATTTAAAGTGATTGGAAAGGAAGAAAACACTTATTAGATGGCTGTCAAAGTGACTCTTCTTATTCAGATGTGCCACCACTTCAACAGTTTTTGAAGGACAGAATGAAGGTCGTCATTTCAGTGATGTGACTCTCGATATGCTCTCATTAGCAAGCATATTTTTTCACTGTTTCCACCTTAGACCCGAAATTCGGCATAATTAATCATATCTACCTTGGCGGCTCAGAAGCTGGTTTGCTACCTAGCTAAATTCCATGAAGCTAATCAGGTTTTTGAGGTATTACTTAGCAGATATATATAGCACTTCCTAAGTGCCAGGAACCATGCTAAACCTTTTCAAACATTAGCTCATTTTAATCTTTACAACAGCTACCTTGTTATCCCCATTACACAGAAGAACAGACTGAGGCACTGACAAGATAACCTGCTCAAGGTCAGAGATATTCAGTAAGTCACAGAGCCTGGATATCAACTCAGCCAATCTGGCCCTAGAGGCTATGCACTTGCCTGTGCTTCAGTGCCTTCTAAATTTGCCATTCAGCAAATGAGAAAGAATTTTGCACTAAAAAATGTGATGAGCAAACGGAATTAGGCTACATTGCTTTTTTTCAATAAAGAGATCTTTCAGTTTCCACTTATGTTAAATTAAATCGATCATCCTATATCAGGTATGAATAATCAATTGAAGATTATATTCAGGTAAAGATCATTTTAATCATTTTTAATACATAGGCAATTACATGAAAGTTGCAACTGCAATTTCCCTGTAATAGAAGAGGAGGAAATAAAAGCCACAATGTCATACATATTATGACATTTTGAGACAAGGAGGGAAGAGAGAAAGGGAGAGAGGGAAGAAGGGAGGGGTCGGGGAAGAGAGAGAGAGAAAGAGAGAGATGGAGAGAGAGAATTTAGGGTAAAAAGCAGAGGAAAAATTGGGAGGAGACCAATGATTGATGAAAGGGAAACGTGAGCATTTTTTGTCCATCTGCTCATGGCAAATTTCCAGCATTTGACATTCTTTGCTTTCCTCATCCAAAGATTTATTAAAAATGGTATCCTTTTTTGAAGCCAGCTCAAACCTCCCCTATTTCCAGAATTGTTTTTCCTGGGAAAGCTGAAACAGTCCTGATTTTCTCCCTTTCTGGATGGACACGCTTCCTGGTTTATACTTGGACATGTGCTGTCTTTCTGTGGCTTCCTCCATTTGACTGTATAATACAGTTAGAGCTTTGTTCACATGGTTCCTATTTTCTAAATGTGCCCAGAACATTTTAGTCTTTGAAGTAATTAGAACATTATGCAAACATTGAAGAAAACCATCCAGGATCTGTGTATTGATGACATTTTATAAATGGAAGTTGTTGCTAGGGAAGCCAAGCTACTTATATATCAATCAATTCAAATTATTGTGAGACGATTCTGGTGAAGCAGAAATAGTGGAAGGCGAATAAAAAAAAAAATTCCATCGGATGGAAACATCATTATTATTGCTGCTGTTGTTACTGATTTTGCCGTTCCTTCTAAGTCTCCTTTATTTATTTTTATTTAAAAAAAATTCTCAAATGTTTAGCATTTCCTTAGCCTGCGATCCTTTGAGGACTTCCAAATATCACCATTTGGTCAATATTTACATTTTGATGTTGTTTTCTTTCCCTGAACAAGAATCCTCTTTGAATAGGACAGCCACATAGTTCTGTTTGATTTCTCTGAGCACTTAGAATTTGGGATCTGCGTCTCATATTTTTTCCTATATATAATAATATAGGAAAAATAATATAATATATAATACTATATTGTTATAGTATTCCTATTTCTTGTTGTTTAATTTCTTTTCAACAATAGTCCTTTTACTTTTTTTTAACTAAGTAAAGTTATCAATAGTCCTGGACTGAAGCAGTCACATGTCTTAGCCATCAGGAGAATATGAATTATCTCCTCTCTTAGGCTGGTCAAAGCAATACATGTCTCACATTTCTGATGGTTAAATTCAACTGAAAGTTTACAATAAAGAAATTGAGCCCTGCAGAGTAAATGTCTATCTCTACCTGGGTTCTGAAGAGATCTGAGTATCCGGGGAATGAGACGCTCCAGATGCATTTCACTGTAGAGACTATAATTTTTTTTTTCCAGGGCATAATCACTTAGTATCCTCCTAATTTAGTCATCCTATCAGTAGAAAAAAGTTGCAATATGTTTTTCAATTAAAATTCATACAAATGAAGAGGAAAGACAAGGCCGATAGAAATCAGAAGCTGTAGGAACCAATGTATTATAATGATGAGTAATCATAAATCTGGATGGCAAGATGTCCACCGGCCTTCACTGATTTTATCTGACAATAGTCAACAACCTTTTTATAAAATATCTTGTATTTCTACGTTCAATGGTACATTGCAAATACTGACCTTTACCTAGAGGAAATCTCTACTCTTTATCTTAATATCAATAGCTTTAAATTTGTTCTATTTGAAAAAAATGTATTTAGTGTTTGTGAAATCATCATGTCACATCAATTTCAGTGGAAAGACCCTGCCCCTCACGCTGCTCCATGATGCTAGTTGAACTTAAAAGAAAACAAACACTATTTAAAATTTCTTAAGAAGCCTGTCACTCTCTTATGGGTTAGTACATCCTAATTTCAATATAATTTAAACTCTTCATTTGAGATCTTTCAAATCAAGGTAGCTTTGATATAAACATTCATATAACTAGGTAGTTATACATATATATTCATAGGCACACAGATGTGTGTACATATAAAACACATGTACATGCTTTATAAGTCTTCTGATTTAACTTAATATAGCATAAATATGCCCATTTCAATAAGTATTCTTTATAGTATGCTTTTTAATCATTTCATAATTTTCAACTGAAAAGTTATGGGTCACATCTAGAATTGACTTCTCTAGTCATTTACTGTTGATTATTTTTATTATTTTTGATGCCTTACATCTATAAATAATATTGCACTGAACATTGTGTGCACACACTTTTGCACAAAGTTCGGCTAACTTCTTCAGCAATGGCTTGGTGAGTGTGCTGGCCATTCTCTATTCCTCTTGAGTGTCTCCTGACTCCCATCTCCTGCCCTTCTCTGTTGGGCTTGGGGCCCATAAGCCTTATCATGGGAATCTTGGCTTTCCATTGGTTTCCCTTGTCCAGTGGAAGACACTGGCAGATTAGCTGGTGGGAGAAGAGAGCAGTTGGGGTATTAATTCTACACTGCCCCCACCATCTAATCACTGGCCTCTGGTCTGACAGGGACTGAGTCCTGTGGTTTAATCTTCTCCCTTTTTCCTTCACACTTGGGTCTCATCAGTTATTGATTTGCCCTCTTGTCTGAGAGGTGAGAATGGCCTCCCCGTGTTCCCAGTCTCTAAATGCTTCACCACGCCTTGGTTCTCTTACCTGGCCACACCTCTGTAAATAGCACATTCATTCATCTCTCCCCATTTTTATCCTTTGGGTGAGTCATCTGTTGTCTGCCTATGCACAGCATAGTACACGGCATCCGTTGATTACTAATGAGGATAAATGTTAAGCGTGTGTGTATGTGTGTGTGCATGTGTGTGTGTGTGTTTACAGATCAAATACTAGCTAGCAGACTGTCGAAAAAGCACCATCTATGGACTAGTGTTCACATTTCAGCTCAAGCACACATTAGCTATGTGGATTGAGGCAAGACCCCCTCTTCTTTTAAAACACCCTTAAGCCTTCTTTTTCTTTTTATCATATATGTGATATCGATAACGATAGTGTTCGAAGTAAAGTGATTGGATTTGAGGTCTGTGGTCCCCTCCAACTTTAAGCCTGTGATCTTACTTCTCCAGCAGTAACAAGACAGAAAGAGACCCTGCCTAGTTTGATAATGCATGACTGATACAGCGAACTACACTTCATGTGTTAAGTTACTGATGCATTTGTATGGCAGCTTTGTTTTTCATTTTATTTTCTCCAAAGACTGATAAATATTATGATTTTTTTTAAACAACGCCACATGAGGTAGACTTAACATTTTACTGTGTTAAAAGTCAGATCCCATTAACCAAAAGTAGCCATGCTAATAAGAGAAATGGAATTCCGCATCTCTATCAAGTCATGTTTACTTATTTATTGCTTTTTCTGAACTCCTTGGTTAGCAAATTTCATTTTTGTTATCCATAAGTTATCCAGAAAAGGCTAGAAATGCTATCTGAAATTAAATACCTCACTTAATCTATTGCTATAGATCACATTATTTCTCTTAGCAGAGGGAACTTCCTAGGAATTTAAAAAGGCTAGGGGTCTCGAGGCACATGGAAGAAATGGAATATTTCTTGGAACATGAGTGGCATGAACCCCAGAAGCAGGTCGTTTGTCCTGGGGGTAATGGTGTGAGAGAAAGGTAATGCAGAGCCTCTGAGAGTTTCAATGGAGCGGAAAAAGTGGAGAGAGAGCTTACAATATTTTTTGCAAATGTCTAAAATTTGCAGTGCAAGGACGAAGGTTGCGAAGAACATACAGGGTGTGACGTACTTGCTTTGCATTTGGGTTTGATGTTATTGACTCACCTTCAGTGGGTCTTGTGCTTTGAGTTGTGTGGGCCATGGATTTGCCCTGCTTATTCTGCCCATCCTCCGTGAGCGCAGCCTGGGTTTGTGAGACATCTGTGTAGGGTTAGGAGGGCAGCAAAAGTTGGTGAACAGAACGGAACGAACAGGCTCGTGCATAAATTCAACTTGTAAGTGTGGAGCCATCCATGCTCTGCTGAAATGCTGAGCAACCATTGCTGAGGAAGAAAGAGAGAAGTCTCTAGCGAGGTGATTTGGAGAGATGAATGGATAATTGAGTGGATGGGATATTTACTAATGCTATTTCTATGCATTCTTTGCAAGAAAAAAGAATGTACGAGAATATCATAGCAGGTCTCAAAAGGACGTGTAGATGTTTAAAAACACATTTGGGCTTCTATGTTTAGTAAACTCGATTTTTAAACATTTTTTCTAACACTTAACAGAAAATCTGGCATTCAAGCAGAGTATCATTGAAACAATAACAGCAAAAGCCCTCTCCTACCCTCCCCACAAAAGAAAGGCTCTCCCCCAGAGGACTCAGGTGAGCGGAAGGGAAGACCGCAGGCCCTGCGCTTGAGGGCAGCTGGCCAGCTTGGCCAGAAATGGCCAGGGCTCCATGGCCCTTTGGCTCTCGTGGGAGAGTGTAAAGTTCTGTCAGCTCATCCATTTGGATAATTAGCAAAAGATATTATTTCCCTGCTCCATCTGCTTGCATTTTTGCTAATAATTGGAACTCTGAATAATGTTCCCAAGTCCTTTAGCTCTCTGTCACCACCACTGAGCACATACCTCTTTGGGGAAAGGCCAGGCACTGAGAATGCTTAGGCTCTTCTCCTGTGGGACAGACGACCGTAAAACCCTGAGACTCTCACCACAATCATCCAGAGGCTCGTCGGGGCTCACTGGTCATGGAGCTGACCGAGGCCAGGGCGGCAGAGACCACTCCATTTGGAAAGCCACAGCTTATACCCTTAAGCACAGACAGCTGTCTTGTAAACGCGGGGCTTAGCGAACAGGAGCTGACCAAAAGGGAAGAGTAAAACCATTTAGTCAAGCAGAGATCAACTTTAAGAAATTACCTCCTAATGGTGGGTTGGATGTATGCTATATTTTTAAAAATCCTATAGCAGTTCTCTTATGAGTATGAGATTATGGATTTCTCCAGACCGGGACCTGGCCTCATCCTTCTCTCTGCATGGCAATTCGCAACAGTAGTGCCCTCAATTAAGTCCAGTTGGCTGGCTGCCTGAAAACACTTCCAACCAGTGAAGAATGAACTGAATAGAAGCAGAAAGAACAACTTTTGCATTTTGAAATGAGTGTTACATTATCCTTTCAACTCTAAAGCCCTTCTCACATTTTCTTTTCAAAGAGCCTGTGAGTTGAATCTCAATAGGAAAAAATGCTTCACATCCACCCAAGCATTCATTCACTAATTGTTTTTATTGAGTAGCTACTATGTGCCAGTGGCTTTGGTGGGCACTGGAGAGGCCCAGTTGACCCCATTTCTGCAAGACAACCACTATATTTTTGCAGGGTCAAGTGCTCTAATGTATTACCAAGATAGGTACATTCAAGTTGATAGTAATTAACATTTGCTGCTAGATTCTATGACATTTAGAAGATTTTATTAATAATAAATTAAGAGAGGAAGTAGTGATTTAAAAACTAAATTCATTCTACTAATGATGCATGTTTTTCCTGAAAATTCATTCTACTGAAAATATATGATTTTTTTTTCTTCAAAGAGCTAATAAGTGATAGAACTGGAATATCGACATATTGTTAAATGTTTTTTCTCTTTTCTTTCTCCTTTCCATGACATAAGAATGGGGCTACTGTTTACTTCAAAAAGAGAGCAATTTCAGTTTTTAAAAAAGATTCTCTTAAGCAATGTTTTCATGTCACAATTAAGATGTAAGAGGTTTTAGAATAGAAAGATCTTTATATTGCAAAACAAAGTTGCTCTTGTCTGTAACAGACAGAAATGAAAGCAAACATGCTCTTGTCTGTAACAGACAGAAATGAATGCATTTCAATGGTCAATTTAAAAAATATATTTCCATTATGTTTAATACTTTTGAACTACTGGTAGGAAAAACATAATTTGCAGATATGTATTTTGGGTTTCAACTTTTCTAAAAATTTAAATGCCACAGAATAAGTCAATTTTCATTATAGTATAAAATTAATCAGACACAGTTAGGTGTGACATATTTTACAAAATATAATCTGTTGATCAAGTTACTGGATTTTTTCCTGAACATCCCTTTCTCATAAAACTCCTGGCAATTAAGTTGATGTATTATTGAGATAAATTGTATGTCATTTTAAAATAAGTTATGTCTTTCTGTTGGTTTGAGTGCTAAATCGATGTCACTGCTTTATGCTACATTTCTGCTCATTAGGCAGCCAAGTTGGACTTGATTTTAAAACTTGGTGTTTTTATAAAGACCACCATTCCCAACGCTTCATTTTGTAGATGAGTATAACGAGCCTTAAAAGTTTAACAAACTGGCCGATATCACAGCACTAAGCCGGGGCTGGGTCTCGTAGGCTGATGTTATGGTTTCATCCATTGATATTCTACCAGTTGGTTGATAAACAGCTCCCTGGAGAAAAAAGCATTGAATTGTAGCATGTGCTAATTTCCAGGGTGTGCATAACTCTCACCATGGCTGATTTCAGGACACCAGCATGATGTCACTGAATGAGCTACAGAGATGTGCAGTAGCTCACTGCTCTACGTTATTTCCAAAACATGAATTTGTATTCATAGTTTTGGTGTGTATGACAAAATACAGATAAAATAGATTTAAATAACTTGAAGAGCAGAAATAACAGTATATTAACATAACTGGGAATTGATGAGTGTTTATTGTCTTTGTTTTCAATACAGTTTATTTAACTAATATAATTGCATATACAGTTTATAAAATTTATATAATTTTATATAATTAAATACTAATAGTGGCTTTGTTTAACAACTAGCTTACTGAATCCCTGAATATTTAACAATTGGCTCTTACAAGCTGGGACAGGAAGTTTCTAACACAACACTGGATCACCAAAAACATATGGTAAGTCAGTTTGGTTGGTTGAAAGTGTTTTCAATGTGTCTCCTCTCATTGTTCTTTTGTGTGTGTGTGTGTGTGTGATAGTGATATGTCATGAAATTGTTCCATACCAGTATCAAGTCTGAGACAAGTGATGGCATAAACTGCAAGATTGTAAATGTTTAAATTGTATATCATTGCAGAAAGTTTCTGCAAAATAGTTAATCATTTTCTTAACATTTTTAAATCCATGTGTTTAAAGAAATAAATACTGTATGTCCACTTCATGCTCCTTCTTCCTGGCTCTCTGAAGATTTCCAATCCTGTTCAGTCCAGATAAACTTTTGCTAAGATTCAACCCTAGATTTTTCATGTGAAAAACTTTTGTCAATTAAATATAATACTTGTACCAATGAATTATTGCCCTGCTAGCATGTACAAGAAAACCTGATTATGTGTAACAGCAAAATCTGTAACCATATTGTCATAGTATTAGTTACATATTAATGCTAGTTCATGTTATGAACTACATTACTTTTCCAAATTCTATTTTGTTGTGACCATTCTGTGCTGAGTGAAAACATTTATTATATGGGCTGATGTTTGATTTATGTGGTTAAAAATTCATAGTAGCTAAGCTGATAATGGTGGAGGGGATTGGATACAAGCATCCAATATTGCTACCAAAGCAGAAAAGAAATTTGAAGTGATGAAAAGAGGCCCTTAGAATGATAGTAACAACAGAAGCCACCCATTAATAACAGGCCTCCAATACAGGTACATAGAAAGGACTTTTATGCAAGGGTGTGGCAGCAGTGTTAACATGCATGTCGATACTTCTAGTACCTCACTCTCTGCATGGTATGGAACAGTTGAGAGGGGCACTGGAGAACTATGTGTAAGTATATATCGTGAACATGGCTGTTTCATGAGCAAAACAGAGCAAAGTAGAGACAGCTGAGTTAGTCATCAAATAGGGGGTTATTGAGGAGACCCTCAATAACAATATCAAGCATTCTTGAAACTCGGTAGCGAACACACTAAACCTTTTAGAATCTGTTATAATTCTCCAGCTCTGATTTCACTCTGTGGATGTTGGGATGATGCTTATTATCTGGGGAGGAAGTCCCGATGGGCCAGACGGTACAATGAAACCCCACACCCATGACTCACATTCTGAAAATGCAGATTGACTGCTTTCCTGGGATCCCTTAGGTGTCGGCAACGCCTGGAAGTCCTAACAGCTGCTCTTGGTCTGCTATCAAGCTTAAGTGCCCAACATTAGAGATTTATTTCTTGGGCCTTGAAAGACTATCCTAATAAAGATGCAGCAGAGAGTAGGAAGAGGGGTAGAAAAGGAAAAGAGAAAACTGCGTTAGTTATTCTCAACTAATAGCAGAGTTCAACTTTCTCTCCAAACCAGAGAGATCAAACAGAGCAAACCTCTTACCGCCCCAGCCTATGTGGGATGCTGGGTAGAAACCCGATGAATGGTCCAGCGTGGAATATGCACTCTAAGTGGCTCCAGGGATAGGTAATGGTCATAGGGGAAAGAAGAAGGACTGGCAATGTAAACTTTTACAAAGGGCTGGTCCTCTACAGGGCTTCATTAATTTGGTATCTCCAAAGAGATTTTATATAAATTTGTTTAGAGGAGTTCTTTTGTGTGTCTCCCAAAATATTCAGATGGCAAAACACATTTAGAAACTTCTTGACTGCAGTATCAAGGAACACATACAATGCACACTTTATATTATGAAATGTAATGGGTGATGTACATGCTCTGTAGCACAGCTTAATTTAAAAATTACAATGAATGTCCACTAGGTGGCGAGTGTGCTATATAGTGTTCAGATCCCCTAGTTAAGGTGGAGCTGTTTCATCTTGCACATCAAGGGATACGATCAGACTGTTTGGGGGCCAAACAAATGTCTCAAGTAGATTTTAGAAGCCAGATAAGAGTTTCCAATTATTAGAGAGTAACTCGCTTTGTGAATTAAATGTCTTCCCCAAGCACTAAGCAGCACGAAGGGGCTACTTATTAGAGCGTATGTGTTTTAATACCACTGCTCACTGCTATGATGATTTTTATCTGAATTCTCTGTTCCAGTTACTCTCCTAATACCATGAAGTCTAGAGTTAAGAGCTCTTTCCTGGGCTGCAGTTTCTTTCCCATAATTTTCTGTGTATTAAGCATCGTTAATCGACCAAATAGACCTGAGATCTTCTTCCTCGGGCATTTTACAAGTCCTCTCTTCACAGTCTCTTCTGTGAAGGACCACATTTTAAGCACTACACACGGAGGATTAATAATTGCAGGGTTGGAAGATAAGATGAGCTGATTGGGGCAAGTGCATAGCCAAGGTTACTATACAGTGAGGCTTCTAGCTTAGAAAACTTCTCATTTATGAACCCTTTTTTTTGGGGGGGGGAGTAATTTATATTAAGTGGATGAACCAATTAGGCACATTTTAATAGTGATCTTTAAGCTTTCTAAAGTGCATTTTCTTCCAATTTGACTTACTTAACAAGAAATATTTTCTTCCTATCTTAGGATGAACTCTAATAATGAATCTTACATCCTTTACTTTTTACCTCTGATTTTACTGTTTCATTATAGAAAAATTACAATAATATCATAATTCTCATCTAGTAGTGCTGAAGTCTTTTTTCAAATGTTACAGCTATAATATTAATCTTGAATCAAGTTATTCATATATCCCTTCCTTAAGTTCATTAAGATTTTGCATATTGTGATTTCTGACGACTTTAACTTGTATAAAGCATTACAGAAAAGATCATTAAAGAAAAAGATCATTTGGAAAATCAAGGTAGAAAAATATCTACAAACTTATGTAAATCAATTATTAACTTAAAATTATGTCTGCATAAACTACATGAACTATGGATAGATAAAAATAATTTTTACTCTTTTTTAAATAAATTTATTTATTTATTTTTGGCTGTGTTGGGTCTTTGTCGCTGCGCACAGGATTTCTCTAGGTGTGGAGAGCGGGGGCTACACTTTGTTGCGGTGAGCTGCTTCTCTTGCCGTGGAACACAGGCTCTAGGCGAGCGGGCTTCAGTAGTTGTGGCATGTGGGCTCCGTAGTTGTGGCGCACGGGCTTAGTTGCTCCGCGGCATGTGGGACCTTCCTGGACCAGGGCTCGAACCCGTGTCCACTGCATTGGCAGGCAGATTCTGAACCACTGCGCCACCAGGGAAGCCTGAAATAATTTTTACTCTTAAATCAGTTCCCCTAAATGCCAATTCGTCCTTGTAATTGGCTCTGATTCACTGGCCTTTTCTCCTTTGACAACATCTTCACTGTCACAAGGATATTGATAGATTCTGTCAGTTAGAAGTAATGTGATAATCTACATTCTTATTAATTACTCATAAACTCGTATTATTTTCCTCAAGAAGATTAATTTAAGAATAAAGAAACACCTTAGCCTCCCAAACGATTTTTCAAGGATAGTGACTTTGACAATAATTAGAATATTCTTTCACATCCCAGCTTCATCAGTCTTGGCATTCCAGTGAGCCCAGATTCACGCTCTTCAGATTTTCTCCACAGTAGGAGACTTAGACCAGTGTGGTGAAGAGAAAGTCGACCAGTTAGAATCTTGGTGCCACCACTTATCAGTTGGGTGATTTTGCACAAGATCGTTAATCTTTCTGAACGTCTGCCTACTACTCTATTAAAAGACAGTGCTGGAGTGGGAAATAATAATGACTAATACATAGGATCATATAGGATACATACGATGGGGTTTTAAATGAGATAATACATGTACTTAATACTTTGCTTGGTACAGAATAAGTTCTGAAGCCATAGTTGCATGATTCATTTTTGCTACTGTGATGGAAGATGGATCAGATAAAATACTAAGAGGCAGGTTTATTACCATTGGGATTTGTTTATCAAATTTTCAAGGAAAATACATCTAAAACACTTTTAAAACTATTTTTAAATCACTTATTTGGCAATGTACACAATTTCTGTGATAGTTTCATTTCAAATGAGCAGAAAAGCTTGTCATCAAGCCACTCGATATTTAAAGACTGCCTTTAGATCTCATTTAGACATGTTCATTTTCTCAATATTACCCACCCCACCTCTTAAGTCATTTAAGGCTTCTCTAAATATATCAAAAGCAATATGAATAAAATATAATTTAAATATTAATTGAATATGTTTAAAATATATATGATATAGTTTAACATTATCTTTGAAAAACATAGAAAATGTTAGTATTGTATAAGATAAAATAACTTTCTAAAAGCTTTTCCGAGAAATTATAATAATAACATTGAATATATTGTTGAAAACAGACTTTATGTTTTAATAATAGATATTGTAAAAGCTTTATTATTTTACTAGTAATATTTATTAGAGGGTAAAACACACATCTAGAAACACATTCTAGAGAAAAAAAAATTGTTGTTAGTCAATAAGGTCATCATGAAGTTCATTATCTAATGTAAATGCATTAAATGATTATAAATTTTAAGACACCTGAGATTTATTCAGATTTGCTTTCCCAGAACTTAGCAACAGTCTCCTTAATGAATGCTTCTTAGGACTTCCCTGGTGGCACAGTGGTTAAGAATCCACCTGCCAATGCAGGGCACACAGGTTCAATCCCTTGTCCGGGAAGATCTCATGTGCTGTGGAGCAACTAAGCCCGTGCGCCACAACTATGGAGCC